>NC_080386.1:42617511-43355414 GCF_014773155.1 Arachis stenosperma
AATGATGAGATTGACTTAATATGATTGGAGGGAGCAAATGAGCTTGATTGATATTTGAGCTTCAGTGGTAGATACAAGGATTTTGGTTTTGTCTTGCTTGCTCCCAGATGGTATATGAGCTTCTGGGTAGATGTAAGCATTGTGGTTTTGTCCTGCTTGCTCCAGGATAGAATTAAGACAATCTTGACTTGTGGTTGTAGCCTGAGCAAGGATGGTGGTAAAATCTCGCTTGTTCGTGGTTCTCTCTCTGTTGGTGTAGTGTTTCGGACACTATATCCCAAGAGTGTGACGGGCACTATATCCCAGGTTCCGTATTCTCTTGATGTGTGAAGTGTGTCGGACACTATATCCCTAAAGTGTGTCGAGCAGTATATCCCTGAAGAGTGTCAGACACTATATCCCAAGAGCAAAAGAAATTCAAACTAATAACAAGAGTTTTATTCCTTTACCTATACACACATAAACGTCTGTGAGCCTAATTCTTGGAGAAGACTTTTATGGTGCCCAAAGAGTTGCAAGAGGTTTCTCAATTTAGATCAGATGTCCATTGGTCAAGGAGTTGATAGCAAAGGTTGGTCTCGGTGTGGATATGCTTAGCACCTTCGTACCATCAAAGAAAAAAGTTATTTTTACTAGCGTACATAAGTATTTAGATCTGATCTATATATTATTCGAATAAAGTTTAAGTATAAATAGATCTTTAGGATTACTTTCTTTTCTTTCGCTACGTGTTATGAACACATAGTAATCCTTCAGTAGTATCAAAGCTTTTATTTTTTATATTTAAAGTTTTATTCTTATTTTCTAAAAATATGTGAATTAATATAATTAATTCAAGTTTTTTTTAATATTTAAGCGTGTGATGCAATATTGAGATAATTTTTTATTAAATTAATAGTTAATTTATTTTATTTTAATTATTTAATTGTGATTAAATTACCATTCATTAAAATTAATAGTTGTGATTTTAATCAAATACTTGATTTCATTTCATTTCATCGTGACTTTGGTAGCATTGAAAGAAATAAAATGCATAATATTGTTGTTTCTTATTTATGTAAGTGTATATATTGAGAATGTCAAATTTGATTCAACAGTTTTATAAAGCTAAATGATAGTCTATTAAAAAAATAAATTTTGATTTGATTGATGTGTTTTGAACACTATAATTTTTTAACACTATAGTTTTTAGTAAGTTCAAGCTACTTTTAGGGATGTTTTCATTAGTTTTTATGTTAAATTCACATTTCTGGACTTTACTATGAGTTTGTGTATTTTTCTGTGATTTTAGGTAATTTCTGGCTGAAATTGAGGGACTTGAGCAAAACTCTGAAAAAGGCTAACAAAAAGGACTGATGATGCTGTTGGAATCTGACCTCCCTACACTCAAAATGGATTTTCTGGAGCTACAGAACTCCAATTGGCGCGCTCTCAACGGCGTTGGAAAGTAGACATCCAGAGCTTTCCAGCAATATATAATAGTCCATACTTCATTCGGAAATTGACGACGTAACTTGGCGTTGAACGCCAAGTACATGCTGCTGTCTGGAGTTAAACGCCAGAAAAACGTCATGATCCGGAGTTGAACGCCCAAAACACGTCATAACTCGGAGTTCAACTCCAAGAGAAGCCTCAGTTCGTGGATTGATCAAGCTCAGCCCAAGCATACACCAAGTGGGCCCCGGAAGTGGATTTATGCATCAATTACTTACTCATGTAAATCCTAAGAGCTAGTTTATTATAAATAGGATGATTTACTAATGTATTAGACATCTTTTTGACAGTTTAATCTCTTGACTGTTTAGCCTTTGATTATTCGGTCTCTTGATCACTCAGGGGGCTGGCCATTCGGCCATGCCTGAACCTTTTACTTATGTATTTTCAACGGTGGAGTTTCTGCACACCATAGATTAAGGGTGTGGAGCTCTGCTGTACCTCAAGTTTCAATACAATTACTATTATTTTTATTCAATTCTCTCTTATTCTTATTCCAAGATATACGTTGCACAACACTTTGATGAATGTGATGATCCGTGACACTCATCATCATTCTCACTTATGAACGCGCGTGATTGACAACCACTTCCGTTCTACCTTAGGCCGGGCGCATATCTCTTAGATTCCCCAACAGAATCTTCGTGGTATAAGCTAGATAGATGGCGGCATTCATGGGGATCCGGAAAGTCTAACCTTGTCTGTGGTATTCCGAGTAGGATCCCGGGAATCCGGAAAGTCTAACCTTGTCTGTGGTATTCCGAGTAGGATTCCGGTATTGAATGACTGTGACGAGCTTCAAACTCCTGAAGGCTGGGCGTTAGTGACAAACGCAAAAGAATCAATGGATTCTATTCCAACCTGATTGAGAACCGACAGATGATTAGCCGTGAGCATTTGGACCATTTTCACTGAGAGGATGGGATGTAGCTATCAACCAAGGGTGATGCCTCCAGACGATTAGCCGTGCAGTGACAGCGCATAGGACCATTTTCCCGAGAGGATTAAAAGTAGCCATTGATGATAGTGATGCCCTACATACAGCTTGCCATGGAAAGGAGTAAGAAGAATTGAAGGAAGAGCGAGTAGTGAAGTAGAGTTTCAAGAGGAACACAGCATCTCCATACACCTATCTGAAATTCCCACTATTGATTTACATAAGTATTTCTATCCTTTTTATTTTCTTTTTATTATTAATTTTCGAAACCATAAACCAATTTAATCTGCCTAACTGAGATTTACAAGGTCACCATAGCTTGCTTCATACCAACAATCTCTGTGGGATCGACCCTTACTCACGTAAGGTTTATTACTTGGACGACCCAGTACACTTGCTGGTTAGTTGAACGGAGTTGTGAATTCAACCGGTGCCATAATAATGATTTCATACAAATACAAAGAATATGGATCACAATTTCGTCCACCAATAATAGGTATGAGTAACAACTTGACAACCAAGATACTCATTCATGATTCTAAATAATTTTGACAGAAATATAGATTTCTTAATTACTTTCATATTTTAAAATTTTAAATATGTCCACCTTTTGTGTGGCATACTTGAAAAGTAATAAATTAGTTACAATTTGAGAATTATTTTTTGAAAAGGGTTATTATTGAGATGATAATCCTACTGAAATAATATCTTTCAATAAAATTGGTCCTGGAATTATCACAACTTGTAAAGTATTTGTAATATTATTTTACATGGGTTGTTTTGACAACCATAAGTTTCAATTTCTAAGGCATCTATCCATTATTTATTATTAAATATCTTGAGAAATGTATGGTACCTAAAGCAAGATATAACGATCATTAAAAAAATTTTATTTAAACGAGTAGGAGTATTGGGCAATATATTTTGAACTGAACAACTTTAAAAGTTGGAATATCATTAGGCAAATAGTTTTAGCGAACTTTGTTCTTGCAAGCATTTTTTGAGATTTATTTTGTTATAAATAATTTGTAAATGGCTTTAATATGATTAAAGTTTGTGATCTCTTAAAAAAACTCAATATGAATATTGAGTATGAGAATTAAAATTGTACTTAAGGGTTATTTTGACCAATAATAAAAATATTGAGTATTTTTATTATAAGAGATTTAAAGTGAAATCTCTAAGAGAATATCTAATTTATATTCTTATTGAGTAGAGAATAAGATTCTTTTATCATGCATAAATACTAGTATTTTATGTACTTCATCATGTTTAAGAAACAAGAAATTTGATTCAGTTAAGGATCACTAATCTTTTGTTGAATATTTGGACCACGTTTAGAAATGTTGCTAAATTAACAAAGTTCTCACTAAATCAGCTTTTACCCAGATGAGATATGAAAGGGGCATAAACCAAAACTCGAGAACATTAGAGTTTGTAGATGTCTTATATATGTTAATAGATTGCTATTAGGTCTGATAAATGAGATTTATTGGTTATCCTAAAGAAATAATGAGTATTATTTCTATCACCCTTCTTACGACAAAGTGTTGGTGACAAGATGTTTAACTTTTTTTTTTTGAAAACGAATTTTCTTTTCGAAAGAAAACAAGGTGAACAAATAGAACTTGATCAAGTTCAAAACAATCGAAAAGTTTGATTTGTGCAATATGAAGGGAAACTTTGTATATACAAAAGAAATAGTGGGAGCATAATGATTTTTCAAAAAAATAGAAAATTTGATTGTCAAACTATTTTTTAAAAAAGGATAATCTATTTGTATAATGATACATTTCTATAAGAGATAGAACTAATGGTTTCTTAGATTTTTCATATTCATGTACATTGATACTAAATAAAAGGTATACAGTATGAAATATTCTAAAAGGAACTATCAACTAATAGGCATTAGAATCATTTTCAATAAGGATTGTCCTTAAAATAAAAATTATCCACTATTGTAGTGGGAGATTTCATGTTTTGAGAAAATTTGATACCTATTATCCACTAGGTGTATTTTACAAAAAGTCAAGTACACATGCTCGAAAGCTAAGGTGTTTAAGTTCAAAAGAGTTTTGATAAACACAAATATGCATTGAAAAATTATATACATGATCGATTGACTCTAGTACAAGTGGAAGATTCTTGACATAATAGTATGCTCAAGATCCAATCTATCATGATTGACTTTTGTGCAAGTGGGAGATTGTTGAAAATAAGTAGTATGATCACAATCCAATCAATCATATGTCTAATAATTTATTATTATTATATTAAAATATTAATATAATAAGGCCATTGATTAAATTTAGAGATTTATCATTGTAATAGTGATCATAATATTGAGAGATATTTTTTTATAATTTAATCTAAATTGTTCTTGGTCATAAGATTATTAAAAGGACATTAATAATCCAAAAATATCAATATATATAATGGTCTTCATTGGATAAATATTAATAAATCTCATTTATTAAATTATATTATAGATAGTACATATAGAGATATGACCATTGAACTGATTTATTTTAAAAATTCCAAATGGTTATAATTACCGCATATTTGTCAACAGGATATTTTCAAGATGAAGATAGTAATAAATTTTTTTTTGACCTGTGACTATCATAGTAATTAACAATGTATTTATTATACTTTGATTCCAGACACCTAATACCCTAGGGTTCTAGTTGAATTGATATTGGGTATGATTTAAATACTTGTAGAATTAATGGTTTGTCAGTAAGAAATCCGTCAACTCTCGGTAAAGAGTTTGAGCTCTATAATTATAATGACTGAGAAAAATAAAACCTTCGCTTAAACGATTATATGAATGAAGAAATGAGTTTCTTAGGTTATTCACAGTTCATTATTATCAGTGTTCTGAAAACCATACCGGACCGGCGAGTTCGACCGGATTAACCGGGAACTGATCCTCTAGCCGGTCCGGTCGTCCTCAAAAACCGGTAAAAAATCGGACGAACCGGTGGGTAACCGGTGAACCGGATGAACCAGACCGGTTTTTTTTCCAAAGTTTGGTTCACTGTTTAAAATAAAAACGTCAATGTTTTAGAAGAAAAAAAAAGAAAAGCCCAAAACGACGCAACAGCAACACGAGCCCCTTTCCTTCCTCATAAACAAACTGAAACAAACCCTAGCAGCCACTTTCTCCAGTCACCACTCACCACTCACCTCATCTCCTCAACCCTAATTTCGTCTTCTAACTTCCTCCAACAAACTCCACCATCACTACCACAATTGACGCCGAATCAGAGCTTCTGTCAGCGAAACTGCCACCGTCGCGGATCGAAGCAGCTGCCAGCGGCGTCGTCATCTTGAACTCTGAACTCTGAAGCTTCTGGCATCGTGAACGTCTACTCAGCCCTGTTCTTCTTGCCATCACCAACGTGCTTGTTCTCCTCGCCGTCGCCAACGTGCTTCTTCTCCTCGCCGTCGTTCCAGTGCCTCCAGAAGCTTCCTTCCTCCAACAACAAGTTCACCTACAACTGCGACAACCACACCTTCAACTTCCTCGTCCATAATGGCTTCATTCGGTTCCTCTGTTTTTTTCTCTAGATCTATTTTCTCTGATTCAATTTTGTGTATATATGTATGCATTTGTGTAAATTGTGTTGTTTTGAATTTGATTTGTTTTGTTTGAATGGTGCAGTACTGAAATTGATCTGGTTTTGAAACTTTAATTAAAATAAAAAAAAAGAAACGGATGATCCTCTTCTGAGCTCACTGTCACCACCGTCGTTCCTCCCTCGCCGTGTCTCCAGTAAGTCGCTGCTTCTTTAGTTTCGATTTCTAAGATTTTGGCTTCTGAGTTGATTTTTTGTACTAGATTCTGAATTGGGATTGTGTTCTAAGTTGGGTTGTTCCTTAATGTGAGTCTGAATTTAATTTGAATTGTTTCACTTAGTTTTTCTGTTTTTGGATTTGGAGGTTGAGTTGTCTGTATTCTGAGTTTTTGTATTCTGAGTTTTTGTTGTTGAAAAACATTGAATTTGTTGAACCTAGTTAGGGTTTGGTTAGTTATAAGAGGCTTGTTCCACAATAAGAAATTTCATCAATGTGTTATTCAATTGAATTGTATATTGGCAGCCCAAAAAGAGATAATTGAATTGTATAAGAGAATTGATGTTGAATAATTAGCCTTGACTTGACAATGTTGCCTGCAAGATCTTTAATTTTTTGCAGCTTGAGTGGAAATTCTGCCTCAATTAGTTGTTTTAAAGTTATTAATAAATTTAACTGAATCTGAATATTATCAATGAACTTTTTATCTTCAAGTTTTATTATATCTTAAATTCTATTAAAATTTTTTTACTTAAAAATTCATGAATTTTAATGAATTTAAATATATAAAATTATATATTAAATTTTTAATAATTTTATTTAATATTTAATTAAACCGATTAAACCCGGTTGAACCCCGATCGAACCAGTGAACCAATTGCCTCACCGGTTCATTGACCGATCCGGTTCTCGCAATCTTGATTATTATAATGGTAACAAGTTAGTGTTTGACAAGTATACTATACTCTAAGGGTTAACGAAGAGCTGGAAAGATAGAAGGAATTATATTTTGTTCTTCTCGGGTTGTTAGTAAAACTATATTACTTCATACTATCGGATCGTTAAGGAGTGTTGCTAGACGCCAACCTTGATTTGTAAATTTAGAAGGACTAATTTATTACCAGCTTAGTGTTGAACCTATGAAGTCACACACTAATGAGTGTTCTAATATTTGCTAAAGAAGTATTTAATTATTATTTTGATTTGATCAAAGAAATATTTATATTAATTCAAATGGAATATTATTGTATTCTTTGATAGCACCAAGAATATAATAATAGTATGATAATTAAGAATATTAAATGAGATTTGAGAATAATTAGTTATTCTATTTCTAAATTTGAATTCTAAATTTGGATAAGATCCGGATTCCATTTCAAATTGAGTTATAATATGATTCATAAACTTAAAAGATTCAAGTTTAAAATAATAAAATATGATTTAAATTTAGAATGAGACTCAAATTTGAAATCAGTAACAAATCTCATACTATATATATGTATGACAAGAGTAAATGAAATATGAAACGAACACAAGAGTTTTATTCTTTTACCTCTACACACATAAATTTATGTGGGTCTAATTCTTGGAGAAGAATTTTATGGTGTACAAAGAGTTGCAAACAGGTTTCTCAATTTAGATCATATATCCATTGGTAAAGGAGTTGATAGTAAAAGTTGGTCTCGGTGTGGATACGCATAGTGCCTTCGTATCATCGAGTGAAAAAGTGATTTTTACTAGCGTACACAAGTATTTCGATCTGATCTATATATTATTCAAATAAAGTTTAAATGCAAAATAGATCTTTAGGATTATTTTCTTTTCTTCTGCTGCGTGTTTTGAACATATAGTAATCCTTTAGTTAACTTACATAATATTTATCCATAAATTCTTAATTATAGAAATTTATTTGAATAATAAATAAGATGAAAATAATAATAAAAAATAAACTAAAAGAGTGAAATATTTCTATTATTATTACATCAAGACTAACTTTTCTAATACCTGGGGGCTGAGGCATTAAGGGTCAACACTTTAACTTCTCAATAAGATAGTTAAAAATCAAACATCAATACTAGTATTTGTAGATTTTAAATACGATAATCTATTTTTATAATATTTGATATTAATTTTGAGATATTTGTGTTTAAATATCATGATATACAATATATTCAATTATCTTGTAAGGAATAAGTCCTATTAATCGTTATCTTCAGTTGATATATATATATATATATATATATATATATATATATATATATATATATAAATTTTTAATTAAATTTTTTTGTTAAAATAAAAAAAAATTATTGGCCCCAGTAGATCTCGTCTAACTCTGCCATTGGGTGCCATCATAATGTGAATTTGTTGAATTATTATGAGATTTTGGTATTTAGACCATCATGAATGCTACTTTGAGTTGTATTGTCATTTTGTTGATTACAGAAAAAATTCAGGCAAATTTGACAGAGTTTGTGCAGAAGAAAAGTGATCAAAATGTTGCTGTCAAGCTGGTGCTAAACGTAATGCCGAAGGCCTCGTAATTTGTGCAAGTACTCTGTGAAGTTGGCCGGCGTTTAGTGCCAAGTGCCTCGTAAACTGGGAAAAGCATTCTGTCTAGTGGTGCAAAATGCCAGTACTCTACGTTTAACGCCAGGTGCGCATTTTTAAGTGGAGACCACACATGCATCAACAATCCACGAAAAGCTTCTTTGGTTTTAAAATTTTTTTTGAATTGAGAAAAGCTATTATTAGGTTTTAGACTTTTAATTTTCGTATCAATTAGGATTAGCTATAAAAGGAGAGAAGATTCAACCCTTCTCATGAACTAGAATTGGACTTAACCTCTAATTTAAATTAAGTAACCAAGGAATTGGCGGTTGATTGTATTAGAGGAGATTAAATTACTAAGGAATTAGGGTTTAATCAGTTAAGGTTTGCCATGAATTGAATCTTTGCATGATTAAAGTAGTTGATAATAATTGTTAATCCAGAAATTTAAACATCTCCAAAGCCTTAACTATTTTCTCAGATTATTTTCACCAATCATTCACTATTTGCTTTCTTGAACTCACTGATTTATTGTTTTATGCAACTTGGAATTCAAAACACTCATTTCAACTTGTTTAACTAGCCTAATCACTCAACTATTGTTGCTTAGTCCATTAATCCTTGTGGGATCAACATTCACTCACCTGAGTTATTACTTGGTACGAGCCGGTGCACTTGTTGATTAGTTTTTGGTATTGAAAAGCCGCACCATCAAACTTTTGGGATATAGTATCCGCCACACTCATGGGATATAGTGCCCGCCGTGTTTCCTGGGATAAAGTGTTCCCACACTCTTTGACTATAGTGCACGTCACACTCTTGGTATATAGTGCCCGTCACACTCATGGGATATAATGCCCGACACACTTTCCAGGGTAAAGTGCTCCTAAACTCTTGGGTTATAGTATCCGTCACACTCTTGGGATATAGTGCCCACCACACTTATAGGATATAGTGCCTGACACACTTTACAAACAAGAGAAAATGATGCATCCAAAATGTAACATTTCGAGTTTTTGGATAATTAAATTTATTATATTTGTTGAAGATTTTATTTTAAAAAAAATATATTTTATTAAAAGTAATTAAATAAAGTTTTATGATACTTTGAATTTAAAAATAATTAGGCGTTATATGTAGTTTTTATGACAGTTGATATTTAAGTTAATTAGAATTTTATTATAATCTTTATTATAATTGAATATCTCATATAATTTTAGTAATTAAAAAATAAAAAGAGTTGTATAATTTAAATTAAGTAACTTTTATTATGAATAATTTATGATTCAATTCGAGTTTCTTATTTTTAGAAAATAATCTATTAAGAGTAATTAAATTAGTCTTACGAATATTTGAAGCTAAGCTAATTAATATTCTTGTGTGATTTTTAGAATTGATTATTTTATATAATTTGAAATTAAAATTCTGGTGATAGAAAAAAATGAAAAGTTATATCTTTTAATTTGAATAATAATATTTTAAGTTTAAACTATATTTTATTAAATGTGATTAATATATTCATTTTATAATTTAAATTAAAAATAATTAATTAAACTTATCAATATGTTGATAAATAATGTTCTTAAATATTTTTAGTAGAGTATATTTGATTTTAAAATTACTCTACCCTCTAATTTTATCAAAATATCTATTCATATCTATCCTTATTTTTTTTATAAATTTCCTAATTTCTAACCCTAATTCCCAAATTAAATCAGAAATCCTAATTCCCAATTTCTAAAACCTTAACCCTAATCCCTTTCATCCCAGCAGCCGCACCCCTATCCTGTTTTCCTTTCAGCCTTTCAAACGTAACACAACAGCAGAGAAGGAAAGTTGTGATCAAAAGAGAGGAAGAGACACGCTGCTGCTGCTGTCCAACCGCCTTGCCACCACCGTCGCGCCGCCATCGCACCATCGTCGGACCCAGCTCACCGCCATCCTCCACGTCGTTGCCACCACTATTCGCAAAGAGGAGAGAGAGAGAGAGAGAGAGAGAGAGAGAGAGAGAGACGTTGAGATAGAGAGCAGCGCCGAGAGGGAGAAGGGCTGATAGCATCGTCGATTTGTGATCACTAGAGGAAGCCACTGCCGCCGATGAGTTGTCGCTATTATGATGCGTTCGAAAGGAGAGGAGTCGTGCGTTGAAAGCTGTCGCGTCTTACCGCCAAGGGTTCCCTTGCAGCCAACCCGTCGTGGTTGGGGTCGCCGCCGTCCCTATTGGATTCCACTGTGGAGAAGAGAACGACGCAAGGGAGAGAGGGAGATAGAGCCACGTGCGAGCCAGAGGAGGCACTTTCCTCGCTGTTGCTGCCACGGTCACTAGTGAGTCGTGCACTGCCATCAGAGTCAAAGACAGTATCAGCCTTCTTGTTCTAGTTCCAATTCTCCTATTCTTGAAATTGTAATGCTTCAAACCTTGCTCTGTTTTCATCTTGTTCCTCTGTTTTCCTCTTGGCTTAATTATAGAATTATGGATTACTATTTTAGTCGCTGCTGGTTTACCGTTCGAAAAAGGCATAATTGATGCTGAGGTTGTTGTTGTTCTTGCTCCAAGAGAATTGATGTCACCGCCGCTACTGCGAGTTAAAAATAAAAAGGGGTTCGTCGCGTTTGATTTCTTCGGATTGCGACATCGAGGTAGGGGATTTATTTTTAAAATTTAACGGTTTAAATTCTAGAATGCTTACAAAGTTAATTGGATAAGTGCAAATGGTTAATAATGGTTAAAAATTACTTAATTGATATGAACGACTTGAAATGCATTTGAAAATAGTTAGTTATTGTGATTATTCTGAGCTGGAACTGGAATTAGATGCGGTTGTGAATAATGATTAATTTAGTGTAATTTATTAAATTGAAATATATTGAGTTAATTATTAAAAAGCTGTCGTATGGATAATTGATGAATTGAGTTTAGATTATGACTGTGATTGTGACTGGTTTTGTTGCTGTGAGTGATTAATTAATGAGATTGATTTTGGTTGGAGATTGTGATTCTTATTGGTTTTCAGAGTGTTTTGTAATTGCTGAAAATCCTGACTTTATTTGATTATGCTGAATTGATTGCGATTGATTGGTTTACTTGATGGTGCTGGGAAGGTTGAATATGTCATTGATTTTTATGAAAGTTGACTTAATATGAGTTGTGGACAAGTATGCGATTGTACTTCTATTTGAATGTTTTGCTGGAATTTTGGTTACATTAGATGAAATGTACTTAGGATATTTGTAAATGAAGACTATGATTGTATTTTCAAGTTAAAATGTGTAAATGAAGGCCTAGAGGAGTTGAGCGATTTAAAAGAATAATCAACCCTTTTTCCAAACCTTTAAAGGACTTTTATAGTTAAATTAAAATGTGAATTAAGGATTAGAAATGAGTTTAATACTAAATAGTCAACTATGGTGTTGTAATAAGCTTAAGCGATGATTATGGAAATGTTTGGACTGCTGATTTGGGTTGTAACCAAAGTACATGAATGACTAATAAAGATAATAGAATCATTGGTAGTTAAATTCCACTATGATAAATTGATTATTGAAAATCTTTTGTCTAATAAATTGTTGAGGAAAGGTTGAAGAGTTGTTGAGAAAGTGGGAACCCATAAGGGTGGCTAAGTCCTATTTTTAGGGGAAGTTATGTCCGAATTTTTATAAAAATATAAGGGTTTAGTCAAATTCAATGTTGTGAAAAGTGCTTTGGATGCATGATTGATGAATTTGATGTTTGATAATCAGGAATGAGTAATTAGGGACTTTTTGATGATGGTTAACGACTGATTATAAAATTGAAAAGTGAGTATTCTTCGAAAGTATTTAATTAAACCCAAGGTGTCTGAAAGTAGTTTGAAAGAATGTTTAAGAAAAAGTTAAGGAAATTTTAAAGAATAAAAAGAGGATTTGGTTTTAATTTATGGTTTTAAATACGGGAAAAACCCACGAACTGATATTTGGTTAAATACGGGAAGTACCCACGAACTGAACAATCATTGGTATCAAAAAACCTATAAATTGTTATTTGTTTTATATGCGGAAAAACCCATGAATCGATAATCATTGATCTTGGGTATAACCCACGAACTGTTGTATGTTGATCTCGGGTATAACCCACGAACTGAGGATCGTTGTGTTGTTGTGTATTGATCTCGGAAAAACCCACAAACTGAGGATCTTTGTTTTATTTGTGTGGTGATCTCGGGGACGCCCATGAACTGAGGATCACTGTTTTCCCTTGTGCGTATATTATGGGGTCAGGCTTTGCGCCGACTGCCGGTTGTCACGAAAGAATGGTTTTCTTACCACCGACACGTATGCACTAAGGACACAAAGGGAAACCATATTTGGGACTTGTTCCTAGGTAATGTCGGGCTGCAGGGTGTAAATCGACATGTGAGCTCATGGCTTGCTTAGGACAGACATGCATCATATTGTTTGTGCACTTGCATTTGGTTGTATTTGCTTGTATTACTTCTCTGTGGTTGTGTTGTTTGTCTTGTTGTGACTTGCTTGTATGTTGAACTGAATCTCTTGTTTGTACTATTAGTTTGTGAATGTATTAAAATGATTAAGAATGGACTTTTGATTGGGAATTTATTATGTGGTTAAGAGATCTTTAATAAAACAAGTTTTATGATTGAGATCTATTTTGGCTTTAGAAATTTAAAGAAAAGTAATTAATTAGCTAAAGTAAAACAAAGAGTATTTTTAAAAAGTTTTGATAAAAATATAGTTTCCTTGAGCATGTTAATTATTTGTATTTTATTTCATTAGTTTTACGGTATTTCCAGTCTTTACTAAGAACGTGTGGTTTGTTCTCACCCAAAATCTTTCACCCTTTCAGTAACACAGGTTCGAAAACTTAGTTTGAAGCTGTGGGTGATTATAGAATTTATTTATGAGTTAAGTGCTTTCATAAAATTCCCTTGCCTTTGTTTCTTAAGAGTTTATTTTATACAAAGGGATAAGAGTTGTATCTGAGTTACATTTGAATTCTTTTGTATAATATTTATTAATAATTATATGATTATTTTTACTGAGTGATCTTTGATATATGATCTTGATTAATAAAAACAAAATTTTCTGGCATTTTCTAGTAAAATTGAAACACGATATCAAACTAAAGGTTCAAAATTAAATACTTAATAAGAGAAACAGGTTAGTAACGCCTAACTTTTGGTACGATCATGACGTACTGAAAGTTTGGTCGTTACACAAAACAGAACATATTGCACACAATCAATATGCTCATCTTTAACATACTCAAGATCAACAATTCATAAGACTCACAGCAATTTCACAACTCAATAATTCAATATCAATCAATCATCATCAGTACAGCTCTCTTTCATTTCATATTTAGTATTTTTGCATTTCTCAAACATAAATCATCATTTCATCATCTTCCTTTACTACCAAGTTACTCCCTTCTTTAGGTTCACCTCTCTCCCTACTATTAGAAACTAAGTATCAGACCTTAGAAGGCAATTATAGAGATTTCGAGGCAAGAGAATAGGTTTAGATCATAAAAATGCAACTTTTCTAAAACAGGGTGGTTATGCGTATGCAATTATGCATGCCACCCCTTGCGTACGCATGGATGTAATTCTTGCCATACTCGTATATGCAAGCACCTCCCGTGTACGCGGGTTCTCCAAACATAGGGGAGACTTGCGTACACGCCCACACCTCCACGTACGCGTAAGTTCAAAACTGTGCATTCTCGCATACGTGTGCATCATGCGTACGTATGATAACAAAATTTTCCGAACTCACGTATGCAATTATGTTGAAATAGAAGATATTCTTGCGTATGCATGCATGTGTCCGCATACACATGCCTTGTATTTTTTAGAAAAGCTGCTAATTCTGCAGAAATCAATTTTTGCACACCAAACTTCAAACGCGCATAACTTTTTTGTTACAAATTATTTTCACTTTGTTCTTCAAACGAAATAAACTTCACGGACCCAATTTTCATTTGAAATAAGTTTGACAAATTGTCTGGAAGCCAAGTTATGGTCCACCAAAGTTGGTCAAAAATCAAGTTTTACCAAAAATACCAAAACCTCTACTCTTTCCAAATCCTCAATTTTAAAACAAAGGTTTGTAACCAAAACTCCCCAAAACATACACACATAACTTTCAACCACCTCACCTCATATTGACATCCCATTTTATCCAATCATTCAACAAATTTCATACATACATTCGACAATTTTCTTCAAACAAATAAACAACAACTATATTCTCATATATCATTATATCATCATCATCATCATCACTAAACAACACATTCTCATAATAGACTCAACATTACCACCAAAGTTACTAAACATTCATAAGTTCATATAATTCAACTTATTCTATGGTCAACTAGCCTACATTTTCAAGTTACATTACACATTATCTACGAGAAACCAAAATTATACCTTGCCCGATTCCTCCGTAAGCCTGGAACACCTCAATTATCCACAATTCACAAGCTCCAAGCCTTCACCAAATGGACTTCTAGCTCCCAATACTCAATTCAAGTCTCCAACTTCATCAATTTAGTTCCAATTTACATAGTTCAATCTAATTCCACACAAACATCACCAAAATCAACATAGAATTTACTATTTCAACAATTTCACAAGGGTTAGAAGTTCTTTACTGTTAGCCATGGATCATTTAGACAAAGCCCGTTAATTTTCTCAAGTTAATTCAATCCTAATACATCAAAACATCAAAATTCTCAATACCCCATTAACTAAAATTTTGAATTTGAACAGAAGAATAACTGGGTGAGAAATAACTAATTCCTTACCACTTCATTCGGATGGTTTCGAAGAGCTCGACATGATGATCGCGTGGCCGTAAATGGTGCGGCGATCGGAGCTCCAGATTGAGAAATATGTTGGATTGAACTTTGGAAGAGGATGAAGTTAGGGTTCCATGAGCCCCTCCCTCATTTCAGCATGATTCCATTTAATTTTGAGGGAAAAGAAGCTAAGTTTTGGCCTTTATATGATGGGCCTTAGACCCAGTTTGAATCCAGTCCAATCAGTTCAGATTATTTTTGGGTCAAAATATTTAAAATTAATGTTAAAATTTGTATTTTAATTATTTTTGTTTCTCTAAATTATAAAATTTAATTTTTCTAATTTCTTTGAATAATAATTAATTTATTAGTTAATTATTTACTAATTACCCAGAGTTCACAATGTCCTTCCCTAATTCTGCACCTTCAGAATCTGAGGTGTGGCTAAAATGCAATGTTGAAAATGTGGAATAGGAATGCTTTTCTTCTGTTGTAGTAACTTGAAATTGTGTTTTCAATTCGGTTGAACTTGTTACTGGAAGAATATATCTCTGATGCATTTTTGTTTGATTGTGAATTTGAAATTTTGGATTTTTGATATGTGAATTTTAGGATGAACTTGTAAGTTGTTGCTGAAGTTGTGGTACTGTTTGTAATTTTTAATTGTTATTGATTCTTCTTCTCTGTGAACTCGATTCAATTTGAATTATGGAACATTGGTTGTTGCATTTCCCAATACTGCATCCTCAGAATTTGATTATGAATTCTAAAATTGTAAAACTATAACTATTGAATTTTCTGCTTCTAGATTTATTGAATTATTGTTGATTGGTTGAAAATCTGATTTTGATTTGGCTTGAATCTGGAATTCTACTGGATTTGTTGATTATCGTTCAAGGCTGCACAAATTCTGGCGCAAGTTGCTTTAATTTCTTCATGTATCTTATTCCGTTTTTGATAATTTGAATTCAAGCGTTGTAAACTCGTTTGAATCTGATTCCAAAAATCGAGTTCGGTGAATCAGCATGGAAAATTTACATGATGTATGTTCAATGAAAGTACCATTTGATACGAATTTGTATGAAGAGATAGAGAATTAAGTAGAAATTCAGAGAGAATATAATAGAAATCCCTAAAAGTAGGGTCAAAGAGAGAAAGTAGAGTTTCCAATTACATCATACCTCTCTCACATTATTACATCATACTTTTATTTATAGTATAATTCTCTAATTGGATTATAGGCTGTAGGCCCAATACTGATCCTATCAACAAATAACTTATTACAAAGAATATTGAATTTTGTGATAAATTAAATTTTTGTTACAAAATAATTAAAATTTTTTAAATAAATAGACATTTTATTACAAAATATTTTATACTTTTGCAATAACTTCATCTTTTATTATAAAACATTATAAAATTTTATAATAAAATACTAGTTTATTACAAAAGGCAACATAATTTATAAAAAAAAAATCAAATTATTATAAAATATTAGAACATTTTGTAATAAATTGTATTATTATTACAATACATTATTATTTTGTAACAATCATTAATTTTTACTACAAAAAAATAATTTACCACAATATTTTTATTATAAATATTTTATGTTATTGTAATATTATCTCAAATATTAGGATAAAAATAATATTTTATCTAAAAATAAAATATTAAATAAATTTTTAAATAATTTGGGATATACTTGTAGGTCTTTAAGAGAAAGAGAAAATCAAGTCATGAATAATTGTAATAGTACACATATCCTTCTTAGTCAACGAACATAATTATCTTATTATTACTTTTTTTTTTTTTAATTACTGGTATTCAAGCACTAGACCATTAAACATTTTAAGATAAATCTTGAGCGGTGATATAATTTAAAGGATAACCTTTTAGTTTTCTGGAATGTACATTGCACTCCCTTTGTATATTATATTATTGTTAAAGTTATCAACCTTTTAATCATAAAATGTATATCATTACACTCCCTACTGAAATTAGTCAAAGGCTTCAACTTCAAACCATAGTTTATCCTTTTACCTAACCTTAATAATATCTCACTCAAAAAGATAAAAAAATAAAAAATAAAACACCGTTATAGTTATTACAAATGTTTGTCATGGTTTTGAATGCTCATCATACATTGACAAAAGAGTCATTTTCAGAAGCAAAATCATAGCGAAGAATCTTGCAGACAAAATAATGAAGGAGCCCACAGTGATATATATCCATAATTATGATATGCATTGTCCGTTTGGTGAAATGCGCTAATGATAGAATCTCTCTCATTATTATTATTATCATCACTACTAATACTATTTTCATTAGCAAAAATTTAAGTAATTTCACAGCATCCATATTAAATTATCCATAAAAAAATATTCATAAGTTATATTTATCAAAATGATTCAACACCAATTGTGTCATGATCTAAATAAGCTAACACGGCCTGGTCCAACCAACCACTACAACTTTTTTAGAGTAAAATAATAATTAAATTTTTAATTTTGAGTATTTTGACTTTGAATTAATTAATCACTAAAAAAATATTAATTAAATTTTTTACGATGAAAATAAATAATGAATATGTAATATTTTTTATTAATTTATTATATAAAACTTAATGATAGTGTTTATATATATTATTATTACAATGATGTAATTATTTATAGAAAAATATCACAAAAATAACAATTTTTAAAGTAAAATTTTATTTGTTCTATTAAGATTCCTAATAAATAAAGAATAGTTGATGAAAATTATATAAAAATTAAAAAGATAAAGAATATTTTACAATTTAAAACGATATTGTCATTATAGATAACAAAATATATATGTAATTTCATTTTGTTTTTTATCATTCATGAACGAAAGAATATAACGTCATATGAAAATTTTAATTGATATTTTTTTAGGGTTAATTAGTCCGAAATAAAAAATTCTTGAGGACCTAATTGTCACTTAGGTCAATAACTAATTTGTTAGGGATATAAATTATATTTAAGGATTTATTGTTAGACAATAAATTACTATATATATAAAATGAGATTCAAATTTTCTATACTTATTTAAGCAAACGAATAAGCTAATCGGTGTGAATCACTATAATTTAAATTATGTGGTAAGATATAAAAAATCTTAAAACATATTCTCTTTTAAATATGTTAGTAATAATGAACATTATCATATATTAAATACATGTCACGAATCACATGGGAGATAAATAATATAGGCATATATTTATGAAAAGATATGGTTTTAGGTCCCATTGTTGAGAGAAAGATTCTTTGAAAGAGAAGCCAAGTGATTAAGTTATCCAAAATTGAAGTGTGTGAATGAATTTTTGTACAAAACAAGGATATGCCACCAAAAGTCGACACGTTGAGATAAAGATGCGTTTGGCCAAAAGTCCAACCACCACCCACCAATCCAATTAATATTCCAAAAATTAATTAATTAATTAATATTTTGACCTAACTTTTAGCTAAGTAGTAGATCTTTCTGGTTTTGTTTGCCTTCCAAAAAATCTATGTCCAAAATTTTGCTTCTGGCGTAATTTGCCTATAAGGATCAAGTGAATATTCCTGAACAATGAACTTGAACATATACAGGAGTACAGGATTACCTTAATTTGTTCAAATGGGTGAGTTGTATAATATTTTTTAACCTTCAATCGATTTATGAAATAACTCATGATTAAATAATTTAAGTTGGTATTTATATCTCGTAAATTGAGATTTTGAAACTGAGCTCTGATATAGAAAAATCTTTGTCAAAAGGTCTTTACTCTTTATTCTTTCTATAGGACTTAATTCAACTATGACAAATTGATGATCATCCTATTAGTTCTTTCTTTTGAAACTTAGTATAATTAAAAGACTGGTAATCTAATTATAAATGTGGTTTAAATCAGGTAAATTCATCGTATGAATAAAGTTTTTTAAGTTTATTTCTTTTATAAGTCAAATTCTAAGTTTTTGTCTTTTGCATAAGTATTTAGTGCTACTAAATTAGTAATTTAATTTGTTAATAATATATAAAGTAATATTTGATATTATGAAATGTTAAATTACTAATATTGTGTTTGATTAAATATAAATTTATTTTTTTAGGTTCGATAGGATTGGGTCGAGAGATTTAGAACATAAATAGAACTCGAATAAAAAGTTTAAACTTGTAGATAAAATTAGACTAGAGCTAAAATTTTATACTATCTTATCCACAATTTTTTTTTTTTTGGACATAGATATTATTTTTCTTTAAAATAACTCAATCAACTACCACTTGTGCGTGATTCTTAATACTCCGATTTCATTGATTCTTTTATCCGTTTTTTTTTTGGTAAAAGGTCGTTTGAATCTTTAATACTCCAATCTCATTTATAGTCATTTTTTATATTGAAAGAAAACCCCTCAGTTTGGGCTTAAGAAAAACCTTAATCACCTGAAAGAACCAGCCTGGTAAGGCGAGTAATGAGGCCCAAAACAAATGGAACCTTGTTTTAAGTATTAACTATTGAGTCCCTCCTGAACAAAAAAAAAAAGGTAGTATTGAGTCCGAAAAACTGGGTTTGTTAATAAAGATAGGACATTGAGATAGGAATACATAGACAAAATCATATTTGACAAATAAGACATGAATAAAAATATTGTGTCTAGAGATATTAAATTAGTGTATTTTATGTCTATTTTGACAGAAAGAATACTGAGACACTAACAAGAGACATAATTTATTTTTTTATTATTTTTATTATTTTTTATAATTATACTTTTAATGATTATATTTTTTTTCCTAAATCTTTTGAATGAAAAAAATATAATAAATTAAACTTTTATAATTTATTCTAATTTATTATCACTAAATAAAATATAAGACCACTGATTTTTGTATTTGTTCCCAATGTCCTATGTTGTTCTCAAAACCAAACGCATAGGATTCTGAATTTCCATGAAGGCTTTACTGGGGTTTTTGGGCTTAACAAAAACATGTATTGGGCAACAAGAACAAATAAATGACTATTAGATAAAGGCTCCCCCAAATACTTAAAAAAAATAGAGAAAAGGACTCTAGCGGTATATATTTATTGTGAATGTATAGAATGAACGTTGTTTGTTATTGATGGTGTCCAAATCACATTAGGGCCGAAAAAGAAGATTGTACCACGGTGGCCAATATGAAAATTGATGAAGGCGATGATATTAAATCAAAGGAGAAGAAGATAAAAGTAATTAAGGCAAGACGAGAAGAGACAAACGTGAAGCATTATAGGGAGACATGGCTTACCGCAAAATGTAGAGAGACACAACTTGTTCTTTCTCTTACAAAGTACAGAGCAGTTCACAGTTTGTACCGCCACCGACAGCGATGACGACTGCAGATGCATGTTTCGTAAGCTGGTCGACGGTCTACAACGTCTTTTTTTGGCAACTAAAGTAGACACTAATCTTAGCTCTTTTAGGGCATAGTTCTTATCGAACAAGAGGAGTGAAAAGGATAAAGATGTTTGACACGAATAAAGTCCAATTTCTTATTCTAATCTAACTGGAAAAAATCAGAAATAACTAAAAATTAATAAAAATAGAAATAATATGCCATATCCTCACTTAATTACATTAGACTCTCACTTAACGTCTCTAATGCATTTTTAGGCTGCGTTTGTTTGATGTCCATGTCTTGCCAAGACATAGACACAGTGAGACGTGTCTATTGTTTGGATTTTGAGACACATGAATAAGAAAGACACGCTTACACACAAGCACACACAAATTACATGTATTTCATATCTCAATGAAATACTGAGACACGGATTTTTAGCGATGAACACGGATCAGTATCACTATTTTCAGACGATTTTGTCTTCGTTAATTTTTTGAAATTCCAAAGGGCTCCCCTGTTTGTATCAAACCCTAACTAGTGAAAATTTTGTGTAATTGTTCTGCATCATCGAAGCTGTACCATCGTCGGACGTTGTCTATGTTTTTCGCCGACTTTCCTCTCTGATTACTGCATGCTGTGCTCCGGTCGCGGTGAACTTGTGTTGCTACTTTGCCATCTTTGCCTCTTCATCTCGTAGCCGCGTTTACCTCAAACCCTAGTTGTGCTTCTGCTGTGCATTGAGTTTTTCATCCTCCGCCACTGCAACATCTGCTCTCTCAGTGTGCTTTGCCTCGTTGTCTGTGGTATTTTTTCTTTTGTGAAGTTTTTTCTTTTAATTTTGATTATTGATCAGATGGGTTATTGTTGATTAATTGCTAATCTAGTATTTGGGTATGTGGACAATCAAATTGTATGTAAACCTGGGTATTTGGGTATTGTTCATTATTTATTTTGTTTTCATCTGAAATCTTCAATAGGCAATGAATAATTTCGGTGGTAGTTGTTTTAAATGCATTTTGAAGCTTGATAAGTTATTTTTCCTAATTGAAGAGGAAAAAGAATGAAAAAAGCCATGTGTCTAATTGAAAGAAACTACTTATTATAAGTTATACTTGATAAATTGTTGTCATCATCAAACATTTTCTGGCCAACTATGCAGCAAAATCTTCAAAAAGAAAAGAGTTATAGAAGGAGTTTTTGATGCTGCGATAATTAAAATTTTGTTATTGATCTGCTGTTGTTATTAGTGCTGATTGTTGATAAAACTAGTGATAAAAATGTTACTATAATTTCTGATTAATATGTTAATTAAACTGCTTATCAAATTATTAATAGAACTAGTGTATGTTCACGTACCTTGTACGGGATAATACATAAAATTATATTAAAAATTTTATTAAAAAATTAAATAATATATAATAATTATTATTATAAATATTTTATAAAGTTATAATTAAAATCAAACTCTCAAAATTTTTAATATTAAATATTAAAAATAATTAGTATTTGTCTTAATTAATTTGAGTTTGTTAAGTGATCATCTCACTCGTCCGCTTAAACAACTATTTGGAGTTAGAATCTCATCTTGTGTATATAGCAATCCATTAGCTAGTGATAAACCCTTGATAAATGGAGTATCAATACGTGGTTAGACTTGGCAGGAGTTTTCGAATATGCAGGTACTTGACCCGTCCATACCCAGATGAAAAGGGTAATAACTTGACCCGAGTCGGGGCAGATTTTGCTCAAGACAGGGTTTGGTCGGATTTAGGGTATACCCGCCCCAAATATATACATATAAACACTTTTTAGGAATTAGGATTTACCTCACATTACACATGATTCATAACTTCAGTCTATACTCTATAGCCATGCAAGATAAACTCAATCATCCTCATCTAAAATCTTCTTCTTCTCGACTTCTTCACAAAAAAACCGCATAACTCCTGTCATGTTGTTGCTGAGTTCATCGCCGCTTACCTATTCACAACTCCCATCAGCTTCCTTCACAGCCACAGACGGACCCATGTTTAATATAGAGGGGCATTTGCCTCCACAATTTTTTTTTAAAAAAGTAATACTTATATACATGTATACCACTTATTATATTATATTTGTCTCAAAATAAAATATAAATAGTTCTTTTGTATTTTATGTTAAAAAATATTTTGTTAAACTTAACACATAATAATAATTATATTGTTAAATTTGATTTAGTATGAAAAATAAATAAATGCACTAAAAAATTAGTGATAATTAATTATATTATATTAGTTAATTAATTAATAATTAAATTAAAACTTAATTTTTTAATTGAATACAACTTAAATTATTAGTGATTTTTTAAAAATTGTTTAAGATAAAAAATATATTATCTATGTATTAATATACTGTAATTATTTTGGTTAAAAATTTATTTATACTATAAAAATTATAATAAGTAGATTTGACAATTAAGTAAAATAATTGTTTAAAAATATATATATAAAAAAATATTTAATCATGTTAAAAATAAAAAAGGTCCTTATAAATATTTTTTTGTTATTTTAAATATTATACTATGTGTATGAAATTATATTTTTATTATTTTAAATATTATAATAATGATTGTGTGTATATTTCTAGTTCTTATCAATATGTATTAGATAGTTTCAATTTTAAATTTTGAATATATCTAAACCAATTTAGATTGATCAAGTGATCAACTTAGTCGTCCGCTTAAATAAGTATTGAGGGTTCGAATTCTGTCTCGTATGTATAGCAACTCGTTGCCGGCCAATTGTAGATTCTTAAATGGAATTCAAATTCATGACGGATTAGTCCTTAACTTGTTGAATATCGTGGGAAGCAAAAAAATATCTATACCTAAATTTTATTATATTTTTGTCCCCATTACTAAATTTTTCTGGGTCCGTCACTGTTCACAGCTTATGTCATCATCGCTGCTCATCCCGTTACCGTCGTTGTTGAGCCCGTCGCCACCATTCTCCTGCCGAGTTTCTTTTCTCTAGGTAAATTTTCCTCTCTCTCTCTCTCTCTTTCTCTCTCTCATTGTGAGTTTGTTAAGTTCTTCTCTTCTTCTTCCACAGACTCATCACTTAGTCACCTTCACTATGAGCCCGGACATTGTCGTTGCAGTTTCATCTGAGTCTGTCACTGAATAAAATAGAATTTTTATTCAAGTTAAAAATAGACATGCATGAGATCATTTTTGCATGTAATTTCTGAATTTTTTCATCCAAATTTGATCTATGTGGTTGAGTATTTTAGTATGGGATCATCATAGTTTTGTTGTGACACTAATGTGATAAAAGTTTCGGTAATTTCATAACTAATATATGAGATAGACCAGATTATTAAAGTAATAAGAGAAATAACATTCAGATTTATGCGTAAAATTTATAAGAGGTTATCTCAGAAAAAAATATATATTTATAACCCAAATAGAAGATTGTTAGGAAATTATTATTTCTTAATATATTTATGGATAATACATATATTAATTATAATCGTAAATTAAGTAATTTCACATTAAATGACTTATATAACGGTGATCTCATTTATTGTCATAAATGTTAAATTAAATAAGTCATTATTACTTTTGATTTGGATAAATGAGATTAAAATCATAGATACTATTTTATTTGAGTTTTAGGGTTTAATGAGTGTCACACTCAAATATAAATAACGACTTTAGAATTTTGGTCTCCAACACATCAAACTCGCCTTCGCAGCTCTTTTTCCACAGTAAAATTGTGATTCAACCCTATAAAAAATACAGAAGATTTTGGTTAACGAAGATCAAAGAACCACAAGAGTCAAGCTCTCTGATCTCAATCATACTCTCGAATGAAGAGACGCTTCCGCGCTCTTAGTTATATTTTTTTCAGCTAAAATAAAAATTTTATTCAATCAAATGATAATAAATAATTTTATTGAATTAAATTATATTAATGTGATCATTGGATGATAAAGAATGGTAGAAAAATAAATAAATAATATTTTAAGAGTATAGAAATATTAAATTGTCATTTCAATTTACTTTTTTAATCAACGATAATGAATATCTTAAATTAATTAAATTTTTACAAAATTTATACACCTAAAACTATTTCATTTTTTTCAAAAATCTTTTGAAAATACAATGGTTCAATGAGAGGTTGACTATTGAGAATTGAATATAATATTTTTAAATTTGTATTTTCAATAAAAAGATGTACTTAGTTCTATCCATCCTAAATAATTCTATATTCTCTATTACTTATCCATCTAAATAATTCTAACATGGATAGAATATTATTTTTAGATGCAAAAAATTTAAAATATATTTATTCTATTTCAAAAATTAATATTCATATTTAACTTTGAATTCCAACAAATATGACAAAAAATATTATATTTTTTAGTTAAAAAATTAAAGTAAAATATCTATAAATATATTTTTGTGCTTTAGCTTTAGATTTTTCAAAAAAATTTGGCAAGTTAATGGAATCAAATCATATTTCTATAGCATACATAAGAATGTATTACACATAAATAAAAAAATTAGGTATAGTAAGAACAAATACATAAATTAAAATAAAATTTAGAAAAATAAGAACCAATAAAATATTGAAGGAAAGAAATATAAATGGAAGAAAAACAAAATTATTAGATGGAAGAGAAATAATTTAATAAATTTTATGAGTATATAAAAGAAGAATAAAAAGAAGATATACAGTACTTTATTTAATTAGCAAGATTTATGGAAATAAACACATAGAATAAGAGAATAAAAAATGATAATAAAAAGAAGCTAAATATCTGAATTAATTTTAAAAAATTAAAAAATAATAAAATAATGATAATCTATCATAATCTTAATCTTTTAATATAATTAATGAATAATAATATAATTAATCTACCATAATCTTAATATAATCTTTTAATATAATTAATTTTAATTAAATAATCAAATAAATTGAATATAAATATGTCTAATCTAATCGTATAAAAAATAGTAAATTTTTTACAATTAGACATATTATATATATATATATATATATATATTGAAAATAAAACATCACTTTAAAATGAGATTATTATTATTAATGACATATAAATATTAAAATTATATTAATACATTAATAGAAATACATTATTATAATAAAAAGTTGCAAGAATTAAAATAACTGAAATTTATTAACTTTAATTAGTTAAATTAGCATAAAATAAGAAAGAGATGATTAATCAGATTAAATAAATTAAAAAAATATTACTAAACAAAGTAAATATCACAATAATTATATTACTAATTGAAAAATAATCTATTTAATCAATTCAAATTTTTATTGAAAATAGAGAACTAAAGATTATCAATGAATAAAAATAAATAGGATATAATACATTAAAGAATAATTTTGGTAGTATAAATAATAAAATTAAATTTTTATATACAATTTTTACTTTTTACCTTATTATGATTGAAGTTAACATTAATGGTAAAAACTAATTTTAAATAGTCTCAATTTGTATTTTACAACATAATTAAAGCACAATTCAAAATTTTTTATTTTGTGATTAATCAATATTTTTTAAATTTTTTAGTTAAGTCTTCTATATTTTATGATTGATAATTTTTTTTACAGAACACAAATTTATGATGAGTTATTACAATCATAATTAATTAAAAAAATCAAGAAAAAATTATAAAACATCAAATAAAAGATAAAAAAAAATTGAGTAAAAAATATTTTAAAACTAAAAATTTGTTAATTGTGCTAAAAATTCTAAAAATTTATATCTTATTATATAATCAATTTTGTTACTCATTTTAACCTTATTATTCATTTATTGTATCTAAAAAGTATTTAATGTCACACTTTATTTTTAAAAAGATAAAACTCTTCAAATACACGGTATAATATATAATTTAAGAACAATAAAATAAAAATATCTAGAATTTTATAATAGTATTTGAAATTTTCAATGACGATAATACATAGTGTTTAAATAGACCAAATGAATTCAAGTGTTATTTTTTGCACATCTTATTTAAATTTGAATCTTAAAATTTACTTTTATCTTTTTTTTTCTAATATAAATTATTTTTGACAAAAAATAGAAAAAATTATTAGACCAAAAAAATATTCGATCAAAAATTTATTATAAGGAGATTTATAATTAGAGAAGAAAAGAATAAAAGTATTAATAATAATTAAGAAAAAGAAACGAAGCTTGTATTAAAGAATGTTAGAAAAGAAATAATAAAGTTCATATTAATAATAATAATTCTGAGAAATGATGTTGCTGCTTTAGACTTCTAACCTTCGTCTTTGGCCATCTTTTTTCTATTTTTTGCTCTTTTTTTTTAAATTATCAAGTCATAAAAAAATAAAGGACAATTCAAGAAAACAAAAGCAGCAAGATCGAAAACAGTAAGATTAATAGTAACTATACAAATCAAAATACATAGGAGAAAAACAAACTATTATATGATAGAATTAACATGAGTATATTTTATCATTAAATAAACAAAGTTAATACACAACAAAATTACATGTAAAGAGAAAAAAAAAGAAAAAAGAGTTAAAATATCCAAAATGATAAAAAGATTATTCTATAGAAGACTATAAAATAATGAACTTCTAACTAAATTAAACTGTACTTATTATTATTAGAAAGGGTAAGAGAGAGCAGTAGAGAAAAGGTTTGTGTGTATTCAAGTTGTGTAAAATGATACAATATATAGGTGCTAAGAGAATCGAAATAATAAAGACGTAATATCCTATAATAAATATTTAGATATGTTAAATAATGCTAATTAATCCTAATTATACTCTAACAATTATATTCAATTAATTGATATACATAATATTAAATTATGTGATACTTAAATATCTCAATTAGTTGATATAATTAATCCACCGTAATGATTTGTATTTAATGACTTAAAAGAAATAAATGAGGAAACATTCTAAGAAACATGCCACGTCAACTTTATCATTAAATGCAAAAATTTGATTTTTATATAATAGAATAAATAGATATCTCATTATTCGTTATTTTAACTTATCTATTAATTATATATTTTTTTTATATTTACCACTCAATATATTAAAATACAATTTATATATCTAGATACGAATTACATAGATATTTAATTAAAAGAGCATTTAATTTTTTAAAATATAATATTTTTAATTTCTTTGATTTTTCTTTTTACATTTTTTTGATGAGGGAAAAAACAAATATAATTAAAATTTATACATTTAAAATGTGTTTGAACTTTGAAAAATGAGATGAGACATGAGAACCCATAGACACTTGGCTTCAATGAATTTGTTTACACCATTCAACTCAGTGTTCTTTAGCTTTCTGTTTTCTTCTCTTCTATTTCATATGAATTTATCAGTGATAAACATACATCACATAGAGTATTTTTTAACTCCATCATAATCCATATATTATCTTTGCTAAAATAAATATAAAAGAAAAAAAGACAATAAATAAATTAAAGTTATTATTATTTAAAGAGACAGAAAATATATTGGTATTTTTGTATTTTAAATTAATTAAGATCTAAATGAAAGATAACATTAATTTAAAAAAGTTAAATTAAAATTAACTCAAACATTGATATTTAAATTATAAAAAAATTGATTTTCATATTTTATAAAATATCATACTGGCGGTAATTGTAAATATGACGCTATTTAAAATTAAATAAAGTAACACAGATAAAACAAATAAAAAAAATAAAAAATAACTTAATCTTGAATAAAATTTACCTATAAAATTCTATACCAAAAAATGAATTTAATTTTAGTATATTAATAATATAAAATATTTTATATAATCATTCAATTTAATTAGATTTATCTATTTAGGTCATTATTAAAAAATAAATTTAAGATACCAACATACAATTACTTTAAATTAAACAACAATTATCAATACTATATAAGGGACACACTATTCCACTCAAAGTGATTGCCATAAGGAATAATTTTCTAATTTTCTATACTAATATTAAAAAGTTTATATAATACTATATAATAATATTATAATTATCAATACTATATGATATCGAAACAAAAAAATCACCGTGATAATATAATATTATTAATATTATATAAATCATTTTTTATTTATTTTTCTATGCGTATATAATATTTAATTAACACATTAAGATATATATAATATTTTGTTAATACATATATAATATAAAGTGATTTACAAATTATTATTAATTCGTATATAATGTATAATTAAATTTAATGAATTGAATTAGAATAAACAATAAATTATTTATTTTATTTCAGACTTTATAAATGAATAAATTAATTAACTAATATAACAAATTATAATTAATGTAGTAAAATTAATTAAGTAATATATATTATAATAAATTATATTAATATTTAAATATCTAATCAAATCAATTAGCTGATATAATTAAGTCATGGTAATAAATTGTATTGAATGAGTTAAAATAATTAAATCAGAAAACACTCTCCGGAATATGCCACGTCAGCTCCATCATTAAGTGTAGACATCCGATTTTTATATAATAGAATAGATCGCTTTTTAATTGTTGGCTTTGTTTTATGTTGTACAGGATCGCAATATTACACTCTACACTCCAGACAAGTCATTTCTGTTGTTTGAACACTTTAGGAGCATTTTTGGTAAAGATAGAGCATTTTTATGAGTATAAAATTTATTTTTGATCTCTCATGAGTAATTCGTCAGCATTCGTCCTATATATATATATATATATATATATATATATATATTTGTGATAATATGGGATTATTGAATTTCTTTCGATTGTAGTATAAACAGAAAATTTTCTAGATACCGTTATAATATGGGTATTATGTAGGAGTTGTATAAAAATAAGCATTGTAAGGACCTAATTTAGAATGGTATAAATTAGAGTATTCTATTAGAGGTTCTAAGAGTTGAATTTGGACCCACGTCAGGGTACAAGGAGACTTAGAGTATTTTCTGGTCTTAGGTACTCGTTTAGTTGGGATTAATAGTCAAGTTTATTTTTAAAAGATCACTAAATTTTTAAAAATTTGATTACTCAATTAGTCTTTATAATTTCACAAAATTTTTAATTAAGTCATTTTTCTTCTTTTTTTTTTCTTTTAATTGAGTTCTTGCATTAATTTTTTTTAAATTGGATCCCTATACTTTTTTTTCTTTTATTTGGGTCCCTGTGTAAGAATCAAGACTAATTAACCGTCTAATTAAATAATTAATATTGTCCAAAATAGGATCCGAAAATTTAGAATGAGAATTGGAGAATTTAAATATGATTTCTGGACTCAGTAGATTTTTCTGAGTCAGAAAATGTATTTTCTGCGAAAAACCGTGAAGAACCGCGAACCGACAGCTGAACCAGTCGAGCCGGTTTAAGTCTGCCTAGTATTGTGCGAGAAAAATTTAAAACAGTCAAAAACCATAGGAAAATATTTAAAGTCGAAAATTGGACTTTAATTTTAAAGGTTTGGCCTAAAGTTGGGCCAAACGAGCTAAAAACGCTAATGGGTTGGACCGGACCCAAGATGGGCCTAAGCCCAACATATATAAACACTTAAGTGAACCCCATTCAGCCACATAAACAACAAAACACAACTGAAATGAGATTGAGGAAGAGAGAGTGAGGGTTTCCATTTTCACTATTCATCATCATCTTCGTAAGCTCGTATCTTGAGTTACGAAGCTCCGATCGCTGCACTGTTTGCGGTCACGCATTCCTCGCGAAGAGCTCTATGAAACCTACCCAAGAAATTGGTAAGAAAATCACATAATCTCTCTCAGTTTTTTCTTCCAAAATTTCAAATTTCTAGGGTTTTGGATTAAGTGAAATTTTGTGATTTTAAGTGTTTATGTACACTCTAACCCTTGATTTACATTGGTTTTGGCTTCTAAAATTGTTGAGTAAGGTGAGTTGTTCTTGAAACCTTGTAAATTGATTTATGGTGAGCATTAGATTTTGATTTATGTGAAATATGTGATATTAGCTTGAATATTGGAGCTTGTTAGTGATTATTGATGCTTGTTGGAGTGATTGGTGACTTGGATTATGGTTGGAAGCTTAACTTGTGATCCATTGGGGTTTTGGTACATATTGCGAATTGGCCAAGGTATGGTTTCAGTTTTCTCTATGTAATATATAATATTTCTAGACACTTAGGCTAGTGACCCATAGGATAGGATTGAATTAAATTGGTTGTTGGAATTGTTGAGATATGATGCATGATGAATTAATGAGCTTTGGCTATTTTGATGAATTGTGATTGTTAATGTTGATAAAATGATGTTGAAGAGTGAGATTGAGGTTGAATGAGTTTAATTATGATGATTGTTAATGATATAATGATGATGGATGATTGTGTGGATTGAAAAATGGTTTAGTATGATATATGTGATGTTGAGGTTGATGATATAGTAATATGGGTGGAAATTTTGGTATGACTGGTGGAAAGTGACATAAAGGGTGAGTTATGATATAAATTGGAGTTTGGAATGGTTTGATTTTGTTTTTGTTGTGTATTGCAAGGAATTGAGAAATTTGTGGAATTTGGTAAAAACTGATTTTTAGTGAACTTTGACGGGTCATAACTTATGCCTCAATTTTCAAAATTTGTTAAAATTTGTTTAGAATTAAAGTTCATTGAAAACTCTTCAAATTGATATAAAGTTTGTAAAATTTAGATTTTTGTAGAGGATGTTATGATCATTCAAAATTTGGTGTCAAAATCTGAATTCTATAATGTTGCGGAATTTTATGATTTCTGGTTTTTGTGCGCACGTACAACCTCGTACTCACGCACACCCCACGAATTTTTAAACCTATGCACACACACAGCCTCGTGTGTACGCACACACGGGGATGTGGATACTGGTGAAAGCGCTAGCACGCTTTGTGCGCACACACAACCAACGAAGTTCTACAAGCTGTGCGCACGCATACATTGGAAAGTGCATTCTGTTGAGGGCACTTGCACGCCTCGTGTGAGCAAACAGAATTGTAAAATTTGGTACTTGTGTGAACGCACACTTTTTGAAAATCTCTATGGGCGTGCCTGGTGCACGAAATTGTGATCATCAATGGCGCCATCAACATGGTACGCTCAATTGCAATCTCAACTCTTTATCACAACTTCGCACAACAAACCAGCAAGTGCACTGGGTCGTCCAAGTAATAAACCTTACGCGAGTAAGGGTCGATCCCACGGAGATTGTTGGTATGAAGCAAGCTATGGTCACCTTGTAAATCTCAGTCAGGCGGATTCAAATAGTTATGGATGATATATGAATAAAACATAGAATAAAGATAGAGATACTTATGTAATTCATTGGTGAGAATTTCAGATAAGCGTATGGAGATGCTTTGTCCCTTCCATCTCTCTACTTTCCTACTGTCTTCATCCAATCCTTCTTACTCCTTTCCATGGCAAGCTGTATGTTGGGCATCACCGTTGTCAGTGGCTACAGTCCCGTCCTCTCAGTGAAAATGGTCCAAATGCTCTGTCACAGCATGGCTAATCATCTGTCGGTTCTCAATCAGGTTAGAATAGAATCCATTGATTCTTTTGCGTTTGTCACTAACGCCCAGCCTTCAGGAGTTTGAAGCTCGTCACAGTCATTCAATCATTGAATCCTACTCAGAATACCACAGACAAGGTTTAGACCTTCCGGATTCTCTTGAATGCCGCCATCAATTCTAGCTTATACCACGAAGATTCCGATTAAGGGATCCAAGAGATATCCACTCAATCTAAGGTAGAACGGAGGTGGTTGTCAGGCACACGTTCATAGGTGAGAATGATGATGAGTGTCACGGATCATCACATTCATCAAGTTGAAGAACAAGTGATATCTTAGAACAAGAACAAGCTGAATTAAATAGAAGAACAATAGTAATTGCATTAATACTCGAGGTACAGCAGAGCTCCACACCTTAATCTATGGTGTGTAGAAACTCCACCGTTGAAAATACATAAGAACAAGGTCTAGGCATGGCCGTGAGGCCAGCCCCCAAATGATCTAAGATAGCATAAGACTAAAGATAGCTACCAAGATGATCTAAGAACTAGACGTCCAAAGATGAAAATACAATAGCAAAAGGTCCTATATGTAGAGAACTAGTAGCCTAGGGTTTACAGAAATGAGTAAATGACATAAAAATCCACTTCCGGACCCACTTGGTGTGTGCTTGGGCTGAGCATTGAAGCTTTCATGTGTAGAGACTTTTCTTGGAGTTAAACGCCAGCTTTTATGCCAGTTTGGGCGTTTAACTCCCATTCTTGTGCCAGTTCCAGAGTTTAACGCCGGGCAGTTTTGAGCTGATTTGGAACGCCGGTTTGGGCCATCAAATCTCGGGCAAAGTATGGACTATTTACATTGATGGAAAGCCCAGGATGTCTACTTTCCAACTCAGTTGAGAGCGCGCCAATTGGGTATCTGTAGCTCCAGAAAATCCACTTCGAGTGCAGGGAGGTCAGAATCCAACAGCATCTGCAGTCCTTTTCAGCCTCTGAATCAGATTTTTGCTCAGGTCCCTCAATTTCAGCCAGAAAATACCTGAAATCACAGAAAAACACACAAACTCATAGTAAAGTCCAGAAAAGTGAATTTTAACTAAAAACTAATAGAAATATAATAAAAACTAACTAAAACATACTAAAAACATACTAAAAATAATGCCAAAAAGCGTATAAATTATCCGCTCATCACAACACCAAACTTAAATTGTTGCTTGTCCCCAAGCAACTGAAAATCAAATAAGATAAAAAGAAGAGAATATGCAATGAATTCCAAAAACATCTATGAAGATCAGTATTAATTAGATGAGCGGGGCTTTTAGCTTTCTGCCTCTGAACAGTTTTGGCATCTCACTCTATCCTTTGAAATTCAGAATGATTGGCTTCTATAGGAACTCAGAATCTAGATAATGTTATTGATTCTCCTAGTTAAGTATGATGATTCTTGAACATAGCTACTTTACGAGTCTTGGCCGTGGCCCAAAGCACTCTGTCTTCCAGTATTACCACCGGATACATACATGCCACAGACACATAATTGGATAAACCTTTTTAGATTGTGACTCAGCTTTGCTAAAGTCCCTAATTAGAGGTGTCCAGGGTTCTTAAACACACTCTTTTTGCTTTGGATCACAACTTTATTTCTTTCTTTTTTTTCTTTTCGTTTTTTTGTATTCACTACTTTTTCTTGCTTCAAGAATCATTTTTATGATTTTTCAGATCCTCAGTAACATGTCTCCTTTCTCATCATTCTTTCAAGAGCCAACCATTCATGAACAACAAATTCAAAAGACATATGCACTGTTTAAGCATACATTCAGAAAACAAAAGTATTGCCACCACATCAAAATAATTAATCTGTTATAAAATTCAGAATTCATGCAATTCTTCTCTTTTTCAATTTAAGAACATTTTTCATTTCAAGAAAGGTGATGGATTCATAGGACATTCATAACTTTAAGGCATAGACACTAAGACACTAATGATCATAAGACACAAACATAGATAAACATAAGCATGAAAATTCGAAAAACAAGAAAATAAAGAACAAGGAAATTAAAGAACGGGTCCACCTTAGTGATGGCGGCTTGTTCTTCCTCTTGAAGATCTTATGGAGTTCTTGAGCTCCTCAATGTCTCTTCCTTGCCTTTGTTGCTCCTCTCTCATGATTCTTTGATCTTCTCTAATTTCATGGAGGAGGATGGAATGTTCTTGGTGCTCCACCCTTAGTTGTCCCATGTTGGAACTCAATTCTCCTAGGGAGGTGTTGATTTGCTCCCAATAGTTTTGTGGAGGAAAGTGCATCCCTTGAGGCATCTCAGGGATTTCATGATGAGTGGGATCTCTTGTTTGCTCCATCCTTTTCTTAGTGATGGGCTTGTCCTCATCAATGAGGGTGTCTCCCTCTATGTCAATTCTAACTGAATAACAGAGGTGACAAATGAGATGAGGAAAGGCTAACCTTGCCAAGGTAGAGGACTTGTCCGCCACCTTATAAAGTTCTTGGGCTATAACCTCATGAACTTCTACTTCCTCTCCAATCATGATGCTATGAATCATGATGGCCCAGTCTATGGTAACTTCGGACCGGTTGCTAGTGGGAATGATTGAGCGTTGGATAAACTCCAACCATCCCCTAGCCACGGGCTTGAGGTCATGCCTTCTTAGTTGAACCGGCTTCCCTCTTGAATCTCTCTTCCATTGAGCGCCCTCTTCACAAATGTTTATGAGGACTTGGTCCAACCTTTGATCAAAGTTGACCCTTCTAGTGTAAGGGTGTTCATCTCCTTGTATCATGGGCAAGTTGAATGCCAACCTTACATTTTCGGACTAAAATCTAACCATTTCCCTCGAACCATTGTAAGCCAATTCATTGGGTTCGGGTTCACACTTTGATCATGGCTCTTGGTGATCCATGCATTGGCATAGAACTCTTGAACCATTAAGATTCTGACTTATTGAATGGGGTTGGTAAGAACTTTCCAACCTCTTCTTCGGATCTCATGTCGGATCTCCGGATATTCACTCTTTTTGAGCTTGAAAGGGACCTCAGGGATCACCTTCTTCAAGGCCACAACTTCATAGAAGTGGTCTTGATGCACCCTTGAGATGAATCTCTCCATCTCCCATGACTCGGAGGTGGAAGCTTTTGCCTTCCCTTTCCTCTTTCTAGAGGTTTCTCCGGCCTTAGGTGCCATAAATGGTTATGGAAAAACAAAAAGCAATGCTTTTATCACACCAAACTTAAAAGGTTTACTCGTCCTCGAGCAAAAGAAGAAAGAAGAGAATAGAAGAAGAAGAAATAGAGGAGATGGATATGGCTTTGTGGTTCTGCCAAAGGGGGAGAAGTAGTGTGTAGGTTGTGTGAAAATGAAGGAGTGAAGATGGGTTTATATAGGGGTGGAGAGAGGGGTATGGTTCGGTCATGTAAGGGTGGGTTTGGGAGGGAAAGTGGTTTGAATTTGAATGGTGAGGTAGGTGGGGTTTTATGAAGGATGGATGTGAGTGGTGAAGAGAATAGTGGGATTTGATAGGTGAGGGGTTTTTTGGGGAAGAGTGGTTGAGGTGATTGGTGAATGGGTGAAGAAGAAAAGAGAGGGTGGTGGGGTAGGTGGGAATCCTGTGGGGTCCACAGATCCTGAGATGTCAAGGAAAATTCATCCCTGCACCAAGTGGCGAGCAAAAATGCTCTTTATGCCAATTCTGGCGTTAAACGCCGGGCTGGTGCCCATTTCTGGCGTTTAACGCCAGCTTCTTGCCCTTTCCTGGCGTTTAACGCAAGTCTGGTGCCCCCTTTCTGGCGTTAAACGCCCAGAATGGTGCCAGACTGGGCGTTAAACGCCCATTTGCTGCCCTTACTGGCGTTTAAACGCCAGCAAGACCTTCCTCCAGGGCGTGCTATTTTTCTTTCTGTTTTTCATTCTGTTTTTGCTTTTTCAACTGATTTTGTGACTTCCCATGATCATCAACCTACAGAAAACATAAAATAACAAAGGAAAATAGATTAAATATAACATTGGGTTGCCTCCCAACAAGCGCTTATTTAATGTCAATAGCTTGACAGAGGGCTCTCATGGAGCCTCACAGATACTCAGAGCAATGTTGGAACCTCCTAACACCAAACTTAGAGTTTGAATGTGGGAGTTCAACACCAAACTTAGAATTTGGTTGTGGCCTCCCAACACCAAACTTAGAGTTTGATTGTGGGGGCTCTGTTTGATTCTGTTTTGAGAGAAGCTCTTCATGCTTCCTCTCCATGGTAACAGAGGGATATCCTTGAGCCTTAAACACAAGGGGTTCTTCATTCACTTGAATGATCAATTCTCCTCTGTCAACATCAATCATAGCCTTTGCTGTGGCTAGGAAGGGTCTGCCAAGGATGATGGATTCATCCATGCACTTCCCAGTCTCTAGGACTATGAAATCAGCAGGGATGTAATGGTCTTCAACCTTTACCAAAACATCCTTTACAAGTCCATAAGCTTGTTTTCTTGAATTGTCTACATCTCTAGTGAGATTCTTGCAGCTTGTACCTCAAAGATCCCTAGCTTCTCCATTACAGAGAGAGGCATGAGGTTTACACTTGACCCTAAGTCACACAGAGCCTTCTTAAAGGTCATGGTGCCTATGGTACAAGGTATTGAGAACTTCCCAGGGTCCTGTCTCTTTTGAGGTAATCTCTGCCTAGACAAGTCATCCAGTTCTTTGGTGAGCAAAGGGGGTTCATCCTCCCAAGTCTTATTACCAAATAACTTGTCATTTAGCTTCATGATTGCTCCAAGGTATTTAGCAACTTGCTCTTCAGTGACATCTTCATCCTCTTCAGAGGAAGAATACTCATCAGAGCTCATGAATGGTAGAAGTAAATCCAATGGAATCTCTACGGTCTCAATGTGAGCCTCAGATTCCCATGTTTCCTCATTAGGGAACTCATTGGAGGCCAGTAGACGTCCATTGAGGTCTTCCTCAGTGGCGTTCACTGCCTCTTCCTCCTCTCCAAATTCGGCCATGTTGATGGCCTTGCACTCTCCTTTTGGATTTTCTTCTGTATTGCTTGGAAGAGTACTAGGAGGGAGTTCAGTAATTTTCTTGCTCAGCTGTCCCACTTGTACCTCCAAGTTTCTAATGGAGGACCTTGTTTCAGTCATGAAAATTTGAGTGGTTTTGATTAGATCAGAGACCATGGTTGCTAAGTCAGAGTGGCTCTGCTTAGAATTCTCTGTCTGTTGCTGAGAAGATGATGGGAAAGGCTTGCCATTGCTAAACCTGTTTCTTCCACCATTATTGTTGTTGAAACCTTGTTGAGGTCTCTGTTGATCCTTCCATGAGAGATTTTGATGATTTCTCCATGAAGAATTATAGGTGTTTCCATAGGGTTCTCCCATGTAATTCACCTCTTCCATTGAAGGGTTCTCAGGATCATAAGCTTCTTCTTCAGATGAAGCATCCTTAGTACTGCCTGGTGCATTTTGCATTCCAGATAGACTTTGAGAAATCATATTGACTTGTTGAGTCAATATTTTGTTCTGAGCCAATATGGCATTCAGAGTATCAATCTCAAGAACTCCTTTCTTCTGATTCGTCCCATTGTTCACAGGATTCCTTTCAGAAGTGTACATGAATTGGTTATTTGCAACCATTTCAATGAGCTCTTGAGCTTCTGTAGGCGTCTTCTTTAGATGAAGAGATCCTCCAACAGAACTATCCAATGACATCTTGGACAGTTCAGACAGACCATCATAGAAGATACCTATGATGCTCCATTCAGAAAGCATATCAGAAGGACACTTTCTGATCAATTGTTTGTATCTTTCCCAATCTTCATAGAGGGATTCACCTTCCTTCTGTCTGAAGGTTTGGACTTCCACTCTAAGCTTACTCAATTTTTGAGGTGGAAAGAACTTTGCCAAGAAGGCATTGACTAGCTTTTCCCAAGAGTTCAGGCTTTCTTTAGGTTGTGAGTCCAACCATATCCTAGCTCTGTCTCGTACAGCAAAAGGGAATAGCATAAGTCTGTAGACCTCAAGGTCAACCCCATTAGTCTTGACAGTGTCATAGATTTGCAAGAATTCAGCTAAAAACTGATGAGGATCTTCCAATGGATGTCCATAGAACTTGCAATTCTGTTGCATTAGAGAAACTAATTGAGGCTTAATCTCAAAGTTGTTTGCTCCAATGGCAGGGATAGAGATGCTTCTCCCATAGAAGTCGGGAGTAGGTGCAGTAAAGTCACCCAGCACCTTCCTTGCATTGTTGGCATTATTGTTGTTTTCGGCTGCCATGTCTTCTTCTTGTTTGAAGATTTCTGTTAGGTCCTCTACAGAGAGTTGTGCCTTAGCTTCTCTTAGCTTTCGCTTCAAGGTTCTTTCAGGTTCAGGGTCAGCCTCAACAAGAATGCTCTTGTCTTTGCTCCTGCTCATATGAAAGAGAAGAGAACAAAAAAATATGGAATCCTCTATGTCACAGTATAGAGATTCCTTGAGGTGTCAGAGGAATAGAAAAATAGAAGGAAGAGGTAGAAGAATTCAAACTTATCAAGAAAGATGGAGTTCGAATTGTGCATTAAGGAGGAGTGTTAGTCCATCAATAGAAGGATGTGAGAAGAGGGGAAGAAATTTTTGAAAATTAAGTAAAAGATTTTAAAAACATTTTGAAAAAAACTTAATTGATTTTCGAAAACTAGCAGTGGAAGAGAAATCAAGTGATTTTTGAAAAAGATTTTGAAATTATAAATCAAAATGATATGATTGAAAACTATTTTGAAAAAGATGTGATTAAAAAGATATGATTGAAAAGATATAGTTTTAAAAGATATGATTGAGAAGATATGATTGAAAAACAATTTAAAAAGATTTGATTTTAAAAAACTAATGACTTGGCTAACAAGAAAGATATGATTCAGACATTGAACCTTTCTCAACAGAAAAGGCAACATACTCTGAGATGTTGAATCAAATCATTAATTGATAGCAAGTATTTTTGAAAATGGAAAGAAATTGATTTTGAAAACATATGATTGAAAAGATATGATTTGAAAAAGATTTGATTTTGAAAAAATTTGAAAACTTGAAAAAAATTTGAATTAAAAACAAAATTTTCCCTCTTGTGCCATCCTGGCGTTAAATGCCCAGAATGGTATACATTCTGGCGTTTAACGCCCAAAACACTACCCTTTTGGGCGTTAAACGCCCAGCCAGGCACCCTGGCTGGCGTTTAAACGCCAGTTTGCCTTCCTCACTGGGCGTTTTGAATGCCCAGCTTTTTCTGTATAATTCCTCTGCTGTATGTTCTGAATCTTCAATTCTCTGTATTATTGACTTGAAAAGACACAAATTAAAAATTTTTTGGATTTTTAATGATGAGGAATAATCAAAATGCAACTAAAATCAAATAACAATGCATGCAAGACACCAAACTTAGCAGTTTGTATACTACTGACACTAACAAAATGAGAATGCATATGAGAAATACAAAAATACTCAAGACAAGAGAATTTAAAGATCAGAGCAAGGAAATCATCAAGAACATCTTGAAGATCACTTAAGACACATGAATGAATGCAAGAAGAACAGAAACATGCAATTGACACCAAACTTAAAATGAGACACTAGACTCAACAAGAAACATGAAATATTTTTGGTTTTTATGATTTTGTTAAATTTTTTTGGATTTTTCGAAATTTAAGTGGAAAAGAAAATAAAGATATCAAAATTCTTAATGAGAATTCCAGGAATCATGCAATGTTAGTCTAAAGCTTCAGTCTAAGGAAATTAGACATGGCTAGCCAAGCTTCAGCAGGACATTACATTCAAGAGCTAAATTGATGAGAATCAATCAGCTTTGATGATGATAATAACATCACCTTGAAACACTAGAATTCATTCTTAAGAACTTTGAAGAAGAATGCCTAATCTAAGCAACAAGATGAACCGTCAGTTGTCCAAACTCAAACAATCCCCCGCAACGGCGCCAAAAACTCGGTGCACGAAATTGTGATCATCAATGGTGCCATCAACATGGTACGCTCAATTGCAATCTCAACTCTTTATCACAACTTCGCACAACTAACCAGCAAGTGCATTGGGTCGTCCAAGTAATAAACCTTACGCGAGTAAGGGTCGATCCCACGGAGATTGTTGGTATGAAGCAAGCTATGGTCACCTTGTAAATCTCAGTCAGGCGGATTCAAATGGTTATGGATGATATATGAATAAAACATAGAATAAAGATAGAGATACTTATGTAATTCATTGGTGAGAATTTCAGATAAGCGTATGGAGATGCTTTGTCCCTTCCGTCTCTCTGCTTTCCTACTGTCTTCATCCAATCCTTCTTACTCCTTTCCATGGCAAGCTATATGTTGGGCATCACCGTTGTTAGTGGCTACAGTCCCGTCCTCTCAGTGAAAATGGTCCAAATGCTCTGTCACAGCATGGCTAATCATCTGTCGGTTCTCAATCAGGTTGGAATAGAATCCATTGATTCTTTTGCGTCTGTCACTAACGCCCAGCCTTCAGGAGTTTGAAGCTCGTCACAGTCATTCAATCATTGAATCCTACTCAGAATACCACAGACAAGGTTTAGACCTTCCGGATTCTCTTGAATGCCGCCATCAATTCTAGCTTATACCACGAAGATTCGGATTAAGGGATCCAAGAGATATCCACTCAATCTAAGGTAGAACGGAGGTGGTTGTCAGGCACACGTTCATAGGTGAGAAGGATGATGAGTGTCACGGATCATCACATTCATCAAGTTGAAGAACAAGTGATATCTTAGAACAAGAACAAGCTGAATTGAATAGAAGAACAATAGTAATTGCATTAATACTCGAGGTACAGCAGAGCTCCACACCTTAATCTATGGTGTGTAGAAACTCCACCGTTGAAAATACATAAGAACAAGGTCTAGGCATGGCCGTGAGGCCAGCCCCTAAATGATCTAGGATAGCATAAGACTAAAGATAGCTACCAAGATGATCTAAGAACTAGACGTCCAAAGATGAAAATACAATAGCAAAAGGTCCTATATGTAGAGAACTAGTAGCCTAGGGTTTACAGAAATGAGTAAATGACATAAAAATCCACTTCCGGACCCACTTGGTGTGTGCTTGGGCTGAGCATTGAAGCTTTCATGTGTAGAGACTTTTCTTGGAGTTAAACGCCAGCTTTTATGCCAGTTTGGGCGTTTAACTCCCATTCTTGTGCCAGTTCCAACGTTTAACGCCGGGCAGTTTTGAGCTGATTTGGAACGCCAGTTTGGGCCATCAAATCTCGGGCAAAGTATGGACTATTATCTATTGCTGGAAAGCCCAGAATGTCTACTTTCCAACGGAGTTGAGAGCGCGCCAATTGGACTTCTGTAGCTCCAGAAAATCCACTTCGAGTGCAGGGAGGTCAGAATCCAACAGCATCTGCAGTCCTTTTCAGCCTCTGAATCAGATTTTTGCTCAGGTCCCTCAATTTCAGCCAGAAAATACCTGAAATCACAGAAAAACACACAAATTCATAGTAAAGTCCAGAAAAGTAAATTTTAACTAAAAACTAATATAAATATAATAAAAACTAACTAAAACATACTAAAAACATACTAAAAATAATGCCAAAAAGCGTATAAATTATCCGCTCATCAGTGCGCACGCACACCCCTGTGTGTACGCACATGCCCTGTTTTTCAACTTAAACTTTGTTTTTAACTATTTCACCTTCCAAACAAGCTTGTAAACTTCCGTGACACCTATTTAATACTCTTTGGCTTAATTTTAGGTATCAAAGCATATGAAGGCCCTAGGATATTTACATGGTATTACTTTGAAAAGTTAGAGAACGAAGGCTTAGGTTTCTGGTGTACTGAGGATGGCTCTGGTGGAATGAGAAGGGAGAAAGATATATGAATTGAGAAATTGATGAATTAACGAGTTTGGAATGGAAATTTTGAATTGACAGTGGTTGAGATGAGTTAAGAACTCGGAATGAAATGATGGATCCATGCTATACTGAAAAGAATATTTTCTAAAAACTACTGAACTACTGTTTTATACTGAGATTGTTGAAACACTATGCATCCAGCAGGGACGGCGGTTGGATCCCGCCTGTCTAGGTAGCGATGGCGGCGTAAGGGCAGTGGTTCGTCCCGCTTGCGTTGAGATGTGAGGTCTGTGGCAAGAGTATCCCGCTCACATCCCTTCGGATCACTAGAGTGTGCAGGCACAAAATCCTGGACAGTGTTCCGAGCACCATATCTTGGGGGTTCCCAATTATGATTCCGAAGGGCGACATCTCCATGGAGATGTGTTGGGTTGGCAGTTGAACCGACAATGTGATATCACAGCCAATAGGACAGGCATTCATTATATGCATCTTCTATCTGTTTGTTTGCTTTACCGACTTATAATTGCTTGCCTAATTGCATAACATGCTTAATTGCCTACCCGAATTACTTGTCATATATGCCTATACTTGTGTTTTACTTGCATTGATATTATCTGTGCTTTCTACTAGGATTGAGGAGGTTTAGAAGGCGGTAGCGATGGGATCGCATGGAGGATAGGTTGGTGAAGGCTGTGGGACAGCGAAGAGCTGTTAGATTAGAAAATCCCTTAAGTTAGATTATCCTTTTAGTATGTTATGGTTTTAAGTTATGTTTTACTGTTTTAGTTATGCTTTAAAATGAATCTTGTGATGGATATAAAGTTCTAGGATTGCCTCTGGCGTCCCGAGGTTTTATATCTTACATCACTGGGCACTGTTACCACACTAAGAACCTCTGGTTCTCATACCATATTCTGTTGTTGTTTTTCAGATGCAGGTCACAACCTACCTTGGTGAGTTATTTCGATGGTGACAGAGCGGAGGATCCTGGATGTATTTTGAAGTCTTTTGATTATTTTGTTTATATCTCTCACTTTTGTATTTACTTTTGCCTAGAGGCTTATTTTGAGAGAAAAACTTGTATAAGTTGTTTTCAACTATCAGAATTCTGTATTGTCTATACTTATAGATAGCCAGCTTAAACTTTGCGAGTCGTGGCTAGATCTTTATATTATTATTATACTCTTATCTTTTGTTATATTATATCTTTATCTTGTGCATTAAGTTGTAGCTTCGTGTGTATGTTTTGTGCTTTTCAAATCCTGTTTTGAGTTGTATCCTTCATCGAGCTTCTAGAATATATTACTACTTCTATATTTTATATGTATAAGCTTTAGAACTGTCGTAACCTTTGATTAGCCTTTGCTTTACGACGCGAGGTAAGACTTAGGGTAATTAGGGTGTTACATTTAGTGGTATCAGAGCGTTTCGTCCTCGTGAGCCTGAGGGATGGATTGATTATGATTCATTGCATACTCTGTGTGTCTTTTCTTTGATGCTATTAGGTTATCTAATTGATATTGCATAGCATGCTTGTTTGTGAGTGCCTTTTAGGATAATTGAAGCAGTAGGCTTTTGATATTGAGACAGATTACCTTGATATCGATTGTTTGGTATAGACAGGAACCCTAATGGCCACTCGCAGACGATGTCGTACACGTTTCCGAGCAGAGAGTAGGAATGAGCAGCCGGCCGATAACCATGCCGAATTTATGGCAGCAATGGCGTATCTTGTGAACACCATGGAAGCTAAGCTGCTGCGACTCTGCAAGCTGTGCAGATGTTAGGCCAATCGGTTGGAAACGAAAACGAGAATGGCGAAGGAAACGCGAATGATAATGCTGAAGGAAATGGGAATAATATGGGAGGTGCTCCAATGACCTTGGCTACTTTTCTCAAGGTTCATCCGCCAAGTTTCAGAGGTTCAACCAACCCTACAGAAGCGAATAACTGGTTCTAGGCCATGGAGCACGCGCTGCAGGCACAGCATGTTCTGAACAACCAATATGTAGAGTTTGCTGCATATTAGCTTTTGGGAGAAGCCCAGCATTGGTGCCAAGGAGAATACCATTTGCTACAGCTTCAAAATATTGATATCCCTTGGGATGTATTCCAAACAGCTTTTTATAAGAAGTATTTTCCTGAGTCTGCAAGGGAAGCGAAGGAGATGGAACTTATGTAGCTGAAGCAAGGTTCCTTGTAAGTGGCGGACTATACTAGCCAATTCGAGGAGCTTTGTAGGTTCTCTAGGGTGTGTCAGGGAGCCCTGGAGACCTATGAGAGCTGAAAGTGCATTAAGTATCAGAGGGGCTTGAAGGATAACATCATGACTGCTGTGGCTCCTATGGAGATTCGTATTTTCTCCGATCTGGTGAACAAGGTGAGAGTTGTTAAAGAATATGCAAAGACGGTAGCCTCGTCAGAGGACACTCATGGAGGAAGCATTAGTAGGGGACGTGGCAAGTACTTTTAGCCGAGGGGGCAGAATTTCAAGAGAGGAGGACATGCGCCTCAAGGACACGGAGGCTTCAGAAAGAACACTCATGATCAGTTTCAGCGTGGCAAAGAGAGAGGAAACTAGGGTAAGGTTTCTCCGGATTCAGCTTGTGATCGTTGTGGACATTTTCATCCATATGACTCTTGCAAGATTGGTTTAGGTGGTTGCTTCAATTGTGGTTTTCCTGGTCACATTGCGAGAGATTGCACTCGTGGGAAGAATTCGAATGCGGGTCAGAGTCAACACCAAGGGTGAGTATTTGCTGTGAGTGCCAAAGATGCTACTAAGGCAGATCCTCTTATGAGAGGTAACTGTTTAATTGGTGATAAAATCTTGGTTGCATTGTATGATACTGGAGCTTCGTATTCATTTATTTTGTTTGACAAAGTTGAGGAGCTAGGCTTGAAAGTGTCAGAATTAGCATTTGAATTGCATGTACATACTCCACATCAGACGGTTATGACTAGGTCAGGTTGTAGGCAAGTAGGTTTCAAGCTTGAGGGTAGAGACTTTGTACATGACTTGATTTGTTTACCAATGGTTGGGTTAGAGATGATTTTGGGATTTGATTGGTTGTTAAAGAACCGAGTTTTGTTGGATTGCTTTGAGCGGCCAATTCAGTTTATGCTAGAAGGGGAAAATGGAGCAGTGATAGCTGAGGGTTACTACCTGAACTCTGTGAGGGTGCACTGTAGTGGGAAAGAGTGTCAGTGTTATATCTTGTTGACTGCTAATGCTTTAGGTGACGCCCAGAACTTAGATCAGATTTCAGTAGTTACAGACTTTCCGGAAGTGTTTCCGAAAGATATTCCTGAATTCCCACCTCAAAGAGAGATTGAATTTGCAATTGAATTGGTGTCGGGAGCCGGAACAGTGTCGATTTATACCGTATCGAATGGCTCCGATAGAGCTGGATGAACTAAAGACTCAGTTGGAAGAGCTTCTAAACAAGAGGTTCATTCGACCGAGTGTATCTCCGTGTGGAGTGCTAGTTTTATTGGTGAAGAAGAAGGATGCAGAAATGCGACTTTGTGTGGATTATCGACAGTTGAACAAAGTGACTGTGAAGAACAAGTATCCGTTGCCTAGGATTGACGACTTGATGGATCAACTGCAAGGAGCTGGAATGTTTTCCAAGATTGATTTGAGATCTGGTTACCATCAGATAAGGGTGAAGAAGAAGAATATTCTGAAAACTGTGTTTAGGACGTGCTATGGACACTTCGAGTTTGCGGTAATGTCCTTTGGGTTAACGAATGCACCTGCTATATTCATGGATTACATGAACAGAGCATTTTGTCCCTTTTTTGACAAATTTGTGGTGGTTTTCATAGATGACATCTTAGTTTATTCTAAGATGGTGAAGGAGCACGAGGAACACTTGAGGATTGTGTTGCAAATTTTAAAACAGCAGAAATTGTATGCTAAGTTGTCTAAGTGTGAGTTTTGGAAGGAGGAAGTGAAGTTCTTAGGTCACGTGGTGAGCAAAGTAGGAATAGCGGTGGATCCTTCAAAAGTAGAGGCGGTGATGGAATGGGAAAGACCAATGACGGTGATAGAAGTCAGAAGTTTCTTGGGTTTAGTCGGATACTACCGGAGATTTATTGAAGGATTTTCCCGGATTGCACTACCGATGACTAAGTTGACAAGGAAAGAGGTGCCGTTTGTGTGGACATCGGAGTGTGAAGAGAGTTTTCAGACCTTGAAACAAAGGTTAACTTCAGCGCCTGTTTTGATTTTGCCGGAACTGCATGAACCATTTGAGGTATACTGTGATGCTTCCTTGAAAGGTTTGGGTTGCGTGTTGATGCAACACTGGAATGTGGTGGCTTACGCATCGCATCAGCTGAGACCGCATGAGGTAAATTACCCAACTCATGACTTAAAATTAGCGGCGATTGTGTTTGCATTGAAGATTTGGAGACACCACTTGTACGGAGTGAGGCTTAGCGTCTTTTCTAATCATAAGAGTCTCAAGTACATCTTTGATCAGAAAGAGCTTAATATGCGTCAGAGGAAGTGGATGGAGTTGCTAAAGGATTATGATTTTGAACTAAGTTATCACCCTGGAAAGGTGAATGTGGTGGCGGACGCGTTGAGTCGGAAGTCTTTAACAATTGCTTGGATGAGAATCAAGGAAGAGGAGTTAGTGGATAAGTTTGTGGATCTTAAGCTGGATATTGGTGAAGTTTCCGAAAGAGCCTGTTTGAATCAGTTGCAGATTTCAAGTACGTTTAAAACAGAGATTCAGAGGACTCAGCAAGATTAGCAAATGCTTCAGCAATTATTTCAACCAGTTGGCAAGGAGAGACATGAAGAGTTTACTAAGGATGATGAAGGGTTGTGGAGTTATAAGGGGAGAATTTGTATACCAGATGTTGGGAGTTTGAGGCAAGACTTATTGTAAGAAGCTCATGACAGTGGGATTTCTATTCATCCTGGAAGTACAAAGATGTATTATGACTTAAAGAAGATGTTCTGGTGGCTTGGGATGAAAGGTGATGTAGCTATAATGGTATCCAAGTGTTTGACATGCCAGAAGGTGAAGATAGAGCATCAAAAACTGTCGAAAATGTTACAGCCACCTGATATTCCTCAGTGGAAGTGGGAAGGAATTGCAATGGACTTTGTGATCGGTTTACCGAGGACTAGGTCGGGATTTGATGCGGTTTGGGTGATCGTGGATCACTTAACCAAATTCCCTCATGTTTTGCCTATTCGAGTGAATTATTCAATGGAGGAGTTGGCGAGATTGTATATCAAGGAGATTGTAAGGTTGCACTGTGTGCCATCGAGCATAGTGTCGGACTGTGATCCCCAATTCACATCAAGGTTTTGGGGGGCTTTCCAAAAAGCTTTCGGTACGAGGCTATGTCTCAGCATCGCGTATCATCCACAAACAGATGGATAGTCGGGAAGGACTATTCAGACGTTGGAAGATATGCTGAGGGCATGTGTATTGGATCAACCTGGGAGTTAGGACCATTACATGCCATTGGTGGAGTTTGCGTACAACAATAGCTTTCATGCGAGCATTGGGATGGCTCCGTATGAGGCCTTGTATGGACGAAAGTGTCAATCTCCACTTTATTGGTATGAGTCGAGTAAAACAAGTGTTTTGGGTCCTGATTTGGTAGCAGAGATTAATGAGAAGATTAAGAAGATTCGGGAGAGAATTCTAATGGCACAGAGTCGACAAAAAAGTTATGCAGATCAGAGAAGGAAACCGTTGGAATTTGAAGTGGAAGAACATGTATTTCTAAGGGTTACACTGACAACCGGGATTGGAAGAGCGATTAAAACCAAGAAGCTGAATCCGAGATTCATTGGACCGTTTGACATTCTGAGGCGATTCGGGCCGGTGGCATATCAAGTAGCTTTGCCGCCTTATTTATCTAACTTGCATGACGTATTCCACGTGTCACAACTCTGTAAGTACACGTCGGATGCGGCTCATGTGCTAGAGCCCGAGTAGGTCGAGTTAAGAGAGAACTTGACTTTTCAAGTAACGCCGGTGCGAATTGACAACACTAGTGTGAAGAAGTTAAGCGGGAAAGAAGTTCAATTGGTTAAAGTTGCTTGGAAGCGAGCTGGAGTTGAGGAGCATACTTGGGAATTGGATTCCGAGATGCGAAAGGATTATCCTGAGCTATTCTTAGGTAATCACTAAATTTTAAGGGCAAAATTTCTTATTTGGTGGGGAGAATGTAAGAACCGAGACTAATTAACCGTCTAATTAAATAATTAATATTGCCCAAAATAGGATCCAAAAATTTTAGAATGAGAATTAGAGGATTTAAATAATATTTTTGGACTCAGTAGATTTTTCTGAGTCAGAAAATGTATTTTCTATGAAAAACTGTGAAAAATCGTGAACTGGTCGAACCGGTTTAAGTCTGCCTGGTACTATGCGAGAAAAATTTAAAACAGTCAAAAACCTTAGGAAAATATTTAAAGTCGAAAACCGGGCGTTAATTTTAAAGGTTTGGCCCAAAGTTGGGCCAAACGGGCTAAAAACGCTAACGGGTTGGACTGGACCCAAGTTGGGCCCAAACCCAACATATATAAACACTTAAGTGAACCTCATTCAGTCACATAAACCACAAAACACAGCTGAAGTGAGATTGAGGAAGAGAGAGTGAGGATTTCCATTTTCACTATTCATCATCATCTTGTCAAGCTCATATCTTGAGCTAAGGAGCTCCCATCGCCGCACCGTTTGCGGCCACGCATTTCTTGCGAAGAGCTCTACAAAACCCACCCAAGAAATTGGTAAGGAAATAACAGAATCTCTCTTAGTTTTTCCTTCCAAAATTTCAAATTTCTAAGGTTTTGGATTAAGTAAAATTTTGTTATTTTTGAGTGTTTAGGTACACTTTAGCCCTTGATTGACATTGATTTTGGCTTCTAAAACTATTGGGTAAGGTGAGTTGTTCTTGAACCCTTGTAAATTGATTTATGGTGAGTATTAGGTTTTGCTTTATGTGAAATTTGTGATATTAGCTTGAATATTGGAGCTTGTTGGTGATTGTTGATGCATGTTGGAGTGATTGGTGACTTGGATTGTGGTTGGAAGCTTAACTTGTGATCAATTGGGGTTTTGGTACATATTGGGAATCGGTCAAGGTATGATTTCGGTTTCCTCTATGTAATATATAATATATCTGGACACTTAGGCTAGTCACCCATAGGATAGGATTGAATTAAATTGGTTGTTGGAATTGTTGAGATATGATGCGTGATGAATTGATGAGTTTTGGCTATTTTGATGAATTGTGATTGTTAATGTTGATAAAATGATGTTGAAGAGTGAGATTGAGGTTGAATGAGTTTAATTATGATGATTGTTAATGATATAATGATGATGGATGATTGTGTGGATTGAAAAATGATTTAGTATGATATATGTGATGTTGAGGTTGATGATATAGTAATATGGGTGAAAATTTTAGTATGAATGGTGGAAAGTTGCATAAAGGGTGACTTATGATGTAAATTGGAGTTTGTAATTGTTTGATTTGGTTTTGGTTGTGTATTGCAAGGAATTGAGAAATTTGTGGAATTTAGGAAAAACTGGTTTTTAGTAATGACGGGTGACGAATCGGATTTTCTATCGGTAAAGAATTGCACAAATAAGTTCGCGTTGTAAGTATAGCTTCTAAACCAACAGAAAATTCTTTCGTACAAACGTTTGGTTGTCACAAGTAACAAACCCAATAAAATTTATAAACTGAAGTATTCAAACCTCGGGTCGTCTTCTCAAGGAATTGCAGGGAGGTGTGTTTTATTATTGGTTATGAAAACAGTATTTTTGGATTTTGAAAAGGTTTGAACATGGGAAATAAATTGCAGGGAATTAAATCAATAGCAAAGAAAAACTCCTGGCAAAGTATGAAAACTGGCAAATATATTTTGCTCCCACTAAGTCAACCTCTAACTATGAAGGTAAGTCAAGTGGATAAATCAATTTAACACCTAAAGTCCTAGTCAACTCTTGAGGAAATACTAGAGTTATAGGAATCTAAATCAATCAGCAAAGATAACAATTATCAATCATGATGAGTTTGATAACTCAAGAGTCACCAATTAATCAACTAGAACCAAGAATATAAGAAACTAAATAAAAGTCATATGTCTAAAATACCTCAAATATTAATAAAAGAAATAAAATCCAACATGGAAAAATTCATAAATAAATAAAAGAGAAAATAAATAAAAAGAACATTTGAACCTGTGATGAAGAAATAATCCCAATAAGATAAATCCTAATCTTAATCCTAAGAGAGAGGAGAAAACCTCTCTCTCTAAAAACTACATCTCAATCCTAAAACTATGTATGAATGTATGTTGTATCATGTATCTTGATGAATGGAAGGATTCCCCAATTTATAGACTTTAATCTGTGTTCTCTGGGCTTGGATCTGGACCAAAAAGGGTCCAGTAGTCGCTGGGGCCGACTTTTGTAATTTCTGCAGATCGCGCACATCACGCATCTGCGTAGGTCACGCGGTCGCGTCATCTGGAGTGTTGCTCTTCCACACGGTCGTGTCAGTCACGCATCCGCGTCATTTGTGTTTCGCATGAGCCACGCGTTCGCGCAGATGCCACTTTTCGCAAAGCGACGACGCGAACGCGTTGCTGCCAGTTTCTTCAATAACTCCATTTTGTGCTTTCCTTCCATTTTTGTATGTTTCCTTTCCATCCTTTAAGTCATTCCTGCCCTATAAAACCTGAAAGTACTTAACATACAAATCACAGCATCGAATGGTAATAAAGGATAATTAAATTTAATATTTTTAAAGCATAGGAAACATGTTTTCTCATATGTCATATCATAAGGAAGGAATTGTAAAACCATGCAAATTCATATGAATAAGTGGGTGAAGAGTTGATAAAAACACTCAATTTAAGCATAAGATGAATCATAAAATAGGAGTTTATCAACCTCCCCACACTTAAACATTAGCATGTCCTCATGCTAAACCCAAGAGGAAAGAGTAAAGGTAAAATGGTGGAATCTTATGTAATGCAATCTATTCTAAATGCAAGCTACCTAAATGAGTCATGCAATTCTAGTTATTATTCACTTGTATATAAAGCTTACATGTAGTTAAATTAATCCATATCTTCAAGGAATCATATATGTACAATTGAGGCCAAATCATTTTAAAGCACAGTTACAATTGAGTTGAGTTAAGATAGTTCACAGTTTGCAAGACAATTAGTAATTAAACATGGATATATGAGAATGAGCTATTGAACCCTCACTGTATTTTGTGTTTACTCTCTAATCACTCAGTGTTTGGGGTTAATCACTCTCTTCTTTTCTAGTCATGCTTTCTAAAACTTTGTTTTTCATCTAACCAATCAACAAATATGGAATATAGACATACAAAAATCATGAGGTCTTTTCCTAGGTTGTAATGGGGCTAAGGTAAGGGTAATGGTGTACATATAAGGCTTAAGTGAGCTAACAAAGTGAATCCTTGATTAGTCTAAGATCTCACTTAACATACATACTTTATAATTTTCAAAATTCTTTTACCTAGCTACCCAACTTTTTTTTCACTTTTGTATTACATGCTCATGCACCAAATTTACTTTTGAATTCTGTCCCATGTGCATTGATTCTTTTTATTTTGCGTTGGAGAAATTTTTGTATCCCCTTATTTAATTAAAAAATAATTATTTTTTTTCAATGCACATGGTAATTTAATTATTTTGATTTTCACATGAGCATGCTTCCCAAATTTTTGAAATAGCTTATTCAATTTAAATCCCTACTCCGTTTCTATCATCCCATGTTCCTATAAAATTTTCCACTCTTAAATTATACACAATATCTATCTTAAGCTAACCAATGATTCAACTTGGGATTTTCATTTTGTTTTTCTGCTTAAGGCTAGTAATGTGGTTATGAAATAGAAGGGGGTTAAAAGGCTCAAGGGGGCTAACAAGGATGGCATAGAAGGTAGGTTTATTTGGGACAGGTGAGCATAAATACAAATAATGGCCTCAATCATCTCTTGGTATATATCTATATTCTATAATTAGACATACAGATTAAAACAAAATAAAGATTGTAAGCATAGAAAAGAAGTGCGAAACACATAGGAATGAAATTTATGGTTTGATGTAACCATACAATTAAGCTCAAAACTCACGGGCTGTGTATTCTCAAGCTCAGAGATCATATATCAGTTATGTATGTCATGCAAGTAGAAATCAAGAGTTTCCATTCAACTCAATGTAAATCTTAAGGTGCCCCTTAAAATCTTAGTGTTCCTTCTTGAAGAAATGTTGTTAACTAACTAACATGTAATGCTATATATACAAGGTGTGTGGATTGTTTTAATTTACTAAAGTTCCTAGTTTACTCTTTTATTTTCAATTAAACCAACTTATCATATGCTAAAAGGGCAAACTATACTAATTAATCCACTTAATATATAACTAGTAAACTAAAAGTGCAAATTAAGCTAAAATATCTAAGATATATACAGCCCAAAGTGCAGAATGCAAAAATACAACAAAAGCAAAAAAAAAAGAGAAAAAATGTGTAAATAAAATACAAAAAATGAACAAAATAAGATAAGAGTCTGTAGTGGTTCACCAAAAAATATATGCCAGAGATGGCGACCTTCCCACACTTAAATAATATGTGTGAAGAAGTGTCATTTCCGGAAGGATGGACTGCTGGTGTCTCGGTGGTAGGCTGAGGGTCTGCAGTCTCTGTGAGTGTAGGAGGAGCGGTCTGCTGAAGTGGAGGCTCTGTTTGTAGAGGAATCTCCAGATCTGCGGCCTGTAGGTGGTGGTGGTGCTCCTCATGGTGTGGTGTAGTATGCTCAGGTGCTGCCTGCTCAGCCTGGGTATGTGCCTCCTCCTCAAGATCGCTCGCCTCCTCCTCAGATGTCTCTGATGGTGTGTCTGGCTCGGAGGGGATGTCGCCACCAGATCAGAGCATCGGCTTGAGGTGCTCATAGCGTCGCTTGTGGCGACGCGCAGATCTCTCAAAACGTCGCCTATTGCAACGTTCAGACATCTCAAATTGCTGCTGGTGGCGGCGCTCCATCTGGTCTAAGCGGTCAAAGAGTCGGTGCACCAGAAGATAAACTGGCTCAGGAGCAGGTGGGGGTGTAGTGGATGGAGCTGGGGCAGGGGATGCTGAAGGGGCAGCTGAAGATGTAGCTGCCTCGGCAGAATCAGTGAGAAACGGAGGTTGGTAGCAAAGAGCCTGAAACTTCCTACTGTGAGGGATGATCTTCCTGCAGTCCGTGGCAGATGGCTTTTCATCAGCAATTTCCCAAGGTACCTCAGCTCGGAGACCCAAAAAGTAATTAGGAATGGAAACGGGAGGATGCCTCTCACATGGACCCTGGCCTTGTAATGCCGGATGAAGCGGGGCAGATAAAGGTCCTTACCCTCCATCACACACCAGATGAGGGTAATCATAGCAGCTGGCACCTCTGTCTCATGAGTGCTCGGCATTACGTAGTTACTCAGAATCTGCTGCCATAGTCGAGCCTCATCATTTAGATATATCAGCCTGATTCCCTTGGGTACCACTGTGCTCTTTCCCATGACCCATGGAACAGAAGGATCAAGAGCTATAGCCCGTTTTACTGCATCCCCGTCAAATCTCAGGAATCTCATATCCTCCTTGTAAATCATGTTGCTTGTATGCGAAGTTTGTATTCGTAGGTTTTGATGAATGACAAACCAACAAACGACATGAAAAGACAAACCAACAAACAACTTGAATGAACAAGCATGAAGAGTTGAAAGCAAACACAACAACAACAAGAAACTCAAGTCCACAACTTTTGAAGACAAGTATAGAGTCTTAGGACTTAGGTAACTTCTTGTTAAGAACCAATTGCTAAATCTCTCAACACACACTCACAAAATGTTTTGATGCACATCTTGCAATTCGATGCTAGCCAAAAGGTTTAAAAACTTGTTTTCAAAGGTACAAAAGCATAGGAATTGACTCCAACAAGTTTGAGATCAATCCTAAGCATTTTGAAGTGATTTTAAGCCATTCTTTAAGGTTTGCATCGATGCACACTCATCTTGCATCGATGCAAAGCATGCAACGACTTGTTGCATCGATGCAAAGATGTTTGCATCGATGCAACCTAGCTGAAAATTCAAATTTCAGCATCAAAGACACATTTGCATCGATGCAAAGTGTTATGCATCGATGCAAATAATTCAAAAACATAAAAAACGGCTAGTTTTTGACATAAATGCTCCATCCCATTAATTCCCCAACGTTTCTAAGGTTTGGAGAATCTAAATGGATGGATTGAAGCCTCATTTCACATCTTTGAGCATTTGCAAACTATCTCGTTCATATTCTTTCATTCTACACATTTTTAAGGTGTTATAATACACAATTTGAGAGAGTAATATCAATTGGTTCAATAGTGCTAAACTTGTAATCATACACTCTTCTAGAGAGTACCCATTTCATCTCAACATTCTTTGAGAATTGTTTTCTTGTACACCTTGTAAATTGGGGTGTGATCTCCTAGGTTGAGTCAAGAGTTATAAACACTATAGTCGGTGAGGATACCAAGAGGTATACTAAGTACTCAAGGCAAATCTTAGAGAAGGTATCTCTAAGTGGAGTGGGTTAGTATACGAGTGGTAATCATATACCGTGAGGTGTTAGAAACTAAGGACTCGGATTGTAAAAGGTTTTGCGCGAGCACCTTGAAGCTTGGCAATAGTGGAACTTCTCAATTGCGATTGAGAAAGAAAGTGGACGTAGGACAAGGATTGTGCCGAACCACTCTAAATAGCGTTTGCATTTCTCCAAACTCATCTCTTCAACGTTATTGTCTTTTACTTTTGAGCAAATAAATTGTGATCGAAAAGTAGCTTCGTAAGTACTTAAGAAGTGGCTTAAGTCCGATTGGTGAAAAGCTTGATCAATTTATTTGAGTTGGTGTCTATTGGAAAGTAAAAGCTCCTTATAAATGCTTAGCAATTGAGTTAAGCTCTTGGAAAAATACTAGTACAATAACACTTTTGTATATTGTCTTTAACTTTCGCAAAAATATTCATTGTTATTGCAATACTCAATTCACCCCCCCTCTTGAGTAATTGTGCATAGGTTCTACAAGTGGCATCAGAGCTTAACCCTTTGAAAGACTTAACCGTTTAAGGGAAAAGATCATGGCAAGCACAGGCTTTAACAACAACAACACTAGCGAAGGTAACTCAACCGCCAGACCTCCTCTTTTTAGCGGAACAAATTACTCCTATTGGAAAAATAAGATGAGAATTTGGATCCGTTCTCAAGATGTGAGAATTTGGAAAGTGATTGAGAATGGAAATCACATTCCAACAAAGACAACAAGCGCTAAAGAAGGAGAAGCCTCCGTCTTAAAGCAAGTACCGAAAGGAGAAGATGAATATAGTGACGATGATTGGAAGAAAGTGGCAATGAATGATAAAGCCATCAACTTCATTCATTGTGCACTTAACGAGCATGATTATATGAAGATCTCTACATGTGAAACCGCTAAAGAGATTTGGGATAAACTCCAAATCACTTACGAAGGAACCGACCACGTTAAAGAATCAAAGGTATTTATGTTGGTTCATGAATGGGAAAATTTTAAAATGAAAGACGAAGAAAGCATTGAAGAAGCTCTTGAAAGACTCTCCAAGATCTTCAACAATCTAAGCATGCTTGGCACAAAGTACAATGATAAACAAATTGTGACCAAGGTGCTTACAAGCCTTACACCAAAATGGAACTCCAAAGTAAACGCCATTGTGGAAGGAAGGCTCTATGATCAACTTACATTTGATCAACTACGAGGTAATCTACTCACCTATGAAATGACTATGCTAAATAGACAAAAAGGTGAAGAAAGCAAGAAGAAAAGTCTCGCCCTTAAAACAACATCACTGCAAGAAGAGAGTGATGATAATGAAGAAGAAGGAGATGAAGAATTTGCACTCTTATTAAAAAGATTCAATAAGTTTGCAATGAAGAAAAATTTCAAGAGCAAAACAAAGGTACCAAAATGCTATGAGTGTGGAGAAGTTGGACATATCAAACCCAACTGTCCAAAACTTCAAAAGGAGGACAAAAACAAGAAATTTAAGAAGAAGGAGAAAGCATACATATCATGGGAGAACGAGGATGAATCCGACTTCAATGACGACGAGGTTGCAAATCTTTGCTTAATGGCAAGCGAAGAAAAGGTACGTGTTGGAGCTAAGGATACAAATTGGTATGTTGATAGTGGATGCTCCAAACACATGACCGGCGATGAATCAAAATTCACCGCAATAGAGCCTACAAACGGAGGAAACGTGATCTATGGAGACAACAACACCGGCAAAGTAATCGGCGTTGGAAAAGTTGGTAAAAATCCTTCTACCTCCATAGATAATGTTATACTTGTCAAAGGTCTCAAACATAATCTCATTAGTGTTAGCCAACTTTGTGACAAAGGAAACTTAGTCACCTTTGATTCAAAATGCTGTTTGATAAAAAGGCAAGACACTAATGAAATTGTGCTGATTGGGCACCGTATTGACAATGTATACATGATTAATCTAAATGAAGTTTCCTCAAATGATGTGAAATGCCTTGTTAGTAAAAATGATGAAACTTGGTTATGGCATCGTAAAGTAGCTCATGCTAACATGGACCATCTTAACAAGTTGGTTTCTAAAGAGTTAGTAATTGGCTTACCAAAACTACGTTTTGAAAAAGACGTCCTTTGCGACGCATGTCAAAAGGGAAAACAAGTAAAGGCCTCTTTTAAATCCAAAAACATTGTTTCAACAACAAGGCCATTACAACTTTTGCACATGGATTTATTTGGTCCTTCTAGGACTATGAGCTTTGGTGGCAATTACTATGCTTTAGTTATTGTTGATGATTACTCTCGATTTACATGGACCTTGTTCCTAGCAAACAAGAGTGATGCATTTCGAGCATTCAAAAGATTAGCCAAAGTCATTCAAAATGAAAAGAATTTGCATATATCATCTATTAGAAGTGATCATGGTGGAGAATTTGAAAACAATCTTTTTGAAACTTTTTGTGAAGAAAATGGCATTGAGCATAATTTTTCCTCTCCTAGAACACCACAACAAAATGGTGTGGTTGAAAGGAAAAATCGTCATTTAGAAGAAATGGCGAGAACTATGCTCAATGAGGCTAATGTTCCTAAGTACTTTTGGGCGGATGCGGTTAGTACCGCGTGTTATGTTATGAATAGGATTATCATTCGACCTATTCTTAAGAAAACACCGTATGAATTGTACAAAGGAAGAAAGCCAAATATTTCCCACCTTCACGTCTTTGGTTGTAAATGCTTTATTCTGAATAATGAAAAAGATAACTTAGGCAAATTTGATGCTAAGGCTGATGAAGGAATCTTCTTAGGCTATTCTTTAACTAGCAAAGCTTTTAGAGTATATAATAAACGCATCATGACTATGGAAGAAAGTATTCATGTCGCTTTTGATGAAACTAACCGTTATTGTGCTAGAAAAGATTTTGATGAAAATGTAGAAAACTTTGATTCACTAAATTTGAATGGTGAAGACAAAGAAAAAGGTTTAAATAAAGCCTCTACAAGCTCAACAAAGGATAGTGTTCAAGTTGAAGAAATTGAACCATCACAAGCACAAATAAATGCACTTCCAAAGGATTGGCGTACTTCAAAGGATCATCCTCTAGACAACGTCATTGGTGATGTTTCGAAAGGGGTAACAACTCGATCCACTTTTAGAAATTTATTTGCATATAGTGCTTTTGTTTCTCAAATTGAACCATCTACCATTGAGTCCGCAATTAATGATGAACATTGGGCTATGGCAATGCAAGAGGAGCTTAACCAATTCAAACGAAATGACGTTTGGGAATTGGTGCCTAAACCAAATAATCAAACAATTGTAGGAACAAAATGGGTTTTTAGAAATAAACTTGATGAAAATGGTACAATTGTTAGAAACAAAGCTAGATTAGTAGCTAAAAGTTATAATCAAGAGGAAGGCATTGATTATGACGAAACTTATGCTCCCGTAGCTAGATTAGAAGCAATTAGAATGTTACTTGCTTTTGCATCCTCTTATAACTTCAAACTTTATCAAATGGATGTTAAGAGTGCCTTTCTTAATGGTTTCATTAAAGAAGAAGTATATGTTGAACAACCTCCCGGTTTTGAGGATTATGAAAATCCTAATCATGTCTTTAAACTCAAGAAAGCTCTTTATGGTCTTAAACAAGCTCCAAGAGCTTGGTATGAACGTTTGAGCAAGTTTTTAATAGAAAAGGGTTTTAGAAGAGGGAAGGTTGATACAACTTTATTTATCTTGATAGAAAACAAAAATATCCTTTTGATACAAGTTTATGTCGATGACATAATATTTGGTTCAACTAACGAATCACTTTACAAGTTTTTCTCAAACCTCATGCAAAGTGAATTTGAAATGTCCATGATGGGCAAACTCAACTTCTTCCTTGGTTTGCAAATCAAACAAGGAAAAGAAGGAACCTTCGTTAGCCAAACCAAATATTGCAAGGAACTGCTCAAAAGATTTGGAATGGACAATGCTAAGGCAATGGACACACCAATGAGCACTACTTGCTACCTTGACAAAGATGAACAAGGTAAAAGCATAGATGTAAAGAAGTATAGAGGCATGATAGGATCATTACTTTATCTAACGGCAAGTAGGCCAGATATCATGTTTAGTGTATGCATGTGTGCGAGACACCAAGCTAATCCTAAGGAATCTCACTTAAGTGCGGTAAAAAGGATCATGAAGTATCTCATAGAAACATTAAATGTTGGATTGTGGTATCCGAAAGGATCCACTTGTGACTTGATTGGTTATTCCGATTCCGATTTTGCCGGTTGCAAATTGGATAGGAAAAGCACTAGCGGCACTTGTCACTTGCTAGGAAACTCTCTTGTTTCATGGCATAGTAAGAAACAAGTAAGTGTAGCCTTGTCTACCGCCGAAGCCGAGTATGTAGCCGCCGGTAGTTGTTGCGCCCAAATTTTATGGATGAAACAACAACTTATGGACTATGGACTCATGCTTGATCACATTCCTATCAAATGTGATAATACTAGTGCAATAAATTTAACCAATAATCCGGTTCAACATTCAAGAACCAAGCATATTGAGATTAGACATCACTTCATAAGAGACCATGTTGAAAAGGGTGATGTGATTATTGAATTTGTCGAAACTAGTAAACAACTAGCGGACATCTTCACTAAACCTTTATGTAAAGAAAGTTTTTTTAACATCCGAAATGAACTTGGTATCTTGGATTCTAATCTAATATGATTTGTTTGAATTCATCGTGTTTATATTGCTATCTTTGTATCTCTTACTAACTTAAGCATTGGAGATATCAAATTGGCCATTGTTTTGTAGGTTTATGAGTTGATGAATGAGTGATTAATCTTGAGGTAGATTGAAGAATTTGAAGATTATCAGCAATGGAGGATCAACAAATTGAAGTTTATAATGGTTTAAGTGAGTATATACATGATGGAACTCAAAGGATTGAAGAAAGAACCACCAAAGGATGAAAATTTGGTGATTTTGGGTAAAATGATGCATGTTGCATCGATGCAACCAAGCTTTGCATCAATGCAAAGCACACGACGTGCTATGTGCATCGATGCAAAGCCTATTGCATCGATGCAAAGCACATGACGTGCTATGTGCATCGATGCAAAACCTATTGCATCGATGCAAACACAACCAAATTGCACAAAAACACGTGAATTTGGCATTTTTGAGCAACAAAGCCCCACTTTTTCATCATCTTCAACCTCACAACTCATATCCCCACATTCAAACCTCCATAACCTCCAAAACAAGCTCACATATAGCTTCATACAACTCACAAAACTTTGATACCCACTACAAACAAATTACATATTTGAAGTCCCCACATTCTCTTCTATAAAACCCATAAAACAAAATCGTGCACAATGCCTAGAATCAAGAGAACCATCAAGAAGTCAAAAGGCTCTTCAAGTGTGGTTCCACCTCCAAATGATCATCCTTTGGCAAGGTACTTTGCTTCTAATGAAGATCTTCAATTCTATGAGACAAGGCTCGCCGGAAGAAAGGAAATTCCTCCGAGGTATTTAGATCCGACCCTTCTTGTCATTCATAAGTTTGATACTCTTAAGGCCATTCTAGTTCATCAAGGTCTCATGGATTTTGTTCAAATTAAGAGTAAATATTATCCGGATTTAGTTGCCATAGCCTATAGTACACTCATGATTGAGATTGTTGAGGGAGATGAATCAAATTTCACATTGTTCTTCAAGATAGGAAGAAAGGATTATAGGCTAGATGGTGATGAGTTAGCCACCATTTGGGAGTTGCCAAATCAAGGTGACTTGTTTCAAGGTGGTAAGACCCCAATTGATGAATGGGGTTATTCAAAGGAAATGCCATGCATTTATTCAACCTTGTACAAGGAGCTCACTCAAAATTAGTTGCAATTCAATGAGTGCGGAACATAGAACTTTGTTATATCTAGTCTCCTATGTATTGCAACCTAGAATATCCGGGCATGCAAATGTAAATGATGAAGATTTGATTGTCATGTGGGCTATGATAAATGGGATTAAGATTAATTGGCCATACTTTATAGTACAACATATGACTAGGCTCAAGATGAAGGATAGGAATGGTGGATTAGGATTCCTTTGCCTATGGTCTAAAGTATTTGATTATGTTGGTATTGATGTATCAAATGAAATTGCCAAGGAAGTACCACCTCAATCTTGTATCAACACTCATCTTCTCAACAAAATGGGAAGAAGAAATGTTGATGAACAAGATCCTCAAGAGCAAGCTCCCCCACAAGCACCTCAAGCTCAAGAACCACCCTCCTTGGTTGATGTAATGAGAGAATTACAATCCATCAACCAAAACATCCAAAGGATTGAAGTAGAGCATGGTAGGCAACTTGAAGCACTTAATCGTCGTGTGTCTCGTGTAGATCATCGCACGGGTCGCTTGGATCGTCGTATTGATGACTTATATGAGCATTTCGGCATCCACCTACCGTATGAAGAGGATAGTGATGATAATGAAGACCAAGATTGATTATCTCCTCTTCATCAAGTCACTTTTTATTGCTTTATGTTTATTTGATTATATGAACTGTTAAACTAACTCCTAGTAAGATAAGGATTTCTATTATGGTTTAAATACTTTGATATATGTTTAATGATTAATGCTTGTATGCTTATTTAGTAAATGACTCAAAATAGGCTTGGTACCCCTATTTTAAGTTAATGTGCATGCTTTGATATATTTCACTTCTTTAGGGGGAATTATGCATGCTTGTTAAAAATAAAAAGAGGAAATCAAATTCTTTTTGAAAGGGGAAATATCTCACTCTTGAGATTAATAGAGAAATTGATCTTAAAAATTCATTGTTTTATGCATGCTTCTATAACACATTTTCAAAATCCTTTCTTTTTGATAATGTCAAAAGGGGGAAGAAAAGTTTGAGGATATTTGAAGTTTTGAACTTTTGAAAAAGGAAGAAAAGTTTGAGGTTTTGATCTTTTGAAAAAGAAGAAGTTTGAGGATTTGAAAAGAAGAAATAAGTTTGCGAAACAATGATTTCAAAAAGACTTCCGCTAAGCAAAAACTTTGATATCTAAATCTTTAAGGGAACAAATGCACATATTTAGGGGGAACTCTTGCAAATTTTTTTTTAAGTCTTCTCCAAAGCTTTCTATAAAACAAAGTGCATTATTGTTGCTTTCAAAATCATTTATAAATACATATCCTCAAAATTGGTTTGTCATTATCAAAAAGGGGGAAATTGTAAATCATGTTGCTTGTATGCGAAGTTTGTATTCGTAGGTTTTGATGAATGACAAACCAACAAACGACATGAAAAGACAAACCAACAAACAACTTGAATGAACAAGCATGAAGAGTTGAAAGCAAACACAACAACAACAAGAAACTCAAGTCCACAACTTTTGAAGACAAGTATAGAGTCTTAGGACTTAGGTAACTTCTTGTTAAGAACCAATTGCTAAAAATCTCAACACACACTCACAAAATGTTTTGATGCACATCTTGCAATTCGATGCTAGCCAAAAGGTTTAAAAACTTGTTTTCAAAGGTACAAAAGCATAGGAATTGACTCCAACAAGTTTGAGATCAATCCTAAGCATTTTGAAGTGATTTTAAGCCATTCTTTAAGGTTTGCATCGATGCACACTCATCTTGCATCGATGCAAAGCATGCAACGACTTGTTGCATCGATGCAAAGATGTTTGCATCGATGCAACCTAACTGAAAATTCAAATTTCAGCATCAAAGACACATTTGCATCGATGCAAAGTGTTATGCATCGATGCAAATAATTCAAAAACATAAAAAACGGCTAGTTTTGACATAAATGCTCCATCCCATTAATTCCCCAACGTTTCTAAGGTTTGGGGAATCTATAAATGGATGGATTGAAGCCTCATTTCACATCTTTGAGCATTTGCAAACTATCTCGTTCATATTCTTTCATTCTACACATTTTTAAGGTGTTATAATACACAATTTGAGAGAGTAATATCAATTGGTTCAATAGTGCTAAACTTGTAATCATACACTCTTCTAGAGAGTACCCATTTCATCTCAACAATTCTTTGAGAATTGTTTTCTTGTACACCTTGTAAATTGGAGTGTGATCTCCTAGGTTGAGTCAAGAGTTATAAACACTATAGTCGGTGAGGATACCAAAGAGGTATACTAAGTACTCAAGGCAAATCTTAGAGAAGGTATCTCTAAGTGGAGTGGGTTAGTATACGAGTGGTAATCATATACCGTGAGGTGTTAGAAACTAAGGACTCGGATTGTAAAAGGTTTTGCGCGAGCACCTTGAAGCTTGGCAATAGTGGAACTTCTCAATTGCGATTGAGAAAGAAAGTGGACGTAGGACAAGGATTGTGCCGAACCACTCTAAATAGCGTTTGCATTTCTCCAAACTCATCTCTTCAACATTATTGTCTTTTACTTTTGAGCAAATAAATTGTGATCGAAAAGTAGCTTCGTAAGTACTTAAGAAGTGGCTTAAGTCCGATTGGTGAAAAGCTTGATCAATTTATTTGAGTTGGTGTCTATTGGAAAGTAAAAGCTCCTTATAAATGCTTAGCAATTGAGTTAAGCTCTTGGAAAAATACTAGTACAATAACACTTTTGTATATTGTCTTTAACTTTCGCAAAAATATTCATTGTTATTGCAATACTCAATTCACCCCCCTCTTGAGTAATTGTGCATAGGTTCTACACTCCTCAGCCTTTTGGTAACCGTCTGGTTGATCTGATTTAGGTGGGAGCTGGAGGATGTCTTCAATTACTTCCTCAGTGATCAGAATTTGCTTGCCTCTGAGCTGTACTGCATCCAGGGATGTTTTAAAGTAGTTACAGTAGAATTCTCTGACCCAGGATGAGTTGATCTCAGTCAAGTTTTTCTCCAGGAAGAACCAGTCTCTCTGTTTAATTTGGTCTGAAGTGTATTGCTTGAGTTCTTCTGGAATTTTGAGTGTCCTTTCCAGGTATAGGTTCCTGGATGTGGCAAAAACTGGGTACTTCAGCTCACAGTATTTGTTTGCAAATTTTACCGGGTCAGTCGCAGGTACCAACTGATAAGCTTTTTCCTGCGGGATAAAGTTCTTCTCCCGCTAGGAATCATCATGCAAAATGCCAAGGATGGTCATAGAGGATTCGCCTCTTTTCCTCTTGCCAGTGGTTGCTTTGCCCTTTCCTTTGCTTGGAGGGTCAGACATCCTGAAAAGCAAAAATTCCAGGATATAATGGAAGAATAAAAGTAGGAAAACAAGTAGGCAAATAGAATAATAGAAATAGAAGCACAGAGTGACAAAAGAGCAAGAGAAGCATGAAATGAGTGAAATATATGTGCATTTTGGATTGGATGCAAGTGGAAAAGTCGGAAAATAGAAATCACAATCCAAAATATATGATAAGTGGAAGTCATGTTAATTAGAAAAATAATGATCACGCCCTGAGTTAGAAAGTTAAAGTAGTCAGGTAAAAAGAGAAGTTGGAAAGTTAAAATGGTTAGTAGGTAAAAGAAAGTTAGAAAGTGAAAATAGTGATTGTAGTGCTAGGTTAGGGTTAAGGGAGGGTAGGGAAGGAAGAAGGGGGCGAAGGTTGTGGAGCTGGGGTTGTCGGCGGTAATGGAAAGCGGCGCAATGGTGGTTGTTCGGGTAGGGGCAGTGGTGGAGGGTAGTGGAGGAGAAGGAAATGGGATGAGGGAATGGGGCTGTGGGGAGGTCGGGGTGGGAGGTGGTGGGCGGCGGTTCTGGGAGGTTGCGGTGGTCTGGGTGGTTGGGGCTGGTGGGCGTGGCAGTGGTGGTTGCAGAGGAGGTAGGTGGTTGCAGAGAAGGAAGGAGAAGGGGGGGAATGGGGGGCGCGACGGGTAGGGTTCGCGTGATTTGGGTTTAGTGGATTCAAATCCACACGAACGCGTGAAGTACGCGATCATGTGATTAGGGTAAAAGGGGTATGACGCGGTCGCGTGATTGACGCGATCGCGTAAGTTGGGTAAAAGATGAGTGACGCGGACGCGTGAGGCACGCGAACGCGTCTTAGTCAATTGTGCTAGACGCACAGTTTCAGCGTCATTTTGGCGCAACTCTTTGTTTCCATTTAGGGAGCCATAATATCCATGCGACGCGGATACGTCGCTCATGCTTTCACGTGGGATGAGTGTGGTGCAATTGACGTGAATGCGTGGGCCATTTTTTGCTAAACGCACACCAGCCGCACGATTCCAGCCCAACTTTCTGGGTGTTGGATCTTTACGCCGATTTCCATTCCTCGCCCACGCGTGGCCTGCGCGCTTGGGTGGGGTTTTTTTATATGCAGTATGCAGAATGCAGAATGCAATGAATGTTATGCACAATTCCAGGTTCAATCAAAATTAAAAAATAGACTAAAATGGAAGAGGAACGATCATACCATGGTGGGTTGTCTCCCACCTAGCACTTTTAGTTAAAGTCCTTAAGTTGGACATTTGATGAGCTTCCTGCTATGGTGGCTTGTGCTTGAATTCATCCAGAAATCTCCACTAATGTTTAGAATGCCAGCATCCTCCGGGGTCCCAAACAAGGCACGTAAAGCCTTTGACCAAGTTCAAACAGGTTTTCAGGCTCTCGGGGTGTTGAATGTCAGAACAGATTCCAGGATCCCAAACTTTACTTTTACACCCATTTTTGTCTTGATCTACATTTTTCCAGCCGGGTGGTAAGCAATCTGAATTCTCACTGCAGCGACCAAACAGCTTCCGAGACCCATACAATTGAGCTTGACACCAATCCTTGCATCTCAAATTGAAGTGTGAAACCTTATTGAATCTCGCATACCAGCTCTGAGTGCGAGTCATTTCCCTTTTACACTTAAAGCCGCAAAGAGCTTTAATCTGGCCATCTGTTTCAAGTAAACCATATTCAAGTGGCAAAGTAAAGATAAAAGCTAAGGATTTTACCCACTTGAAGTTTGTATTGGGCGGTAATGGCCTTGGGATAGGTGTTTCCAGTGGTTTTGCAAGCTCTACTCCCTTGTGGTCTTCTGTGAATTCCTCCACTTCTTTGTAAACTTCTTCAATTTCAACCATGTCTTAATCAAAGTCTTCGATATCTTCCTCATCACTTGAGTCATATTTGGGAGGTTGAGAAAAGTCTACCTCTGCATCATCTTCGTATTCACTTGGGGAAGATTCTTCTAGCTCAAAGAATTCACTTGCGGTTGCAAGTTCATTACTAAGAGAACTTGACTCGTGATTATCATTCTCAAGGAGACTTGCGTCTTGGGTCATTCTGTCCAGCTCTTCATGAGGTAGCTGCTTTGCGGGTTGTGCACTATCCTCCTTAGCATCAATTGTAACGTCCTTGACGGAATTTTTCACAACTCTGGATTCCCATGGAGGTTCAACGTCTCCTAAGTCTTCAACCAGTACTTCTTCTTCTTGGATAATTTGGGCTTCCTCCAATTGTTCCAGAACAAAGTCATACTCCTTACTATTTGTTGGAGTTTCTAGTGTCTCCTTCGTACTACGTTCTTCATTAGATTTTCCACATGAAGCCATGGGGATTCCTTGAGTGTCTGAATGTCTGGAAGATAATTGATTTATTGCTTGATCTAGTTGATGAAGGGTTGCATGAAATTGATCTACTGATTCTTCGAAGCGAGCCTGTGATTCTTGAGGCGATGGGTATGGACATGGTACGTAGGAAAGTGGTGGTTCTTGGGAGTAATTGGATTGGAATTGGGGCGGATGAGGATCATACGGTGGTTGATGAGCGGATAATTTGTATGCTTTTTGGCACTGTTTTTAGTATGTTTTTAGTATCTTTTAGTTAGTTTTTAGTATATTTTTATTAGTTTTTAATTAAAATTCACTTTTCTGGACTTTACTATGAGTTTGTGTGTTTTTCTGTGATTTCAGGTATTTTCTGGCTGAAATTGAGGGACCTGAGCAAAAATCTGATCCAGAGACTCAAAAGGACTGCAGATGCTGTTGGATTCTGACCTCCCTGCACTCGAAGTGGATTTTCTGGAGCTACAGAAGCCCAATTGGCGCGCTCTCAACGGCGTTGGAAAGTAGACATCCTGGGCTTTCCAGCAATATATAATAGTCCATACTTTGCCCAAGATTTGATGGCCCAAACCGGCGTTCAAAGTCACCTCAAGAAATTCCAGCGTTAAACGCCGGAACTGGCACCTAATTGGGAGTTAAACGCCCAAACTGGCACTAAAGCTGGCGTTTAACTCCAAGGAGAGTCTCTACACGAAAAAGCTTCATTGCTCAGCCCAAGCACACACCAAGTGGGCCCGGAAGTGGATTTTTATGTCATTTACTCATCTATGTACTAGTTTTCTATAAGTAGGACCTTTTACTATTGTATTGGAGAGACTTTTGGTAGCTATCTTCGTTTTATGCTATCTTAGACCTTTGGGAGGCTGGCCATTCGGCCATGCCTAGACCTTGTTCTTATGTATTTTCAACGGTGGAGTTTCTACACACCATAGATTAAGGTGTGGAGCTCTGCTGTACCTCGAGTATTAATGCAATTACTATTGTTCTTCCATTCAATTCCGCTTGTTCTTTGTCCAATATATCACTTGTTCTTCAACATGATGAAGGTGATGATTGACGACCATCACCATTCTCACCCATGAACAAAGTGACTGACAACCACTCTTGTTCTACAAGCATCTGAGGCTTAGTGAATATCTCTTGGATTCTTTAATCGGAATCTTCGTGGTATAGGCAGGACCTGATGGCAGCATTCAAGAGAATCCGGAAGGTCTACCCTTGTCTGTGGTATTTTGAGTAGGATTCAATGATTGAATGACTGTGACGTGCTTCAAACCTGTAACCTACTGGGCGTTAGTGACAGACGCAAAAGAGGGATTCTATTCCGGTAGGGGAGGGAACCAAACCGGTGATTGGCAGTACTGTGACAGAGTGCATGCATTAGCTTTCACTGCGCGGATGGGAGGTAGCTGCTGACAACAGTGAAACCCTACACGAGCTTGCCATGGAAAGGAGTAAGAAGGATTGGATGAAGGCAGTAGGAAAGCAGAGAGACGGAAGGGAAGGCATCTTCATACACTTGTCTGAAGCTCTTACACCAATGATATACATAAGTATCTCTATCTTTATCTTTATGTTATTTCGTTCATCATCATATATTTGAGTTTGCCTGACTAAGATTTACAAGATGACCATAGCTTGCTTCAATGCTAACAATCTCCGTGGGATCGACCCTTACTCACGTAAGGTATTACTTGGACGACCCAGTGCACTTGCTGGTTAGTTGTGCGAAGTTGTGTAATGCCATGGAATTGAACCACCAAGTCTTTTGGAGTTCATGACCGGGGATTATGAGAGTTGTGAAAAAGTATTGTTCACAATTTCGCGCACCAAGTTTTTGGCGCCGTTGCCGGGGATTGTTCAAGTTTTGAGCAAGCTTTTGGTAACAATGCCTGGGATTGTTCTAGTTTGGACAACTGACGGTTCATCTTGTTGCTTAGATTAGGTATTTATTTTTTTTCGAAATTCTTGAAGATGAATTCTAGAGTTTCATGATGATTTGTTGAAATCTGGCTGGCTAAGAAGCCATGTCTAATCTGATTGGACCGAGGTTTCAACTTATCACCACAAGAGCTTGTTGATTTTCATCAATTTTGCTTTTGGAGCAGTGATCCGCTAAGGCTTGGCTGACCTTTGGTCATGTCTAGTGTTTTGGACCGAAGCTTTCTTTGAAAGCTTGGCTGGCTGTGAAGCCATGTCTAATTCCTGGACCGGAGTCTTAGACTAGCATTGCACTGATTCCTGGAATTCTCATTAAGAATTTTGATACCTTTTTCCACTTAATTTTCGAAAAACACAAAAAAAATTACAAAATCATAAAAACCAAAAAAAAATATTTGCTGTTTCTTGCTTAAGTCTAGTGTCTCATCTTAAGTTTGGTGTCAATTGCATGCATTCATTCATGTGTCTTAAGGATCTTCAAGTAATTCTTGATGATTTCTTACTCTGATCTTTTAATTCTTTTGGCTTGAGTGTTTATGTGTCTCATATAGTGTCAGTAGTACACAAACTGCTAAGTTTGGTGTCTTGCATGCATTGTTATTTGATTCTTGTTGCATTTTGATTATTAAAAATCCAAAAATATTTTTAATTTGTGTCTTTTCAAGTCAATAATACAAAGAATTGAAGATTCAGAACATACTGCAGAGGAATTATACAGAAAAAGCTGAGCATTCAAAAATGCCCAGTGAAGAAGGCAGACTGGCGTTTAAACGCCAGCCAGGGTACCTGGTTGGGCGTTTAACGCCCAAAAAGGTAGCATTTTGGGCGTTAAACGCCAGAATGTATACCATTCTGGGCGTTTAACGCCAGGATGGTGCTAGGGGGAAGATTTTGTTTTCAAATCAATCTTTTTTCAAGTTTTCAAAGTTTTTCAAAATCAAATCTTTTTCAAATCATATCTTTTCAATCAAATGTTTTCAAAATCAATTTCTTTCCTTTTTCAAAGATACTTACTAACAATTAATGATTTGATTGAACATTTTTTGCCTTTTCTGTTAAGGAATGTTTTATGTTTGAATCATATCTTTTCTTGTTGGGCAAGTCATTAATTTTTAAAATCATATCTTTTCAAATTGTTTTCAAATCATATCCTTTAAAATTGTTTTCAAATCATATTTTCTCAATCACATCTTTTTAAAACCATAACTTTTCAATCAAATCTTTTTAATCACATTTTTTTAAATAGTTTTCAATCAAATCTTTTTAAATTCTAATTTCAAAATCTTTTTCAAAAATCACTTGATTTCTTTTTCACTTTGAATTTTCGAAAATTATCAATCAAATTTTCAAAATGTTTTCAAAATCTTTTAATTGAATTTTCGAAAATTCTCTTCCCTCCTTCCCACATCCTTCTATTTATGGAGTACTACTCCTTCTTAATGCACAATTCGAACTCTAACTAATTAAAGTTCGAATTCTTCTTCTCCTTCTTCTTTCTATTTCTCTTTTCCTCTGACACTTCAAGGAATCTCTATACTGTGACATAGAGGATTCCACATTTTCTTGTTCTCTTCTCTTTCATATGAGCAGGAGCAGAGACAAAGGCATTTTTGTTGAAGCTGACCCTGAACCTGAGAGAACCTTGAAGAGAAAGCTAAGAGAAGCCAAAGCACAACTCTCTTTAGAGGACCTGACCGAATTCTTCAAAGAAGAAGAACCCATGGCAGCCGAAAACAACAATAATGCCAACAATGCAAGGAAGGTGCTGGGTGACTTCACTGCACCTACTCCTGATTTCTATGGGAGAAGCATCTCTATCCCTGCCATTGGAGCAAACAACTTTGAGCTTAAGCCTCAATTAGTTTCTCTAATGCAACAGAATTGCAAGTTCCATGGACTTCCAATGGAAGATCCTCATCAGTTCTTAGCTGAATTCTTGCAAATCTGTGACACAGTCAAGACTAATGGGGTTAACCCTGAGGTCTACAGACTGATGCTATTCCCTTTTGCTGTAAGAGACAGAGCTAGAATATGGTTGGATTCTCAACCTAAAGAAAGCCTGGACTCTTGGGAAAAGCTAGTCAATGCCTTCTTGGCAAAGTTCTTTCCACCACAAAGATGGAGTAAGCTTAGAGTGGAAGTCCAAACCTTCAGACAGAAGGATGGAGAATCCCTCTATGAAGCTTGGGAAAGATACAAACAATTAATCAGAAGATGTCCCTCAGACATGCTTTCTGAATGGAGCATCATAGGTATTTTCTATGATGGTCTCTCTGAACTATCTAAGATGTCCTTGGATAGCTCTGCTGGAGGATCTCTTCATCTGAAGAAGATGCCTGCAGAAGCTCAAGAATTGATTGAAATGGTTGCAAATAACCAATTCATGTACACTTCTGAAAGGAATCCTGTGAACAATGGGACTAGTCAGAAGAAAGGAGTTCTTGAGATTGACACTCTGAATGCCATATTGGCTCAGAACAAGATATTGACTCAACAAGTCAATTTGATTTCTCAAAGTCTGTCTGGAATGCAAAATGCACCAAACAGTACTAAGGATGCTTCATCTGAGGAAGAAGCTTATGATCCTGAGAACCCTTCAATGGAAGAGGTGAATTACCTAGGAGAGCCCTATGGAAACACCTATAATTCTTCATGGAGAAATCACCCAAATTTCTCATGGAAGAATCAAGAGAGACCTCAACAAGGTTTCAATAACAATAATGGTGGAAGAAACAGGTTTAGCAATGGCAAGCCTTTTCCATCATCTTCTCAGCAACAGACAGAGAGTTCTAAGCAGAATACTTCTGACTTAGCAACAATGGTCTCTGATCTAATAAAAACCACTCAAAGTTTCATGAATGAAACAAGGTCCTCCATCAGAAATTTGGAAGGACAAGTGGGACAGCTGAGCAAGAAAATTACTGAACTCCCTCCTAGTACTCTTCCAAGTAATACAGAAGAAAATCCAAAAGGAGAGTGCAAAGCCATAAACATGGCCGAATATGGAGAGGAAAGAGAGGAGGAGGACGCCACTGAGGAAGACCTCAGTGGGCGTGTACCAATCTCCTCTGAGTTCCTCAATGAGGAACAATGGGAATCTGAGGCTCAAAATGAGACCATAGAGATTCCATTGGACTTACTTCTGCCATTCATGAGCTCTGATGAGTATTCTTCCTCTGAAGAGGATGAGTATGTCACTGAAGAGCAAGTTGCTAAATACCTTGGAGCAATCATGAAGCTAAATGACAAGTTATTTGGCTCACCAAAGAACTGGATGATTTGTCTAGGCAGAAACTGCCTCAAAAGAGGCAAGATCCTGGGAAGTTTTCTATACCTTGTACCATAGGCACCATGACCTTCAAGAAGGCCTTGTGTGACTTAGGGTCAAGTGTAAACCTCATGCCCCTCTCTGTAATGGAGAAATTAGGGATCTTTGAGGTGCAAGCTGCAAAAATCTCACTAGAGATGGCAGACAACTCAAGAAAACAAGCCTATGGACTTGTAGAGGATGTTCTGGTAAAAGTTGAAGACCATTACATCCCTACTGACTTCATAGTCCTAGAGACTGGGAAGTGCATGGATGAATCCATCATCCTTGGCAGACCCTTCCTAGCCACAGCAAAGGCTGTGATTGATGTTGATAGAGGAGAGTTGATCATTCAAGTGAATGAAAAATCCTTGGTGTTTAAGGCCCAAGGACATCCCTCTATCATCATAGAGAGGAAGCATGAAGAGCTTCTCTCAAATCAGAGACAAACAGAGCCCCCACAGTCAAACTCTAAGTTTGGTGTTGGGAGGCCACAACCAAACTCTAAAGTTTGGTGTTGAACCCCCACATTCAAACTCTAAGTTTGGTGTTGGGAGGTTCCAACATTGCTCTGATCATTTCTGAGGCTTCATGAGAGTCCTCTGTCAAGCTAATGACATTAAAGAAGCGCTTGTTGGGAGGCAACCCAATGTTTTATAATTAACTATTTTCTTTTGTTATTTTATCTTTTTTGTAGGTTGATGATCATAAGAAGTCACAAAAACAATGAAAAAAGCAAAAACAAAATGAAAAACAGGAAGAAAAACAGCACACCCTGGAGGAGAAGAAGCTGGCGTTCAAACGCCAGTAATGCTAGCTGTTGGGCGTTTAACGCCCAGTCTGGCACCATTCTGGGCGTTTAACGCCAGAAAGGGGCACCAGACTGGCGTTAAACGCCAGTAAAGGGCAACAACCTGGCATTAAACGCCAGGAATGGGCACCAGCCCGGTGTTTAACGCCAGAAATGGCTCAAAACGTGATTTTGAGCAACTTTTGGTGCAGGGATGACTTTTCCTTGACACCACAGGATCTGTGGACCCCACAGGACCCCACCATCAATCTCTCTCTTCTTCCCCCATTCACCAATCACCTCAATACCTCTTCCCCAAAAACCCTTCACCTATCAAATCCCATCTTTCTCTTCACCACTCACATCCATCCTTCATAAAACCCCACCAACCTCACCCTTCAAAATTCAAACCACTTTCCCTCCCAAACCCACCCATCATGGCCGAACCATTACCCCCCCTCTCCTATATATACCCTTCTTCAACCCTTCATTTTCACACAACCTAAACACCCCTTCTTTCCCTTCTTGGCCGAACACACCACCTTCCCCCTCTTCCTCATTTCTTCTTCTTCTACTCTCTTCTTTCTTCTTTTGCTCGAGGACGAGCAAGCATTTTAAGTTTGGTGTGGTAAAAGCGTTGCTTTTTCATAACCATTTATGGCATCCAAGGCCGGAGAAACCTCTAAAAAGAGGAAAGGGAAGGCAAAAGCTTCCACCTCCGAGTCATGGGAGATGGATAGATTCCTCTCAAGGGTGCATCAAGTCCACTTCTATGAAGTTGTGGCCTTGAAGAAGGTGATCCCCGAAGTCCCCTTTTCACTCAAAAAGGGTGAATATCCGGAGATCCGCCATGAGATCCGAAGAAGAGGTTGGGAAGTACTCACCAACCCCATTCAACAAGTCGGAATCTTGATGGTTCAAGAGTTCTATGCCAATGCATGGATCACCAAGAACCATGACCAAAGTGTGAACCCGAATCCAAAGAATTATCTCACTATGGTTCGGGGGAAATACTTGGATTTTAGTCCGGAGAGTGTGAGGGTGGCGTTCAACTTGCCTATGATGCAAGGAGATGAGCATCCTTACACTAGAAGGGTCAACTTTGATCAAAGGTTGGACCAAGTCCTCACAACCATATGTGAAGAGGGCGCACAATGGAAGCAAGATTCAAGAGGAAAGCCGGTTCAATTGAGAAGGCATGACCTCAAGCCCGTGGCTAGAGGATGGTTAGAGTTCATACAACGCTCAATCATTCCCACTAGCAACCGGTCCGAAGTTACCATAGACCGGGCTATCATGATCCATAGCATCATGATTGGAGAAGAAATAGAAGTTCATGAGGTTATAGCCCAAGAACTCTACAAGGTGGCGGACAAGACCTCCACTTTGGCAAGGTTAGCCTTTCCTCATCTCATCTGTCACCTCTGTTATTTAGTTGGAGTTGACATAGAGGGAGATACCCCCATTGATGAGGACAAGCCCATCACCAAGAAAAGGATGGAATACACAAGAGACCCCTCTCACCATGAGATCCCTGAGATTCCTCAAGGGATGCACTTTCCTCCACAAAATTATTGGGAGCAACTAAACACCTCCCTAGGAGAATTGAGTTCCAACATGGGACAACTAAGGGTGGAGCATCAAGAACACTCCATTCTCCTCCATGAAATTAGAGAAGATCAAAGAATCATGAGGGAGGAGCAACAAAGACAAGGAAGAGACATTGAGGAGCTCAAGCACTCCATAGGATCTTCAAGAGCAAGAAAGAGCCGCCATCACTAAGGTGGACCCGTTCCTTGATTTCCTTGTTCTTTATTCTTCTGTTTTTCGATTTTTATGCTTTATGTTTGTCCATGTTTGTGTCTTGTGATCATTAGTGTCTTAGTGTCTATGCCTTAAAGTTATGAATGTCCTATGAATCCATCACCTTTCTTTAATAAAAACGTGCTTAATTGAAAAGGAAAGAATTGCATGAATTCTGAATTTTATAATAGTTTAATTATTTTGATGTGGTGGCAACACTTTTGTCTTCTGAATGTATGCTTAAACAGTGCATATGTCTTTTGAATTTGTGGTTCATGAATGTTGGCTCTTGAAAGAATGATGAAAAAGGAGACATGTTACTGAGGATCTGAAAAATCATTAAAAATGATTCTTGAAGCAAGAAAAAGCAGAAAAAAAAAAGAAGAAGAGAAAAAAAGGAAAAAACCGAAAAAAAAAGAGAAAGAAAAAGAAAGAATAAGAGTTGTGATCCAAGGCAAATAAGAGTGTGCTTAAGAACCCTGGACACCTCTAATTGGGGACTTTAGCAAAGCTGAGTCACAATCTGAAAAGGTTCACCCAATTATGTGTCTGTGGCATGTATGTATCCGGTGGTAATACTGGAAGACAGAGTGCTTTGGGCCACAGCCAAGACTCAATAAATAGCTATGTTCAAGAATCATCATACTTTACTAGGAGAATCATTAACACTATCTGGATTCTGAGTTCCTAAAGAAGCCAATCATTCTGAATTACAAGGGATAGAGTGAGATGCCAAAACTATTCAGAGGCAAAAAGATAAAAGCCCCGCTCATCTAATTAATACTGATCTTCATAGATGTTTTTGGAGTTCATTGCATATTCTCTTCTTTTTATCTTATTTGATCTTCAGTTGCTTGGGGACAAGCAACAATTTAAGTTTGGTGTTGTGATGAGCGGAAAATTTGTATGCTTTTTGGCACTGTTTTTAGTATGTTTTTAGTATCTTTTAGTTAGTTTTTAGTATATTTTTATTAGTTTTTAATTAAAATTCACTTTTCTGGACTTTACTATGAGTTTGTGTGTTTTTCTGTGATTTCAGGTATTTTTTGGCTGAAATTGAGGGACCTGAGCAAAAATCTGATCCAGAGACTCAAAAGGACTGCAGATGCTGTTGGATTCTGACCTCCCTGCACTCGAAGTGGATTTTCTGGAGCTACAGAAGCCCAATTGGCGCGCTCTCAACGGCGTTGGAAAGTAGACATCCTGGGCTTTCCAGCAATATATAATAGTCCATACTTTGCCCAATATTTGATGGCCCAAACCGGCGTTCAAAGTCACCTCAAGAAATTCCAGCGTTAAACGCCGGAACTGGCACCTAATTGGGAGTTAAAAGCCCAAACTGGCACTAAAGCTGGCGTTTAACTCCAAGGAGAGTCTCTACACGAAAAAGCTTCATTGCTCAGCCCAAGCACACACTAAGTGGGCCCGGAAGTGGATTTTTATGTCATTTACTCATCTATGTACTAGTTTTCTATAAGTAGGACCTTTTACTATTGTATTGGAGAGACTTTTGGTAGCTATCTTCGTTTTATGCTATCTTAGACCTTTGGGAGGCTGGCCATTCGGCCATTCCTAGACCTTGTTCTTATGTATTTTCAACGGTGGAGTTTCTACACACCATAGATTAAGGTGTGGAGCTCTGCTGTACCTCGAGTATTAATGCAATTACTATTGTTCTTCCATTCAATTCCGCTTGTTCTTTGTCCAAGATATCACTTGTTCTTCAACATGATGAAGGTGATGATTGACGCCCATCACCATTATCACCCATGAACAAAGTGACTGACAACCACTCTTGTTCTACAAGCATCTGAGGCTTAGTGAATATCTCTTGGATTCTTTAATCGGAATCTTCGTGGTATAGGCAGGACCTGATGGCAGCATTCAAGAGAATCCGGAAGGTCTAACCTTGTCTGTGGTATTCTGAGTAGGATTCAATGATTGAATGACTGTGACGTGCTTCAAACCTGTAACCTACTGGGCGTTAGTGACAGACGCAAAAGAGGGATTCTATTCCGGTAGGGGAGGGAACCAAACCGGTGATTGGCAGTACTGTGACAGAGTGCATGCATTAGCTTTCACTGCGCGGATGGGAGGTAGCTGCTGACAACAGTGAAACCCTACACGAGCTTGCCATGGAAAGGAGTAAGAAGGATTGGATGAAGGCAGTAGGAAAGCAGAGAGACGGAAGGGAAGGCATCTTCATACACTTGTCTGAAGCTCTTACACCAATGATATACATAAGTATCTCTATCTTTATCTTTATGTTATTTTCGTTCATCATCATATATATTTGAGTTTGCCTGACTAAGATTTACAAGATGACCATAGCTTGCTTCAATGCTAACAATCTCCGTGGGATCGACCCTTACTCACGTAAGGTATTACTTGGACGACCCAGTGCACTTGCTGGTTAGTTGTGCGAAGTTGTGTAATGCCATGGAATTGAACCACCAAGTCTTTTGGAGTTCATGACCGGGGATTATGAGAGTTGTGAAAAAGTATTGTTCACAATTTCGCGCACCAGTGGTGAATGGTGAAAAGGAGCTTGTGAGTGTGGTGGTTCGAAGCTATGTTGAGAGGATGGTCTATAAGCACAGGGTGGGGCTTGTCGGTAACTACAAGGGAGTCCACCATATCTATCAGCTTGGTATGCATTGTAGAATGGTCCTTGTCCATGATATCTTGGAAGGTGTTGTTGCCTAAAGGGTCGATCATATCCTCTCGGCTCCATCCATCTTTGATTGCCTTGACCTTGGTGCATGTTCCTGTTATAGCTTCCATTCCTTTCAACAAAATTAGAACTAAACTCAAAGCGAGAGGGGTGAGAACTCATAGTAGCTAATAGAAATAAGAAGGGAAAACAAAAACAAATAAACAAGTAAAAGAAAAATATTTACAATAACCAATAATAAGGCACACGTTTACAATTCCCTGGCAACGACGCCATTTTTGACGAATCGGATTTTCTATCGGTAAAGAATTGCACAAATAAGTTCACGTTGTAAGTATAGCTTCTAAACCAACAGAAAATCCTTTCGTACAAATGTTTGGTTGTCACAAGTAACAAACCCAATAAAATTTATAAACCGAAGTATTAAAATCTCGGGTCGTCTTCTCAAGGAATTGCAGGGAGGTGTGTTTTATTATTGGTTATGGAAAATAGTATTTTTGGGTTTTGAAAAGGTTTAAACAAGGGAAATAAATTGCAAGGAATTAAATCAATAGCAAAGAAAAACTCCTGGCAAAGTATGAAAACTAGAAGTCATATCCTAGTTATCCTTATCAATGGTGATGAGAATTATATTTTGCTCCCACTAAGTCAACCTCTAACTATGAAGGTAAGACAAGTGGATAAATCAATTTAACACCTAAATCCTAGTCAACTCCTGAGAAAAGACTAGAGTTATAGGAATCTAAATCAATTAGCAAAGATAACAATTATCAATCATGATGAGTTTGATAACTCAAGAATCACCAATTAATCAACTAGAACCAAGAATATAAGAAACTAAATAAAAGTCATATGTCTGAAATACCTCAAATATTAATAAAAGAAATCAAATCCAACATGGAAAAATTCATAAACAAATAAAAGAGAAAATAAATAAAAAGAACATTTGAACCTGTGATGAAGAAATAATCCCAATAAGATAAATCCTAATCCTAATCCTAAGAGAGAGGAGAAAACCTCTCTTTCTAAAAACTACATCTCAATCCTAAAAATATATATGAATGTATGTTGTATCATGTATCTTGATGAATGGAAGGATTCCCCAATTTATAGCCTTTAATCTGTGTTCTCTGGGCTTGGATCTGGACCAAAAAGGGTCCAGTAGTCACTGGGGCCGACTTCTGTAATTTCTGCAGATCGCGCACGTCACGCGTCCGTGTGGGTCACGCGGTTGCGTCATCTGCAGTGTTGCTCTTCCACGCGGTCGCGTCAGTTACGCATCCGCGTCATTTGTGTTTCGCATGAGCCACGCGTTCGCGCAGATGCCACTTTTCGCAAAGCACATGTTCGCGTCATCCACGCGGACGCGTCGCTGCCAGTTCTTCAATAACTCCATTTTGTGCTTTCCTTCCATTTTTGTATGTTTCCTTTCCATCCTTTAAGTCATTCCTGCCCTATAAAACCTGAAAGTACTTAACACACAAATCACGGCATCGAATGGTAATAAAGAATAATTAAATTTAATATTTTTAAAGCATAGGAAATATGTTTTCTCATATGTCATATCATAAGGAAGGAATTGTAAAACCATGCAAATTCATATGAATAAGTGGGTGAAGAGTTGATAAAAACACTCAATTTAAGCACAAGATGAATCATAAAATAGGGGTTTATCAACGGATCATAACTCATTGATAAACTCCATTTGTAGGGTTTATTTTGTGTTAAATTTAGGGGATTTTATCACCTTTTACCTACATTTATTCAATGAAATAGCATGGTTTTGTAAATTCTCCTTTAATTGTGCTTAAGAGTGAAAACATACTTTTTTGGTCTTAAAATAGCTAAATTTAATTCACCTTGATTCCATTAGATGCCTTGATATGTTTGTTAAGTGATTTCAGATTTAGGAGGCAAAGATTGGATCAAGGGAATGAAGGAAAAGTATGTAAAAATGGAGAACTCATGAAGAAATGTAGGAATCGCAAAAGCTGTCAAGCCGACCTCTTCGTGCTTAATCAACCATAACTTGAGCTACAGAAGTCCAAATGATGCGGGTCTAGTTGCGTTGGAAAGCTAGGGTTTCGAAATGATATAAGATTTGCCATAGTTGCATCGCGTATAAGGGCGCGCACACGCACGGTACGCGGACGCACCGATGGTGGCACATGACCCACTTAATGCAACTCGTGGCCAGTGATTTTAGAAGCCTTGTGGGCCCAATCCAACTCATTTCTGATGCTATTTAAGCCAAGGATTGAAGAGGGATGAAACACCTAGTTACTATTAGTTTAGTTTAGTAGTTAGAGTTAGTTTCTAGAGAGAGAAGCTCTCACTTCTCTCTAGAATTAGGATTAGGATTAGGTTTAGTTCTTAGATCTAGGTCTAATTCATGCTTTGATTTACTTTTTCTTTTGTAATTCTTCTTCTCCTACATCTCTTCTCTCTAGTTTAGCATTTAATTCTTGTAATTCTCTACTTTTATGTTCATGTACTTTTGTTTCTTCTATTTCTCTTTAATGCAATTTATGATTCATGTTCCTTTATTGTTCATTTGATTTGTTGTTGTTTAATTCTTTGCAATTGAGTAGTGTAGATTTACTTTTCTTGAAATTTTACTATGCTTTCCTTTTATTGCCTTCCAAGTGTTTGATAAAATGCTTGGTTGGATTTTAGAGTAGAATTTTATGCTCTTGGCTTAGAAAGGTAACTTAGGACTTCTTGAGTTGCTAATGTCCAAGTAATTGATGATTGGGATCCATTGACTCTAGTTCTCACTAATTGAATTAGTGGAGAGTTAAGACTTATGGACTAGGATTGATATAGCTCATTTGACTTTCCTTTACTACTAGTTAGAGGATGACTTAATGGGATTGATCCTTGCCAATTCTCATATTGTGGTTAGTGATTAGGATAGAGATCCTTGACCACCAACCCTTGCCAAGACCTTTTTAGCTATTAGTTTACTTTTTGCCATTTATCTTTCATGTCTCTTATCAAAACCCCAAAAATAACTCATAACCAATAACAAGACACTTCATTATAATTCCTAGGGAGAACGACCCGAGGTTCAATACTTCGGTTTATAAATTTAGGGGTTTGTACTAGTGACAAACAAATTTTTGTATGAAAGAATTATTGTTGGTTTAGAGACTATACTTTACAACGAGAATTTATTTGTGAAATTCTAGACCACACAAAAATCCAATCATCAAAAATGGCACCATTGCCGGGGAGTTGCAATGGTGTTGTGTTATTGGTTATTGTATATATGTGAATAGTGTGAATATCTTGCTTTTTACTTTATTTGCTAGTTGTAGAGTTTTGTTTCTCTTGTTTTCTATTAGCTTTTAATTTTGTTTTCTCTTTCTACCATGAATTCTCACTTTGGCTATGAGTGTGATTACAATTATGTTGTAGGAGATGTGAATTTCAATGACAATATGCATCAAGGATGTGATAACCAAAGGTGGGAGGAGCCATATGCATATGATCAATCCTCTTGGCAACAACCTCCACCAATGCACTATGAAGAAGAGCCATTTTATGATGCATACCAATCCAATGGCTATGGTGAATCTCCTTGTGACTTTCAAGAACCACCACTATATGCCTATGAGCCACATCACCAACATAACCCTCAACCATACTCACAAGCCCCTTTTCACCAAACACCTCCATATGACCCTAATCCATACTATCCACCACACCAACCACCTTTTGAACCATATGAGCCATACATAGAACCACCACCATTCCAATATCAATACTCCCAAGAACCACCACCTCCACACCCTTACCAAGAAGAACTACTTTTCTATCATGAATCCTTTCTCCAAGACAATGAACCCTCATATCCACCTCAATCTCTCATGGATGAAACCCTTGGCGTTCTCCTTCAAGGGCAAGATAAGATGAAAAGGGATGTACAACAATTTGTGGCTAGGTTGGCAGTTGAACCGACAATGTAATATCACAGCCAATAAGACAGGCATTCATCATATGCATCTTCTATCTGTTTGTTTGCTTTGCCGACTTGTAATTGCTTGCCTAATTGCATAACATGCTTAATTTCCTACTTGAATTACTTGCTATATATGCCTATACTTGTGTTTTACTTGCATTGATATTATATGTGCTTTCTACTGGGATTGAGGAGGTTCGGAAGGCGGTGGCGATGGGATCGCATGGAGGATAGGTTGGTGAAGGCTGTGGGACAGCGGAGAGCTGTTAGATTAGAAAATCCCTTAAGTTAGATTATCATTTTAGTATGTTATGGTTTTAAGTTATGTTTTACTGTTTTAGTTATGCTTTAAGATGAATCTTGTGATGGATATGAAGTTCTAGGATTGCCTCTGGCGTCCCGGGGTCTTATATCTTACATCACTGGATACTGTTACCATATTGAGAACCTCCGGTTCTCATACCATATTCTATTGTTGTTTTTCAAATGCAGGTCGCAACCCACCTCGGTAAGTTGTTTTGATGGTGACAGAGCGGAGGATCCTGGATGTATTTTGAAGTCTTTTGATTATTTTGTTTCTCTCACTTTTGTATTTACTTTTGCCTAGAGGCTTATTTTGAGAGAAAAACTTGTATATGATGTTTTCAACTGTGTATAGCTAGCCGGCTCAAACTCCACGAGCTATGGCTAGATCTTTATATTATTGTTATACTCTTATCTTTATCTTTCTATATTTGTTTTAGTTCAAAATTCTTTTTAATAAATTAATTTAAAAAAAATTTGATAATTGAGAAAACGTAGAGAAATAGCAATAACCAGGTAATAATAATATTAAAATAACTACATTAAGATATTAAGATTCAACGAGTGATCCCACAAATCGATTTTCAATTATTGAGTTTTACCACATAAATTAAACAATAACAAAAATTATAAATTTTAAAAAGTCTAAAAGATTTAAATTTTAAAATAACTACTATATTTATTTAGTAAGGTTCAAAAAAAATAAAATTTTAAGTATATAATTAATAATAGTTTAAAAAAAATCATTTAAATAAAAAATTCACTACAAAAAATATAATTTTAAAATATAAAATTTTAAAATACAAATAAAAAATAACTTTGTAATATTTAATTATATTTTATTATTTTATGTGAAGAATTTTTTTGTTTATTAAGGTTTAAAAAAAGATATTAAAATTAGTAGCATTAAAAATTATTAAAAATGTATTATTATGAAAAACATAAAAGAGATTTATATAAAAATTAATTTAATCAATTTTTAAAATTTTAGGAATAAAAATAACTTACATGTACATTTTTAGGGACTAATTTAATTCTAAATAAATTTATAATGTGCCAAATGACACATGGCATGCCATATGTTACTAGTTTGACATGTCAACCAATTATCTTTTGACACGTAGTATTAATCTACTACATCATCATACCACGTGGCAATTAACGTGATACGTCATCGTTTAACTCATGAAAGGACTAATTTAATTTATAATTTAACTTTCGAGATTAACATGACTAATTTAATCTTTAAAAATTAATTTAAAGAATGAGTAATCTTTCATAGACGAATTTAATTATTAACCTACTTAGTTAGTATAGTCTTTGTTATATGACTATTTTTTTTTTGTTATCAATGTAAAAGTGGTGATATACCTTAAAATTGTAATTTTTAGTGTTTTTTAAAATTGTGGAAAGTATACAAATCGGAGAGTCCAATTTCTGTACTTCAAAATTTTTAATTTTTTTAACACAAATCGGACGGTCCAATTTGTATACCTCTCACAAATCGGACGATCCGATTTCTGTACCTCTAGAAATCAGACAGTTCGATTTGTATACATCTAAAAATCGGACAGTCCGATTTCTGTACCTCTAATAATTCGGACGGTCTGATTTTTACTTCTGTAGTTAAACGATTCCATATTTAAAAATAACACCCTAACAATCCACATTTTAAATAAACACCAACAATCCATATTTTAAAAAAACACGACTGTGACTCCAATATTAAAAATAAAAAATTCTTGTTATATTATCAATTCAGAATATATAAATTTGTACTATATATTATTGTATATACGAGATAACTCTTACTTGTACTTGTACTTTTAATTATGAAATACGACTCCTCATTCCACCTTATTTTTACAAACACACATCATGAAAGATCTTACTATCTTTTATGTTATCAAGTTTCAACCACTTCGAGAAAAAAGGTTAATGGCTACGTTTTTATAAGGGTGGCGATTGATTAGAAATTTGATCATGTTTTTTTTGTTATGGACTTATGGTTCAAAAATGTGGTAAAAGAGATCAATGACCACATTTTTATGAAGGTGGCAATTGATTAAAAATTTAGCCACGCTTTTTTTTGAAGCATAACCATAGAGAAAAACAGACACGCTTTTAAAGCGTGGCGACATAATTTCGTTATAGTGATATTTTAAAATCGTGGCCGTTTCTTGTATTCTTTTGGCATGCTTATAAAGCGTGGCCAAAAGGTTTTCCAAAAAAAAAAAAAGCTTTCGTTCTTTTATCAAAACGTAACACTCCTAATAACGTAATAACAAAACCGCTAAAACCCTAAGTGATACTCACTCACGCAGCGCCTCCCTCAGTCCCTCCCTCACCCCTATTCTCAGAATCTCCATTCTCCTCCATAGCTTCTCCCTCCCTCCATCCGTAGAGTGGTAGACCGTAGTGCGTCCCTCCTCCTCCTCCATCTGCGACGCTGTTCTTCTGCCCTGCCATCCTTCTCATGCAATCCACGGCGGTGGCGCGTTCCTCGTCGCCAAGTCGCGAGTCCCTACCGCGGCGCTCTTCTCCGTCAAAGAAGCAGCAGCAGTTCTATCACTATCAACAGGAATGGAAGAGTAAAGGACATCATTCTGAAGCGGAAGATCGGAAATGGGTCGTTCTCGGCGGTGTGGAGGCGAGCACAGAGGCACCGACGAAGAGGTGGCAGTGAAACAGGTCTTCCTCTCCAAACTCATCCCTCGCATTAAGTCATCGTTCCACTGCGAGCTCAATTTCTTGTCCTCCGTCAACCACCCCAACATCGTTCGCCTCCTTGATTTCTCCAGGTTCTTCTTTTTTAATTTTAGTTCCCTTTTATTTGAATGCCTTTTTTCTTATTTTTTAAATTGAAGTGAAATATGTTGAAAAGAATCAATTTTTTGTTGCATAATTGAAGGATCATTTTATTATTGTTATTTAAACTTTCGCTATTTCTGATTTCTACTTTAGTATGATGGATGTGCGTACTTGGTGATGGAGTTCTGTGCTGGAGGGAACCTTGCTTCTTATATCCTATCCCATGGGAGAGTTCAACAATAAACTGCCAGAAGATTCATGCAGCAGCTTGGTAACTCTTTTTCCTGCATTCTTTATTGAAGTATTCTTTTGGTGTTGGAGCATGTTTTAGCCTTGCAAGTTTGCAACTAAGGAGTTTGGTCCTGTGTTTTGTAGGTTCTGGTATGAAAATATTACAAAGTCATGGTATCATTCATAGAGACTTGAAACCAAAGGTAAAGCTAAAATGAAAAATGTATGTGACATTGTTGCTACTTTGGTTTGAGATGCCTATTACTACATTAACATTTATGTGAAGTAAATACTTACTTCGGTTGGTGGATTGTGAGGGCCATTAGTAAATACTTACTTTAGGAAATGTTGTATTGAGAGACATTGGTGGATATATTCAAGAAGAGGTGTGTTATTAATTGTATGCAGTTAGAGCACCCCATCAATGAACAAGAGATCAAGTAAGTCACTTTAGTAATAATATCTTCTAAATTCTCCCTCTTTTAAATCCTTTTAGATACTAGTACGTATTTCTTTTCATGTAGCTCAACTCAAGAATAGCATATACCGAACCTTACTCGAATCATAAGCTGTGCCCCCCTCTTTCCAAGATTCAGGTATCTGTGTATGTTTTTTCTTCTTTCTTTTCTTTCTCTTTTTTTTTTGATAATTGAATAAGGCTCAACACTCAAAGTGAATGGAACAAATTTTACTAGTTTATGAAACTATATCAATTATTGAGAAGGTAGGTGCCTAAAACTATGGCGATCATTTTGGAATTTTGACCAGCCCAAATGGAAAGTTCCTTGTGTTTTTTTCTGCAAAAAGTGTTGTGGATTCAGGAGTGCACAATGCTACAAACTCACTACATAGAATTGATTGGCCAACCGATGGAAGACTCACTGCAAACTGCATCATGATAAGTGTATAAGGTATATATTTTTATCTGCTATGGTTTTATTATTTCTTTCTAATTGAAGCTCAACTTTATACACACAATAGTGATGAACAATGATGCATTTCAACATTTTAATAATGAGACATCTCTTTTTATGTTCTTTTCAGGTTGATATGGTTGTTGTTACCGATGGGAGCAGAATTTTTGGACTTGGAGATTGGAGTTCATGGAAATGGCAATCCATTGGGAAGCTTGATCTGTATGTTGTAGCTGCTGGGATAAATCCTAAAGGGTATATGTGCAACATTTACCATTTATTATTTCTTTCAAACTATTTAAATATTGATAAAATTAATAGCTCTAAGATGTCTGTGTTAAAATGTCCAAGTTTTCGTTTAAATGTTATGATGAATAATACGTAAAAAGCATTTTTTTGATCGAAGTTGCTTTTCATCACAGAGTTCGCACCCTGGGATGATTCCGTCGCCGTGAATGACATTGTTGCTGGTCTAAAAGGATTCAGAGATGATGATGTGAAGTCATTTTCTTCTGGTTTGAATTCAGCTGAGACTCAGGTTTGTTTGTAGATAGAAATAATTTGATTCTTTTTCTTGTTAATGTAGGAATATGTACAAGTAACTCAACAAGGTAGTGAACTTAAATCTAATGCCATTGACATGAATACATGATTTTATTGCAATGATCTTGATTAGAACGAAAGTAGAGGATTTTCTTCTCTCTGTTTTTCATACGAACAGTTTTTGACTAATGAAATTTCTTCGGATCCTCTACTCATTGTATGTCTGATTGCGAATCAAAATAATCTAACAAAGTAAGCAATAAGTTCTTCTTTTTCTAGTTAGGTTTATATTCCCTGGCTCCCTTCATTCTTTGTCTTAATGTTTGGGCAATAATAATTAGAACTAGATATTTAGCATTTGAAGAGGGATATAGAGCTATCGTTAATTTTTTTATTGACTTTATATTATTATTGAGGAACCTTCAACATGGGATAGTAGTAGTTAATTATTTTGATAGTAGTTTTATTGTCTATTACTATATATATATATATATATATATATATATATATATATATATATATATATATATATATATATATCAAAAGCTAATTAAAAAGGCAATGATGGCTGTGAAATATTTGGAGAATATATTATTAAGATTTCATTCCTACGAAAATATGTTAAGGTATCTGATTTGTTTGATAAACTGGATTTGGCAGATTACAAAAAGTTAGGCTAGAGTGGTTATCCTTGTTTGATACTGTTTTCAGCAGGTTTTTCATTTCATTTCATTTCTTTTCTTTTCTTTGCTTTATATGAACTTTGGTTGTTGCTTCGGTACCAAGGTTGTCTTGCCATGTAATGTACTCTTGCTGCTAATCTTCATTCATTGAGTCATGGAAATTGATGAATTATTGCTGTTATATAGGCCATGTAATTGCAGTGCCAGTGTGGGAGAACCATCAAGCAGTGCTGCACAGCCAAGCATTTCCTTTTGCTTTGTAACTTGGATCCTTTAGATTCTATTGTCCCTGGATACCTTTTCTGGGTGGCTTGAGCATAATTGAACAGGCAACAGGCTTGATAGCGGCAGGGAAGGAATTGCAAGGACTTAGAGCTCTGAATCTAAATAAATTATTGAGGGATTCTGAAAATTTTACTATCCAATACTGTACAAAAAATGGATTATTGCTCAAGGTTGTCTCATAGTCGGCTTTATCATGCTCTTTTATATCTTGTTTTATCATACTGTTTTTCCTAATGGATTATTTTGATCATTTGAAGATTGTAATAACACTAGTTCGTAATTTTGTATCCCCAATGTGATTACAGATATTTCTAAATGATGTAAAATTGTTTGACCTGCTGCTTGACTTTGTTTATTACATATTTATTGTTCTTGGTGGTTGCAAACAGGTTTCACCAGATTTTTTTTTTTAATTTGATAAGGATATACCAGATTTTTTTTAATTTGATAAGGATAAATCCACGCTTTAAAAGCATGGTAGTATCTCGCTATTGGCATGCTTTAAAAGCGTGGCAAAAAAAGCGTGATGATAGGTCATCAAAAGCGTGGTAATAGAATAACTGACATGTTTGTAGATGTAACCATTTTAAAAGCGTGCTAGTAATTCAAAAAGTGTGGCGAAAAGCTATCGCCACGCTTTAAAAGCGTGGCAATAGAGATGTTTTAACTGAATTTGTTGCTGGGTGTATGTCAATTGGTAATCCAGTGATTAGTCAACTCCTCCCCCCCTTGCCCTCTTTTCCCCTTCTCTCTTGTTTTAAGTTTACTGCCTGTGCACTTTATTTACATTTTTGTTAATTAATGTAATAATAAATTAGTGAATATTTGTACAAATGATTTATTTTTACCCATTATTATCTATATAATAATGAGGTCTTTTAATACAAAACATCACTAATTATAGAGAGTCTGATTTAATCGATATACAGAGAGATAAATTGTGTAGATGACCTGCTTGTAAAATAAAGTGCCTAAATAAATTCGAATTATGGTGAATGGTTGGCTCCTGACGATGATCTTTGTCAAATTGATTGTATTGATGCTGTCATTTAGAAAGAATTAGTGCTTCTTTTTGTTTTTCTTTCCATTGTTGTTTACCAAAAACAAAATTTTCGTCACTTAACGAATTAAAGTAATTAATATCTACAATTATTCTTTTAAAAAGAATCATATTTATCCACGTGATGAATAGCTAATTATATATTAACTTAAAAGGAATTTGTTGGAAAAAAAGAAAAATGATGGATGTACGGAAAATGGTTTGAGGAATGAGCATGGTTTGAGGGGAATAAATAGCAAAGTAAGCATTAGATTTAGTCAAAAGAAAAGAAGCATGTGTTTAAGAAAACTATAACTAACTATTTTGTTTTGCCCTTCTTTTGGCGCGAAACGTGGATTCAATAACCGAAACAATAGCATCTATTAACCCACACACCCACACACACACTCTCTCTTCGTTACACCACCACAACCCTAATTCCCAATTTTCCCAATTCACCAATTCTAACGCACACAAATCGAATTACAGGGAGAAGAAGAAGAAGAAGAAGAAGAAGAAGATAAGAATGGCGCAGGTACAAGCCGAAGAGAAGATGATCCCTGAGGATCCAGAAAAAGGTGGTAGCGGGGGTGCTGCTGCTGCACAAGAGAGTGCGCAATCGGGTTTCAAGTTCAATGCACAAGCACCTGAATTTGTTCCAAGATCGCATACGCAGGTTCCGATTTCCGGTTATTTCTATCCCTGCTTTCAGATTCTTGGTGGATCTTCTGATTCGGATTGGTTCTACGTTGGAGATCATGATCCTGCTGCATGTTTGATCCCTGCCGCTGCCACCTCTGCCATCGCCGCTGCTCCAATCCCTAATTGCTCCAACAAGAATGTCCTCACCCCTGATCTCCAGCAAAAGATCATCAAGCAGGTGCATTCTAATTTCATTCATCTTTCCTTATCGAAATTCAATTTTGTTTTGCATTCTTGAGCTATTGAAATTGATGATCTTTGATTGGATGTTGTTTCATTGAGCTTTTGCCATTAGAATAAAATAATTATAGCTGTTGTTCAGGGTGTAATTGTTATTACTTGAACACGTTTATCCATTGCCAAGTGTCATGGTTTGGTTTGGTTCGGTTCGAATCTGACTCCCACCTCAATGTGCATGCATATGTGATAAATGGATTTCTCTTTTTTGGGGGGTTAAATTATTTGACATAGATAATACTTTTATTTATTTATTTATTTGGAGTTAACTAATGTTGTTTGTTGTAATAAGGGAATTTGCATTGCCTATCAAATCTAAAGATCGTAAATTGATGTGATAGGTGGAGTACCAGTTTAGTGATATGAGCTTACTGGCAAATGAATCTTTTCAGAAACAGGTGAATAAAGATCCTGAAGGTTATGGTAAGGATTGTAAAATGCTGTTAGTCACAAATTTGGTTCCTTTAATGGTTTCAAGATTGGAATAATCTCAGTCATGGATTTTGGTTCTTTGACAGTTCCAATAAGCCTAATTGCTTCAACCAAAAAGATCAAATCCCTAACTAATAACACTCATCTAATCACCCAGGCTCTCCGTTCATCTTCGAAAGTTGTAAGTATTTCTGATGAAGTATTTATGCTGTATGATATCGTAAAAGAAACATTATTATCTTGGTCTTCTTCCTATGGACTGATATACCCTTAAATAATGCAAAATTTGAAGGTTTTGAGTCCTGATGGCAAGAAGGTTAAACGTAAAAACCCTTTCACCGAAAAGGATAAAGAGGAATTGCAGGTAAAGAACTGAGATTCCCCTTGTTCACATGGATAATCTCAAAACTACAAATTTTGTAGCATAATCTAAATTTGAAGTGCTTTTCTTTATCTTGCAGTCTCGTACTGTTGTGGCAGAGAATTTACCGGATGATCATTCCCATCAAAATATTCAGAAAATATTCTCTGTAGTTGGAAGGTGAATTTCTTTTTGTCCATCCTTTGCTTAATTATATGTAATATATACTTTTTCAGTTTAACATTGTGATTGATGGTTGATATGTGAACAGTGTGAAAACAATTAGAATATGCCATCCCCCAGAATCCAATTCTTCACGTCCAAAGGGTGATTTTTTCATCAGTAACAAGGTACACAGACATTTCCATAACATGTTAATATGTTTTTCTGAGTGTTTAAATGATACTTAGGGGTTTTCTTTCCTTTTTGTGGCTTTTTCCACTCAAGCTTCATGCACTTGTGGAGTATGAGACACCGGATGTAGCTGAGAAAGCTGTGAGTAAATTCTTCAGTAATTTCTATTGGTAAGTTACTCAGGATTCTGTTATTCATCTGTAACAGAAAAGACCTGTCTTTACTTTAGGTTGAGAAGTTAAACGATGAAAGGAACTGGAGGAAAGGTATGCGAGTAAGGGTGCTGTTTAGATGTTCGGTAAGTTCATGGCTGAAAGGAATATCCCATGATCGTATGTCTATTGTATCTCTTGAATTTCATATGCGTCTGCAATACGAGTTTTTAATTTCAACTTCGCAGCCCAAATCTGTCCTGAAGAGCAGAAAGTCGGATTTCGATGGCTATTTGGATGACGATGACATGCTAAATTCTGATTCTGCTGAGGATTCGTCTCATTCAAACAACACTGAATTAACTGCTGACACTAATGTAAGTATCATTCAATGCATAACCAGTCTTATCAGATGAAAACGTGTTATTTCTTTCTTTATGTCATGTATTCTTTCTAATCTCGTACAAGATAAATTCAGGTATTCTATATGCATGCATGGAACCTGGTTCGAATGTTGAGCCTGTTTTCAAGAATATACAGACTTCTGTTTTTTCATGCATTCTACATTTCAACAATTTGTAGATTTCCAAAGACTTTCTTTTGGGAATTGTATGTATGTTAGTTTCTTTTCAATCAATGTGACAAGTTCCGAAATGAGATCAATAAATCTGCAGGTTGACGAAAATTCAGTAGGATCGAAGAAAGGATGGGCTAGAGGCCGTGGAAAGGGAAGAGGACGCACTCAAACTCACGCCGGTCGTGGCCTACTTGCGCCACCTTCTCAACCGAGCAGCGTTGTCCTTTGCGAAGCATCTACTAAATCCAACACCAAGGGCCCGCGAATGCCAGATGGGACAAGAGGTTTCACCATGGGGCGGGGCAAGCCGATCAACTCTCCCGCTCTAGCCTCTTCGCCTCAAGAGTGATGAGTGTTTTTTTGCAAGTTTTTTTACCGTATGCTTTCCTAGTGAAGTTTTAAGGAACAACTTTTGTATTTCAGTTCTCACCACCGCAGTCTTCAACCTCAGCCAATTGATTTATGTGTGGCATGGGAAGATGGTTCCGATCTTTACGATTTTTGGTAATAATTCAAGATGTATAGTGTTTTATGGTGTGGCAGATACTGAAGACAAGCGGCCACAGTTATCTCAAATTTTGATAATTTGCTTCTCTTAGAAGCGTTCACTTTAACTAGAATCACTATGAATGGAATAGAACAAGAACTCTCTTTGTCAAGATTGCCCTAATTCATATAAATCATAGTTAACTTTTTTTTTCCCCTTGAACACCCAACTCTTGGTACATAATACACTAATTTGATCATTTTTAAATTTTAATGTGATATGGATGAATAGTTATCCCGGCCTTTGATCATTTTTTTAAAAGACCATCTCTGTAAAAAAAAAAAAAAAAAAAAACCTCTATGATATTTAATTTGGTGAGACTGGTTAATCCAACCGTCAATAATATCTCTCTTGAGTTAAAAGAGCATGTTTATATGGCGTGTTAATGAGTTGACTTTTTTTTGGAGGATTTCATTTTTTGGATAATTGTCAAGGGTCATTTAAATTTTTTTTTCTCTATTTTTATCTAAAAACGGCTAAATATCTAAGAATGAGATTGCTAATTGTTATTACTAGTCTTATCTATTTGTTATTAGTTATTCCAAAATATTGAACTTTGAATATTTGATGTTATATCTACTTGATGAGTTAACATAAACTCATTTATTGTATCTATTTTAGATAAAATATTGTATCAACTTTTTTATTATTTACTATAAAACAGAATATGCATTTTTTTAATAATAATGAGTTTATGTGAATTACGATAGTTAATTTAAATTGAGTACAACTAAGACTTAACATAATCTTAATAATATAATATTTTTACAATTTTTCTAAGTAACAATGTAAAAATTAAAAAACTATATTTTTCATTTAATTTTTATATAGGTAAAAAAATTTAAAAATCACTAATATTTCTTGATTTTTACACAGTAAATTTAGACAATTTTATATGAAAAAAAAAACAAAAAATAAAAAAAAATCATAAACAACTTCTAACAATTATTTTTAAAAGACACGATTTTAACAAAAAAAATTTGTCAATCTTAATTATCACTTAATAGATAAATTAGCTATTTAATGGGTTATGGAGGCATATTCTGTTAACCCAAATAAAAAATATTAACAAAGAAGTTAACCAATCTCACATAAATATAGATCAAAAATCAAAAAGTTTTTTTTATTATTGTTTTATTATCTTTCAGTATAATTATCAGAGTCGCCTATGATTATTGGTGGCGGTAGATCTGGCCAATCGGATTTTGTGCAGGATGACCGTCTTCTCGCACCACCATCGCTACATGTTACTAGTCTAGTGGAAGACATAGACGTTGATGGTGAGGACTACGACGAGGAATGTGTTATGGATAGCAACGATAGTGGTTCTTCTGAAGATTATGATGAGCAGGAGTTTGTACCAAAGATGATGGTCAAGCCATTAGTTCGGTATCTTCTGCCTGTCCCGCACCCAAATATGGCCTTATCAACTGTACCCAGTCACTATCAGATATTGGATCTGGATGCAATGCACGAGAAAATTTCATTTTTCAACACGGGTGAAGACGATTATAACTTAGACGATGGTGTAGAGTTTTGGGTTGGCCACAGGTTCAGAAGCAAAGATGTAGTAGTGCATGGTGTGAAGAATTACAGCATTCGCAGAAGTGCTGAGTACCGAGTTGTGGAGTCGGATCGATTAAAGTACCATGTACATTGCTGGCAACATGTAGCAGGATGCCCTTGGAGTCTCTATGTTGCACCTCCAACAGAATCTCAAATATTGGTGAGTTTAAGTTTAACCGTGGTGTATTTTCTCATTTTTTGATTGTTATATTTGGATTAAATGCCAACCATTATGTGTTATTTTCATTAGGGAGGTGCGTAGGGTAGGAGGAGCGCACACGTGTTTAGTACCCAACATGTCCCAAGACCATTGATAGTTAGATAGCAGTCTCATCTGCAGTGTCATCCTGTCGTTGATACAATTCAACCCATCCGTCAGCATCCCTGTTTTACAAGATGTAGTTAGGCAAAGATATTACTTCAAACCCTCGTACAGAAAGGTCTAGATGGCGAAGCAAAAGGCTATTACGTAGATATATGGTGATTGGGATAAGACATACAATAAGGTGTCGAGGTTGCTACAAACACTATAGAGTCGTTATTCCGAAACGATATGTGAATTCAAGGCTGTACTGTACCATGATGGTCACCTTATGGTGCATGACTGTAGCATGTTTGATAAAGTATTTTGGGCATTCCCTGCTTGTGTAGAGCTTTTCAAGCATTGCAAGCCATTCGTCTCTGTCGATGACATGCATTTGTATAGCAAATATGGTAGTATTTTGCTCATTGCAGTGGCATAAGACGGTAACAGCAATATCCTTCCTATAGGCTTTGCAATTGTTGAGTCTAAGACCACAGAGTCCTGGTCTTTCTTCCTTACCAATCATAGATGACATGTGACCCTACAGGATGGCCTGTTAATTATTTCTGATAGATTCTAGGCTATCAAGGCTGCACTGAAAATCGATGATAGTGGTTGGCAGCCTCCTAGAGTGTTTCATGCTTATTGTGTCAGGCACATGCCAGAAAACTTCATGTCTCGTTTCAAGTCTACCGAGGGAAAGTGATATCTTATAAATGATGCTCCAAGCTAGGCTGCGTACGAGTGGTACATGGATGCCTTGAGAGGTTTGTCGCAAGAGATGGCAGACTGGGCTGGTAGGTTTAACAAAAAGTTCTAGCTACACACTACGACGGTAGTCACCTATTTGGGCATATGACAACGAACCTCTCCGAGTGCATGAATGCAGTATTTAAGGATACACGTTATTTACCGTGCTCCTCCTATCGGTGATACTCACCCTCCTCCTCGGACTCCACATCCAAGCAATCCCTACGAGGCCTGACCCTGTCCCTCCGTACCCCTCTATGCTCTCTAGCAACCCTCTCACTCTCCTGGTAGGCTTCCGGGTGTCCTCCTGAACCTCCCTAGCATGCCAACGATGATTAGGCACATCCCACAGGAGGTGAAGGACGTCCCTGGATTACTGGCAGTAGGCTGGACGTCACCCAGTAAGTCCAACAGCCTGGATCATTAAGCACATGCTACTCGAATAGGTGTCTAATGCGACATGCCTATCGGTACCAATCCCAATACTCTTGTGTAGGCTGATAGTCTGTGAACGACTGAATGGAGATCTAATGTCCCTCCTTAAATTGAGCCCTAAAATGATTATACCACTCTTGGGAATTGGCAGGCCACCACACGTCCTCGCCCCCATCAAGTGGTAGTCAGGAACCTGTCGACGTTGACCGCGGCCCCTAGAAATGGCTGCTCGCTCCCAAACTGGCATTTCACGCAGTCTACGTGGTGAAACTCAACTATATTGACATATATCAGGGAAATAATAGACATTCATGTCCCTTACTCTGCCTCATCCTTCAGCCACAACGAGCAGAGGTCTAGTAATGCAAGGTCATCATACAACGTCCACAAGAACTACAACATAATATGTTAGATAATCATCAGTAATAAGTGGTAAAATAAGATAAGTAATTCATATTATGGTAACTAAATAAAAGAAGCTCGCTTACCTCATCTAACTATAAATAAAGATAGAGATACTTATGTAATTCATTGGTGGGAGTTTCAGATAAATGTATAGAAATGGCGTATTCCTTCTGAATCTATGCTTTCCTACTGCCTTCATTCAATCATTCATACTCCTTTCCATGGCAAGCTGTATGTTGGGGATCACCGTTATCAATGACTACCTCCCGTTCTCTCAGTGAAAATGGTCTTCTACGATTTCTGTACGGCTAATCAACTGTTGAATTTCTCGTCTCGGATGAAAAATAACAGACACAGCTACCACATGGCTAATCAGCTGTTGGTTCTCACTTGTGTTGGAATAGGATCCAATGATCCTTTTGCGTCTGTCACTATGCCCAACATTCGTGAGTTTAAAGCTCGTCACAGTCATCCCTTCCCAGATCCTACTCGGAATACCACAGGCAAGGTTTAGACTTTCTGGATCTGAGAAATGCTATCAATTGATTCTAGCTTATACCACGAAGGTTCTAATCTCAGATTCAGATGCCCTATTGTCAGAGGGGAAACGATGTGAATCGTTGATTAGAGTCCCAAGAGATATGCATTCAAGCTTGTTTTCATGTAGAACGGAAGTATTTGTCAGGCACGCGTTCATAAGTGAGAATGGTGATGAGTGTCACTTGATCATCACATTCATCATGTTCTTGTGTGTGAATGAATATCTTGGAATAAGAATAAGCTTGAATTGAATGGAAGAACAATAGTACTTTGCATTAATACTCGAGGAAAGGCAAAGCTCCACAGCTTAATCTATGGTGTGTAGAAACTCCACCGTTGAAAATACATAAGTGATGAAGGTCCAGGCATGGCCGAATGGCCAGCCCCCATAAAAGTCTAAGATAGCATAAAAATGATCAAAGATGATCTAAGGATAATCCAAAGATGTGAGTACAATAGTAAAATGTCATATTTATATTAGACTAGTTACTAGGGTTTACAGAAATAAGTAAATGATGCAGAAATCCACTTCCGGGCCCACTTGGTATGTGCTTGGGCTGAGCATTGAAGCTTTCATGTGTAGAGACTTTTCTTGGAGTTAAACGCCAGCTTTTATGCCAGTTTGGGCCTTTAACTCCAGCTTTTATCCTATTTCTAGTGTTTAACGCCAGAATAGGGCAGGGAGTTGGTGTTTGAACGCCAGTTTGCATCGTCAAAACTCGGACAAAGTATGGACCATTATATATTGCTGGAAAGCCCAGGATGTCTACTTTCCAACACAATTGAGAGCGCTCCGATTGGGCTTCTGTAGCTCCAGAAAATCCATTTTAAGTACAGGGAGGTCAGAATCCAACAACATCTGCTGTCCTTTTTCAGCCTCTGAATCAGATTTTTGCTTAGGTCCCTCAATTTCAGCCAGAAAATACCTGAAATCACAGAAAAACACACAAACTCATAGTAAAGTCCAAAAATGTGAATTTTGCTTAAAAACTAATAATTATTTACTAAAAGTAGCTAGATCCTACTAAAAACTATCTAAAAACAATGCCAAAAAGCGTATAAATTTTCCGCTCATCACAACACCAAACTTAAATTGTGAGTACAATAGTAAAAGGTCCTATTTATACTAGACTAGTTACTAGGGTTTACAGAAATAAGTAAATGATGCAGAAATCTACTTCCAGGCCCACTTGGTGTGTGCTTGGGCTAAGCATTAAAGCTTTCATGTGTAGAGACTTTTCTTAGAGTTAAACGCCAGCTTTTATGCCAGTTTGGGCGTTTAACTCCAGCTTTTATCCTGTTTCTGGCGTTTAACGCCAGAATAGGGCAGGGAGTTGGCGTTTGAACGCCAGTTTGCATCGTTAAAAAGGACAAAGTATGGACTATTATATATTACTGGAAAGTCCAGGATGTCTACTTTCCAACGTAATTGAGAGCGCGTAAATTGGGCTTCTGTAGCTTCAGAAAAATCCATTTTGAGTGCAGGGAGGTCAGAATCCAACAGCATCTGCAGTCCTTTTTCAGCCCCTGAATCAGATTTTTGCTCAGGTTCCTCAATTTTAGCCAGAAAATACATGAAATCACAGAAAAACACACAAACTCATAGTAAAGTCCAGAAATGTGAATTTTGCTTAAAAACTAATAATTATTACTAAAAAGTAGCTAGATCCTACTAAAAACTATCTAAAAACAATGCCAAAAAGCGTATAAATTATCCGCTCATCACAACACCAAACTTAAATTGTTGCTTGTCCCTAAGCAACTGAAAACAAAATAGAACAAAATGAAGAGAATATACAATGAATCTCACAATATCAATGAAACTTAGTCCCAATTAGATGAGCAGGGCTAGTAGCTTTTTGTTTCTGAACTGTTTTGGCATCTCACTTTATCCTTTGAAATTCTGAATGATTGGCATCTATAGGAACTCAGAATTTTAGATAGTTTTATTGATTTTTCTAGTTTAGTATGTTGATTCTTGAACACAACTACTTTATGAGTCTTGGCCGTGACTCTAAGCACTTTGTTTTCCAGTATTACCACCGGATACATAAATGCCACAGACACATAACTGGGTGAACCTTTTCAGATTGTGACTTAGCTTTGCTAAAGTCCCTAATTAGAGGTGTCCAGAGTTCTTAAGCACACTTTTTTTGCTTTGGATCACGACTTTAACCACTCAGTCTCAAGCTTTTCACTTGGACCTTCATGCCATAAGCACATGGTTAGGGACAGCTTGATTTAGCCGCTTAGGCCAGGATTTTATTCCTTTGAGCCCTCATATCCATTAATGCTCAAAGCCTTGGATCCTCTTTACCCTTGCCTTTTGGTTTAAAGGGCTATTAGCTTTTTCTGCTTGCTTTTTTCTTTTTCTTTCTTTCTCTCTTTTCTCTTTTTTTTTTTCACCATTTTTTTTCGCTACTTTTTTCTTTTCACTGCTTTTTCTTGCTTCAAGAATCAATTTCATGATTTTTTTAGATTATCAATAATATTTCTCTTTGTTCATCATTCTTTCAAGAGCCAACAATTTTAACATTCATAAACTTTACTATAAAAAATATGCACTGTTCAAGCATTCATTCAGAAAACAAAAAGTATTGCCACCACATCAAAATAATTAAACTAATTTCAAGATAAAATTTGAAATCCAAGTACTTCTTGTTCTTTTGTAATTAGGGACATTTTTCATTTAAGAGAGGTGAAAGATTCATGGAATTATTCATAGCTTTAAGGCATAGACACTAGACACTAATGATCATGTAGTAAAGACACAAAACATAGTAAAACATAAAGCTCAAAGCCGAAAATAGAAAGACAAATAGACGAGGAGATTAAGGAACGGGTCCACCTTAGTGAGGGTGGCGTCTTCTTCCTCTTGAAGAACCAATAGTGCTTTTGAGCTCCTCTATGTCTCTTTCTTGCCTTTGTTGCTCCTCCCTCATAGCTATTTGATCTTCTCTAATCTCATGGAGAATGATGGAGTGCTCTTGGTGCTCCACCCTTAGTTAGTCCATGTTGTAACTAAAGCCTTCCAAAGAGGTGTTGAGTTGCTCCCAATAGTTGCGTAGAGGAAAGTGCATCTCTTGAGGCATCTCAGGAATTTTATAAGGAATTTCCTCATGCTCTTGTTGAGGTCTATGAGTGGGCTCTCTTGTTTGCTCCATCCTTTTCTTAGTGATGGGCTTGTCCTCTTCAATGAGGTTGTCTTCCTATATGCCAATTCCAGCTAAACTGCATAGGTGACAAATGAGATGAGGAAAGGCTAACCTTGCCAAAGTGGAGGACTTGTCAGCCACCTTGTAGAGTTCTAGAAGTATGATCTCATCAACTTCCACTTCTTCCCCAATCATGATACTATGGATCATGATGGCCCGATCCACAGTTACTTCGGATCGGTTGCTAGCCACAAGCTTAAGGTCTGGTCTTCTCAATTGAACCGGCTTGCCTCTTGAGTCACTTTTCTATTGAGCTCCTTCCACACATATGTCCATGAGAACTTGGTCCAACCTTTGATCAAAGTTGACCCTTCTAGTGTAGGGGCATGCGTTTTCTTGCATCATTGGCAAGTTGAGTGCCAACCTTACATTTTTCGGACTGAAATCTAAGTATTTCTCCCGAACCATTGTAAGCCAATTCTTTGGATTTGGGTTCATACTTTGATCATGGTTCTTAGTGATTCATGAGTTTGCATAGAACTCTTGAACCATTAATATTCTGACTTGTTGAATGGGGTTGGTGAGAACTTTCCAACCTCTTCTTTGGATCTCATGTCGGATATCCGGATACTCATTCCTTTTGAGCATGAAAGGGACCTCAGGGATCACCTTCTTCTTGGCCACAACTTTATAGAAGTGGTCTTGATGGACATTTGAGATGAATCTCTCCATCTCCCATGACTCGGAGGTGGAAGCTTTTGCCTTTCTTTTCCTCTTTCTAGAAGTTTCTCCGGACTTAGGTGCCATAAATGGTTATGGAAAAACAAAAAGCAATGCTTTTACCACACAAAACTTATAAGGTTTGCTCGTCCTCGAGCAAAAGAAGAAAGAAAGAAGGGGAAGAAGAAGAAAATAGAGGAGATGAAGGGAGAGAGTGAATTCGGCCAAGGAGGTATAAGGTGATTGTGATGTGTGAAAAATGAAGGAGGGATGAGGGGTTTACGATGAGCGGATAATTTATACGCTTTTTGGCATTGTTTTTAGTATGTTTTTAGTATGTTTTAGTTAGTTTTTATTATATTTTTATTAGTTTTTAGCTAAAATTCACTTTTCTAGACTTTACTATGAGTTTGTGTGTTTTTCTGTGATTTCAGGTATTTTCTGGCTGAAATTGAGGGACCTGAGCAAAAATCTGATTCAGAGTCTAAAAAGGACTGCAGATGCTGTTGGATTCTGACCTCTCTGCACTCGAAGTGGATTTTCTGGAGCTACAGAAGCCCAATTGGTGCGCTCTCAATTGCGTTGGAAAGTAGACATTTTGGGCTTTCCAGTAATGTATAATAGTTTATAATTTGCCCGAGATTTGATGGCCCAAACCGGCATTCCAAATCAGCTCAAAACTGCCCGGCGTTAAACGCCGGAACTAGCACAAGAATGGGAGTTAAACGCCCAAACTGGCACAAAAGCTGGCGTTTAACTCCAAGAAAAGTCTCTACACATGAAAGCTTCAATGCTCAGCCCAAGCACACACCAAGTGGGCCCGGAAGTGGATTTTTATGTCATTTACTCATTTCTGTAAACCCTAGGCTACTAGTTCTCTACAAATAGGACCTTTTGCTATTGTATTTTTATCTTTGGACGTCTAGTTCTTAGATCATGGGGGCTGGCCTCACGGTCATGCCTAGACCTTGTTCTTATGTATTTTCAACGGTGGAGTTTCTACACACCATATATTAAGGTGTGGAGCTCTGCTGTACCTCGAGTATTAATGCAATTACTATTGTTCTTCTATTCAATTCGGCTTGTTCTTGTTCTAAGATATTCATTCGTACCCAAGAACATGATGAATGTGATGATTATGTGACGCTCATCATCATTCTCACTTATGAATGCGTTCCTGACAACCACTTCCGTTCTATAAGCAAACAAGGCTTGAATGTTTATCTCTTGGATTCCTTAATCAAAATCTTCGTGGTATAAGCTAGAATTGATGGCGGCATTCAAGAGAATCCAGAAGGTGTAAACCTTGTCTGTGGTATTCTGAGTAGGATTCAAGGATTGAATGACTGTGACGAGCTTCAAACTCCTGAAGGCTGGGCGTTAGTGACAGACGCAAAAGAATCACTGGATTCTATTCCAACTTGATTGAGAACCGACAGATGATTAGCCGTGCTGTGACAGAGCGCGTTGAACATTTTCACTGAGAGGACGGGACTGTAGCCACTGACAACGGTGATGCCCAACATACAGCTTGCCATGGAAAGGAGTAAGAAGGATTGGATGAAGACAGTAGGAAAGCAGAGAGACGGAAGGGACAAAGCATCTCCATACGCTTATCTGAAATTCTCACCAATGAATTACATAAGTATCTCTATCTTTATTTTATGCTTTATTCATAAATCATTCATAACCATTTGAATCCGCCTGACTGAGATTTACGAGATGACCATAGCTTGCTTCATACCAACAATCTCCGTGGGATCGACCCTTACTCGCGTAAGGTTTATTACTTGGACGACCCAGTGCACTTGCTGGTTAGTTGTACAAAGTTGTGATAAAGAGTTGAGATTGCAATTGAGCGTACCATGTTGATGGCGCCATTGATGATCACAATTTCGTGCACCAAGTTTTTGGCGCCGTTGCCGGGGATTGTTTGAGTTTGGACAACTGACGGTTCATCTTGTTGCTTAGCTTAGGTATTTTTCTTCAGAGTTCTTAAGAATGAATTCTAGTGTTTCAAGGTGATGTTCTTATCATCACCAAAGCTGATTGATTCTCATCAATTTAGCTCTTGAATGTAATGTCCTGCTGAAGCTTGGCTAGCCATGTCTAATTTCTTTAGACTAACATTGCATGATGTAAGACCCAGAATCTTTGAAAAGTCTTATTATGATCAAGTCTCAAATCCTACAGTTATTTATAGCCTTAATTTCATAGATTATTTTGTTAAAGATAATTATGGCAAGTTTTGATTTATTGGATTTGAGATAAGTTGTAATTATTATCCAATTTTATAATTATTGGATTATTTTCTATATTTAAAGTATAAGGTTGATAGTTATGAAATAATATGGATTTTACATGATTTTGATTAAATGAGTAATATTTTAAATATTATTACTGCTATTTTGGAAAATGAAGAAATTAAGTATATTATTTCTAATTTTTAGATTTGGGCATTTTATTGAAAATAATTTGTAAAACGGAGGAGCAAATAGTATTTCCATACATTAATTTTGTTGGATTAGAATTTATTTCTAATTTCTATATTATCCATATTTTAAGTGAAATTACCAAAATGTCCCTAACCCTAATTTTCGAAAATGAAACCCTAAGGCCTCCATCCCAGCAGCCGAAACCCCACATGTCTTCCCTTTCACCCACGGAGCAACACCCATGGTTTCCCTTCTTCCTCAAACCAACACACCCAGCCGCAGCAGCAGATCATTCCCCATTTCCCCAATAGATCGCAACACTCATGGCTTCCCATTGCCATGAAAGAAACCGACACAAAAGCAAAGAGGGAGAGTGTGAGTCACGGCGGAGGAGAGGAGGAGGGCTCTCACCGTCGCACCGCCACTGTGCCATGGAGAAGAGAAAAAACTCGTGCCGCCTTCGCCACTGTTGATCCATCGAAGCTGGCGCGAGAGAAGAGGAGGGTAGGGGTGCTGTCTTGCGCCGTCGCCGTCGTGCCTGGGTGCTGCGGCTGCAAGCTCACGGTGCTGTCGTCGCCTTGCCGTCGCGGAGGGGGAAGCTCAGGAGAGAGAGAGATTGAGAGGGAGACGGAGAGCCCGAGAGCCAAAGAAGGGGAGGAAGGCTGCTGTCACCGCCGTTGTTGGGCTGCCGTCGCCGTTCCTCCAGAATCGCCACCGTTGGGTCGCTGTGAAGAAGGTTCCGCTGCTGCGATGCCGCTGCTACCGTGGCTGTCGCAGTGTTCACTGCGTTCTTAGTCACCGCCGGCTGTTCTGATGCTGTCAAGGGGATCAGGTCGCCGCCGGTGTCGCTGCCGGAGAAGGGAGCTACGTCTCCGTGATTTTGACCGCTAAGGGTGATTCTGTGACTTCTGGAATCACCGCCGGAGCTTCTGGCTGTTTTGTCATCGCCGGAAAAGGCTATCGGTAAGGGTTTTATGTTGGTTCTCCTTTCCGTTGAGTTTTTGGGAACCTCATTGTCGCTGCATATGGTTCAGGTCATCGCTGCCGCTTGAGGTGGCTACCGGGCTGCCGCCGAACCGGTTCGGAGGCTGCCACTGTTCCGGTTCAGCCGCTCCTTCGTTCGGTAAGTGTTTCGGTTTGAAATCCCTTTTGTTATTATTCTATTATCTCACGCTGAGGTTTGTGGCGTTAATTGCTATACGATTGAGTTTCGGTTGTTGTATGTTGCGATTAGAGTTGTTGAGACTGTTGCGAAAGTGGCTTGGAACCGAGGTTTTGGTTGCCGGGATTTCGATTGTTGATTTCGGGTTGAGGCGGAAAGGACTTGATGAGGCGTTTGGGTTATGGAATTTGTGTTTTGAGGTAGGGGCGCTTTCCAAAAACTATGTTTTATGTATTGGAATTATTACATATGGATACTGATGTGAGATATTGTGTATTTAGTGATTGTATCTGCCTTATGTATTATTTGATTGACTCGAATGATTATGGATGTTGGTTTGGCTGAATTGTTGTGCGGCTTGTGAAATGTAATGTTTGAAGTTGATTCTTTAAAGATTTCAATCCGAGTTTAATTCGTTGAGGATTGATTTGATTTGAGTTAATTATTTTGATGATTTGAAAAGTCGAATGCACTTTTGAATTCAGCCTGGTTTACTTTAATTGACTTGGTTTGGACAAATGATTTATTACTGAGCTGTTTCTTTAAGGCCTTGGGAATGAGTTAAAACGGTTGATATTGAGTTGATTTTGAAATGATTTCCTTGAGATACGCTACTGAGGCGATTGTTGGATTTAGCTTGCTTTAAATTGATTTCTGGTTTTGAGCTGCTGAAAAGGAATGAGAAATGGTTTAGTTGGGACCCGAACCGGGTGGCAAAAGTCCAAGTTTTAGGGGAGGTGCTGCTGAAATTTCTGCAAAATCCTAGTCTTGTTGGAAAAGTTATTTAAAAAGGGTTAGATTTGAGAAATTGTATTATTTGATTTATTAAGAAGATATTTATGTTTTCAAACTTAATTTATTTAATGAACCTTATACGTTGAGTTCGGCTTATTTAGAACTGAACTATTTTTACCGTTTGAATCACTAAAGGAAAGAATGATGTTCTAATATTGATTTTAAAATAAAAAGGAGTTTTTAGTGATTTCAGAAGAATCTAGACTTTTGATTGATTAATCAAGGTTGAGGCATTTTGGAAGAGTTAGAAAAATGGGTTCTAAAAAGAAACCTGAAAGTGGTTTGATTCAAATGAACCGGTTCCGTTTCAAATGAGTTGATTTTTGGACCGGGTTGGAACTTGTGATTTTGTATGGCCGGTTTTATAGTAAATTCATTTTTATTTACTTGAACCGAGAAATCTATGATTTTAGAGTTTCAATGAATTTTAAGGAATTGATATAGGTTGACCTTCCCTAAAGACTTGGGACTCTGCCGAGAAACTTTTGTTATAAAATCCCATTGTTGGATGGGTGATTTTGAATGCTTTGAAATAAATCCTTAACTTGCCATGGTTTTGGAAGTTTTGGAAGGAGAATGCCGAGAGTGGCTCTGTTTTAAAAAGGGAACTCACTTTGAGTAAATTTGGCTTATGAGCCTGAGATGATTTGAGAAATGAGATTTCTAAAAGCCAAGGCTAAAAAGAGTCGAAACTTGATTTCAAGGAAAAATGAATTGAGAAAATGATTTATGGCTTAAATGCCAATTTCATGAATTTGATGATTTTGAATGTGGAAGTGCTGTTTTGTTGAGAGCCGGATTGGCTGTGTAAGTTTATACATATTGATTGGTTCTGGATTGAACCGTGAGCCGGAATGGCTGTGTATGATATGAATATTGGCTGGTTCTGGAATGAACCGTGAGCCGGATGGCTGAGATGGATAGTGATCCATGGATGAGATTGAATGCATGTTTATGCTGAATCATTGATAAATGTGAATGTTGCACTTCCACTATCTGAGATACGGGTTTCCCTGGGTAGTAGCAATGGCTAGCCACCATGTGCTCCAGGTTGAGACTTGATACTCTGTTGATCCTATGTCGTAAGTGTGGCCGGGCACTGTCAAAGTCCCGGATGAGCTCGCCCCCGAAATATTCACCAGTGAGGGTGATGGATATGGATCATGTTTATGATCAAGTTTATGATGAGTATAACTCGAGTTGGGGATGCGCGACAGAGGGACGGTCCAATGGTTAGCTACCAGGACTTGTCGGGTTGGCTCTATAACCGACAGATGATATCATCAGCCACTAGGGACAGGCATGCATCATATGCATCTATGTGACATTGTTTGGGTGTGCATATTATACTTGTTTTGCCTATGTGATTAATTGCTAATTGTTCTACTTGCAATAACTGTTTGTTTGTGCTTGCATCTTCCTATCTGTGTTTGCAACTGCAACTCTGTTGGATTGTGGTGATTTGGTTGAAGGTTGGATTGTTTGGGCCTAGGGCCGTGGTTGGATTGTTTGGGCCTAGGGCCGTGGATGGAATGAGATGAACTGATGGTTGATTTCGGTTTTGTAGTTCTGGTTTGGAATACGATATGAAAGGCTATTTGGTTCAGTATAGATAAATCTTTTTGAAATGCTTTGATGTTTTGAGAATTGAACAGTTCCTCTTTCAGAATAGATTTCTGACTTTACTTTATTTGTAAACTGTTGTTTTGAAAAGAGGCATAAGATGGTTATTAATCACTCGTACGGTTTATCTTCATGTATCCTATTACAGTAATTCCCAAAAACCCTCTACTAAGAACCCTTTCGAGGATGATGTTCTCACCCCCTACATTTTTCCCCTTTCAGGATTTGGACGCAGAAGTTAAGAAGAGTTTAATTATTTGTTATTGAGATGCTCTGTATTGTTTTAGATATGGTTTATTACACCCTCGCCTTTATCTTGATATAATCAGTAAGAGGGATAGGAATTGTATTGGATTATATTTGTAATATTACTTATATATATATATGTATGTATATATATGGATGTATCTTTTAAGAGTTTTTGTAAGTTGTATGGTATCTATGGATGTTCTTTGTCGAACGAAAGTATTTTTGGGAGCGGTATTGTGGTAAAGAGTTTTAAACAGGCTCATATTTTCTATGTATAAATAGTGTGAGTGTCGTCGTAATGTCCGAGCTATCAGAGTTGCGCAGCCGGAAGCGTGAGCTTTGGTAGTTAGGGTGTTACATTATGGTATCAGAGCAGTCCTTCCTGTAGAGCCTGAGGAATGGACCGACTATGCTTCAGTTGCATACTCTGAGCGTTTGTCATGTATTAGGTCTTGTCGAATGACGAGAATTAGAGCTTTATGCACATGACGGTCTATTGATTAACGATGTTAGTCTTGCATTGCATAATTCTTGGTATTAAGTTTGGCCAGCTTAATACTAGTGAATTTTGTATATGAAAGCACTAATGAGTTATCATAGATGAAATCCGAGTTTTGAGTTAAGCGAATCGCGGGTTCTGGGAACGTTGAAAACTTTTCTCGAGGCTGCTCAGTTATGTGTCTTGGATTTTGTTCGAGTCGACCTGTTCCTTCATATCCTAACTTGAAGTCCTTGTTGCTACTCCTTTTGAAAAGTAATTTGATGTTTCCGCTCTGTTTCTCTATTCATATGCAATCTTGTTTGATCTTAAGTGCATATGCTTGCTTAAAATCCTTGTTGCATCTATCTTCCTCTGTTAGAATTCTTCTTGATTCATGTATTCTTCGATATGGCTTTGAACTGGTCCTAATGCGCTGGGCATTTTTAACTCCGGGATTTCGAGTCCATTCTTAGAGAAATTGTTGGTTCGGTTTTTCTCTTATTTGACAGTGATTACAGCCAATTTTGAGATTTTATGAAAATTGCTGTTGAATAAATATATATACTTGTCTATATATGAAATTTTGAAGATTTCTCATACCGCTTAGCAACTATCTATTTCTAATATCTCGCCTATATTTTTACTGGTTTACGGAACTGCATTTACTTTAAAATTACAATTTGACTTTCTAGTAAATTTACTATAGTTCCAATGCGCATTTTCATTTGATTATGTATTTGGATATTTTTCAAAACTTTAGAAAGAAAGAATTTTTCATTTTTATCCCCGTTGAGTTTCGTTTGATAAACTTTACTTAATTCATTTTGAATTGAGTTTGATTCAGCATGCTATAGGGTTTATGCCATTATTGTTCTTTTGAAAATGTTGGACTCATAGCTTTCTTCTTATGAACGGACTCATTTCTTCTTAAGCTTTTCACCTCTATGAATGTCATACGTGATTCTGTTTTTAACTAATCTTTTACATCTTGTGAAATTATCATTAATCTTGGTTTGTCCCTTCTTGTGAATCTCATCCGTATGTGAGTCAGTTTGATTTGTTTCAAATTAGTGCATTGTTTATTCTCTCAATTTCTCTACAAGAGTTTTTAGTTAAAGATTTATCATTGAGAAATTACTAATGATTGAGTTGTCTTTTCCTTATGACTTTTGTATTCTTTTGGATCAATTGAAAGCTTGTTTGATGACTCATGCCTAGTGAATCTTGTTTGAACTACTTTGGTTTAAGATTCTTTCTTGTATGGCTTGACTCCTTTTTAAGTACATCCTAATTTTCTTGAATATCCTTCTGAGATGGTGATTTCATGTATACTTTGGATTCTTGTTTCGGACTTTTTGAACTTTTGAATTCTCTTTGAAAAGGTTCTAAACTGAATTTATTTTTCTGTTGCTTGATTGAAATTGAAGCCATTGTTCAATTTTGACAAAGATGATTTAAAGTTGACATGTGCTATTTTAAATGAAGTTTTGAGAAGCTTCCTTGGTTAGTGGAAACATGTCCGTTTGTAACACACTACTTGTTTCCTTTACCAAATTGTAAACAAATTTTTACTTCGGAGTTTTTTTTTAAAAAGAGTTTAACTTCCTCTTTTGTACTTGCTATAAATGTTATACACGCTTGTTTGAGTATGAAATTTTGAGAATTATGAACAAGCATTTGATTACTTCCGAGTTCTTATGAACTGCTTTTGGTTAAGTTGTGCATCTAATTATCTTTCTAAAATATTTGAGGAAATATTTTAGCTCTTAGCCAAAGTTGTGTGCATTTTGTTTTTGGAACTCTACATAATCTACTTCAACATGAAATCGTATCGAAGTAAAGCCACGTTTATGCTTTTGTTACTCTCTTGAAGGATGTTTGTTGTTTAACTTCTCTTTCAGACTGCGAAGTGATATTTTTATAAGTTTTGATTCTTTTAAGAACAATGTATTCGAAAGTATAGTGATTATGCTCTTGAGTTCTGTGAGCTTGGCTTGGGTCTGAGATATTCTTTTCTGTAACCTCTTATTTCTTCGACTCATCTTGAAATTGTTTCAAACTAATGCGCTGATTCTCCTTCCTATTGATCCTAATGAATTGCCTTGATCCAAGGGTTATCTTGAAGTTGTCAATTGAATTGAGTCTAGCAAACTTCATTGCTTGAGTGTCCTTGTTTATTTGGAATTGGATAAATTCTCTCAAATCTTTGAGTACTATCCTTGACATTTGACTCTCCTTTTTAAATCTGGTATCCTTCTGAGTAGACTCGAGAATTGTTTTGATATCACGTGCGACTTGCAAACGTAGTAACGTGATATGTTAGTTCTTTAAGACGTGATGTGTATACGGAAGTTGAAGCGGTAGGTGTGCAACGTATGAGTTGTAGGCGTTTTGTTCCTTGCGAACGGATTTGTGGTTGTCAGGCTAATGATCGAAATTGGGGTTTGTAAAGTGCTTGATGGAATTGGAAAGTTGAAACTTTGAGGTTGATATGAGATTAGTGTGCGGAGGTTAAGCGCGTCGTTTTAACTCCATCCTGTTTTATAGCCTTTGATGCTTTGCCCTTCTATCACATGATGGACCCATGCTAACTTTTGCATTGAGCCTACCTTGAAACGTCTGCTTTGCAATCACACTCTTACCTTTACATCCTTATGCTTATGATAATCAAAGTATTTGAAAATCGTATATATGATTATATTGAGATATTTTTGCTTCTTCCTTAAATGTGTTCAAGGGTGAACTGTTATGGAATTTCTTTCATTTTGTATCAATTTTCGAGGGCGAAAATTTTTATAAGGTGGGTAGAATGTAAGACCCAAAATCTTTGAAAAGTCTTATTATGATCAAGTCTCAAATCCTACAGTTATTTATAGCCTTAATTTCATAGATTATTTTGTTAAAGATAATTAAGGCAAGTTTTGATTTATTGGATTTGAGATAAGTTGTAATTATTATCCAATTTTATAATTATTGGATTATTTTCTATATTTAAAGTATAAGGTTGATAGTTATGAAATAATATGGATTTTACATGATTTTGATTAAATGAGTAATATTTTAAATATTATTACTACTATTTTGGAAAATGAAGAAATTAAGTATATTATTTCTAATTTTTAGATTTGGGCATTTTATTGAAAATAATTTGTAAAACGGAGGAGCAAATAGTATTTCCATACATTAATTTTGTTGGATTAGAATTTATTTCTAATTTCTATATTATCCATATTTTAAGTAAAATTACCAAAATGCCCCTAACCCTAATTTTCGAAAATGAAACCCTAAGGCCTCCATCCCAGCAGCCGAAACCCCACATGTCTTCCCTTTCACCCACGGAGCAACACCCATGGTTTCCCTTCTTCCTCAAACCAACACACCCAGCCGCAGCAGCAGATCATTCCCCATTTCCCCAATAGATCGCAACACTCAAGGCTTCCCATTGCCATGAAAGAAACCGACACAGAAGCAAAGAGGGAGAGTGAGAGTCACGGCGGAGGAGAGGAGGAGGGCTCTCACCGTCGCGCCGCCACTGTGCCATGGAGAAGAGAAAAAACTCGTGCCGCCTTCGCCACTGTTGATCCATCGAAGCTGGAGCGAGAGAAGAGGAGGGTAGGGGTGCTGTCTTGCGCCGTCGTCGTCGTGCCTGGGCGCTGCGGCTGCAAGCTCACGGTGCCGTCGTCGCCTTGCCGTCGCGGAGGGGGAAGCTTAGGAGAGAGAGAGATTGAGAGGGAGACGGAGAGCCCGAGAGCCAAAGAAGGGGAGGAAGGCTGCTGTCACCGCCGTTGTTGGGCTGCCGTCGCCGTTCCTCCAGAATCGCCACCGTTGGGTCGCTGTGAAGAAGGTTCCGCTGCTGCGATGCCGCTGCTACTGTGGCTGTCGCAGTGTTCACCGCGTTCTTGGTCACCGCCGGCTGTTCTGATGCTGTCAAGGGGTTCAGGTCGCCGCCGGTGTCGCTGCCGGAGAAGGGAGCTACGTCTCCGTGATTTTGACCGCTAAGGGTGGTTCTGTGACTTCTGGAATCACCGCCGGAGCTTCTGGCTGTTTTGTCATCGCCGGAAAAGGCTATCGGTAAGGGTTTTATGTTGGTTCTCCTTTCCGTTGAGTTTTTGGGAACCTCATTGTCGCTGCATATGGTTCAGGTCATCGCTGCCGCTTGAGGTGGCTACCGGGCTGCCGCCGAACCGGTTCGGAGGCCGCCACTATTCCGGTTCAGCCGCTCCTTCGTTCGGTAAGCGTTTCGGTTTGAAATCCCTTTTGTTATTATTCTATTATCTCACGCTGAGGTTTGTGGCGTTAATTGCTATACGATTGAGTTTCGGTTGTTGTATGTTGCGATTAGAGTTGTTGAGACTGTTGCGAAAGTGGCTTGGAACCGAGGTTTTGGTTGCCGGGATTTCGATTGTTGATTTCGGGTTGAGGCGGAAAGGACTTGATGAGGCGTTTGGGTTATGGAATTTGTGTTTTGAGGTAGGGGCGCTTTCCAAAAACTATGTTTTATGTATTGGAATTATTACATATGGATACTGATGTGAGATATTGTGTATTTAGTGATTGTATCTGCCTTATGTATTATTTGATTGACTCGAATGATTATAGATGTTGGTTTGGCTGAATTGTTGTGCGGCTTGTGAAATGTAATGTTTGAAGTTGATTCTTTAAAGATTTGAATCTGAGTTTAATTCATTGAGGATTGATTTGATTTGAGTTAATTATTTTGATGATTTGAAAAGTCGAATGCACTTTTGAATTCAGCCTGGTTTACTTTAATTGACTTGGTTTGGACAAATGATTTATTACTGAGCTGTTTCTTTAAGGCCTTGGGAATGAGTTAAAACGGTTGATATTGAGTTGATTTTGAAATGATTTCTTTGAGATACGCCACTGAGGCGATTGTTGGATTTAGCTTGCTTTAAATTGATTTCTGGTTTTGAGCTGCTGAAAAAGAATGAGAAATGGTTTAGTTGGGACCTGAACCGGGTGGCAAAAGTCCAAGTTTTAGGGGAGGTGCTGCCGAAATTTCTGCAAAATCCTAGTCTTGTTGGAAAAGTTATTTAAAAAGGGTTAGATTTGAGAAATTGTATTATTTGATTTATTAAGAAGATATTTATGTTTTCAAACTTAATTTATTTAATGAACCTTATACGTTGAGTTCGGCTTATTTAGAACTGAACTATTTTTACCGTTTGAATCACTAAAGGAAAGAATGATGTTCTAATATTGATTTTAATATAAAAAGGAGTTTTTAGTGATTTCAGAGGAATCTAGACTTTTGATTGATTAATCAAGGTTGAGGCATTTTGGAAGAGTTAGAAAAATGGGTTCTAAAAAGAAACCTGAAAGTGGTTTGATTCAAATGAACCGGTTCCGTTTCAAATGAGTTGATTTTTGGACCGGGTTGGAACTTGTGATTTTGTATGGCCGGTTTTATAGTAAATTCAGTTTTATTTACTTGAACCGAGAAATCTATGATTTTAAGAGTTTCAATGAATTTTAAGGAATTGATATAGGTTGACCTTCCCTAAAGACTTGGGACTCTGCCGAGAAACTTTTGTTATAAAATCCCATTGTTGGATGGGTGATTTTGAATGCTTTGAAATAAATCCTTAACTTGCCATGGTTTTGGAAGTTTTGGAAAGAGAATGCCGAGAGTGGCTCTGTTTTAAAAAGGGAACTCACTTTGAGTAAATTTGGCTTATGAGCCTGAGATGATTTGAGAAATGAGATTTCTAAAAGCCAAGGCTAAAAAGAGTCGAAACTTGATTTCAAGGAAAATGAATTGAGAAAATGATTTATGGCTTAAATGCCAATTTCATGAATTTGATGATTTTGAATGTGGAAGTGCTGTTTTGTTGAGAGCCGGATTGGCTGTGTATGTTTATACATATTGATTGGTTCTGGATTGAACCGTGAGCCGGAATGGCTGTGTATGATATGAATATTGGCTGGTTCTGGAATGAACCGTGAGCCGGATGGCTGAGATGGATGGTGATCCATGGATGAGATTGAATGCATGTTTATGCTGAATCATTGATAAATGTGAATGTTGCACTTCCACTATCTGAGATACGGGTTTCCCTGGGTAGTAGCAATGGCTAGCCACCATGTGCTCCAGGTTGAGACTTGATACTCTGTTGACCCTATGTCGTAAGTGTGGCCGGGCACTGTGAAAGTCCCGGATGAGCTCGCCCCCGAAATATTCACCAGTGAGGGTGATGGATATGGATCATGTTTATGATCAAGTTTATGATGAGTATAACTCGAGTTGGGGATGCGCGACAGAGGGACGGTCCAATGGTTAGCTACCAGGACTTGTCGGGTTGGCTCTATAACCGACAGATGATATCATCAGCCACTAGGGACAGGCATGCATCATATGCATCTATGTGACATTGTTTGGGTGTGCATATTGTACTTGTTTTGCCTATGTGATTAATTGCTAATTGTTCTACTTGCAATAACTGTTTGTTTGTGCTTGCATCTTCCTATCTGTGTTTGCAACTGTAACTCTATTGGATTGTGGTGATTTGGTTGAAGGTTGGATTGTTTGGGCCTAGGGCCGTGGATGGAATGAGATGAACTGATGGTTGATTTCGGTTTTGTAGTTCTGGTTTGGAATACGATATGAAAGGCTATTTGGTTCAGTATAGATAAATCTTTTTGAAATGCTTTGATGTTTTGAGAATTGAACAGTTCCTCTTTCAGAATAGATTTCTGACTTTAATTTATTTGTAAACTGTTGTTTTGAAATGAGGCATAAGATTGTTATTAATCACTGGTACGGTTTATCTTCATGTATCCTATTACAGTAATTCCCAAAAACCCTCTACTGAGAACCCTTTCGAGGATGATGTTCTCACCCCCTACATTTTTCCCCTTTCAGGATTTGGACGCAGAAGTTAAGAAGAGTTTAATTATTTGTTATTGAGATGCTCTGTATTGTTTTAGATATGGTTTATTACACCCTCGCCTTTATCTTGATATAATTCGTAAGAGGGATAGGAATTGTATTGGATTATATTTGTAATATTACTTATATATATATGTATGTATATATATGGATGTATCTTTTAAGAGTTTTTGTAAGTTGTATGGTATCTATGGATGTTCTTTGTCGAACGAAAGTATTTTTGGGAGCGGTATTGTGGTAAAGAGTTTTAAACAGGCTCATATTTTCTATGTATAAATAGTATGAGTGTCGTCGTAATGTCCGAGCTATCAGAGTTGCGCAGCCGGAAGCGTGAGCTTTGGATACCATTCTGGGCATTTAACGCTAGGATGGCACAAGAGGGAAGATTTTGTTTTCAATTCAAATTTTTTTCAAGTTTTCAAAATTTTTCAAAATCAAATCTTTTTCAAATCATATCTTTTCAATCATATATTTTCAAAATCAATTTCTTTCTACTTTTCAAAAATACTTGCTAACAATTAATGATTTGATTCAACATTTCAAGTATGTTGCCTTTTCTGTTGAGAAAGGTTTAATGTCTGAATCATATCTTTTAAATTTCTTGTTAGCCAAGTCATTAATTTTCAAAATCAAATCTTTTTAAATTGTTTTTCAAATCATATCCTTTTAAAACCATAACTTTTCAATCATATCTTTTCAATCACATCTTTTTCAAAATAGTTTTTAATCATATCTTTTTTATTTCTAATTTCAAAATCTTTTTCAAAAATCACTTGATTTCTTTTTCCACTCTTAGTTTTTGAAAATCAATTAGTATTTTCTCAAAATGTTTTTAAAATCTTTTTAATTTACTTTCGAAAATTTCTTCCCCTCTTCTCACATCCTTCTATTTATGGACTAACACTCCTCCTCAATGCACAATTCGAACTCCATCTTTCTTGATAAGTTCGAATTCTTCTACCTTTTCCTTCTATTTTTCTTTTCCTCTGATACCTCAAGGAATCTCTATACTATGACATAGAGGATTCCATATTTTCTTGTTCTCTTCACTTTCATATGAGCAGGAGCAAAGACAAAAGCATTCTTGTTGAGGCTGACCCTGAACCTGAAAGGACCTTGAAGCGAAAGCTAAGAGAAGCTAAAGCACAACTCTCTATAGAGGATCTAACAGAAATCTTCAAAGAAGAAGACATGGCAACCGAAAACAACAACAATGCCAACAATGCAAGGAAGGTGCTGGGTGACTTTACTGCACCTACTCCCAACTTCTATGGGAGAAGCATCTCTATCCCTGCCATTGGAGCAAACAACTTTGAGCTTAAGCCTCAATTAGTTTCTCTAATGCAACAAAATTGCAAGTTCCATGGACTTCCATTGGAAGATCCTCATCAGTTTTTAGCTGAGTTCTTGCAAATCTGTGACACTGTCAAGACTAATGGGGTTGACCCTGAGGTCTACAGACTTATGCTATTCCCTTTTGCTGTAAGAGACAGAGCTAGGATATGGTTAGACTCACAACCTAAAGAAAGCCTGAACTCTTGGGAAAATCTAGTCAATGCATTCTTGGCAAAGTTCTTTCCACCTCAAAAATTGAGTAAGCTTAGAGTGGAAGTCCAAACCTTCAGACAGAAGGAAGGTGAATCCCTCTATGAAGCTTGGGAAAAATACAAACAATTGATCAGAAAGTGTCCCTCTGACATGCTTTCTGAATGGAGCATCATAGGTATCTTCTATGATGGTCTGTCTGAACTGTCCAAGATGTCATTGGGCAGCTCTGCTGGAGGATCTCTTCATCTGAAGAAGACGCCTGCAGAAACTCAAGAACTCATTGAAATGGTTGCAAATAACCAATTCATGTACACTTCTGAAAGGAATCCTGTGAACAATGGGACAAATCAGAAGAAAGGAGCTCTTGAGATTGATACTCTGAATGCCATATTGGCTCAGAACAAAATATTGACTCAGCAAGTCAATATGATTTCTCAAAGTCTGTCTGGAATGCAAGCTGCACCAGGCAGTACTAAGGACGCTTCATCTGAAGAAGAAGCTTATGATCCTGAGAACCCTTCAATGGAAGAGGTGAATTACATGGGAGAACCTTATGGAAACACCTATAATCCTTCATGGAGAAATCATCCAAATCTCTCATGGAAGGATCAACAGATACCTCAACAAGGTTTCAACAACAATAATGGTGGAAGAAACAGGTTTAGCAATGGCAAGCCTTTTCCATCATCTTCTCAGCAACAGACAGAGAATTCTAAGCAGAGCCACTCTGACTTAGCAACCATGGTCTCTGATCTAGTCAAAACCACTCAAAGTTTCATGACTGAAACAAGGTCCTCCATTAGAAACTTGGAGGCACAAGTGGGTCAGCTGAGTAAGAAAGTTACTGAACTCCCTCCTAGTACTCTTCCAAGCAACACAGAAGAGAATCCAAAAGAAGAGTGCAAGGCCATCAACAGGGCCGAATTTGGAGAGGAGGAAGAGGCAGTGATCGCCAATGAGGAAAACCTCAATGGACGTCTACTGGCCTCCAATGAGTTCCATAATGAGGAACCATGGGAATCTGAGGCTCATAATGAGACCATAGAGATTCCATTGGATTTACTTCTGCCATTCATGAGCTCTGATGAGTATTCTTCCTCTGAAGAGGATGAAGATGTCACTAAAGAGCAAGTTGCTAAATACCTTAGAGCAATCATGAAGCTAAATGACAAGTTATTTGGTAATGAGACTTGGGAGAACGAACCTCCTTTGCTCACCGAAGAACTGGATGACTTGACTAGGCAGAGATTACCTCAAAAGAGACAGGATCCTGGAAAGTTTTCAATACCTTGTACCATAGGCACCATGACCTTTGAGAAGGCTCTGTGTGACCTAGGGTCAAGCATAAACCTCATGCCTCTCTCTGTAATGGAGAAGCTAGGGATCTTTGAGGTGCAAACTGCAAGAATCTCACTAGAGATGGCAGACAATTCAAGAAAACAAGCTTATGGACTTGTAGGGGATGTTTTGGTGAAGGTTGAAGACCATTACATCCTTGCTGATTTCATAGTCCTAGAGACTGGAAAGTGCATGGATGAATCCATCATCTTTGGCAGACCCTTCCTAGCCACAGCAAAGGCTGTGATTGATGTCGACAGAAGAGAATTGATCATTCAAGTGAATGAAGAATCCTTTGTGTTTAAGGCTCAAGGATATCCCTCTGTTACCATGGAGAGGAAGCATGAAGAGCTTCTCCCAAAATAGAGCCAAACAGAGACCCCACAGTCAAACTCTAAGTTTGGTGTTGGGAAGCCACAACCAACTTCTAAGTTTGGTGTTGAACCCCCACATTCAAACTCTAAGTTTGGTGTTAGGAGGTTCCAACATTGCTCTGAGTATCTGTGAGGTTCCATGAGAGCCCACTGTCAAGCTACTGACATTAAAGAAGCGCTTGTTAGAAGGCAACCCAATGTTATATTTATCTATTTTCCTTTGTTATTTTATGTTTTCTGTAGGTTGATGATCATGGAAAGTCACAAAATCAATTGAAAAAGCAAAAACAGAATGAAAAATAGAAAGAAAAATAGCACACCCTGGAGGAAAACCTTGCTGGCGTTTAAACGCCAGTAAGGGCAGCAAATGGGCGTTTAACGCCCAGTCTGGCACCATTCTAGGCGTTTAACACCAGAAAGGGGCACCGGACTGGCGTTAAATGTCAGGAAAGGGCAAGAAGCTGGCGTTAAACGCCAGAAATGGGCACCAGCCCGGCGTTTAACGCCAGAATTGGCATAAAGAGCATTTTTGCTCGCCACTTGGTGCAGGGATGAATTTTTCTTGACACCTCAGGATCTGTGGACCCCACAGGATCCCCACCTACCCCACCACTCTCTCTCTCTTCTTCACCCATTCACCAATCACCTCAACACCTCTTCCCCAAAAACCCCTCACCTATCAAATCCTACCATTCTCTTCACCATTCACATCCTACCATTCTCTTCACCATTCACATCCATCCTTCATAAAACCCCACCTACCTTACCATTCAAATTCAAACCACTTTCCCTTCCAAACCCACCCATATATGGCCGAACAATACACCCCTCTCCACTCCTATATAAACCCATCTTCACTCCTTCATTTTCACACAACCTAAACACTACTTCTCCCCTTGGCCGAACCACAAAGCCCCCCTCCATCTCCTCTATTTCTTCTTCTTCTTCTACTCTCTTCTTTCTTCTTTTGCTCGAGGACGAGCAAACCTTCTACGTTTGGTGTGGTAAAAGCATTGCTTTTTGTTTTTCCATAACCATTTATGGCATCTAAGGCCGGAGAAACCTCTAGAAAGAGGAAAGGGAAGGCAAAAGCTTCTACCTCCGAGTCATGGGAGATGGAGAGATTCATATCAAGGGTGCATCAAGACCACTTCTATGAAATTGTGGCCATGAAGAAGGTGATCCCCGAGGTCCCTTTCAAACTCAAAAAGAGTGAATATCCGGAGATCCGACATGAGATCCGAAGAAGAGGTTGGGAAGTTCTTACCAACCCCATTCAACAAGTCGGAATCTTAATGGTTCAAGAGTTCTATGCCAATGCATGGATCACCAAGAACCATGATCAAAGTGTGAACCCGGACCTAAAGAATTGGCTTACAATGGTTCGGGGGAAATGCTTAGATTTTAGTCCGAAAAATGTAAGGTTGGCATTCAACTTGCCCATGATGCAAGGAGATGAACAGCCTTACACTAGAAGGGTCAACTTTGATCAAAGGTTGGACCAAGTCCTCATGGATATTTGTGAAGAGGGTGCTCAATGGAAGAGAGATTCAAGAGGGAAGCCGGTTCAACTGAGAAGGCATGACCTCAAGCCCGTGGCTAGGGGATGGTTGGAGTTTATCCAACGCTCAATCATTCCCACTAGCAACCGGTCCGAAGTTACTATAGACCGGGCAATCATAATTCATAGCATCATGATTGGAGAGGAAGTAGAAGTTCATGAGGTTATAGCCCAAGAACTTTATAAGGTGGCGGACAAGTCCTCTACCTTGGCAAGGTTAGCCTTTCCTAATCTCATTTGTCACCTCTGTTATTCAGTTGGAATTGACATAGAGGGAGACATCCTCATTGATGAGGACAAGCCCATCACTAAGAAAAGGATGGAGCAAACAAGAGATCCCACTCATCATGAAATCCCTGAGATACCTCAAGGGATGCACTTTCCTCCACAAAACTATTGGGAGCAAATCAACACCTCCCTAGGAGAATTGAGTTCCAACATGGGACAACTAAGGCTGGAGCACCAAGAACATTCCATCCTCCTCCATGAAATTACAGAAGATCAAAGAATCATGAGAGAGGAGCAACAAAGGCAAGGAAGAGACATTGAGGAGCTCAAGCACTCCATAAGATCTTTAAGAGGAAGAACAAGCCGCCATCACTAAGGTGGACCCGTTCTTTAATTTCCTTGTTCTTTATTTTCCTGTTTTTCGAAATTTCATGCTTATGTTTATTTATGTTTTGTGTCTTATGATCATTAGTGTCTTAGTGTCTATGCCTTAAAGTTATGAATGTCCTATGAATCCATCACCTTTCTTAAATGAAAAATGTCCTTAATTGAAAAAGAGAAGAATTGCATGAATTTTGAATTTTATAACAGATTAATTATTTTGATGTGGTGGCAATACTTTTGATTTCTGAATGTATGCTTGAACAGTGCATATGTCTTTTGAATTTGTTGTTCATGAATGTTGGCTCTTGAAAGAATGATGAAAAAGGGAGACATGTTACTGAGGATCTGAAAAATCATAAAAATGATTCTTGAAGCAAGAAAAAGCAGTGAATACAAAAAAAAGAGAGAGAGAGAAACGAAAAAAAAGAAAAAAAAATAAAGTCATGATCCAAGGCAAAAAAAAGTGTGCTTAAGAACCCTGGACACCTCTAATTGGGGACTCTAGCAAAGCTGAGTCACAATCTGAAAAGGTTCACCCAGTTATGTGTCTGTGGCATGTATGTATCCGGTGGTAATACTGGAAGACAGAGTGCTTTGGGCCACGGCCAAGACTCATAAAGTAGATGTGTTCAAGAATCATCATACTTGACTAGGAGAATCAATAACAGTATCTGGATTCTGAGTTCCTATAGAAGCCAATCATTCTGAATTTCAAAGGATAGAGTGAGATGCAAAAACTGTTCAGAGGCGAAAAGCTAAAAGCCCCGCTCATCTAATTAATACTGATCTTCATAGATGTTTTTGGGATTCATTGAATATTCTCTTCTTTTTATCTTATGTGATTTTAGTTGCTTGGGAACAAGCAACAATTTAAGTTTGGTGTTGTGATGAGTGGATAATTTATACGCTTTTTGGCATTTTTTTTGTATGTTTTTAGTATGTTTTAGTTAGTTTTTATTATATTTTCATTAGTTTTTAGCTAAAATTTACTTTTCTGGACTTTACTATGAGTTTGTGTGTTTTTCTGTGATTTCAGATATTTTCTGGCTGAAATTGAGGGACCTGAGCAAAAATCTGATTCAGAGGCTGAAAAGGACTGCAGATGCTGTTGGATTCTGACCTCCCTGCACTCGAAGTGGATTTTCTAGTGCTACAGAAGCCCAATTGGCGCGCTTTTAATTGCGTTGGAAAGTAGACATCCTGGGCTTTCCAGCAATGTATAATAGTCTATACTTTGCCCGAGATTTGATGGCCCAAACCGGCGTTCTAAATCAGCTCAAAACTGCCTGGTGTTAAACGCCGGAACTGGCACAAGAATGGGAGTTAAACGCTCAAACTGGCACAAAAGCTAGCGTTTAACTCCAAGAAAAGTCTCTACACATGAAAGTTACAATGCTCAGCCCAAGCACACACTAAGTGGGCCCGGAAGTGGATTTTTATGTCATTTACTCATTTCTGTAAACCCTAGGCTACTAGTTCTCTACAAATAGGACCTTTTGCTATTGTATCTTTTATCTTTGGACGTCTAGTTCTTAGATCATGGGGGCTGGCCTCACGGCCATGCCTAGACCTTGTTCTTATGTATTTTTAACGGTGGAGTTTCTACACACCATAGATTAAGGTGTGGAGCTCTGCTATACCTCGAGTATTAATACAATTACTATTGTTCTTCTATTCAATTCGGCTTGTTCTTGTTCTAAGATATTCATTCGTACCCAAGAACATGATGAATGTGATGATTATGTGACGCTCATCATCATTCTCACTTATGAACGCGTGCCTGACAACCACTTCCGTTCTATAAGCAAACAAGGCTTGAATGTTTATCTCTTGGATTCCTTAATCAAAATCTTCGTGGTATAAGCTAGAATTAATGGCGGCATTCAAGAGAATCCGGAATGTCTAAACCTTGTCTGTGGTATTCTGCGTAGGATTCAAGGATTGAATGACTGTGATGAGCTTCAAACTCCTGAAGGCTGGGCGTTAGTGACAGACGCAAAAGAATCACTGGATTCTATTCCAACCTGATTGAGAACCGACAGATGATTAGCCATGTTGTGACAGAGCATTTGGACCATTTTCACTGAGAGGACGGGACTGTAGCCACTGACAACGGTGATGCCCAACATACAGCTTGCCATGGAAAGGAGTAAGAAGGATTGGATGAAGACAGTAGGAAAGCAGAGAGACGGAAGGGACAAAGCATCTCCATACGCTTATCTGAAATTCTCACCAATGAATTACATAAGTATCTCTATCTTTATTCTATGTTTTCTTCATATATCATCCATAACCATTTGAATCCGCCTGACTGAGATTTACGAGATGACCATAGCTTGCTTCATACCAACAATCTCCGTGGGATCGACCCTTACTCGCGTAAGGTTTATTACTTGGACGACCCAGTGCACTTGCTGGTTAGTTGTGCGAAGTTGTGATAAAGAGTTGAGATTGCAATTGAGCGTACCATGTTGATGGCGCCATTGATGATCACAATTTCGTGCACCAGTTTATATAGGAGTAGGGGGAGGGTTGAATGCGTGTATTTTAGGTTGGGTTTGGGAGGGAAAGGATTTTGAATTTTGAGGTAGGTGGGGTTTTTGGGGAAGAGATATGGATGTGATTGGTGAGGGGTATTTGGGGAAAAGATATGGAGGTGATTGGTGAAGGGTATTTGGGGAAGAGTGTTATGAAAAGGTGGGAGGGAGAGAGAATGAGTTGAGGTTGGTGGGGATCCTGTGGGGTCCACAGATCCTGAGGGGTCAAGGACTTCTCATCCCTACTCCATTTAGGCATGCAAAATGCCTTTAGAGTGCAATTCTGGCGTTTAACACCAGACTGCTGCCTGTTTCTGGCGTTAAACGCCAGCTTTTATACCTTTCTTTGCGTTTAACGCCAAGCTGTAGCTTGTTTTTGGTGTTAAATGCCAGTCTGGTGCTTTTTTCTGGCATTAAACGCCCAGAATGGTGCCAGACTAGGCGTTTAATGCCCGTTCTGCTACCCTTACTGGCGTTTAAATGCCAGTAAGTTCTTCCTCCAGGGTGTGCTATTTTTAATGCTATTTTTGAATTTGCTTTGATTTTTGCAGTTGTTTTTGTGACTCCACATGATCATCAACCTAAAGAAAACATAAAATAATAATGGACAATGGAAATTTAACATAGATAAATAAAAATTGGGTTGCCTCCCAATAAGTGCTTCTTTAATGTCAATAGCTTGACAGTGGGCTCTCATGGAGCCTCACAGATAATCAGAGCATGGTTGTGGCCTCTCAACACTAAACTTAGAGTTTGGTTGTGGCCTCCCAACACCAAATTTAGAGTTTAAATGTGGGGGTTTTGTTTGACTCTGTATTGAGAGAAGCTTTTCATGCTTCTTCTCTATGTGTACAGAAGGAGAACCCTGAGTCTTGAATACAAGGTAGTCCTCATTCAATTGAAGGACCAACTCTAATCTGTCAACATCAATCACAGCTTTTGCTGTGGCTAGGAAAGGTCTGCCAAGGATGATGGATTCATCCTCATCCTTCCCAGTGTCTAGGATTATGAAATCAACAGGGATGTAAAGGCCTTCAACCTTCACTAGCACGTCCTCTACTAGTCCATAAGCCTGTTTCATTGATTTGTCTGCCATCTCTAGTGAGATTCTTGCAGCTTGTACCTCAAAGATTCCTAGTTTCTCCATTACAGAGAGTGTCATGAGGTTAATACCTGACCCTAGGTCACACAGAGCCTTCTCAAAGGTCATGGTGCTTATAGTACAGGGTATTAAGAAATTACTAGGATCCTGTTTCTTTTGAGGTAAAGTTTGTTGAACCCAGGTATTCAGTTCATGAATGAGAAATGGAGGTTCATCCTCCCAAGTCTCATTACCAAATAGCTTGGCATTCAGCTTCCTGATTGCTCCTAAATACTGGGCAACTTGCCCTTCAGCAATGTCTTCATCTTCTTCAGAAGATGAATAGTCATCAGAGCTCATGAATGGTAAAAGGAAATTCAATGGAATCTCTATGGTCTCTGTATGATCCTCAGATTCCTTTGGTTCCTCATTGGGGTACTCCTTAATGGACAGTGGACATTCCCTGAGGTCTTCCTCACTGGGAATTACTGCCTTTTCACTCTCTCCAGGTTCGGCCATGTTGGTCACAGTTATGGCCTTACACTCTCTTTTGGGATTCTCTTCTGTATTGCTTGGGAGGGTGTTAGGAGGAGTTTCAGTAACCCTTTTACTCAGCTAACCCACTTGTGCCTCCAAGTTTCTGATGGAGGACCTTGTTTCATTCATGAAACTGAGAGTGGTCTTAGATAGATCAGAGACTATATTTGCTAAACTAGATGGATTATGTTTAGAATTCTCTGTCTGTTACTGAGAGGATGATGGAAAAGGCTTGCCATTGCTAAACCTATTTTTTCCACCATTATTATTGTTAAAGCCTTGTTGAGGCTTTTGTTGATCCTTCCATGAGAAATTTAGATGATTTCTCAATGAGGGATTATAGGTGTTTCCATAGGCTTCACCCATGTAATTCACCTCTTCCATTGCAGGTTTTCATGATCATAAGCTTCTTCTTCAGAAGATGCTTCTTTAGTACTGTTGGATACATTTTGCAATCCATTCAGACTCTGAGAAATCATATTGACTTGCTGAGTCAACATTTTGTTCTGAGCCAATATGGCATTCAGAGCATCAATTTCAAGAACTCCCTTCCTCTGAGGCGTCCCATCATTCACAGGATTCCTTTCAGAGGTGTACATGAACTAGTTATTTGCAACCATTTCAATGAGTTCCTGAGCTTCTGCATGCGTTTTCTTCAGGTGAATAGATCCACCTGCAGAATGGTCCAATGGCATCTTAGACAATTCAGACAGACCATCATAGAATATATCCAGGATGGTCCATTCTGAGAGCATGTCAGAAGGACACTTTTTGGTCAGTTTCTTGTATATTTCCCAAGCTTTATAGAGGGATTCACCTTCTTTCTACCTGAAGGTTTGAACATCCACTCTAAGCTTGCTCAGCTTTTGAGGAGGAAAGAATTTGGCTAAGAAAGCCGTGTCCAGTTTATCCCAAGAGTTTAGGCTATCTCTAGGTTGAGAGTCCAACCATATTCTAGCTGAGTCTCTTACAGCAAAAGGGAAAAGCATAAGCTTGTAGACCTCGGGATCAACTCTATTGGTCTTAACAGTATCACAGATCTGCAAGAATTCAGTTAAGAACTGAAAAGGATCTTCTGATGAAAGTCCATGAATCTTGCAATTCTGTTGCATCAGAGAAACTAATTGAGACTTAAGCTCAAAATTGTTTGCTCCAATAGCAGGGATTGAGATGCTTCTTTCATGGAAGTTGGAAGTTGGTGCAGTGTAGTCACCAAGCATATTCCTTGCATTATTATTGTTGTTGGGTTCGGCCATTACTTCTTTTTCGAGATTCTCTGTAAGATTTTCTCTGAATTGTTGTGCTTTAGCTTCTCCTAGCTTCTCCTTTAGAGTTCTTTCAGGTTCAGGGTCAGCTTTAACAAGAATGTTCTTGTCCTTGCTCCTGCTCATATAAAAAAGAAGAGAACAGAAAAGGAAGAGAAATCCTCTATGTCACAGTATAGAGATTCCTTTATGTGAGTAGAAGAAGAAAAGAATAGAAGAATAATGTAGAGAGAAGAAATGAAGAATTCAAACATAGAGAGGGAGAGAGGGTTCGAATTATAAGAAGAAGAGAAGAGTGTTAGTGATTAAATAAATAAATAGAAGAAGATGAGAGAGAGAGTTTTCAAAAATAATTAAAAGGAAAAGGAAAATATTTGTTTTTATTTTGAAATTTAGTTAGAATTCGAAAATTAAGAGAAGAAATCAAATTAAAATTAAAATTTGAAACAATTAGTTAATTAAAAGAATTTTGAAAAAGGGTGAGGAGTTTTCGAAAATTAGAGAGAGAAAATTAGTTAGGTAGTTTTGAAAAAGATAAGAATTTTAAAAATCAAACAAAAAGTTAAGTGGTTAATTGAAAAAGATTTGAAAATCAATTTTGAAAAGATAAGAAGTTAGAAAAGATTTTGAAATTGATTTTGAAAAAGATATGATTGGAAATCATTTTGAAAAATATTTGAAAAAGAAATTAAAAAGATTTGATTTTTGAAATTAAAGTTGATTACTTGACTAACAAGAAACTAAAAGATATGATTCTAGAATTTAAAGATTGAACCTTTCTCAAATAGAGATGCCTCAAGGGATGCACTTTCCTCCACACAACTATTGGGAGCAAATTAACACCTCTTTGGAAGGCTTGAGTTACAACACGGACCAACTAAGGGTGAAGCACCAAGAGCACTCCATCATTCTCCATGTGATTAGAGAAGATCAAATAGCTATGAGGGAGGAGCAACAAAGGCAAGGAAGAGACATAGAGGAGCTCAAAAGCACCATTGGTTCTTCAAGAGGAAGAAGACACCACCCTCACTAAGGTGGACCCGTTCCTTAATCTCCTTGTTTATTTGTCTTTCTGTTTTTCAACTTTATGCTTTATGTGTTATCCATGTTTATGTCTTTACTACATGATCATTAGTGTCTAGTGTCTATGCCTTAAAGCTATGAATAATTCCATGAATCCTTCACCTCTCTTAAATGAAAAATATGCCTAATTACAAAAGAACAAGAAGTACTTGGATTTCAAATTTTATCTTGAAATTAGTTTAATTATTTTGATGTGGTGGCAATACTTTTTGTTTTTCTGAATGAATGCTTGAACATTGCATATTTTTTATAGTGAAATTTATGAATGTTAAAATTGTTGGCTCTTGAAAGAATGATAAACAAAGAGAAATGTTGTTGGTAATCTGAAAAATCATGAAATTGATTCTTGAAGCAAGAAAAAGCAGTGAATAACAAAGCTTGCGAAAAAAAATGGCGAAAAAAAAGGGAAAAGAAAGAAAAAGAAAAAGCAAGCAGAAAAAGCCAATTGCCCTTTAAACCAAAAGGCAAGGGTAAATAGGATCCAAGGCTTTGAGCATTAATGGATAAGAGGGCCTAAAGGAATAAAATCCTGGCCTAAGCGGCTAAATTAAGCTGTCCCTAACCATATGCTTGTGGCATGAAGGTCCAAGTGAAAAGCTTGAGACTGAGTGGTTAAACTCGTGATCCAAAGCAAAAAGAGTGTGCTCAAGAACTCTAGACACCTCTAATTGGAGACTTTAGCAAAGCTAAGTCACAATCTGAAAAGGTTCACCCAGTTATGTGTCTGTGGCATTTATGTATCCGGTGGTAATACTGGAAAACAAAGTGCTTAAGGCCACGGCCAAGACTCATAAAGTAACTGTGTTCAAGAATCAACATACTGAACTAGGAGAATCAATAACACTATCTAAAATTTTGAGTTCCTATAGATGCCAATCATTTTGAATTTCAAAGGATAAAGTGAGATGCCAAAACTGTTTAGAAGCAAAAAGCTACTAGCCCCGCTCATCTAATTAGGACTAAGTTTCATTGATATTGTGAGATTTATTGTATATTCTCTTCTTTTTATCCTAATTTGTTTTCAGTTGCTTGGGGACAAGAAACAATTTAAATTTGGTGTTGTGATGAGCGGATAATTTATACGCTTTTTGGCATTATTTTTAGGTAGTTTTTAGTAGGATCTAGCTACTTTTTAGTATATTTTTATTTAGCTTTTAAGAAAAATTCATATTTCTGGGCTTTACTATGAGTTTGTGTATTTTTCTGTGATTTCAGGCATTTTCTAGCTGAAATTGAGGGACCTGAGAAAAAATCTGATTTAGAGGCTGAAAAAGGACTGCAGATGCTGTTGGATTCTGACCTCTCTACATTCTGAAATGTCTGTGGTGGCTCGATGTGCTACAGAGTATAGAGAGTGGTACGTTCATGCAAGTATCAAGAAATCCCAAGATAGAGAACGACACGTCTGAAAGTCATCAAGTAATGACAGCCACCAGAGATGGACCTGATTGTTTGACTTGTCAGTCATAAGGTAAACCCCAATCATCAAAAGTATGTAACACCTCGTGTACTGTCGGAGGGTGTCTGGATCATCGGTATCAGATATTTGCCAGATACGCTGTTGAAGCCATGTCAACTTGAGAGAGAAAGACTCCTTTCTTTGCGAACACTGCTGCTAAACTCCATGGAGGCTTGGCACCAAGTAGCCACTCCACCAACACCCACGTCTCAGTCTCGTACCATGTGTGAAAATCACAGAAGCACCCAACCCACCGACTCTCTATACTCGCCTAATCCGAGGAGGTACGCAATGTCCTGCAGGGTGATGGTGCACTCACTCCATGGCAGGTGGAAAGTGTGAGTTTTAGGACGCCACTACTCTACGAATGCCGTGATCAAGGAATTGTGAAATACGAAGTATTGAGTGACACTGTGTTGCTGAAGTCAACCTCCCTCAAGTAGGGGACAATGGCATCTGTGTGGGCAAGTGTGCGACTCACTTGCTTGGGGAGAAGCAGGCAAGTGGTGCAGATTTTCTATATCCACAAACTAACCGGCAAGTGCACCGGGTCGTACTAAGTAATACCTCAGGTGAGTGAGAGTCGATCCCATGAGGATTGATGGACTGAGCAACAATGATCGAATGACTCACTTAGTCAGGCAAGCAGAAAGTTGTGTTTTGAGAGTTGTAAAAAGCATTAAACAGTAAATTTAGAGAATTGGAAAGAAAATAAAGTGCTTGGTGTAAAATCTATGGGAGAAAGCAGTTAAGGTTTCAGATTTGTTTACTCATCCGAATTAAGTTTTCTTACCAACTATTTCAATCATGAAAGATTTATTTCATGGCAAACTGTAATTGACTAAACCCTAATGTCTTAGTGATTTTGTCTCCGCTAACCCAAATCAACCGCCAATATGTTGGTTACTTAATCGTAGATGAGAGGGTTAAGTTCAATTCAAGTTTATGGCCACAAAACCTAATTACCCAAAGGCAAGAGCATTATATGTCACGTATCTTGAATAGTTCAAGTAATTAGCAATTTAGGAGGAATTTGCTTTCAAGCTGTTGTTCAAGCGAGATAACTTTGTCGAGAATCACAAGAATACATAGAATAAGGGTTATACTGTCATTTTACCCAGATTCATAAGATGAACAACGAAAGCAATCCTTGAAACTGAATCAATATATTAATTAAAATAGAAAAGCAATAGTCTTAATCTATAGGAATAAACAGAGCTCCTAACCTTAACCGAGGAGGTTTAATGGCTCATGACTTATGATGCGTGAGCATCTTTCCAATCTTTTTCTAGTGAATTTGCATTTGAATTGTTAAGTTTAATCAAGATTTAAATAACTTTTAGCCACTATGAATGCTACTTTGAGTTGTGTGAAATTCTGTTTATTTCAGGTAGCATTCGGATGGATTTGATGGAGTTTTTTAGAAGAAAAGAAGAAAGAAAGTGAATGATGTTGTCAACCCTTACCTCCCTGCACTCCAACCAAAATAACTTGAGTTACAGAGATCCAATTGACATTATTCAAGTAGCATTGGAAAGCTAACTTCCAGAGCGTTCCAACGATGTATAATAGTATACACTTCTCTCCCAGATTGTATGGCCTTGGTGGCGCCAAACTTGGGATTCTCCAAGATTGGCGCCAAGATCAAGATAAAACCACATTCTTGCATGGGAAGGGTGGCGCCAAACTTGGGATTTTCCAAGTTTGGCGCCAGCTCTAGGATTTTGAAAGTGGTCCCCCTACTTAGAAGACAGCAACGAAGATTTGATTTATATTTTGATTGAAACTTTTATTTTATTTACAAATAGAAAATGATATTATTTAGTTTTAGAAAATATATTTTACGTTAATTAGGATTAGATATAAAAGGAAAAAGAATCAGCTCTTTGAGTTAATCTCTTCTTTTCTCTTCTACCTCATTCCGCAATTTACAGTTTTTCTGAATCCTAGTTTTCTCTTTGAACCATGAGCAGCTAAACCTCCACGGTTAAGGTTAGGAGCTCTGTCTATTGTATATAGATTGATACTATTATTTTTCTATTTTAATTTATGTACTGATTTCTATTTTAAGAGTTTTTTTTGTTCTTTATCTTATGAATCTGGGTGGAACGGAAGTATGACCCTTGTTCTAATTGAGTTCTTGTATAACATGGAAAAGCTCTTTACTTGAACAACAGCTTGAAAATAATTTCTCCTAAATTTCTAATTATCTGGACTTAACAAGATACGTGACATAAATCCTCTTATATTTGAGTAATTAGGGTTTTTATGGCATATAAACTAGAATTGAACTTCACCCTTTAATTGGAATTAAGTGACCAAGGAATTGGTGGTTGATGAAGGTTAGAGGAGACTAAAAAGGTCTAAGGAATTAGGGTTTAGTCACATATAGTTTGCCATAAATTGAATCTTGCATGATTAAAATAGTTAGTAAGAAAAGTCAATCCGGAAGAAAGATATCTCTAAAACCTTAGCTGTTTTCTCCATATATATTTCACCTCAATTTACTGCTTGTTTTCTGATTCTTTGAATTACTGTTTGATGCATTTGAACTCTCAACACTCTTTCTTGTTTGTCTAACTAAGTAAATCACTTAACCATTGTTGTTTAATCCATCAATCCTCGTGGGATCGACCCTCATTCACTTGAGGTACTACCTGGTACGACCCGGTGCACTTGCCGGTTTGTTTGTGGGTTATAAATTCCGCACCAAGTTTTTAGCGCCGTTACTGGGGATTGACTGTGATTGACAACTACTGGTTGTTTGATTTCTTAGATTAAGCGTTTTTGCTTTGATTATATTTAAATTATTTCTTTAAATTTTCAAAAAAAAATTGATTTATTTTATTTAAAATTGTTATTTTCTCTTAATTTCTGAAATTAAGTTTGGTGTCCCCTTAGTTGTTTTATTCTTCCTTGTTATTTTACTTATTGAGTTTAAATTTTATACTCTTTTTTGCTTATTAGTTATTTTATTTTCTTAATTATTCAGTTTATTTTCTTTATTTTATTCTTCTTTTATTTTCATTTTCTTTTATATTTTCTTTTATTTCCTTTATGTTCTTTCTTCTTTGCTTGCCTATTTACCACATGGTGCGTTTAATTCTGTTTGGTGCTTTGTGCTAGGAAAAAATAATAGACAGAGATCACATGGGTTACTACTCACACCCAAGGAGTGATTCTTATTATTGTGGATAGAGGAACTACTCAAATTTTGGTTGGCAAAGTCAAAACCAAAGAAACTTCAGTGCTCCATGTTCCAACTATTAAGAACCACCATCTCCATATTCATACCAAGAACCCCCACCTTTCTATCCATATCAACAACCATCATCTTTCTACCCATATCAAGAGCCACCATCTACCTATTCATACCAAGAACCATCCTCTTTTTACTCTTATCAGGAACCATCCTTCTCTTTTTATTCATATCAAGAGCCACCATCTACTTATTCATATCAAGAACCATCAGCTCTTGAGCTTCTCATGAAAGAATGCATACATGATATGAGGATGAGTGTCAAAAATATAGAGAAATATGTGGAGTTGATTATCAAGCCCCAGGAAGAGGAACAAGCAAATTCCTTCCCAAGAGATACAATGCAAGATCCTGCGGAAGAAAGTGAGAAAATCAATCAAAGGAGTTCATATTTCAATGAATTAGAGAACTCTCCATCCTCACACATGGAAGAAGAGGAAGATGCACAAACAAAGAAGGAAGATGCACAAACAAAGGAGGTTATAAGGGATGAAAACAATTATGAGAATCTACACTCCAATGAAGCAGAGAGTGGCATAGAGGGTGAGTTTATTGAACCACCAATTCAAGAAGTTCTCGATGAAGGGTACGCTCCAACCATCACACAACACCCAAGTCCTAAAATCAGAGAGGTGAAGGCAATCAAAGAAAGCACTGAAAAGGGGATTGTGACCAAAAAACAAAAGAAAATATCCATGAGAAAGAGAAGGTCAGCAAAAAGTAATCTAACCTCTACCCCAAGAAGCAAGGTGAATCAAGCCAATAACAATAAAAGAAAGCTTGTTAGGAGGAAATTAAGTCCGAGGGCACTAATTTTCACCTATTGGAGACATTTTTTTTAACCAACTGGAAGAAGAGGAAGAAAATTCAACAATCAAGTGTCAAGCTAGTGACATTAAAGAAGCATTTGTTGGGAGGCAACCCAATTACTAGTATCCTTGGTTTTGCAGTTATTTTGGTTTTAATTTTATAGTTATTTTTATTTTAGCATTATAGTTATTTTACTTCTGGTTTTAAATTACTTTATCTCAATTTTTTTAGAATTTTTCATGTTTTACTTGTGTTTTGGTCATGCAGAGTGATTAGAACAGAAACAGGAGCAATTAAAAGGAATTTTTGACACCCTGGAGTTTTTCTTTGCTTGGGGACAAGCAAACTTTTAAGTTTGGTATTGTAGAGTGCACTCTCTGTTTAGCTTATCATCATTGGCACCATGGGGAGATGAATGTTCTTCATGGAGGAGCACAGCCGGAGGAATGAGATGGCCACCAGCATAACTGAGGTGGTTGAGTTCCTTTCATTCTATTTCCCCTTCCGTTCTTATTTTGTTGTCTTCTGTTTTCTATTTCTTTGATTGCCTGCATGATCTTTAGTACTTTCAGTTCTTAGATTTAGTTTCATTCTGTTATTTGCTTTTAGTTTAAAAAAATAAAGAGAGAGATGTCTCAAGTACCGCTCACTGAGCTTGAATCTAAAAAGAAAAAGAAAAGAGTGAGGTATTACATGAGAAATTGAGTTTATATTTAAGAGTAGTCTTATTTATTTAAATGTGGTGGTATTATCTGTGATACTAAATGCATGATATGAACAATGCATTTTTGAATTTGAATAAAAGGATGTTGATGTATGAGGAACAAGAATTTAGAGAACTATTATGAATTCTTTGATGTAAACAAAAGCTTAATACTTGAAGCAAAATAAGAATAAAAGCAAGGTCCAAGGCTCTGAGCATCAATAACTAGGGAGGTCAGACATGATTAAGAGTTGAGATCAAGTGCAGTTAACAGAGTATGCCAAAGGCTTTGAGCACCACTATCTGGGAGTAACTGAAAGAAAATCAGAACCAAAAGAGAGTTCCCCAGTCAAGTGCTTATGGTGTGTTTGTGTCAAGTAAAGCTTGAGACAAGGCATTTAAAGTCACGGCTAGACTAAAGGTGCAAAGCACCAAAGAAAAGAGAATGAAAGAAATTTTGCTATGTTCAAGGATTAAATTAAAGTATAAAGGCCAGAGAATTCATTATATTATCCGGATTCTAATTCCGAATGACATTGACATTCCTCTGATTCAAAGGATAGTGAGATGCCAAAATTATTCAGGATTGTAGTGTATAAACCCCACTTTAAGAAGAGGCAGGAGCTTAATTGAACACTTACTTCTCATGCAAATTCACATCCTAAGCCTAAATTAGTTTGGTTACTTGAGGACAAGCAACAATTCAAGTTTGGTGTTGTGATGCGTGAGCATCTTTCCTATCTTTTCCTAGTGAATTTGCATTTGAATTGTTAAGTTTAATCAATATTTAAATATCTTTTAGCCACTATGAATGCTACTTTGATTTGTGTTTAATTCTGTTTATTTCAGGTAGCATTAGGATGAATTTGATGGAGTTTTTGTAGAAGAAGAGAAGAAAGAAAGTGAATGATACTGTCAACCCTTACCTCCCTACACTCCAACAGAATTAACATGAGCTACATAGGTCCAATTGTTGTGATTCTAGTGGCATTGGAAAGCTAACTTCCAGAGTTTTTCAACGATGTATAATAGTGTACACTTATCTCCCAGATTGTACGGCCTTGGTGGCGCCAAACTTGGGATTCTCCAAGTTTGGCGCCATGATCATTACAAGCCCCCCCATTTACGATGGTATGGTGGCGCCAAACTTAGGATTCTCCAAGTTTGGTGCCAAGATCAATATAAAACCATATTTTTGCACGGGAAGGGTGGCTCCAAACTTGGAATTTTTCAAGTTTGGAGCCAGCTCTAGGATTTTGAAAGTTGTCCCCACGCCTAGAAGCCAGCAACGAAGATTTGATTTATATTTTGATTAAAACTTTTATTTTATTTACAAATAGAAAAAGATATTATTTAGTTTTAGAAAATATATTTTACATTAATTAGGATTAGATATAAAAGGGAAAAGAATCAGCCCTTCAGATTAATATCTTATCTTCTCTTCTACCTCATTTCGTAATTTACAGTTTTTCTAAGTCCTAGTTTTCTCTCTAGACCATGAGCAGCTAAACCTCCACTGTTTAGGTTAGGAGCTCTGTCTATTGTATAGATTGATACTATTATTTTTCTATTTTAATTTATTTTCTGATTTCTTTTTTCAAGAGTTATTTTTGTTCTTTATCTTATGAATCTGGGTGGAACCAAAGTATGACCCTTATTCTAATAGAGTTCTTGTATAACTTGGAAAAGCTCTTGAACAATACCTTGAAAAATTTTTTTCCTAAATTTCTAATTATCTGGACTTAACGGGATATGTGACATATAATCCTCTTATACTTGGGTAATTAGGGTTTTTGTGGCATATAAACTAGAATTGAACTTCACCCTCTAATTGGAATTAAGTGACCAAGGAATTGGCGGTTGATGAAGGTTAGAAGAGACTAAAAAGGACTAAAGAATAAGGGTTTAGTCACATATAGTTTGCCATGAATTGAATCTTGGAAGATTAAAATAGTTAGTAAGAAAAGTCAATCTAAAACATACATATCTCTGAAACCTTAACTGTTTTCTCTATATATATTTCACCTCAATTTACTGCTTGTTTTCTGATTCTCTGAATTACTGTTTGATGCATTTGAACTCTCAACACTCTTTTCTGTTTGTCTAACTAAGTAAATCACTTGACCATTGTTGCTTAATCCATCAATGCTCGTGGGATCGACCCTCATTCACTTGAGGTACTACTTGGTACGACCTGGTGCACTTGCCGGTTAGTTTGTGGGTTATAAATTCTACACACTTACGGAGAAAACAAGGGTTCCAAAAAAGTGAAACGTGTGAAAGTGAGAAGATCCCCCCTAAGGGTGAATCTTTTCCTTTTTATATCTAACCTAATTTGATTCGAAACTAAAATAATAAATTCTAAATCCAAAAGATTTTGTTTGTAAATAAAAATTACAAAAATAAAAGATAAGATAGTATTTGAAATCTAAATTCACTAAAGATGCTCCAAGAGTGGGGATTCGGTTCAGATTGCCTGGCGCTAAATGCTAGGATTGGCATTTACCGCCCAAAGGGGGGTAAAAACGCTCCTGTCTTTGCTGGTTACTGGCGTTAAACGCCAGCTTGGCATTTAGCGCCCAGAGGGGTAGCTTCAAAACTTCTCATTTTTGCTCAAAACTCTGCCAAATTGATCCGAATTTCACCTGAAATCATAAAAACACTAAAAAATTCAACGTAGCATCCAAAGAGGATTTTAATATTAAAATGTAATAAAAATCGATAAATTCTGACTAAATTTAACTAGAAAATAAGTATAAAATGGGTATAAGATGCTCACGCATAAGCGGAGCCTCTGATAAAAAATAAAAAACTGAATAAGAAATCTATAAAACTATAAACCTATCAAATTTAACACAAACAAAACTCCCAATAAACATTCCCATCAAAAATTAGTTTAACGGATAAGTAGAAACAAATTTAACAAATAAGAAGAGGTTTAAAGAGGTACAACAGCTGAGCGGAAGGTTGACAGCTGATGAGCGGATAATTTGTACGCTTTTTGGCATTGTTTTTAGTATGTTTTTAGTAGTTTTAGTTGAGTTCTTAGTATATTTTTATTAGTTTTTAGTTAAAATTCACTTTTCTGGACTTTACTATGAGTTTGTGTGTTTTTCTGTGATTTCAGGTATTTTCTGGCTGAAATTGAGGGACCTGAGCAAAAATCTGATTCAGAGACTGAAAAGGACTGCAGATGCTGTTGGATTCTGACCTCCCTGCACTCGAAGTGGATTTTCTGGAGCTACAGAAGCCCAATTGGCGCGTTCTCAACGGCGTTGGAAAGTAGACATCCTGGGCTTTCCAGCAATATATGATAGTCCATACTTTGCCCAAGATTTGATGGCCCAAACCGGCGTTCAAAGTCACCTACAGAAATTCCAGCGTTAAACGCCGGAACTGGCACCAAAATGGGAGTTAAACGCCCAAGCTGGCATAAAAGCTGGCGTTTAACTCCAAGAAGAGTCACTACACGAAAATGCTTCATTGCTCAGCCCAAGCACACACCAAGTGGGCCCGGAAGTGGATTTTTATGTCATTTACTCATCTTTGTACACCCTAGGCTACTAGTTTTCTATAAGTAGGACCTTTTACTATTGTATTTAGGGTATCTTGGTAGCCGTCTTCTAATTTTATGCTATCTTAGATCATTTGGGAGGCTGGCCATTCGGCCATGCCTAGACCTTGTTCTTATGTATTTTCAACGGTGGAGTTTCTACACACCATAGATTAAGGTGTGGAGCTCTGCTGTACCTCGAGTATTAATGCAATTACTATTGTTCTTCTATTCAATTCCGCTTGTTCTTTGTCCAAGATATCACTTGTTCTTCAACTTGATGAAGGTGATGATTGACGCCCATCACCATTCTCACCCATGAACAAAGTGACTGACAACCACTCTTGTTCTACAAGCATCTGAGGCTTAGTGAATATCTCTTGGATTCTTTAATCGGAATCTTCGTGGTATAGGCAGGACCTGATGGCGGCATTCAAGAGAATCCGGAAGGTCTAAACCTTGTCTGTGGTATTCTGAGTAGGATTCAATGATTGAATGACTGTGACGTGCTTCAAACCTGTAACCTACTGGGCGTTAGTGACAGACGCAAAAGAGGGATTCTATTCCGGTAGGGGAGGGAACCAAACCGGTGATTGGCAGTACTGTGACAGAGTGCGTGCATTAGCTTTCACTGCGAGGATGGGAGGTAGCCATTGACGACGGTGAAACCCTACACGAGCTTGCCATGGAAAGGAGTAAGAAGGATTGGATGAAGACAGTAGGAAAGCAGAGAGACGGAAGGGAAGGCATCTTCATATGCTTGTCTGAAGCTCTTACACCAATGATATACATAAGTATCTCTATCTTTATCTTTATGTTATTTTTGTTCATCATCTATACCCATTTGAGTCTGCCTGACTGAGATTTACAAGGTGACCATAGCTTGCTTCATACCACCAATCTCCGTGGGATCGACCCTTACTCGCGTAAGGTTTATTACTTGGACGACCCAGTGCACTTGCTGGTTAGTTGTGCGAAGTTGTGTTTATGCCATGGTATTGAGCACCAAGTCTTTGGAGCCATTACTAGGGATTGTTTATGTTTTGAAAAGTATTGATCACAATTTCGTGCACCAAGTTTTTGGCGCCGTTGCTGGGGATTGTTCTTGTGTATGGACAACTGACGGTTCATCTTGTTGCTTAGATTAGGCATTTATTTTTCTTCAGAGTTCTTAAGAATGAATTCTAGTGTTTCAAGGTGATGTTCTTATCATCACCAAGGCTGATTGATCATCATCAATTTAGCTCTTGAATGCAATGTCTTGCTGAAGCTTAGCTAGCTATGTCTAATTCCTTTAGACTAAAGCTTTAGACTAACATTGCATGATTCCTGGAATTCTCACTAAGAATTTTGATACCTTTATTTTCCTTTTCACTTAATTTTCGAAAAAAACACAAAAAAATTAGAAAATCATAAAAACCAAAAATATATCTTGCTTGAGTCTAGTGTCTCATCTTAAGTTTGGTGTCAATTGCATGCATTCATTCATGTGTCTTAAAGATCTTCAAGTAATTCTTGATGATTTCTTACTCTGATCTTTGAATTCTCTTGACTTGAGTGTTTATGTGTCTCATATGCATTTTTATTAGTGTCAGTAGTATACAAACTGCTAAGTTTAGTGTCTTGCATGCATTGTTATTTGATTCTTGTTGCATTTTGATTATTAAAAAATCCAAAAATATTTTTAATTTGTGTCTTTTCAAGTCAATAATACAGAGAATTGAAGATTCAGAACATACTGCAGAGGAATTATACAGAAAAAGCTGGGCATTCGAAAATGCCCAGTGAAGAAGGCAGACTGGCGTTTAAACGCCAGCCAAGGTACCTGGTTGGGCGTTTAACGCCCAAAAAGGGTGCATTTTGGGCGTTAAACGCCAGAATGGATACCATTCTGGGCGTTTAACGCCAGGATGGTGCTAGGGGGAAGATTTTGTTTTCAAATCAATTTTTTCAAGTTTTTCAAAATCAAATCTTTTTCAAATCATATCTTTTCAATCAAATGTTTTCAAAATCAATTTCTTTCCTTTTTTCAAAGATACTTACTAACAATTAATGATTTGATTGAACATTTTTTGCCTTTTCTGTTGAGGAAGGTTTTATGTTTGAATCATATCTTTTCTTGTTAGGCAAGTCATTAATTTTTAAAATCATATCTTTTTAAAATTGTTTTCAAATCAAATCTTTTTAAAATTGTTTTCAAATCATATCTTTTCAATCACATCTTTTTAAAACCAATCATATCTTCTTAACCACATCTTTTTCAAAATAGCTTTCAATCAAATCTTTTTGATTTCTAATTTAAAAATCTTTTTCAAAAATCACTTGATTTCTTTTCCACTTTTATTTTCGAAAATCAATTAATGTTTTTCAAAAATGTTTTCAAAATATTTTAATTAATTTTCGAAAAATTACTTCCCTCCTTCTCACATCCTTCTATTTATGGAGTACCACTCCTTCTCAATGCACAATTCGAACCTTATCTAAGTAAAGTTCGAATTCTTCTTCTCCTTCTTCTTTCTATTTCTCTTTTCCTCTGACACCTCAAGGAATCTCTATACTGTGACATAGAGGATTCCACACTTTCTTGTTCTCTTCTCTTTCATATGAGCAGGAGCAGAGACAAAGGCATTCTTGTTGAAACTGACCCTGAACCCGAAAGGACCTTGAAGAGAAAGCTAAGAGAAGCCAAAGCACAACTTTCTTTAAAGGACCTGACCGAATTCTTCAAAGAAGAAGAAGACATGGCAGCCGAAAACAACAACAATGCAAACAATGCAAGGAAGGTGCTGGGTGACTTTACTGCACCTACTCCTGATTTTTATGGGAGAAGCATCTCTATCCCTGCCATTGGAGCAAACAACTTTGAGCTTAAGCCTCAATTAGTTTCTCTAATGCAACAGAATTGCAAGTTCCATGGACTTCCAATGGAAGATCCTCATCAGTTCTTAGCTGAATTCTTGCAAATCTGTGACACAGTCAAGACTAATGGGGTTGACCCTGAGGTCTATAGACTGATGCTATTCCCTTTTGCTGTAAGAGACAGAGCTAGGATATGGTTGGACTCTCAACCTAAAGAGAGCCTGGACTCTTGGGAAAAGCTAGTCAATGCTTTCTTGGCAAAGTTCTTTCCACCACAAAGATGGAGTAAGCTTAGAGTGGAAGTCCAAACCTTCAGACAGAAGGATGGAGAATCCCTCTATGAAGCTTGGGAAAGATACAAACAATTAATCAGAAAATGTCCATCTGACATGCTTTCTGAATGGAGCATCATAGGTATTTTCTATGATGGTCTCTCTGAACTATCCAAGATGTCTTTGGATAGCTCTGCTGGAGGATCTCTTCATTTGAAGAAGACGCCTACAGAGGCTCAAGAGCTAATTGAAATGGTTGCAAATAACCAATTCATGTACACTTCTGAAAGGAATCCTGTGAACAATGGGACTAGTCAGAAGAAAGGAGTTCTTGAGATTGACACTCTGAATGCCATTTTGGCTCAGAATAAAATATTGACTCAACAAGTCAATTTGATTTCTCAAAGTCTGTCTGGAATGCAAAATGCACCAAGCAGTACTAAGGAGGCTTCATCTGAGGAAGAAGCTTATGATCCTGAGAACCCTTCAATGGAAGAGGTGAATTACCTAGGAGAACCCTATGGTAATACCTATAATTCTTCATGGAGAAATCACCCAAATCTCTCATGGAAGAATCAAGAGAGACCTCAACAAGGTTTCAATAATAATGGTGGAAGAAACAGGTTTAACAATGGCAAACCTTTTCCATCATCTTCTCAGCAACAGACAGAGAATCCTAAGCAGAACCCCTCTGACTTAGCAACCATGGTCTCTGATCTAATTAAAACCACTCAAAGTTTCATGACTGAAACAAGGTCCTCCATTAGGAATTTGGAAGGACAAGTGGGACAGCTGAGCAAGAAAGTTACTGAACTCCCTCCAAGTACTCTCCCAAGCAACACAGAAGAAAATCCAAAAGGAGAGTGCAAAGCCATCAATATGGCCGAATTTGGAGAGGATAGAGAGGAAGTGGACGCCACTGAGGAAGACCTCAATGGACGTGCACCAATCTCCTCTGAGTTCCTCAATGAGGAACCATGGGACTCTGAGGCTCAAAATGAGACCATAGAGATTCCATTGGACTTACTTCTGCCATTCATGAGCTCTGATGAGTATTCTTCCTCTGAAGAGGATGAGTATGTCACTGAAGAGCAAGTTGCTAAATACCTTGAAGCAATCATGAAGCTAAATGACAAGTTATTTGGAAATGAGACTTGGGAGAATGAACCTCCTTTGCTCACCAAAGAACTGGATGACTTGTCTAGGCAGAAATTACCTCAAAAGAGACAAGATCCTGGGAAGTTTTCCATACCTTGTACCATAGGCACCATGACCTTCAAGAAGGCTCTGTGTGACTTAGGGTCAAGTGTAAACCTCATGCCTCTCTCAGTAATGGAGAAGCTAAGGATCTTTGAGGTACAAGCTGCAAAAATCTCACTAGAGATGGCAGACAACTCAAGAAAACAAGCTTATGGACTAGTAGAGAACGTTTTGGTTAAGATTGAAGACCATTACATCCCTACTGATTTCATAGTCCTAGAGACTGGGAAGTGCATGGATGAAACCATCATCCTTGGCAGACCCTTCTTAGCCACAACAAAGGCTGTGATTGATGTTGATGGAGGTGAACTGATCATTCAAGTGAATGGAGAATCCCTTGTGTTTAAGGCTCAAGGATACTCCTCTGTCACCATGGAGAGGAAGCCTGAAAGAGCTTCCCTCAAATCAGAGACAAATAGAGCCCCCACAGTCAAACTCTAAGTTTGGTGTTGGGAGGCCACAACCAAACTCTAAGTTTGGTGTTGAACCCCCACATTCAAACTCTAAGTTTGGTGTTGGGAGGTTCCCACATTGCTCTGAGTATCTGTGAGGCTCCATGAGAGCCATCTGTCAAGCTACTGACATTAAAGAAGCGCTTGTTGGGAGGCAACCCAATGTTATATTTTGACTATTTTCTTTTGTTATTTTATGTTTTTTGTAGGTTGATGATCATAAGAAGTCACAAAATCCATTGAAAAAGCAAAAACAGAATGAAAAACAGGAAGAAAAACAGCACACCCTGGAGGAGGAACTCACTGGCGTTTAAACGCCAGTGAGGCTAGCAGTTGGGCGTTTAACGCCCAGTCTGGCACCATTCTGGGCGTTTAACGCCAGAAAGGGGCACCAGACTGGCGTTAAACGCCAGGAAAGGGCTAGAACCTGGCGTTAAACGCCAGAAATGGGCACCAGCCCGGCGTTTAACGCCAGAAATGGCTCAAAACGTGGATTTTGATGCCATTTGGTGCAGGGATGACTTTTCCTTGACACCTAAGGATCTGTGGACCCCACAGGATCCCCATAAACCCCACCACTCTTTCTCTTCTTCTTCACCCATTCACCAATCACCTCAACATCTCTTTCTCTTCACCACTCACATCCACCCTTCATAAACCACTACTTCTTCCCCTTCTGGCCGAACCACAAAGCCATCTCCCTCTCCTCCATTTCTTCTTCTTCTACTCTCGTCTTTCTTCCTTTGCTCGAGGACGAGCAAACCTTTTAAGTTTGGTGTGGTAAAAGCATTGCTTTTTGTTTTTCCATAACCATTTATGGCATCCAAAGCCGGTTCAACTGAGAAGGCATGACCTCAAGCCCATCACTAAGAAGAAGATGGAGCAAACAAGAGACCCCTCTCATCATGAGATCCCTGAGATATCTCAAGGGATGCACTTTCCTCCACAAGACTATTGGGAGCAACTGAACACCTCCCTAGGAGAATTAAGTTCCAACATGGGACAACTAAGGGTGGAGCACCAAGAACACTCCATTCTCCTCCATTAGAGAAGATCAAAGAATCAAGAGAAAGGAGCAACAAAGACAAGGAAGAGACATTGAGGAGCTCAAGCACTCCATAGGATCTTCAAGAGAAAGAAAGAGCCGCCATCACTAAGGTGGACCCGTTCTTTAATCCCCTTGTTCTTTATTTTTCTGTTTTTCGAATTTTAGTGCTTTATGTTTATCCATGTTTGTGTCTTATGATCATTAGTGTCTTAGTGTCTATGCCTTAAAGCTATGAATATGAATCCATCACCTTTCTTAAATGAAAACTGTTTTAATCACAAAAGAACAAGAAGTACAGGATTTCAAATTCATCTTTAAAACTAGCTTAATTAGTTTGATGTGGTGACAATACTTTTTGTTTTCTGAATGTATGCTTAAACAGTGCATATGTCTTTTGAATTTGTAGTTCATGAATGTTAAAATTGTTGGCTCTTGAAAGAATGATGAAAAAGGAGACATGTTACTGAGGATCTGAAAAATCATAAAAATGATTCTTGAAGCAAGAAAAAGCAGTGAATACAAAAAAAAAAGAAGAAAAAAGGAAGGAAAAAAACGAAAAAAAAGGGAGAGAAAGAAAAAGAGAGAAAAAGAAAAAAAAGAAATAAAGTTGTGATCCAAGGCGATAAGAGTGTGCTTAAGAACCCTGGACACCTCTAATTGGGGACTTTAGCAAAGCTGAGTCACAATCTGAAAAGGTTCACCCAATTATGTGTCTGTGGCATGTATGTATCCGGTGGTAATACTGGAAGACAGAGTGCTTTGGGCCACAGCCAAGACTCAATAAGTAGCTGTGTTCAAAAATCATCATACTTAACTAGGAGAATCAATAACACTATCTGGATTCTGAGTTCCTAAAGAAGCCAATCATTCTGAATTTCAAAGGATAAAGTGAGATGCCAAAACTGTTCGGAGGCGAAAAGCTACTAGTCCCGCTCATCTAATTTGGAGCTTAGTTTCATTGATAATTTGGAGTCTATAGTATATTCTCTTCTTTTTATCTTATTTGATTTTCAGTTGCTTGGGGACAAGCAACAATTTAAGTTTGGTGTTGTGATGAGCGGATAATTTGTACGCTTTTTGGCATTATTTTTAGTATGTTTTTAGTAGTTTTAGTTGAGTTCTTAGTATATTTTTATTAGTTTTTAGTTAAAATTCACTTTTCTGGACTTTACTATGAGTTTGTGTGTTTTTCTGTGATTTCAGGTATTTTCTGGCTGAAATTGAGGGACCTGAGCAAAAATCTGATTCAGAGACTGAAAAGGACTGCAGATGCTGTTGGATTCTGACCTCCCTGCACTCGAAGTGGATTTTCTGGAGCTACAGAAGCCCAATTGGCGCGCTCTCAACGGCGTTGGAAAGTAGACATCCTGGGCTTTCCAGCAATATATGATAGTCCATACTTTGCCCAAGATTTGATGGCCCAAACCGGCGTTCAAAGTCACCTACAGAAATTCCAGCGTTAAACGCCGGAACTGGCACCAAAATGGGAGTTAAACGCCCAAGCTGGCATAAAAGCTGGCGTTTAACTCCAAGAAGAGTCTCTACACGAAAATGCTTCATTGCTCAGCCCAAGCACACACCAAGTGGGCCCGGAAGTGGATTTTTATGTCATTTACTCATCTTTGTACACCCTAGGCTACTAGTTTTCTATAAGTAGGACCTTTTACTATTGTATTTAGGGTATCTTGGTAGCCGTCTTCTAATTTTATGCTATCTTAGATCATTTGGGAGGCTGGCCATTCGGCCATGCCTAGACCTTGTTCTTATGTATTTTCAACGGTGGAGTTTCTACACACCATAGATTAAGGTGTGGAGCTCTGCTGTACCTCGAGTATTAATGCAATTACTATTGTTCTTCTATTCAATTCCGCTTGTTCTTTGTCCAAGATATCACTTGTTCTTCAACTTGATGAAGGTGATGATTGACGCCCATCACCATTCTCACCCATGAACAAAGTGACTGACAACCACTCTTGTTCTACAAGCATCTGAGGCTTAGTGAATATCTCTTGGATTCTTTAATCGGAATCTTCGTGGTATAGGCAGGACCTGATGGCGGCATTCAAGAGAATCCGGAAGGTCTAAACCTTGTCTGTGGTATTCTGAGTAGGATTCAATGATTGAATGACTGTGACGTGCTTCAAACCTGTAACCTACTGGGCGTTAGTGACAGACGCAAAAGAGGGATTCTATTCCGGTAGGGGAGGGAACCAAACCGGTGATTGGCAGTACTGTGACAGAGTGCGTGCATTAGCTTTCACTGCGAGGATGGGAGGTAGCCATTGACGACGGTGAAACCCTACACGAGCTTGCCATGGAAAGGAGTAAGAAGGATTGGATGAAGACAGTAGGAAAGCAGAGAGACGGAAGGGAAGGCATCTTCATATGCTTGTCTGAAGCTCTTACACCAATGATATACATAAGTATCTCTATCTTTATCTTTATGTTATTTTCGTTCATCATCTATACCCATTTGAGTCTGCCTGACTGAGATTTACAAGGTGACCATAGCTTGCTTCATACCACCAATCTCCGTGGGATCGACCCTTACTCGCGTAAGGTTTATTACTTGGACGACCCAGTGCACTTGCTGGTTAGTTGTGCGAAGTTGTGTTTATGCCATGGTATTGAGCACCAAGTCTTTGGAGCCATTACTAGGGATTGTTTATGTTTTGAAAAGTATTGATCACAATTTCGTGCACCAACAGCCCTATCCAGGTTCTTGGATAGATCAGCCATAAGATCACTCCCCTTGTACTCAATCCTAAGGAAGGGAAAACAGTTCGAGTGGACCCTGAAAGGCGAAAAAGCATTCCAATACTTCAAAGCATTCCTAGGACAACCACCCATTCTCACCCGACCTACCAAAGGAGAAGAACTCGTGTTGTACCTAGCGATCAACGGCCGAGCAATAGCATCAGCCCTAGTTTGGGAAGACAAGAAAGGGCAAAAACCCATTTACTTCGTCAACAAAGCCCTTGGTGCGCGAAATTGTGAACAATACTTTTCACAACTCTCATAATCCCCGGTCATGAACTCCAAAAGACTTGGTGGTTCAATTCCATGGCATTACACAAGTTCGCACAACTAACCAGCAAGTGCACTGGGTCGTCCAAGTAATACCTTACGTGAGTAAGGGTCGATCCCACGGAGATTGTTAGCATTGAAGCAAGCTATGGTCATCTTGTAAATCTTAGTCAGGCAAACTCAAATATATATGATGATGAACGAAAATAATATAAAAGATAAAGATAGAGATACTTATGTATATCATTGGTGTAAGAGCTTCAGACAAGTGTATGAAGATGCCTTCCCTTCCGTCTCTCTGCTTTCCTACTGCCTTCATCCAATCCTTCTTACTCCTTTCCATGGCAAGCTCGTGTAGGGTTTCACTGTTGTCAGCAGCTACCTCCCATCCGCGCAGTGAAAGCTAATGCACGCACTCTGTCACAGTACTGCCAATCACCGGTTTGGTTCCCTCCCCTACCGGAATAGAATCCCTCTTTTGCGTCTGTCACTAACGCCCAGTAGGTTACAGGTTTGAAGCACGTCACAGTCATTCAATCATTGAATCCTACTCAGAATACCACAGACAAGGTTTAGACCTTCCGGATTCTCTTGAATGCCGCCATCAGGTCCTGCCTATACCACGAAGATTCCGATTAAAGAATCCAAGAGATATTCACTAAGCCTCAGATGCTTGTAGAACAAGAGTGGTTGTCAGTCACTTTGTTCATGGGTGAGAATGGTGATGGGCGTCAATCATCACCTTCATCATGTTGAAGAACAAGTGATATCTTGGACAAAGAACAGCGGAATTGAATGGAAGAACAATAGTAATTGCATTAATACTCGAGGTACAGCAGAGCTCCACACCTTAATCTATGGTGTGTAGAAACTCCACCGTTGAAAATACATAAGAACAAGGTCTAGGCATGGCCGAATGGCCAGCCTCCAAAGGTCTAAGATAGCATAAAACGAAGATAGCTACCAAAAGTCTCCCTAAATACAATAGTAAAAGGTCCTACTTATAGAAAACCAGTACATAGATGAGTAAATGACATAAAAATCCACTTCCGGGCCCACTTGGTGTGTGCTTGGGCTGAGCAATGAAGCTTTTTCGTGTAGAGACTCTCCTTGGAGTTAAACGCCAGCTTTAGTGCCAGTTTGGGCGTTTAACTCCCAATTAGGTGCCAGTTCCGGCGTTTAACACTGGAATTTCTTGAGGTGACTTTGAACGCCGGTTTGGGCCATCAAATCTTGGGCAAAGTATGGACTATTATATATTGCTGGAAAGCCCAGGATGTCTACTTTCCAAAGCCGTTAAGAGCGCGCCAATTGGGCTTCTGTAGCTCCAGAAAATCCACTTCGAGTGCAGGGAGGTCAGAATCCAACAGCATCTGCAGTCCTTTTGAGTCTCTGGATCAGATTTTTGCTCAGGTCCCTCAATTTCAGCCAGAAAATACCTGAAATCACAGAAAAACACACAAACTCATAGTAAAGTCCAGAAAAGTGAATTTTAATTAAAAACTAATAAAAATATACTAAAAACTAACTAAAAGATACTAAAAACATACTAAAAACAATGCCAAAAAGCATACAAATTATCCGCTCATCACAATACCAAACTTAAATTGTTGCTTGTCCCCAAGCAACTGAAGATCAAATAAGATAAAAAGAAGAGAATATGCAATGAACTCCAAAAATATCTATGAAGATCAGTATTAATTAGATGAGCGGGGCTTTTATCTTTTTGCCTCTGAATAGTTTTGGCATCTCACTCTATCCCTTGTAATTCAGAATGATTGGCTTCTTTAGGAACTCAGAATCCAGATAGTGTTAATGATTCTCCTAGTAAAGTATGATGATTCTTGAACATAGCTATTTATTGAGTCTTGGCTGTGGCCCAAAGCACTCTGTCTTCCAGTATTACCACCGGATACATACATGCCACAGACACATAATTGGGTGAACCTTTTCAGATTGTGACTCAGCTTTGCTAAAGTCCCCAATTAGAGGTGTCCAGGGTTCTTAAGCACACTCTTATTTGCCTTGGATCACAACTCTTATTCTTTCTTTTTCTTTCTCTTTTTTTTTTCTGCTTTTTCTTGCTTCAAGAATCATTTTTAATGATTTTTCAGATCCTCAGTAACATGTCTCCTTTTTCATCATTCTTTCAAGAGCCAACATTCATGAACCACAAATTCAAAAGACATATGCACTGTTTAAGCATACATTCAGAAGACAAAAGTGTTGCCACCACATCAAAATAATTAAACTACTATAAAATTCAGAATTCATGCAATTCTTTCCTTTTCAATTAAGCACGTTTTTATTAAAGAAAGGTGATGGATTCATAGGACATTCATAACTTTAAGGCATAGACACTAAGACACTAATGATCACAAGACACAAACATGGACAAACATAAAGCATAAAAATCGAAAAACAGAAGAATAAAGAACAAGGAAATCAAGGAACGGGTCCACCTTAGTGATGGCGGCTCTTTCTTGCTCTTGAAGATCCTATGGAGTGCTTGAGCTCCTCAATGTCTCTTCCTTGTCTTTGTTGCTCCTCCCTCATGATTCTTTGATCTTCTCTAATTTCATGGAGGAGAATGGAGTGTTCTTGATGCTCCACCCTTAGTTGTCCCATGTTGGAACTCAATTCTCCTAGGGAGGTGTTTAGTTGCTCCCAATAATTTTGTGGAGGAAAGTGCATCCCTTGAGGAATCTCAGGGATCTCATGGTGAGAGGGGTCTCTTGTGTATTCCATCCTTTTCTTGGTGATGGGCTTGTCCTCATCAATGGGGGTATCTCCCTCTATGTCAACTCCAACTGAATAACAGAGGTGACAGATGAGATGAGGAAAGGCTAACCTTGCCAAAGTGGAGGTCTTGTCCGCCACCTTGTAGAGTTCTTGGGCTATAACCTCATGAACTTCTATTTCTTCTCCAATCATGATGCTATGGATCATGATAGCCCGGTCTATGGTAACTTCGGACCGGTTGCTAGTGGGAATGATTGAGCGTTGAATGAACTCTAACCATCCTCTAGCCACGGGCTTGAGGTCATGCCTTCTCAATTGAACCGGCTTTCCTCTTGAATCTTGCTTCCATTGTGCGCCCTCTTCACATATGGTTGTGAGGACTTGGTCCAACCTTTGATCAAAGTTGACCCTTCTAGTGTAAGGATGCTCATCTCCTTGCATCATAGGCAAGTTGAACGCCACCCTCACACTCTCCGGACTAAAATCCAAGTATTTCCCCCGAACCATAGTGAGATAATTCTTTGGATTCGGGTTCACACTTTGGTCATGGTTCTTGGTGATCCATGCGTTTAGCATAGAACTCTTGAACCATCAAGATTCCGACTTGTTGAATGGGGTTGGTAAGTACTTCCCAACCTCTTCTTCGGATCTCATGGCGGATCTCCGGATATTCACCCTTTTTGAGTGAAAAGGGGACTTCGGGGATCACCTTCTTCAAGGCCACAACTTCATAGAAGTGGACTTGATGCACCCTTGAGAGGAATCTATCCATCTCCCATGACTCGGAGGTGAAAGCTTTTGCCTTCCCTTTCCTCTTTTTAGAGGTTTCTCCGGCCTTGGATGCCATAATGGTTATGAAAAAGCAACGCTTTTACCACACCAAACTTAAAATGTTTGCTCGTCCTCGAGCAAAAGAAGAAAGAAGAGAGTAGAAGAAGAAGAAATGAGGAAGAGGGGGAAGGTGGTGTGTTCGGCCAAGAAGGGAAAGAAGGGGTGTTTAGGTTGTGTGAAAATGAAGGGTTGAAGAAGGGTATATATAGGAGAGAGGGGGGTAATGGTTCGGCCATGATGGGTGGGTTTGGGAGGGAAAGTGGTTTGAATTTGAAGGGTGAGGTTGGTGGGGTTTTATGAAGGATGGATGTGAGTGGTGAAGAGAAAGATGGGATTTGATAGGTGAAGGGTTTTTGGGGAAGAGGTATTGAGGTGATTGGTGAATGGGGGAAGAAGAGAGAGAGTGATGGTGGGGTCCTGTGGGGTCCACAGATCCTGTGGTGTCAAGGAAAAGTCATCCCTGCACCAAAAGTTGCTCAAAATCACGTTTTGAGCCATTTCTGGCGTTAAACGCCGGGCTGGTGCCCATTCCTGGCGTTTAACGCCAGGTTGTTGCCCTTTACTGGCGTTTAACGCCAGTCTGGTGCCCCTTTCTGGCGTTAAACGCCCAGAATGGTGCCAGACTGGGCGTTAAACGCCCAACAGCTAGCATTACTGGCGTTTGAACGCCAGCTTCTTCTCCTCCAGGGTGTGCTGTTTTTCTTCCTGTTTTTCATTCTGTTTTTTTGCTTTTTTCATTGTTTTTGTGACTTCTTATGATCATCAACCTACAAAAAAGATAAAATAACAAAAGAAAATAGTTAATTATAAAACATTGGGTTGCCTCCCAACAAGCGCTTCTTTAATGTCATTAGCTTGACAGAGGACTCTCATGGAGCCTCAGAAATACTCAGAACCGTGTTGGAACCTCCCAACACCAAACTTAGAGTTTGAATGTGGGGGTTCAACACCAAACTTAGAGTTTGGTTGTGGCCTCCCAACACCAAACTTAGAGTTTGACTGTGGGGGCTCTGCTTGGCTCTGTTTTGAGAGAAGCTCTTCATGCTTCCTCTCCATGATGATAGAGGGATGTCCTTGGGCCTTAAACACCAAGGATTCTCCATTCACTTGAATGATCAACTCTCCTCTATCAACATCAATCACAGCCTTTGCTGTGGCTAGGAAGGGTCTGCCAAGGATGATGGATTCATCCATGCACTTCCCAGTCTCTAGGACTATGAAATCAGTAGGGATGTAATGGTCTTCAATCTTCACCAAAACATTCTCTACAAGTCCATGAGCTTGTTTTCTTGAATTGTCTGCCATCTCTAATGAGATTCTTGCAGCTTGCACCTCAAAGATCCCTAATTTCTCCATTACAGAGAGGGGCATGAGGTTTATACTTGACCCTAAGTCACACAAGGCCTTCTTGAAGGTCATGGTGCCTATGGTACAAGGTATAGAAAACTTCCCAGGATCTTGCCTCTTTTGAGGCAGTTTCTGCCTAGACAAGTCATCCAGTTCTTTGGTGAGCAAAGGTGGTTCATCCTCCCAAGTCTCATTTCCAAATAACTTGTCATTTAGCTTCATGATTGCTCCAAGGTATTTAGCAACTTGCTCTTCAGTGACATACTCATCCTCTTCAGAGGAAGAATACTCATCAGAGCTCATGAATGGCAGAAGTAAGTCCAATGGAATCTCTATGGTCTCATTTTGAGCCTCAGATTCCCATTGTTCCTCATTGAGGAACTCAGAGGAGATTGGTACACGCCCACTGAGGTCTTCCTCAGTGGCGTCCTCCTCCTCTCTTTCCTCTCCATATTCGGCCATGTTTATGGCTTTGCACTCTCCTTTTGGATTTTCTTCTGTATTTCTTGGGAGAGTACTAGGAGGGAGTTCAGTAATTTTCTTGCTCAGCTGTCCCACTTGTCCTTCCAAATTTCTGATGGAGGACCTTGTTTCATTCATGAAACTTTGAGTGGTCTTTATTAGATCAGAGACCATTGTTGCTAAGTCAGAAGTATTCTGCTTAGAACTCTCTGTCTGTTGCTGAGAAGATGATGGAAAAGGCTTGCTATTGCTAAACCTGTTTCTTCCACCATTATTATTATTGAAACCTTGTTGAGGTCTCTCTTGATTCTTCCATGAGAGATTTGGGTGATTTCTCCATGAAGAATTATAGGTGTTTCCATAGGGCTCTCCTAGGTAATTCACCTCTTCCATTGAAGGGTTCTCAGGATCATAAGCTTCTTCCTCAGATGAAGCATCCTTAGTACTGTTTGGTGCATTTTGCATTCCAGACAGACTTTGAGAAATCAAATTGACTTGTTGAGTCAATATCTTGTTCTGAGCCAATATGGCATTCAGAGTGTCAATCTCAAGAACTCCTTTCTTCTGACTAGTCCCATTGTTCACAGGATTCCTTTCAGAAGTGTACATGAATTGGTTATTTGCAACCATTTCAATCAATTCTTGAGCTTCTGCAGGCGTCTTCTTCAGATGAAGAGATCCTCCAGCAGAGCTATCCAAAGACATCTTGGATAATTCAGAGAGACCATCATAGAAAATACCTATGATGCTCCATTCAGAAAGCATGTCAGAAGGACATTTTCTGATTAATTGTTTGTATCTTTCCCAAGCTTCATAGAGGGATTCTCCATCCTTCTGTCTGAAGGTTTGGACTTCCACTCTAAGCTTACTCCATCTTTGTGGTGGAAAGAACTTTGCCAAGAAGGCATTGACTAGCTTTTCCCAAGAGTCCAGGCTTTCTTTAGGTTGAGAATCCAACCATATTCTAGCCCTGTCTCTTACAGCAAAAGGGAATAGCATCCGTCTGTAGATCTCAGGGTTAACCCCATTAGTCTTGACTGTGTCACAGATTTGCAAGAATTCAGCTAAGAACTGATGAGGATCTTCCATTGGAAGTCCATGGAACTTGCAATTCTGTTGCATTAGAGAAACTAATTGAGGCTTAAGCTCAAAGTTGTTTGCTCCAATGGCAGGGATAGAGATGCTTCTCCCATAAAAATCAGGAGTAGGTGCAGTGAAGTCACCCAGCACCTTCCTTGCATTGTTGGCATTGTTGTTGTTTTCGGCTGCCATGTGTTCTTCTTCCTTGAAGAATTCGGTCAGGTCCTCTAAAGAGAGTTGTGCTTTGGCTTCTCTTAGCTTTCTCTTCAAGGTTCTCTCAGGTTCAGGGTCAGCTTCAACAAAAATGCCTTTGTCTCTGCTCCTGCTCATATGAAAGAGAAGAGAAAAAGAAAATGTGGAATCCTCTATGTCACAGTATAGAGATTCCTTGAAGTGTCAGAGGAAAAGAGAAATAGAAAGAAGAAGGAGAAGAAGAATTCGAACTTTAATTGGATAAGGTTCGAATTGTGCATTTAGAAGGAGTGGTACTCCATAAATAGAAGGATGTGGGAAGGAGGGAAGAGAATTTTCGAAAATTCAATTAAAAGATTTTGAAAACATTTTGAAAATTTGATTGATAATTTTCGAAAATCAAAAGTGAAAAAGAAATCAAGTGATTTTTGAAAAAGATTTTGAAATTAGAAATTAAAAAGATTTGATTAAAAACTATTTAAAAAAATGTGATTAAAAATATTTGATTGAAAAGTTATGGTTTTAAAAAGATGTGATTGAGAAAATATGATTTGAAAACAATTTTAAAGGATATGATTTGAAAACAATTTGAAAAGATATGATTTTAAAAATTAATGACTTGCCCAACAAGAAAAGATATGATTCAAACATAAAACCTTCCTTAACAGAAAAGGCAAAAAATGTTCAATCAAATCATTAATTGTTAGTAAGTATCTTTGAAAAAGGAAAGAAATTGATTTTGAAAACATTTGATTGAAAAGATATGATTTGAAAAAGATTTGATTTTGAAAAACTTTGAAAACTTGAAAAAAGATTGATTTGAAAACAAAATCTTCCCCCTAGCACCATCCTGGCGTTAAACGCCCAGAATGGTATACATTCTGGCGTTTAACGCCCAAAATGCTACCTCTTTGGGCGTTAAACGCCCAACCAGGTACCCTGGCTGGCGTTTAAACGCCAGTCTGCCTTCTTCACTGGGCATTTTTGAATGCTCAGCTTTTTCTGTATAATTCCTCTGCAGTATGTTCTGAATCTTCAATTCTTTGTATTATTGACTTGAAAAGACACAAATTAAAAATATTTTTGGATTTTTAATAATCAAAATGCAACAAGAATCAAATAACAATGCATGCAAGACACCAAACTTAGCAGTTTGTGTACTACTGACACTATGTGAGACACATAAATACTCAAGCCAAAAGAATTCAAAGATCAGAGTAAGAAATCATCAAGATTTACTTGAAGATCCTTAAGACACATGAATGAATGCATGTAATTGACACCAAACTTAAGATGAGACACTAGACTTAAGCAAGAAACAGCAAATATTTTTTTGGTTTTTATGATTTTGTAATTTTTTTTGTGTTTTTCGAAAATTAAGTGGAAAAAGGTATCAAAATTCTTAATGAGAATTCCAGGAATCAGTGCAATGCTAGTCTAAGACTCCGGTCCAGGAATTAGACATGGCTTCACAGCCAGCCAAGCTTTCAAAGAAAGCTTCGGTCCAAAACACTAGACATGACCAAAGGTCAGCCAAGCCTTAGCGGATCACTGCTCCAAAAGCAAAATTGATGAAAATCAACAAGCTCTTGTGGTGATAAGTTGAAACCTCGGTCCAATCAGATTAGACATGGCTTCTTAGCCAGCCAGATTTCAACAAATCATCATGAAACTCTAGAATTCATCTTCAAGAATTTCGAAAAAAAATAAATACCTAATCTAAGCAACAAGATGAACCGTCAGTTGTCCAAACTAGAACAATCCCAGGCATTGTTACCAAAAGCTTGCTCAAAACTTGAACAATCCCCGGCAACGGCGCCAAAAACTTGGTGCGCGAAATTGTGAACAATACTTTTCACAACTCTCATAATCCCCGGTCATGAACTCCAAAAGACTTGGTGGTTCAATTCCATGGCATTACACAACTTCGCACAACTAACCAGCAAGTGCACTGGGTCGTCCAAGTAATACCTTACGTGAGTAAGGGTCGATCCCACGGAGATTGTTAGCATTGAAGCAAGCTATGGTCATCTTGTAAATCTTAGTCAGGCAAACTCAAATATATATGATGATGAACGAAAATAATATAAAAGATAAAGATAGAGATACTTATGTATATCATTGGTGTAAGAGCTTCAGACAAGTGTATGAAGATGCCTTCCCTTCCGTCTCTCTGCTTTCCTACTGCCTTCATCCAATCCTTCTTACTCCTTTCCATGGCAAGCTCGTGTAGGGTTTCACTGTTGTCAGCAGCTACCTCCCATCCGCGCAGTGAAAGCTAATGCACGCACTCTGTCACAGTACTGCCAATCACCGGTTTGGTTCCCTCCCCTACCGGAATAGAATCCCTCTTTTGCGTCTGTCACTAACGCCTAGTAGGTTACAGGTTTGAAGCACGTCGCAGTCATTCAATCATTGAATCCTACTCAGAATACCACAGACAAGGTTTAGACCTTCCGGATTCTCTTGAATGCCGCCATCAGGTCCTGCCTATACCACGAAGATTCCGATTAAAGAATCCAAGAGATATTCACTAAGCCTCAGATGCTTGTAGAACAAGAGTGGTTGTCAGTCACTTTGTTCATGGGTGAGAATGGTGATGGGCGTCAATCATCACCTTCATCATGTTGAAGAACAAGTGATATCTTGGACAAAGAACAAGCGGAATTGAATGGAAGAACAATAGTAATTGCATTAATACTCGAGGTACAGCAGAGCTCCACACCTTAATCTATGGTGTGTAGAAACTCCACCGTTGAAAATACATAAGAACAAGGTCTAGGCATGGCCGAATGGCCAGCCTCCAAAGGTCTAAGATAGCATAAAACGAAGATAGCTACCAAAAGTCTCCCTAAATACAATAGTAAAAGGTCCTACTTATAGAAAACCAGTACATAGATGAGTAAATGACATAAAAATCCACTTCCGGGCCCACTTGGTGTGTGCTTGGGCTGAGCAATGAAGCTTTTTCGTGTAGAGACTCTCCTTGGAGTTAAACGCCAGCTTTAGTGCCAGTTTGGGCGTTTAACTCCCAATTAGGTGCCAGTTCCGGCGTTTAACGCTGGAATTTCTTGAGGTGACTTTGAACGCCGGTTTGGGCCATCAAATCTTGGGCAAAGTATGGACTATTATATATTGCTGGAAAGCCCAGGATGTCTACTTTCCAACGCCGTTGAGAGCGCGCCAATTGGGCTTCTGTAGCTCCAGAAAATCCACTTCGAGTGCAGGGAGGTCAGAATCCAACAGCATCTGCAGTCCTTTTGAGTCTCTGGATCAGATTTTTGCTCAGGTCCCTCAATTTCAGCCAAAAAATACCTGAAATCACAGAAAAACACACAAACTCATAGTAAAGTCCAGAAAAGTGAATTTTAATTAAAAACTAATAAAAATATACTAAAAACTAACTAAAAGATACTAAAAACATACTAAAAACAATGCGAAAAAGTATACAAATTATCCGCTCATCAGCCCTACAAGGGGCCGAGCTGAACTATCAGAAGATAGAAAAATTTGCTTACGCCCTCATCCTTACTGTAACACCCCAATTAGCCTAAGCCTTACCTCGCGTCGTAAAGCAAAGGTTAATCAAAGGTTACGATAGTTTTAAACTATTATATATATTATATAGAAAGAATTAATAATATTTAGAAGCCTGATGAAGAATATAGCTCAAAAACAGGATTTGAAAAGCGTAAAATGTACTAGCAAAGATTCTAGCTTAAAACACAAGAAGCAGGTAACGAATAACAAAACATCATAGTATATAGTATAATATCATAAGACACTAGTCACGACTCGCGGAGTTTAAGCCGGCTAGCCATATACAGACCGTGTATGAAACCTGACAGTAAAAACAGCTTATACAAGTTTTGTTCACTCAATACAAGCCTCTAGGCCAAAGTAAAATACAAAAGTGAGAGACATATATATATATATATATAATAAATCAAAAGACTCCAAAAGATAGTCCAGATCCTCCACTCCTGTCACCAATCAGACAACTCATTGAGGTGGGTTGTGACCTACATCTGAAAAATACAACAGAATATGGAATGAGAACCGGAGATTTTCAATATGGTAACAGTTACCAGTGATGTAGGATATAAGATCCCGGGACGCCAAAGGCAATCCTAGATTCCATATCCATCACAAGATTCAAGCTTACACCATACTAAACCAAAACAGCATAATATGTAGTTCCTTAATACAACTTAAACCGTAGTACCATAAAAGGGTAGTCTATCTTAGGGAATTTCTACTCTAATCAAACACCGCTGTCGCACGGCCTTCACCAACAGATCCGCCATGCGATCCCATCGCCACCGCTTTCCGAACCTCCTCAACTCCAGTAAAGCACAAGTATATACAATACAAGTAAAACACAAGTATAGGCATGTATAGCACTTACTTCATATAGCAATTAGACATGTTATACAGAGAGGAAAGACAATATCAAGTCGGCAAAGCATACAAACAGATAGAAAATGTACATGATGAATACCTACCCTACTGGCTGTGATATCACATTGTCGGTTCAACTGCCAACCCGACACAACTCCATGGAGACGTTGCACTTTGGATTCATCGTGTGGAAACCCCCGAGATATAGTGCTCGGATCATTATCCAGGGTTTTGCGCCTGTACGCTCTGATGATCTGAAGGGATGCGAGCGGGATCTATTGCCACTGACCTCACATCTAAGCGCAAGCAGGACAAACCACCGCTCTTACGCTACCGCCGCTACCTCGACAGACGGGATCCAACCTCGGCCACTGCCGGGCGCATAACGTCTCATAATCTCAATGGAAGGTGATACAATGGTTTTTCAAAAACATTTTAGTACAAGATTGACCCATCACTTCATTCAGAGTCCTCGAATCCTTTCAACCACTGTTCCTTCACATTTCAGATCCTTGCTTTCACATCTCATTCATCAACCATCCATCACACATAAAAAAACCTCCCTAGTACAATAGAAACTTAGTACTCTGTCTGCTAACTTTTCCCAAGGAATAGCATCTAAAACCCTTAAACCATTTTCCATGTTTGAACACCAAAAAATATGGCCAAAAGTCTTAAAAAGGTGTTATGGAAGCTTACAACCTCGTTGGGGAAGTGAAATAGTTGAAAATAAAGCAAAATTTGAGAAACAGGGTGTGTGCGTCCGCACAGGGGTGTGTGTGCGCATGCCCAGGAAATTTTAAGAGTTTGCATACGCACAGGAGGGTACGTACGCACAAGTGTCAAAACATAAAAGGGTCTGTCCACTCGCACAACCTGTGCGAGTGCCCCCAACAGATTGGCCTCCCCAACGTGTGTGTACGCACAGATCTGTGTGCACGCACACGTTGGGGAGGCCAGTCTGTTGGGGGCACTCGCACAGGATCTGTGCGTATGAACAGGTTACAATTTTTCCTTTGGTGTGCGCGCGCACAGGCTGTGCCAGCACTACAAGTAGACTGCTTGCCTCTGCATGTGTGGATGCACAGGTCTGTGCGTGTGCATAGGTCACCGTTTACGCAGAGTGTACGTGCGCACAAGGCTGTGCGTGCGCACATACCAGAAAACTCATAATTCTGTAACTTTACAAAATTTCCAATTTTCAACACCTATTTTTGAATGATCATAACTTTCTCTACAAAATTTCAAATTCCACAATCTTTATACCGATTTAAAGAGTTTCCAAATATCTTTAATTCTAAACAAACTCAACTGATTTTGAAAACCGAGGCAAAATTTATGATCAAACAAAGTCCACCAAAATTTCACTTTTACCCAAAATCACAACTTTCACAATTGCTTTGCAAAACATACCGAAACCAAACCAAACCATTCTAAACTCTATTTCTCATCAAATCAACCCTCTACGTCATGTCACACTAAGAATTACTACCCTTTTCCTTCACTTTTCCTCATCCACAACATCCATATCAACATAGCGCATATATCAAATTTCATTAACAAACTTCCAACTATATTACCAATCATTCAACACCAAAATCACATTTATCAACATAATACACTACTCAACTTCATAAATCATTCATTCTCATCATTTTACTATCAATCATCATTATCAACTCAAGATTCATCATTTCATCAAATATCATCATACAATAACACCCAACAACTCATCAACCACTCAAATCCAATCCTATCTTATGGGTCACTAGCCTAAGTGTCCATGAATATTATACACTACATAGAGGAAACCAAAATCATACCTTGGCCGATTCTCAATATAACCAAATGAGCTTCCAACCAAAATCCAACCACCAATATAGCTCCAACAAGCTCCAACAAGCCCCAAACTGACAATAATCAAGCTATATGCATATAAATCACCACAAAATTAACCTAGGGTTCAACATAAATCAAAGTTCACAAGAGATCAAAGCCTCTTACCTTTCCCAACAGATTTGGATGGCAAAACCCAAAGCTAAGCAAGGATTAGAGTGAACCTAAACATCAAGATCACAAAACTCACTTAGCCATGAACCCTAGGTACCCGAAAATTTGGAGAGAAGAACTGCAATAATATCGAGCTTACCTTTGAAGTTTCTTGGGTGGGTTTTGTAGAGCTCTCTGCAAGAAACGTGTAGCCGCTGACGTCACGCAAATCGGAGCTCTAGAACTTAAGATATGAGCTTGAGAAGATTGAGGTAATTAGGGTTCAACCTCTTCTTCTCTCCCTCTTTCAAATCTGAAGTGTGTGTGTGTTTATGAGGCTAGGGTTCATTAAATGAACCTTTATATATGTTGGACTTGGGCCCGACTTGGGCCCGGTTCAACCCGTTAGCGTTTTTAGCCCGTTTGGCCCAACTTCGGGCCAGTCCTTTAAAATTAACGCTCGGTTTTCCATTTCTACTATTTTTCTAAGGTTTTTTGACTGTCTCTACTTTTTCTCGTGCAGCACCGGACAGACTTGTACCAGTTCAACCGGTTCAACTGCCGATTCGCAGTTTTTTATGGTTTTTCGCAGAAAACATATTTTCTGACTCGGAAAGACCCACTGAATCCAAAAATGATGTTTAAAACCTTAAATTTTCATTCTAGCTTTTTGGAATCAAATTTGGGCAATATAACCGCTTAATTAACCGGTGTGATTAATTGCGGTCCTTACACTTACCTCCCGAAGGCTCCACCCATACTTCCAGGCGCACACTATTAAGGTTTGCACAAATCAGCCGATGAAACTCGAACAGCCATTAAGTCACAGTATTTGGCCAACTTCATCGCCGAATACACCGATAGCCCGAAGGCGTCCCTCACGTGGAATCTTTACGTTGATGGTCCGTCAAACAAAGCCGAAAGCGGCGTAGGCGTTATACTAGAAAGTGACCAAGGGACTCGGATAGAACTGTCCTAAAAATTTGAGTTCTATGCCCCTAACAACCAAGCATAATATGAAGCCTTACTGGGTAGCTTGAAGCTGGCTAAAGAATTCGGAGCGGAAACAATAAGAGTCTTTAGCGACTCACAAGTAGTCACCTCGCAAAGCAATGGGAATTACCAGGCCAAAGACCCCACTATGAAAAGTATATGGAAAAAACCTTGGAAGAACTTGAACACTTTAAAGAAAAGGAAGTCCAGCACATAACTCGGGAACATAATGCCTGGGCAGACGCTCTTTCAAAGCTAGCTAACACCAAGCTAGGGGGAACAACTGGAGCCTCATCCAAGAGATCCTACTGTCCCCGTCAATTTCAAAAGAGGAGGAGGTGCTAAACATATTGACGTGACGAAAATTGGCCGATTAAGAATTTATAGAGAAAACAGCGTTGAAAGTACAGTTCTCAACTGACTAAAATCCACTTATCAATTTAGAAGGAGTTGTCATAAAATTTAGAAATAAAATACTGGGAGTATGAATCCCAGTTCGTCTCCCAACGAGTTGCAGAAAGAGTGCTATTTTATTAATAAGAGGTTTTCCATGAAATTTTCAAGTTTGGGAAATAGAGAAATAAATAATAGTAAATCCAGATAAAAGCCTTGACTGGGAGAAGATTAAATGGAAGTTCTATCCCTGTTGAACTTTCCCAAGTGTAATAATAAAAGGGTTGTTATCCTACTTAGTTATCTCTTATATAATAAGGGAAAGTCAAGTAACTCTCAAACTAATCCTATTGCTTGCATCCTAATCCTTTCCTAGGAAAGGATCAGAGTTGAAGACATGAGAATTAGACAACAACTTTCAATTAATATTAACACTTGAGTATTCCAACTCAAAGTTTTCCTTTTTATCAACTCCCAATCAAGTTAGGGAACTACTCCATTATCATGAATATAACTTTCACAGAATTAAGAGAGGAATAAAAGGAAGACATGATAATTAATAACCAAAAATCAATTAAAAGTAAAAATGGTTCTTTGCAATAATAAATCCCAAAATCTTGAACATACTTATCTAAACAGAGTCAATGGGCAATAAAAGAGTAAAGGAATAAAGAAACAAACTTGAATGAGGAAGCTCCAATGGAGGTAATGACTCTTTTCAATATCCAAGGCAAAGCAATAAAACTCTAAAACTATGAATGTGAAGAAAATCTAGAGGAAGGAGTAGAATTCTCTCTAGATTCCAAACTAAAGTAAAACTATGCAGAATGAGAATGTGTCTTGAGTCTCTGCTATTCCCTGGCTCTAGTCTGTGTTTTTGGGCCAAAAACTAGATCTAAAACTGGTCCGGAATCACCCCATCGATTTCTACGATTTCTGTAGGTCGCACATGTCACGCGTGCGCGCGCGCGTCGATTGTGCTTTTTGCTTGTTGCGCGTCTGCGCTAGGTGCGCGTGCGCGTTGATGTGTGGATGTGCTGATGTGTGCATGTGCACCAGGTGCACACCCGCGCCGCTCCTCGCTGGTCAGCTTCTTTATTTCCTTGCATTCCTTCCATTTTTGCAAGCTTCATTTCCATCCTCTAAGCCATTCCTGCCCTATAAAGCCTGAAAACACTTTACGCACAGATCACGGCATTGAATGGTATAAAGGAGGATTAAAAATATGTAATTTAAATGTCTAGGAAGCTAGTTTTCAACCATAGAATAAGATTGGGAAGGAATTGTAAAATCATGCAAATCATATGAATAAGTGAGTAAAAAGTTGATATAAACCACTCAAATTAGCACAAGATAAACCATAAAATAGTGATTTATCAAACTCCCCACACTTAAACATTAGCATGTCCTTATGCTAAGCTCAAGGAGACAAAAAGAATGAATATAGAAAGTAAGACTCATGCAATGCAACCTATGTATATGAATGCCACTATATGCTAAGATGTTTCTATCTACTTGGTCAAAAGTAAACAAGTTCTTTAAGACAAACATAAATCAAATTCCACTAATTCAAATTATACAATAAGAGACAAGTAAACTTGTAAGAAGCTAGCTCATGAAATCAGGAAACATAGAATCAAGCATTGAACACTCACTGTAGTGTATATGCACTCTAATCGCTCAAGTGTCTAGGGTTAATTTACTCTACTCTTCTCTAGTCATGCTTTCTAAAACTTTGTTCTTCATCTAACCAATCAACAAATATTTAGTATACCAATGCAAACATCATGAGGTTTTTTTAAGGTTGTAATGGGGCTAAGGTAAGGATGAGGATATATGTATGGCCAAGTGAGCTAAAATATGAATCTTTGATTAACCTAAGCTCTCACCTAACATACACATACACTCTATGCAACTCTAAATTCATGCCTATCTACCCAAAATTTTCCTTTTGTATATTTCACATACTTATGTATCAATTTCTCTTTAATTTCACCACATATGTATTGATCTTTTATTAAACTTAGCATTGGGGTAATTTTGTCCCCTATTTATTTATTTATATATATATATATATATATATATATATATATATTTCTTTTTCTTTTTCTTTTTTTTTTTGAAAATATAAAAGTAAACATAACATATCAATGCACATGGACTTTTAATTTTTCTGGTCTCACATGAGTAGGTACCCAAATTCCCAATATTTAAATAAAGTAGAAGCATAACACACTCCCTATCAGCCCATGTTCTCACAGTTTCCCCACACTTAGTTGACACACAATCTCTATCTTAAACTAACCAAAGATTCAAACCAGGTAATTACTTGTTTTTCTGCTTAAGACTAGTGATGTGGTAAAATATAGAACAAATGGGATTAAAAGGCTCAAGGTGGCTAACAAAGGTGTTTGAAAGGGTAGGCTATTTGGGATAAGTGAGCTAAATAACAAATGATGGCCTCAATCATATATATGCATTTAAATACACTAAACATTGGACATATAGAACGGAACAAAATATAGATTACAATTATAGAGAAGAAAACACACAAGAATAAGATATTATGGTTAAATAATGTAACCATGTAATTAAGCTCAATTCTCATAGGTTGTGTGTTCTTAGCTCAAAATCATGTTCCAAATTACAATCTTCAAAACAAGTTTTAACACAAAAATTTTAATTTAAATTAGTGAAATTTTCAAAATAGAGTCTTGAAAAGAAACTAATTATTTTTCAACCAAATAGAACATACATGCAAACACTAATTACTATGCAATTTTTTTATCCTACCTAAACGAAAAGAAAATTTATTTACTGGTGCTAAGAGAAAGAAAAGTTACCTCTGGAAGTCAGGTACTGATTGACCTCCCCACACTTAAAGCTTGGCACCGTCCTCGGTGCCATCAGTCAGGGGTAAAGGGGGGCTGGTAACAGCATCTCCACATTCGGGGTATTCATGGCTCCCCGTTCTGGTAGTTGAAGTGGAGTCCAGAGTGTCTGGGTCTTCTTCAAGTGGGTGATTTCCAACAATCAACCTCTTGAGGTATGTGAATCGGCGGTTGATACGGTGCTCCATGCATTTCATCTGCCGGTCTTGTCGGTCTAACCTCTGAAGTAACTGAAGGGGCAGCTGAGTTGTTGAAGGTGCTTGTGATGTGGAAGGAGAAGGGATATCCCTGGCCGTGTCTTCAGTCCGGCCGGTGGTGACTACTAGGGGTTTGATGTATTTCCCACTCAAAACATATTGATCTTCCCGAGGAAGCATGGCTTTGGTGTCTCCAGCTCTATAAGAGACTCCGGCTGCCGAGACCAAATCTGAAACCAAGGCAGGAAAAGGTAAGTTGCCCGCAATCTGTACGTATCCCATGGCTTGCCGAAGGTGTCTTCGTAGATTGAGAGGCTGGTATGTAAGGATACACCAAATGAGTACGGCCATGTCTGCAGTGAAGGAGGACTCGTGAGTGCTCAAAAAGACATAGTGGGGCATAATCTGTGCCCACACTCGAGCCTCCAAGGTAAGTGCGGAAGCCAGTATGCTCTTAGGACGGGATCGATGGTAACCATAGATCCATGAGCTGCCAGGTAGTGCTATAGTTCTGAGAACGTCGTCCCAATCAAATTGGTATTGCTGGCACTTGAGAGAGGCTTCTTGAAATGCGTCCAATCCTTCTGGAGCAGGGGGAAGATCTAAAACTTGCTGAATGGCCCTTTCGGAGATGGTAACTTGCTTCTGACGGACATAGAGAGACTGCAGGGTTGGCATGTGAAAGTTGGAGTAGAATTCGAGTACCCATGAAAGATTGACCTGTCGTGGCTATTTTCGTAGGAAATCCTGTTGTCTTTGTTCAATGTGGGGCTCTACCAGGTTAACAATGTTGGTAGGGAGGATAAGAAGGTGCTCATTGTTGTAGTTTCTTGTTGCCAGAAGGGGGAACATCTGCTCACAGAAGCGGTTAGTGAACCGCGCAGTGTCCTTTGCTGGAAAGGCTTTTTCAGATTCATTGATCTTGATGGTTTTCTTGACTCACTTTGTTGATGGTTTGACAGCTGTTGAAGATGGTTCCACAGCTAGCGCTCTTTTTGTTCCTCTCTTTGCCGGTGGTTAGGGGGCAGCTTTCTCTTTATCTTTCTTGGTGGCCATCCTGAAAGGGAAAAGAGAAGTAGCATGTAAATCCAAGGGTTAGAGCAAGGAAGAGGACACTACAAGTGATAACCAATGCCTAGGTAAGGAAAATAGCAAACGAAAGACATGGTCACGATTCCATGGGATCAGTTCATCAATAGAAATATAGCAAGGCATTGTAGGTATTGGATGCAAGATGTTTATTAGCATACTGGCAAAGGCATGGGTAGCATAAATTAAGCATCAATTATTAAAATGTATTATCACTCGTAACAAACTAACAATCATGTTTGTATTGACAATTATATTAATTTAATAAAATATGGAAAGAGTTTTGTGAAAAATAGGCACAATGCCATATGGGCTTTTTCAGAAATACTTAGTATGCATGTTTAATATGATAGGGAAATAATTAAATTAGAACATGCAAGCATTCCCAAAAATATTTAATATGAATTGTCAAATAACTCCATAATAATAATCACAAGCAATTATAGAAGAAATCACCCATTAAGATATCTAACACCAAGTAAAATAATGCAAAAGTAAATAATTAAGAGGAAGAAGGGAGAGAAAATAGAAAGAAAGAACCTTGAGAAGAGGATGAAAAGAGAGAGAGATAGTGGATAATGTGAGTGAGAAAGAAGTGAGAGGAGAGGAAGAAGAAGAAGAAGATAAAGAAGATAGATAGAGAAGAAGAAGAAGGAAGAAGAAAAGAGGAAGAAAGAAATTAGGATTGGGAAAGATAGAATTAGAATTAGGGAGGGAGAAAGAATGAGAACTGGCGGCGCTGGGATTTAGTGGTGCGGCGCAACTAACGCAGACGCGCATTGCGTGCGTCTGTGCAGATTACGCAGAAGGGTAGGGGTGCGTAGGCGTCAGGTGCGCGTACGCGTGGGTTGGTTTGTGCTTATAGCACAATACCCGCCCCAGACCAGCACAACTCTCTGGTCGAACCAGGTTTTACGTCGATTTCGACATCGACGCGGATGCGCCGTTGGCGCTGATGCATCGGTCGCCAAGAGAAGAAACGGCACGCACGCGTACAGTACGCATACGCGTGGGTTAGAAGGTGCCTAAAGCACGTTTCCAACCTAGCTCCCACGCGACTCTCTATTCAAACTCACCCAATTCACATTCACAAGGGACGCGGACGCGCACTAGGAGCGGGCGCGTTGATCTCCTTGTTTTTTTTAATGCAAATATGCAAATGTAAATGCATACTATATGCAGAATAATGAGAAGAGTCACTAAATAAAGCTAAAAAGAGAGAAGGGAACGATCATATCATGGTGGGTTGTCTCCCACCCAGCACTTTTCTTTAACGTTCTTAAGTTGGACAGTCCACTAGCTCAGTCTTCCGCTGTGGGTGGATCCTCCAAAAGGAAGATCTCCAGCTCCTTGCTTTTCTTCATTGTCTCACCATGATATAGCTTAAGGCAATGTCCATTTACCTTGATGAATTTGGAGCTTGAAGGATGACTTAGGTGAAAGACTCCGTATGGCTCTGCCTTCTCTACCCTATAGGGGCCTTCGCATCTTGATCTCAGCTTGCCTGGCATGAGCCATAGTCTGGAGTTGTAAAGAAGAACTAATTCCCCAAGTCTGAACTCTCTCCTTTTAATGTGCTTATCATGCACAGCCTTCATCTTCTGTTTGTACAGCCTGGAGTTATCATACGCTTCTAGGTGAAGGTTCTCTAACTCTTGTAGTTGCATCTTCCTTTCAGCTCCGGCCCTCTCAAATCCCATGTTGATTTCTTTTACTGCCTAGAATGCCTTGTGCTCTATCTCGACTGGGAGGTGACAGGCCTTTCTATAAACTAAGTGAAAGGGGCTCATCCCTATAGGTGTCTTATACACTGTTTGGTATGCTCAAAGTGCATCTTGTATCCTGGTGCTCCAGTCCTTCCTATTAGGCTTGACTATCTTTTCCAGGATACGCTTTATCTCTCTATTAGACACCTCTGTTTATCCGTTAGTCTGCGGGTAGTAAGTAGTTGCTACCTTGTGAATAATGCCATGCTTCTTCAGCAGAGCGGTCAGTCTCCTGTTGGAAAAATGGGTTCCTTGATCACCCAGGATTGCTTGTGGTGATCCAAAGCGACAGATAATATGGTTTCTAATAAAGAAACAACAGTGTTAGCATCATCAGCACGGGTGGGAATTGCTTCCACCCATTTGGAAACATAATCTACAGCTAACAATATATAGACAAAACCGCTAGAGTTTGGAAATGGACCCATGAAGTCAATACCCCAAACATAAAAAATCTCACAGAACAACATAATTTATTGGGGCATCTCAACCCTCTTGGATATATTACCGAACCTCTGGCATGGGGAACAAGATTTATGGTAACAAAATCATGGTACACAACTTCGTGCAGCTAACCAGCAAGTGCACTGGGTCGTCCAAGTAATACCTTACGTGAGTAAGGGTCGATCCCACAGAGATTGCCCGCTTGAAGCAAGCTATGGTTATCTTGTAACTCTTAGTCAGGAGATTAATGATAAAAATGATTTTTGTTTATGAAGAATAAATAACATGAAATAAAAAGTACTTGTGATTCAGAAATGAGAAATAGGTTGAGGTTTTGGAGATGCTCTGTCTTCTGAATCTCTGCTTTCCTACTGTTATCTTCTTCACGCACGCAAGGCTCATTCCATGGCAAGCTGTATGTTGGTAGATCACCGTTGTCAATGGCTACCATCTGTCCTCTCATTGAAAATGGTCCAACTACGAGTTACGTAGGGCTAATCATCTGTCGGTTCTCACTCGTGCTGGAATAGGATCCATTGATCCTTTTGCACACTGTCACTGCGCCCGATATTTGTGAGTTTGAAGCTCGTCACAGTCACCCCTTCCAAGATTCTACTCGGAATACCATAGACAAGGTTTAGACTTTCCGGATCTCAAGAGTGCTGCCAATTGATTCTAGCTTATACCACGAAGACTCTGGTTCCACGGATTTAAACGCTCTATTGTCAGGAGAGGCAATCAAACTCGTGAACTAGGAACCCAAGAGATACACACTCAATCTAAGGTAGAACGGAAGTGGTTGTCAGGCACGCGTTCATAAGTTGAGAATGGTGATGAGTGTCACGGATCATCGCATTCATCATGTTGAAGTGCGAATGAATATCTTAGAATAGAAACAAGCGTCATTGAATAGAAAACAGAAATAATTACATTAATCCATCAAGACACAGCAAAGCTCCTCACCCCCAACCATGGGGTTTAGAGACTCATGCTATAAAAGATACAAATTCATGTGTAAAATTTCATAAGGTACAAAATAAATCTCTAAAAGTAGTTTTTATACTCAACTAATAATCTAGGTTTATAGAAAATGAGTAAACTAAGATAGATAGTGCAGAAATCCACTTCCGGCGCTCACTTGGTGTGTGATTGGGCTGAACATTGAAGCTTTCACATGCATAGGCTATTTCTGGAGTTAAACGCCAGCTTTGGTGCCAGTTTGGGCGTTTAACTCCAGCTTTTATGCCAGTTCTGGCGTTTAACGCTAGAAAAGGGTAGAAAGTTGGCGTTAAAACGCCAGTTTGCATTATCAAAACTCGGACAAAGTATGGGCTATTATATATTGATGGAAAGCCCAAGATGTCTACTTTCCAACGCAATTAAGAGCACATCAATTGGGCTTTTGTAGCTCCAGAAAATTCATTTTGAGTGCAGAGAGGTCAGAATCCAACAGCATCTGCAGTCCTTTTTCAGCCTCTGAATCAGATTTTTGCTCATGTCCCTCAATTTCAGCCAGAAAATACCTGAAATCATAGAAAAACACACAAACTCATAGTAAAGTCCAGAAATGTAATTTTTGCATAAAAGCTAATAATTATATACTAAAAACTAACTAAATCATACTAAAAACTACCTAAAAATAATGCCAAAAAGCGTATAAATTATCCGCTCATTAATTTACAAAAGGCAGCAGCATCTTTAAAAAGAGTAGGCAACCAAAATCCACAGTCTAAAATTTTTCAGGCTATCTTTTGAGGGCCAAAATGTCCACCACTCTCAGAGGAGTGACAAGCCTCTAAAATGGACTGGAATTCTGATTGAGGCACACATCTTCTAATTATCTAGTTAGCACCATACCTCCATAAATATTGATCATCCCAAATATAATATTTGGACTCGCTTTTCAGCTTGTCCCTCTGCTGCTTAGTAAAATTGAGAGGGAAGGTATGACTAACTAGATAATTAGCTACAAGTGCATACCAAGGGACTACTTCAGATACTACATGCAAGCTATCAAATGGAAAAGCATCATTGATAGGAGTGGAGTCATCCTTATTGTGCTCAAGGCGACTCAAGTGGTCCGCCACTAAATTCTGAGAACCACTCCTATCCTTAATTTCTAAATCAAATTCTTGCAACAGCAGTATCCAATGTATCAGCCTTGGTTTGGACTCTTTTTTAGCTAACAAATATTTGAGAGCTACATGGTCTGAGTACACTACCACTTTAGTACCAAGTAAATAGGCTTGGAATTTATCCAGAGCAAAAACAATAGCTAAAAGCTCTTTTTCAGTGGTAGTGTAATTAGACTGAGCAGCGTCTAAGGTCTTTGAAGCATTTGCAATTACAAAAGGATCCTTACCTGCGCGCTGGGCTAGCGCCGCTCCTACAGCATGGTTGGAGGCATCGCACATAATCTCAAAGGGATAGTTCCAGTCTGGTCCTCTCACTATTGGAGCTTGAGTCAAGGTGATCTTCAGCTTATCAAATGCTTCCTTACAGTCCTCAGTCAGCTCAAATTCAATATCCTTCTGTAGCAGTCTGGATAGAGGTAAAGCTACCTTACTGAAGTCCTTGATAAATCTCCAATAAAAACCTGTATGGCCAAGGAATGAACGGACTTCCCTCACGGAGGAGGGGTAAGGCAGACTAGAAATGACATTTACCTTTGCTGGATCTTCAGAAATATCAGTATTAGAGACAACATGTCCTAGAATAATACCTTGTTTGACCATAAAATGACACTTTTCAAAATTCAAAATAAGGTTTGATAAAACGCACCTGTCTAATACTCTAGATAAACTATCCAAGCAAAGGCTAAAGGAATCACCGTATACGCTAAATTCATCCATGAAAACTTCCATACAATTCTCAATAAGATCAGAGAAAAGACTCATCATGCACCTTTGAAAAGTAGTTGGTGCATTGCATAAGCCAAAAGGCATTCTTTTGTAAGCATAAGTTCTAAAGAGACATGTAAAAGTAGTCTTTTCCTGATCCTCAAGAGCTATATAAATATGAAAATAGCCTGTGTAACCATCTAAAAAGCAGTAATGCGATTTACCTGACAGGCGATCCAGCATTTGATCAATGAATGGCAGGGGATAGTGATCCTTACGAGTGGCCTGGTTGAGGCGTCTGTAGTCAGGCACACCCTCCAGGAATTCTACACTATAGTTGCTATGAGCTCTCCTTGCTCATTCTTTATAGGTGTGACTCCAGACTTCTTGGGCACCACTTGCACTGGGCTGACCCGTTCGCTATCTGAGATGGGGTAGATAATATCTGCTTCCAGTAGTCTGGTCACTTCTTTCTTGACAACCTCCAAGATGGTGGGATTCAACCTTCTTTGGGGTTGACGAACAGGCCTTGCTCCCTCTTCTAAAAATATTCCGTGCTCACAAACTTGAGGGTTGATGCCTACTATATCCGCTAAGCTCCACCCAATTTCTTTCTTGTGTCTTCGCAACACACTAAGCAACTACTCCTCCTATTGGACTGTGAGTTCCCTTGCAATGATAACTGGGAGATTCTGATTATCCTCAAGGTAAGCATACTTGAGGTGGGGTGGAAAGGATTTTAACTCCAATTTCTGCTCCTGATCGGGCACTGGATCGTCTGGAGCCAGTGATGATGGCATAATGTCCTCATTGTGTTCAGAGGGGTTCCCCACACTTGGACCTTGCTCCATGTGCATTTCTTCTACTACTTCTTGGTGAAATGCAGCCACTGTCTCATCAATGATGTCGCACTGGAAGATGGAATGGTCTTCCGGAGAGTGCTTCATAGCCTCCCTCAGATTGAAGCTCACTGCCCGGCCGTCTATCTCAAAGGAATAGGTTCCTGAGAATGCATCTAACTTGAACTTTGAGGTCTTCAGGAATGGTATTCCGAGTAATGTGGATGACGGTTTTCCTAAGTCATTTTGGGGTATCTCCAAGATATAGAAGTCAATGGAAAATATGAGCCCCTTAATGATCACCAGCACGTCCTCAGCAATTCCAACCATTGTAATAATGCTTTTATTTACTAACACAAAATGAGATGCCGACCTTTTTAAGGGAGGGAGCCTCAAGGCATTATATATAGACAAGGGCATAATACTCATACGTGCTCCTAGATCACACATGCAGTCAAAAAATATTACATCCCCAATGGTACAGTTAACCATGTATGGACCTCGGTCACTACATTTTTCAGGTATATCCCCCATCAATGCAGATATAGAACTACCTAAAGGAATAGTTTCTAATTCATTAATCTTATGCTTATGTATGCACAAATCCTTTAGAAACTTCACATATTTAGGTACTTGCTGAATAACATCAAAAAGGGGAACAGTTACCTCAACCTTTTTGAAGATTTCTACCATTTTTGGGTCAAGTTCCATCTGCTCTCTGGGCTTTCTTGCAAGGTGTGAAAATGGGATAAGGGTGGCATCTTTGGTAGCTTTAGATCCTTCTGGTGCACCATTCTCTGGTTGAGTTACTTCTTCTTCAACTGTGTCTTGTACTTCATCTTTCTTTCCTACATCCTCCACTTCAAGCATGTCCTCAACTGGGGCGTGTTCTAGTGGGCTTGGCTCCTCAGGATTCCTCTCTTGCAGTGTGGTTCTGGACCTCAAGGTGATGGCATTGATGCCACCCTTGGGGTTGGGTAAGGGTTGAGAAAGAATTCCACTGGAGTTTGAAGGCTAGTTGTTGGAGTTATTCAGTGATCCAATCTGTGAGACAAGAGCTTGCAAGGTAGAGTTCAGACCGTTTAATGTAGAAGTAAGGTTATTCTCCATGGTCTTCCGTCTCTGGTCAATAGAGTGTAGCAACTTATCATTAGAAGAGGAAGAGGGGTAAATAATCTGAGGGGTCTGCTGAGACGCTTAGGACTGCCTTAGATGAGGTACTCTGTAAGCCTGGTTCTAGTTCTATTGTTGATATGTAGGATTCTACTAATACCGGTTCTGCTGGTTATTATTATTCCACCTCTGATTTCGTTGGCCGTCTCTGCCTCCTCTGTTATAGTTGTCCCTCCAACCTTGATTAAGGTTCCCACCTTGGTTATAGTTGCCGCCTTATTGGTAGTATCCTTGATTCGGGCGGTCATAGAAATTGTGAGTAGCTGCCACGGTATTGTCCTCATCTTGGAGCTGTGGACACTCATTAGTGTAATGACTATAATCAGCGCATATTCCATATACTCTCTGTGGAACCAGTTGTTGACTATGCTGTGGTGAGGGGTGCTGAGATTGTTGCTGGCCCAGATGTATCTGCTTCAGTAGGTTGGTCATCTCACATATTGATTATGTGAGAGCATTATTCTCACTGCTAGAGAAAACCTCTGCCATAGCCTTGGGGTGGTTGTTCCTGTTGTGCTTGTGATTCCGAGCAGACTCAGCCAAGTCGGCGATCAGTTGCCATGCTTTTTCTTTGGTCTTGTACTTTTTTAGAGAACCATTACTCGCACCATCCAATGTAGTCTTGTCCTGAGGCTTCATGCCCTGTGTGAAGTAGCTGATCAACACTAACTTGTCAATCATATGGTGGAGGCATGCGTCTAGGAGATTATTGAAGCGCTCCCAATATTCGTAAGAGTTTCAGATTTGCCTTGAATAATCATTGAAATTTCTTTCCTCAGTCTATCAATAACTTCAGCTGGAAAGTATTTTTCTAAGAATTCTCTTCTAAGCGTGTCCCAGTTAGTAACAACTGCTTCAGGTTGAGTGTAGTACCACTCCCTCGCCTTTCTCTCAAGAGAAAACGGGAAGGCGGCCAGCAGAATAGAAGTCTCGGTTGCACCATTATGCCTGACAGTAGAACAGGCTGTCTAAAAATCCCTGAGATGCTTGAGAGGTTCTTGAGCAGGTAAGCCATGAAACTTTGACAGTAGATTGATTAGTGCAGTCTTCAGTTCAATATCTGTACCCAGATTTGGATGACGTGCTTGGAAAGGTGGCAGTGTAAAGTCCGGAGCTCCTGCTTCCTGGAGAGTAATCCTCCTGGGAGCTACCATGTTCTCTGCACATAAATCAACCAAATCAGTAGAAAGGGGGCTTGTTTCTTCCTTAAATGACGTTTCAAATTCGTCCTCGGAAAGGACTAACCGACACCGAGCCTGCCTTTAACGTGAAAGAGTTCTTTCAATTTCAGGATCAAATACGGGTAGGCTCGGATCAGGTAGTGAACGCGTCATTCAATGAAAGAAACATATATCTCATGGTAATAAAAGTAAACAAAATGCAAATAAATAAATTTCAACCAATAAATTAGCACACTATTGCACCTCCTCGGTAACGGCGCCAAAAATTGACGTGGCGGAAATTGGCCGATTAAGAATTTATAGAGAAAACAGCATTGCAAGTACAGTTCTCAACCGACTAAAATCCGCTTATCAATTTAGAAGGGGTTGTCAAAAAATTTAAAAATAAAATACTGGGAGTGTGAATCCCAGGTCGTCTCCCAACGAATTGCAGAAAGAGTGCTATTTTATTAATCAGAGGTTTTCTAAGAAATTTTCAAGTTTGGGAAATGGAGATATAAATAATAGTAAATCCAGATAAAAGCCTTGACCGGAGAAGATTAAATGGAAGTTCTATCCCTGTTGAACTTTCCCAAGTGTAATAATAAAAGGGTTGTTATCCTACTTAGTTATCCCTTATATAATAAGGGAAAGTCAAGTAACTCTCAAACTAATCCTATCGCTTGCGTCCTAATCCTTTCCTAAGAAAGGATTAGAGTCGAAGACAGGAGAATTAGCCAACAACTTCCAATTAATATTAACACTTGAGTATTCTAACTCAAGGTTTTCCTTTTTATCAACTCCCAATCAAGTTAGGGAACTACTCCATTATCATGAATATAACTTTCGGAGCATTAAGAGAGGAATAAAAGGAAGACATGATAATTAATAACCAAAAATCAATTAAAAGTAAAAATGGTTCTTTGCATTAATAAATCCCAAAATCTTGAACATACTTATCTAAACAGAGTCAATGGGCAATAAAAGAGTAAAGGAATAAAGAAACAAACTAGAATGAGGAAGTTCCAATGGAGGTAATGACTCTTTTCAATATCCAAGGCAAAGCAATAAAACTCTAAAACGATGAATGTGAAGAAAACCTAGAGGAAGGGGTAGAATTCTCTCTAGATTCCAAACTAAACTAAAGCTATGCAAAATGAGAATGTGTCTTGAGTCTCTGCTATTCTTTGGCTCTAGTCTGTGTTTCTGGGCCAAAATCTGGATCTAAAACTAGCCCGAAATTGCCCCCAGCGATTTTTGCAGGTCACGCATGTCACGCGTGCGCGCGCGTGTCGATTGTGCTTTCTGCTTGTTGCGCGTCTGCGCTAGGTGTGCGTGCGCGTCGATGTGTGGATGTGCTGCTGTGCGCGTGCACGCCTGTGCCACTCCTCGCTGGTCAGCTTCTTTATTTCCTTGCGTTCCTTCCATTTTTGCAAGCTTCCTTTCAATCCTCTAAGCCATTCCTATCCTATAAAGCCTGAAAACACTTAACGCACAGATCACGGTGTTGAATGATATAAAGGAGGATTAAAAATATGTAATTTAAAAGTCTAGGAAGCTAGTTTTCAACCATAGAATAAAATTGGGAAGAAATTGTAAAATCATGCAAATCATATGAATAAGTGAGTAAAGAGTTGATAGAAACCACTCAAATTAGCACAAGATAAACCATAAAATAGTAGTTTATCACATATCTAATCAACACTTAGGATGGATAACCCCCATAGTTAACTACCTCAAGCTCGAGATCCTCCCCCCGGAGAAGAATGAAGCAAAAAGGCTCAAAAGAGAAGCACAAAACTACACGCTGGTCTATAACGTCCTATACAGAAGAGGGATCTCAAAACCTCTCCTAAAATGCATCGCGACCTCCGATACAAAGGAAATCTTGGATGACATCCACAGTGGCATGTGTGGAAATCACCTGGGAGCTCGGGCCCTAGCCAAGAAGGTGGTTTGAGCCGGCTTCTTTTCGCTGACTTTGCAAAAGGAGGCTGCTGAGTTTGTCAAAACATGCCCTCCTTGCCAAAAACACGCTAACTTCCATATAGCACCCCCTGAAGAGCTCATCAGCGTTACCTCACCTTGGTCTGTTGCAAAATGGGGACTCGACCTACTCGGACCATGCCCACCAGGGTCAGGACAAGTCAAGTACCTCATAGTAGGGGTCGACTACTTCACTAAGTGGATTGTAGCAGAGCCCTTAGCCACTATAACCGCCCAAAAAAGTAAAAAATTCTCGTACAAAAATATTGTCACAAGGTTTGGAATTTTTTACTCCATCACCACGGACAATGAGACTTAATTTACCGACTCGAGCTTTAAGAACTTGGTGGCCGACCTAAAGATCAAACACCAGTTCACCTTGGTAGAACACCCCCAGGCCAACGGACAATTCAAAGCGGCAAATAAAGTCATACTGGCCGGGCTGAAACGGTGACTACATGATGCGAACGGAGCTTGGGCTGATGAGCTTCCCCAAGTATTATGGGAATACCAGACAACTCCACACTTTAGAACAGGAGAATCGCCGTTCCGTCTTGCTTACGGAATGGAGGCAATGATTCTCATCGAAGTAGAAGAAAGGTCTCCTAGGGTCGTGTTCTATAACGAAGAGCTCAACCCACAGGCCCAAAGAGAAGAGCTCGACCTGCTCCCAAAAGTCCGAGAAAGAGCTCGAATTAGAGAGGAAGCCCCAAAGCGTCGAATGGCTCTAAGATACATCCAAAAGGTGATCAAGAGAAGCTCTGTTACCAACGAACTTATCCTACTTCGAAATGACATCGGGACACAGAAGTCGGGTGAAGATAAGTTGGCTACGAACTGGAAAGGACCATACAGGGTAGCCAAAGTTCTAGGAAAGGGTTATTACAAGGTGTCCGACCTCAAAGGGTGAGAGCTCTCAAGGTTCTAGCACACCTGTAACCTAAGAAGATATTATAATTAGAAAGCCTTGAACCAAGGTGCATTCTTTTTCCCAATAATGAGGGTTTTTTAATGAGGCACCAGGACAAGGCTCAGGGGCACTCAAGCCTTTAGTAACCGTCTCTGTAAAGGAATTATATACTTTAATAAATCTTCCTTATGTTTCTCTCTAAAAAGTTTCCTATCTCAAATTCATTAATTTATGCTCGACAAACTACAAAAAGTCATTGCCCGACCTAAAATTCGTCAGCAAGACGAAGCGACGAGGTCCAGATTAATGTAAGAAGTTACACAAACGACTCGTAGAAAGCGACTTTCAATAGGTTGGATAAAAAATAGTCATAAAAGTAACTTGATGAAGGCCCAATTCCACAAAGTCGGACCCAATGATAAAAGGAAACTAGGACGTGTACACAACTTCTACCTACCCACCTCCAAGCAAGAAGGAACCACCCCCGAGGAGGGACCGACTACATAAAGTCGGATCTAAGAAAGGGACTCCAGTGAACCTTGGAAAACATCACAAGCGCGCATAACGCTGCCTCGAAGGTTATCAGAACAACTAAAAGTAAAAAGTGTTCAAAAACTTTTGCAAAATAAGTGTTAAACACTACTTAAGAGTTGTCAGAACAACTAAAAGAGCACTCAAAACAACTACAAAATGAGTCTTGGACATTACTTAGAAAGTTGTTAAAAAGACAACCAAAAATAAAGGTTAGGTGTTAAAAAAACTACTAGGCTATTACAAATGAAAGTCTCAATAAAAGACCCACAGGTCGGGTCATCACAAGAACAAATTTAACCAACAATCATCGGAGGTCAAGGTTATCCCCAGACATAGAAACCGGGACAGCATCAACGATCTCGGAAGAAGACCAAGAGTAACGACCTCCGGATCATCCTCAAAATGGACCTCTAGAGCTGATGAGGTCGGGCCGGTCTAGGCTTCAGGGTCGAGCACTAGAATCTCATCCTCATCCAGAGCAGTAATGATCTTCCCTTCGACCATGATATTATCCATGTTGAAAAGAGTGAGGTCGAGATTGGGAGTCAGAACATGGACTTGGCCCTTCAGGTTTTCATACATTTCAGCCATCCCCTTGACCACGTGGCCCTGAAGCTTGGCATACTCATCATAGGCTGATTGAAGCTTCTTCTTCGTATCAAACAACTCCCCATAAGTACAAGAGTAGCTTTCCTCAGTCCTTTCTTTCATCTCTTCTGCCAGCTTCGATGCCGCCTCTGCCTTGGTAGCCCAGGCTTTAGCCTTCTCTAAATCCGACTCCAACTTAGAACATTTTCTCTCTAACTCAACTTTTAAGCCATTCAACCTATCCACATCAGCCTGGGCAGCCTCTAAGAATGCCCCAGTAGAGTTGATAGGAAATTTCTTAAACTCTTTGCCAATAATTGTGCTCAAACCGACCATCCGAATGCAATTCCGAGCCATGTACTTAAGATGGTTAAGTATGGACACATCATCGGTGGATGTAAAGCTATAAGGCAAAATATGCTCCTCACTTCAGGAAAACTTATCAAAATCTTTATCGTTAATACCGGTCCCCCAGCAGTCTTCTATTTTTTAGGGGCAGGCCTCAAAATGGTAGGAGATAAAGGCGTGACCGAGGTCATCATAGGGGGATCAAGGGGAATCAAATGAATTCCAGGAGTGGGGATAACCTTCCTCTGACCCTGAGGACCTGAACTTGGCTTCTTGGGAGGAAGTCGGGAAGAGCCTTCACTAGCCCCTTTGTTCTGGAAATTCTGGGCAGCATTAGTCTTCTTAGTCTTCCGTAGGAACTTCATTGAAGTAGATCCCAAAGCCATCTCTGAAGAATAGCAAGAAAATACAAGAATTACTAAATGCACAAGCCTAAATACAAGGAAATAGAGACACAAAGACAAGAGGTCGGGTGATGACAAGTCATCATATACCCATTTTTCAAGCTAATTTCACTTGTTTTGTTAGCATTCATGCACTTTCTTGCATCCTAAGTAAGTGATTTGGAGTGAAAATGCATAACTTCTCTAAATCAAGCAACCACCATGAAAGTAATGTTAATACATGAGGTTTAAGCTAATTTTAATTGAACTTTAATTGATTTATAAGCCTCTTGAATTTAGTGATACTTGGAGTGGTTGTTTTGGTTTATTGTAGGTGAAGAAAAGAAAAGAAAAGGAAAAGCGTGGCCTAAGAAGTGTAGCCCAAGGAAAGGAAAGTGTGGCAAAGGAGAGAAGAAGCGTGCCGCATGCAAAGGGGGAGGCAACATTGCCCTCCACAAGGGCACACTGCCCTCTAGGAGGGCAACATAAGAGAACCAAGAAGAGAAGGCAACTCTGCCCTGCCCACTCCAAGGGCAGAGCACAATTTTGTGCCTTGGAACTAAGAAGAAGAGAACCTTGCCCTGCCCTCCACAAGGGCAGAATCGGGCTCTCCAAGGAAGAAATTCAAAGGAAAAATATCACCCATGCATGCCACAAGGATCGAACAAGGAACCATGAGGAAGCTAGGACTTAAGGTTGAGTGCCGTGCCAAGAAACCAAGAAAATTAATTGAGAGTTTGTCCCAGCCGTGTTTCGAACACGGGACCTCACTTTGGAAACTCTGCCCTGCCCTTGGCGCGGGCAGGGCAGCATTTGGATAGCACACAACTTTGGCGCACCACGCACGATTCTGGCACGCACAACTCTCGACCAAGGCAGCATCAGCGCGCGCACCAGGGCCATCCAGCGCGCACCAATTTTCTGCCCTACCCTTGGCGCGGGCAGGGCAGCGTTCCACGCACCATGCCGCGCCAAGCTCGCCCAAGGCCGCACCAACGCCGCACCAATTCTCGCGCCAAGCATCAATTTTCTGCCCTGCCCTCCACAAGGGCAGGGCAGCCTCCTGGAGCAACATTTTGGGCCAAAAATTCAAATTAAAAATCCATTTTGAATTCAATTCTTCACCAATTCAAAAGCCCATCCAAATCCCAATATCCAAGAATAGAAAGTGTATAAATAGGAGTTAGTTTGATGTAATTAGGACCTTTTACACACACACTTTTACCTTCACTTTTGAATTTTACTTTTACCTTTCTTTTGAGCTTTGGCACTTGTTCTTGGTGACTTCACTGAGATTTCTGAGAATTGGGGAGGAGAATTGATCTCTCTTCTTCCTCATTCTTGCCTGAGCATTTCTAATCTTCTGTTTCTGAGTTTTGGGTGTGAGAAATTGAGGAAATTCTGTCTCAATTCCCATTCAAATTCTCTTTACTTCTCTTTCTGCATAATTGAATCTATTTACATTTTCTTTACTGCTTCCTCTTCTAATTCTTTTCAATTGCTTTGTTAACTTGGATCTAGGAAGGCAAATAGAGATCTAGGCTCTGCTACCTAGTCTCTTGAGACCTGAGACCCTATTTTACTTTTGGTTCTTCTGTGAACCTTGCTGCATTTTAATTTCCTATTCTGTTTGAATTTCAGTTTACTCCAATTCATCTTCTACTTAATTGATTGTTGCAATTTACTTCTTCTTTGTTTAGATCCTGCAATCCCATTCCTCAATTCCCTTTTAAATTCAAGCAATTTACATTTCTTGCCATTTAAGTTACTGCAATTTACCTTTCTTGCACTTTAAGTTTCAGTCATTTAGTTTCTTGTTCTTTAAGATTCTGCAAGTTTACTTCCCTGCTTTATAATTTACTGCAAATTCCCCTCTCCCTTTACATTTACTGTCATTTACTTCCTGTTAAACACAAATCACTCAACCAACACTTGATTCGCTTGACTAAACCACCCACTAAACCAAAATTGCTCAATCCTTCAATCCCTGTGGGATCGACCTCACTCATGTGAGTTATTATTACTTGATGCGACCCAGTACACTTGCCGGTGAGTTTTGTGTTGGATCGTTTTCCACACATCAAGTTTTTGGCGCCGTTGCCGGGGATTGAAATAGATTGACAATGATTAAGTGAAGTGGAGGTCTAGATTAAGCATTTTTTTTCTTTTCTGTTATTCTAATTCTTACTAACACACTAACTGTTTGAACTTTTGCTTAAACTAACTAAAACCTCATTCTAGCAATAGATTGAAGTTTTATTAATTTTCTGGGTCTGTGTGTTTATTGTTGTATGTTTGTATGTCAGGTATAGGAAGATCTTCCCCTATCCTCTCTGAAATTGGTCAAAGAACTCTTCGGAGAATAAGAAGAGCCGAAAGAGGGAAGAACGTTGTTGGAGAAGAAGAATCTGAGGAGGAATTCCAAGAAATGGAAGGAGATACCAATCAACCAGGAGAAGGAGCCAACAATAATCAACAACAGAGAAGAGTCTTGGCTTCATACACATTTGCAAATGCTAGGCATTGTGGGAGTAGCATTCTTCCTCCCAATGACAATGCAAACAATTTTGAACTCAAACCACAACTCATCACTCTGGTTCAAAACAATTGTTCTTTTGGAGGAGGGCCTTTGGAGGATCCAAATCAACATTTGTCTACCTTCTTGAGAATCTGTGACACAGTGAAAACAAATGGTGTACCTCCTGATAGCTACAAGTTGCTGCTCTTCCCATTCTCTCTCAGAGATAAAGCCACTCAATGGCTAGAGACCTTTCCAAAAGAAAGCATCAACACTTGGGATGACTTGGTGAGCAAGTTCCTTGCTAAATTTTATCCCCCTCAAAGAATCCTAAGGTTGAAGACTGAGGTTCAAACGTTCACTCAAATGGAGTCTGAGAACTTATATGAAGCATGGGAAAGATATAAGGCTCTATTGAGGAAATGTCCACCAGAGATGTTCACTGAGTGGGACAAGTTGCAGAACTTCTATGAGGGACTCACTCTTAAAGCTCAAGAAGCTCTTGATCACTCTGCCGGAGGCTCATTACAACTCATGAAGACCACAGAGGAAGCTCGAAACCTCATTGATATGGTGGCCAACAACCAATATTTCTTTGCTCATCAAAGACAACGCCAACCATCACAAAGAAGAGGAATAATGGAGTTGGAAGGAGTTGATTCAATTCTAGCTCAGAACAAGATGATGCAGCAGCAGATTCAACAACAATTTGAGCAAATGGCTAAGAGAATTGATGGCTTGCAAGTGGCAGCAGTGAGCACCACAAGCCAATCTCCAACCACTTGGGTGCAAAATGAAGAAACTCAAGAAGAGCAACAACAAGAGCAAGTCCAATACATACACAACCAAAATCCGGGAACAAATGAAGTTTATGGAGATACTTACAATCCATCTTGGAAGAACCATCCCAACCTCAGATGGGGAGACAACCACAATCAAAACCAACAACCATGGCAAAGAAACACAAGTCAGAACAATTGGAAAAACACAAACCACAACCCCCAGCCAAACACTAACCAAAACTCATACAGAAAACCACAAAACAACTACCCAAATTCTAACCAATACCCACCCAATAACCACCCAACTTACCAAAAAACCTATCCTCATCCATCAACACCCCAAAATCAACCCATCTCACAAGACTCACAGAGAATCACCAATCTAGAACAGCTCATGGAAAAACTGATGAAGAACCAAGAATTGACAACAAAGAACCAAGAAGCCTCCATGAAGAACCTAGAGAGACAGATTGGGCAAATCTCCAAGAAGATTTCTGTTGAAAAACCATCAAGTTCACTACCTAGTGATACCATTCCCAACCCAAAGGAAGAATGCAAGGTCGTGCAACTAAGAAGTGGAAAGATGTTAGTAGATGGTAACCAAGGAGCAACCAAGAAGCTTATGGAGAATGACACTGAGCCAACAAAGAATAATGAAGCCATCAACAAAGACATGACAACCAAGAATGTCCCAGAAAAACTCACAGAGGAAGACAACAAACCACAGAATTTGAAGAAAGAAAAGAAGATCTTGGAAGAACCAATTCCAAAACAACATCAGATGAAGAAGAGCTCAACACCACCACTACCTTATCCACAGAGATTTCACAAGGAAACAAAGGATCAGCATTTCCACAAATTTCTTGAGACTTTTAAGAAGTTGGAGATCAACATACCTTTAGCTGAAGCTTTGGAGCAAATGCCTCTGTACGCCAAGTTCTTAAAGGAGCTCATCAACAAGAAAAGAGATTAGAATGAGAAGGAAATGGTGATGCTTAGTGAAGAATGCAGTGCACTCATTAAAAAGGGACTCCCTCCCAAGCTTGAAGACCCTGGAGGTTTCTTCTTACCATGCACTATTGGAAACCTATTCATTAACAAGGGGATGTGTGATCTAGGAGCAAGCATAAATCTAATCCCATATTCTCTAGTGAAAAAGCTTGGCATGGAGGAGGTGAAACCAACACAGATGTCCTTGGAGTTGGTGGACCAATCAGTGGTATATCCTAAAGGACTAATTGAGAACCTTTTAGTTAAGGTTGACAAGTTCATTTATCCTGCAGATTTTGTGGTCCTGGATTCTTCAGAAAATGGAAGTGATTCCATAATACTTGGTCGACCATTTCTGGCCACTGCTAGAGCCATTGTGGATATAGAGCAAGGAGAGTTAACCCTCAGGATGCATGAGGAGAGCATCATACTGAAAGTCTTTCCAGAATTACAAAGGGATGAAGAAACAAGCAAAATGAGTGATGATCTCCTTCCAAGGCAATCAACTGACAAGGAAGTAGAACAGAAAAACAAACAGATGCAAGAAGAAAAAGGGATTCAAAAGGAAGCAGGAGTGATAAGCAAGAAGGAAGGTATCACAACTCAAGTAACTGTCAAGAAAAAAAGATCAACAAGCAAGAAAAAGGTGAAGAGCAAGAAAAAAGCTCACAAAGGGTGGAAGAACAAGAGAATCCCAACTGAAGGATTTTCTAAAGGTGATAAAGTGCAACTAGTATATCAACAACAGGGAGCAGAAGATTATTACACTGTCAACCAAATACTTTCTCTTGAGCATATGGAAATTGAGCATCAAGGCACACAAAGAAAGCTGACAGTGAGAGGTGACAAGTTGAGACATCACCAACATCAACCACCTTAAAGGGAAGTCCAATGTCAAGCTAGTGACAATAAAAGAGCGCTTCATGGGAGGCAACCCATGATTTAAGATTTCTGTCTTCTCTTTCATTTAATAAGCTATGATTCCTCTGAATATGATTTTGAACTTTCATGCCTAATGAATGCATATTTGTTTTAAAGCACATGTCAAACTTCTAAGTTTGGTGTCCCTTAAGGCACACTTAATTTTTGCTTTTCAAAAAGAGAGGGAGTTATTCTTAGAACATATGCATAATTCTTCTTGAGGAAGCATATGACCAAACACTAAGTTTGGTGTCTGCATGTGTCACAATGTTCAGAGGATCATTTCCCAATCATGGATTCAAAACCATACACAAAGGGATCATGCATCAGTCTTTTAAAAAGGCATCAATTGTGAAGAATGGTTTGCATTGCTAAGCCATCCCCTAAATAAAAGATAAGTTTGGTGTTCACCAACCTTTAACATCTTTAATTAAGGGACACAATTGACCATGAAAATATTTTTCATAATAATAAACAAAACAAAACAATTTTTTTCATTTAATACAAATTAATTGCCAACGGCCATATTAATGATCTAAGGCTAGATATCTTGATTCTTGCAGGAGAAAAAGATTAAGATAAACGCAAGGAGGGGCCACGGCTAGGAGAAGCTATGTGAGGGAGGTCACATGTGCCTAGGAGAACGCGCTCATGGGGAACAAAATCTGCATGCATGCAACATTGAACACCTAAATGCATGCAACCAATGGAAGAAGGATCCTCGTCAAGCCTCAACAATGCATGCGGACCGTCCATTCCATGAGTCCTCTAGATGAACAATTCAATCTCAGCCCTTCATGAGCACAAACGGATTCTTCATACATTCATTCATTGTGGTTTCGAAGGGAAGCTTGAAGACTTGGCCTATAAGTAGCCGTTGGCACCAACACGGCATACACATTCTCATTCAAGCCACTTTCATATGAAAACCATACTCTCTTCCACTTTCAAAGCCAACATAATTCCCTTACCTCACAACAGAACCGAACCAAAACTCTTCCCAAACACAACACACATTTCTTCTACTCTCACTTTTTCTTTCTTCTTACCTCAAATCTGATGGCCTCTTCAAGTTCAAAAAGAAGGCCGGGGAAGGAACCTATGGTAACCGAACTTCCATCCTTTGATGTAACCAAATTTAGATCCCAATTCCATGAAGGGAGATATCATAGGTTCATGGAGGCAAAGAATGTCATTTATGAGAAAGGTCTTGATTTAAGGGAAGGAGAATACCCCATCATGAGGCAAATCACTAAAGAAAGAAGGTGGGAGCTCTTGTGTGCTCCTCTAACTGACATCAGTGCAGTTATGATTAGGGAGTTCTATGCTAATGCTGTGAAGGAAAATAAAGATAGTGCTCCTTACACAAGTTATGTCAGAGGAGTTGAAGTGAGCTTCAGTCCAGCAGCCATCACAAGAGCCCTCAAGTTGAGAACCATAACCTATGCAGAGCCTAGTTATGAGGCTAGATTGCAAAGGGAAAATAATCCTGATGAAATTTTGCAAGGGTTATGTGTGGAGAACACTGATTGGGAAAGAGATTCAAAGGGAGTTCCAAGTCACATAAGGAGGATAAATCTCACTCCTGTGGCTAAGGGATGGTATGAAATAGTGAGGAGATCTATCCTTCCTACTGGAAACGCCTCTTGGGTCACAATCAAACGAGCACTCTTGACATACTGCATCTTGCATGGAGGTGAGATCAACCTCGCACAACTCATAGCTGACAGTATTCAAGAAATGGCCGATAGCACAAGCAAATCAAAGAGTCTTGGATATCCAAGTACCATCCTCAGGCTATGTGACAAAGCTGGAGTAATTTTTGAAGATGAGGATACAATAAAAGTGAAGAAAGGGAAATGGATTACCAAGAAGAGCATGGAGGGAACGAATGAAGAAGAAAATCAAGAAGGGGTAATAGCTCCTAGACAAAAGAGATCACAAAGAGAGAAAGGACGAAATCAAGCTCATGATGTCATAGACATGAGCCAGCTACACAGAGCAATAGAAGAATTATCTCAGCAACTCATGCAGGCTCAACAAGGCCAAAATCAGGGGGGCCAAGTGAAATATCTAGAGCCCCATCCAGAATTTAGGGAGCAATATCTGAAAGGCAAAGAAGAACAAGAAGCTTGGCAGCATCAAATGGAGGAGAAACAAGAGAGATGGCAACAACAAATGATGACTCAGCAGCAAGAATTTCAAGCACAGATTCTTGAAGGACAAAAAGAGCAATACAAAGAGTTCAAAGAATCATATGATAAGCTGTATTTTAGTCAAGCTAAAGTAGGGGAATATAGTCACAACCTGTATCAATGGAAGAATGTTCATCATACCATGGGAGAAGCTAGACACGTACAAAGAATGGAGAGTGATGAAAACATGCAAGCAAGGTTGGAGTACTTGACCCACAATTTGCCAACACTCAATCCAGAGATCAAGCCATTTGAGCAGTGCCCTGAATTTTTAGCCAAGCAACAAGCAAGATCTCATCAATACACTGAGTCAACCTTTCAAAGATTGGAAGATTTTGGGCTCAGAGGACTCTTAGATTCTGTCTGGGGTAGAAGATGTCCTGGTGAAGAGATCCAAGATTATTCCAAGACAGGGAAGAGAAAGAAGAAGAAGGGAGAATCAAGCAGCAGCCATGACCATTAGAAGGTGGCAAAGTTCTTTCATACTTCCTCTTTCATGTCTCTAATAAGGAGATGCATGTCTGAAACATGATATGCCTCCATCATTTATTTCGTTTACTTTATGCAATTTTTGTTTCTTGTTTTTCATTTCAATTAGTTAATAAATAGCTAGAAAAATGCTAAGTCTGCATATTGCTTGCATCCATCACTTAGCTTTAAATATTGTTTTGTTTCCCATATGCTTAAATAAAAGAGTTTGGTTTGAATTGAAAAGTGAAATATCCAATGTTGCACAAGTATGAATGGAAGTTGGTGGTGGTATATGTGTATGATTAAATGCATAACTCATGAAATAATTGTTGCATAATATCATTCTCATTGTGAGTTAGCTTGCTGCTACAAAGACTCTTATCAATAATGAAAAAGCCCTTGGTAACAAAAACAGAAAGAAAAAGGAAAGGAAAAGCCAAAATGGCAAGAAAAACAAAGAATAAAGGTTGGACACCAATAGCTTGGACCCTAGGACATATGCCTGTGGTGTTCTTGTACTAAGATCTGCTTGGATGAGTAAATTCTAAGGGGTATTTTAAAACCCGGTCACTTAGATCAACTGATTTGGGATGGCCAATTGAAAATCCACAATAAAGAGCAACTTAGATACAAAACATTTAGTTATCCAAAGAGATGCTGGGCATCAATGAGCCTAGGAAGAATTAGTGAGCCATGTGTCTGTGGTGGAAAGATGTTGAGCAAAAGAAAAGAAAATAAAGCCAAAGGCAATGCTGCAGCATTTGACACCCAACCTCTAAAAAAAATAATAAGCTTGTTAAGCATTGTAAGCCAAGAAAAGTTAGCAAGGGAGTGAGTAAAAAGTGAGTCTTATTACAGCAAGTTTAGCAAGCTTTTGAAGAAAGATATATATTATGTAACAGGAATAATAACCTGAGTTGTCATTGTCTGCATAAATGCCCCATAGATCAAGTTCTGCTATCTGCATAATAAGGAAAAGTATCCTTTTCTTATTCATTCCATTTACTCTTAGTCTTGATGCTTGCTTGGGGACAAGCAAGATTTAAGTTTGGTGTTGTGATGACAAGTCATCATATACCCATTTTTCAAGCTAATTTCACTTGTTTTGTTAGCATTCATGCACTTTCTTGCATCCTAAGTAAGTGATTTGGAGTGAAAATGCATAACTTCTCTAAATCAAGCAACCACCATGAAAGTAATGTTAATACATGAGGTTTAAGCTAATTTTAATTGAACTTTAATTGATTTATAAGCCTCTTGAATTTAGTGATACTTGGAGTGGTTGTTTTGGTTTATTGTAGGTGAAGAAAAGAAAAGAAAAAGAAAAGCGTGGCCTAAGAAGTGTAGCCCAAGGAAAGGAAAGTGTGGCAAAGGAGAGAAGAAGCGTGCCGCATGCAAAGGGGGAGGCAACATTGCCCTCCACAAGGGCACACTGCCCTCTAGGAGGGCAACATAAGAGAACCAAGAAGAGAAGGCAACTCTGCCCTGCCCACTCCAAGGGCAGAGCACAATTTTGTGCCTTGGAACCAAGAAGAAGAGAACCTTGCCCTGCCCTCCACAAGGGCAGAATCGGGCTCTCCAAGGAAGAAATTCAAAGGAAAAATATCACCCATGCATGCCACAAGGATCGAACAAGGAACCATGAGGAAGCTAGGACTTAAGGTTGAGTGCCGTGCCAAGAAACCAAGAAAATTAATTGAGAGTTTGTCCCAGCCGTGTTTCGAACACGGGACCTCACTTTGGAAACTCTGCCCTGCCCTTGGTGCGGGCAGGGCAGCATTTGGATAGCACACAACTTTGGCGCACCACGCACGATTCTGGCACGCACAACTCTCGACCAAGGCAGCATCAGCGCACGCACCAGGGCCATCCAGCGCGCACCAATTTTCTGCCCTACCCTTGGCGCGGGCAGGGCAGCGTTCCACGCACCATGCCGTGCCAAGCTCGCCCAAGGCCGCACCAACGCCGCACCAATTCTCGCGCCAAGCATCAATTTTCTGCCCTGCCCTCCACAAGGGCAGGGCAGCCTCCTGGAGCAACATTTTGGGCCAAAAATTCAAATTAAAAATCCATTTTGAATTCAATTCTTCACCAATTCAAAAGCCCATCCAAATCCCAATATCCAAGAATAGAAAGTGTATAAATAGGAGTTAGTTTGATGTAATTAGGACCTTTTACACACACACTTTTACCTTCACTTTTGAATTTTACTTTTACCTTTCTTTTGAGCTTTGGCACTTGTTCTTAGTGACTTCACTGAGATTTCTGAGAATTGGGGAGGAGAATTGATCTCTCTTCTTCCTCATTCTTGCCTGAGCATTTCTAATCTTCTGTTTCTGAGTTTTGGGTGTGAGAAATTGAGGAAATTCTGTCTCAATTCCCATTCAAATTCTCTTTACTTCTCTTTCTGCATAATTGAATCTATTTACATTTTCTTTACTGCTTCCTCTTCTAATTCTTGTCAATTGCTTTGTTAACTTGGATCTAGGAAGGCAAATAGAGATCTAGGCTCTGCTACCTAGTCTCTTGAGACCTGAGACCCTATTTTACTTTTGGTTCTTCTGTGAACCTTGCTGCATTTTAATTTCCTATTCTGTTTGAATTTCAGTTTACTCCAATTCATCTTCTACTTAATTGATTGTTGCAATTTACTTCTTCTTTGTTTAGATCCTGCAATCCCATTCCTCAATTCCCTTTTAAATTCAAGCAATTTACATTTCTTGCCATTTAAGTTACTGCAATTTACCTTTCTTACACTTTAAGTTTCAGTCATTTAGTTTCTTGTTCTTTAAGATTCTGCAAGTTTACTTCCCTGCTTTATAATTTACTGCAAATTCCCCTCTCCCTTTACATTTACTGTCATTTACTTCCTGTTAAACACAAATCACTCAACCAACACTTGATTCGCTTGACTAAACCACCCACTAAACCAAAATTGCTCAATCCTTCAATCCCTGTGGGATCGACCTCACTCATGTGAGTTATTATTACTTGATGCGACCCGGTACACTTGCCGGTGAGTTTTGTGTTGGATCGTTTTCCACACATCATCGGGTACTACCTAACTCGGACCGGAGAAGGCTGGGATTCCCCAAGAATTTCTTCATGTCCAAGTGAGGAGCTCGACCCCAATGCTCTTCCAAAACACCAACCAAAGCCCGTTCTACCTCATCTAGATTATCTAGGGTATACTTAACCACCACTAAACTCTCTTGTCACCAAAAGGGGAAGGAATGCTCATTATTCTCGTCCAAAAAGAAAGGACGGACATCATCCACATCTCAGACCTTAAAGTAGTAATTTTTGCAATCATGAAAGGACTCATAAAAAATGGAAAAGGCCTTCCTACCCTAGTTGGCCCGAAAAGAAATCCAAGAAGCCTTCTTCTTTTGTGACCCAGGCTTGGTTAAGACAAATAGATATAGAAAAAGGCTAAGGGAAGGTCGGACACCTAACTATTGACACAAAAGTTAAAAAATCTTCATAAATGCCCAGGAATTAGGATGAAGCTGGGAGGGCGCTACATTGCAGGTCCAAAGGATTTCAGTCTCAAACTCAGTAAAAGGTAGGGTAATGCCTAACTTGGTAGAAAAATAGTCGTATGCATAGAAAAATGGGTGCTCGGAAGCATTTAAAGGAGGAAAACAAACCTCTCTTTGGGGTCAGGGACAACTAGTTCCTAATCTTTCTCGTCCTCCTTGTAGTCACATATCCTATGAAATCTCCTAAGTTGATCACAATACTCCCGATGTACCACCCGTTACACAACAGAGAACTACTAAATTTACCCAATCACGTAGGCCAGGGGAAACTTTTAAAGACATTTCCGTAAGGTCCCTACGAGCACAACAATAAAGAAACAAAAAACTATCACTACAGGCAGCTTGGTCAGGGGCAAAAGAGATCGGATAAATCCTTGAAGACTGACAAAATACAGCATTTCTATCAAAAAACACCTAACTAGCTAAAAGGTGCCCCTACCTCACGACGTCGACGTCACAACACAACGGCACCTTTTGGAGGAAACACGAATACAAACAAGCACAACTCAAAGGTATGAAAAGCCCAAAAAGAACCCTCCGATACCAAGCACGTCATCTGATGAGCGGAAAATTTATACGCTTTTTGGCATTGTTTTTAGGTAGTTTTTAGTATGATCTAGTTACTTTTAGGGATGTTTTCATTAGTTTTTATGTTAAATTCACATTTCTGGACTTTACTAGGAGTTTGTGTGTTTTTCTATGATTTCAGGTAAATTCTGGCTGAAATTGAGGGACCTGAGCAAAACTCTGAAAGCAAGGCTGACAAAGGACTGCTGATACTGTTGGATTCTGACCTCCCTGCACTTGAAATGAATTTTCTAGAGCTACAGAACTCCAAATGGCGCGCTCTCAATGGCGTTGGAAAGTAGACATCCAGAGCTTTCCAGCAATATATAATAGTCCATACTTTATTTGGGAATTGATGACGTAAACTGGCGCTCAACGCCAGTTTCATGTTGCTGTCTGGAGTCAAACGCCAGAAACACGTCACGATCCAGAGTTGAACGCCCAAAACACGTTACAACTTGGCGTTCAACTCCAAAAGAAGCCTCAGCTCGTGGATAGATCAAGCTCAGCCCAAACATACACCAAGTGGGCCCTGAAAGTGGATTTATGCATCAATTACTTACTTCTGTAAACCCTAGTAGCTAGTTTATTATAAATAGGACTTTTTACTAGTGTATTAGTCATCTTTTGGCCATTCGGTCTTTTGATCATTCAGGGGGCCGGCCATTCGGCCATGCCTGAACCTTCATCACTTAGGTATTTTCAACGGTGGAGTTTCTACACACCATAGATTAAGGGTGTGGAGCTCTGCTGTACCTCAAGTTTTAATACAATTACTACTATTTTCTATTCAGTTCCCTTTATTCCTATTCTAAGATATTCGTTGCACTTTAACTTGATGAATGTGATGATCCGTGACACTCATCATCATTTTCATCTATGAATGCGCGTGACTGACAACCACTTCTGTTCTACCTTAGACCGGGCGCATATCTCTTGGATTCCTTAATCAGAATCTTCGTGGTATAAGCTAGAATTGATGGCGGCATTCATGAGAATCCGGAAAGTCTAAACCTTGTCTGTGGTATTCCGAGTAGGATTCTGGGATTGAATGACTGTGACGAGCTTCAAACTCCTGAAGGCTGGGCGTTAGTGACAGACGCAAAAGAATCAAGGGATTCTATTCCAACCTGATTGAGAACCGACAGATGATTAGCCGTGTTGTGACAGAGCATTTGGACCTTTTTCACTGAGAGGATGGGATATAGCCATTGAAAATGGTGATGCCCTACATACAGCTTGCCATAGAAAGGAGTAAGAAGGATTGAAGGAAGGCAGTAGGAAAGCAGAGATCCAAAAGGGACAATTCATCTCCATGCACTTATCTGAAATTCCCACCATTAATTTACATAAGTATTTCTATCCTATTTTATTTATCTTTTAATTATCTAATCTCCCATAACCACATGGATAAGCCTGACTGAGATTTACAAGATGACCATAGCTTGCTTCATACCATCAATCTCCGTGGGATCGACCCTTACTCACGTAAGGTATTACTTGGACGACCCAATGCACTTGCTGGTTAGTTGTGTGATGTTGTGAACCTTGGCATTGACACCAAGTTTTTGGCGCCATTGCCAAGGAAAGAAAAAGCAATGAATTTTACAAAATGCAATAACATATGAATCACAATTTCGTGCACCAAGTTTTTGGCGCCGTTACTGGGGATTGTTCGAGTATGGACAACTGACGGCTCATCTTGTTGCTCAGATTGGGTAATTTTATTTTATTTTATTTTGTTTTATTATTCTTAAATTTAAAAAAAAATTATATTACTTATCATGTTCTTCAGAATTTTTAAGAATGGATTCTAGAGTTTCATGAAGCATGTTGAAGCCTGGCTGGCTGTAAAGCCATGTCTAAATTCTTTTGGACTGAGGCTTCAAAACCATCTTCATAGAGGCAAACTAATTTGAATATTAGCTGTATGCTAAAGCTTGGCTGGCCATTGGCCATGTCTAGTGTTTTGGACTGGAGCTTTCATTGAAAGCTTGGCTGGCTATTAAGCCATGTCTAATTCCTGGACCGGAGCTTTAGACTAACATTGCGAAGATTCCTGGAATCCTTATTAAAAATTTTGAATTTCTTATTTTCTTTTTCTTATATGTTTTTCGAAAAAAATCAAATAAAATACAAAAAAATTAGAAAATCATAAAAATAAAAAATATTTTGTGTTTCTTGTTTGAGTCTTGTGTCAAGTCATAAGTTTGGTGTCAATTGCATGTTCATCTTTTTCTTGCATAAAATTTTCGAAAAATTAATGCATTCATGGTGTTCTTCATGATCTTCAAGTTGTTCTTGATGAATCCTCTTGTTTGATCTTCATATTTTCTTGTTTTGTGTTGTATGGTGTTTTTCATATGCATTCTTGCATTCATAGAGTCTAAACATGAAAAATTTCTAAGTTTGGTGTCTTGCATGTTTTCTTTACATTGAAAATTTTTCAAAAATATGTTCTTGATGTTCATCATGATCTTCAAAGTGTTCTTGGTGTTCATCTTGACATTCATAGTGTTCTTGCATGCATCATGTGTTTTGATCCAAAATTTTCATGCATTGAGTATTTTCAGTGTTTTTCTCTCTCATCATAAAAAAATTCAAAAAAAAATCAAAAATAAAAAAATATCTTATCTTTTTAAATCTTATCTTTTTAAAATCTTTTTCAAAAATCATATCTTTTCCATTTTTTTTCATATTCGAAAATTTCAAAAATCTTTTTCAAAATATTTTCAAAATCTTTTTCTTATCTTTACATCATATTTTCGAAAATTGCATCAAAAATTAATGTTTTGATTCAAAAATTTCAAGTTTGTTACTTTCTTGTTAAGAAAGATTCAAATTTTAAGTTCTAGAATCATATCTTGTGATTTCTTGTGAGTCAAGTCATTAATTGTGATTTTAAAATTCAAATCTTTTTCAAAACAAATTTCAATCATATCTTTTTAAAACCATATCTTTTAAAATCATATCTTTTCAAAAATATCTTTTCAAATCTTATCTTTCCAAAATCATATCTTTTTTAATCATATCTTTTCATATCATATCTTTTTCAAACTTTAATTTCAAAAATCTTTTCTAACTTCTTATCTTTTCAAAATTAATTTTCAAATCTTTTTCAACTAACTAATTGATTTATTTGTTTGTTTTATCTTTTATCTTTTTCAAAACCACCTAACTACTTTTCCCTCTTCAATTTTCAAAAATATCTCACCTCTTTTTCAAAATTCTTTTTAATTAACTAATTGTTTCAAATTTTAATTTTAATTTTATTTCTTCCTTTAATTTTTGAAATTACTAACCTATTTTTCAAAATTATTTTCGAATTTCTCTCCCCCTCATCTCTTTCTATTTATTTTATTTATTTACTAACACTTCTCTTCATCCTAAAATTCGAACCCCCCTCTCTCTGAGTTCGAATTTTCTTCTTCTCCTTCTTATTCTTCTTCTTTTCTACTCACATAAAGGAACCTCTATATTTGGACAAAGAGGATCCCTATTATTATTTTCTGTTCCCTTCTTTTTCATATGAGCAGGAGCAAGGACAAGAACATTCTTATTGAAGCAGATCCTGAACCTGAAAGGACTCTGAAGAGGAAGTCAAGAGAAACTAAAAATTAACAATTCAGAGAAACCTCAAAAAAAAAAAGAAAAAAAAAAGAGAAAAGGGAAGACAATAAGCTTCCACCTCCGAGTCATGGGAGATGGAAAGACTCATCTAAAGGGTTTATAGCTCAGTGGTAGAATATTTGACTGCAAATCAAGAGATCCCTGAGATACCTAAGGGGATAAATTATCCTCCACACAACTATTGGGAGCAAATAAAGATAAGAGCACTAAAATCACTAGGGATCAAGCAACAGAGGCAAGGAAGAGACATAAAGGAGCCCAAAAAGCATCAATGGTCCTTCAAGAAGGCACCACCCTCACTAAGGTGGACTCATTCCTTGTTCTTAAATTTTTTTTCTGCTTTTTGTTTTTTTTATATGTTATATGTTTATCTATGTTTATGTCTTTATTACATGATTATTATTATTATTTAGTAACTATGTCTTAAGGCTATGAATAATTCTATGAATCCTTCACCTCTCTTAAATGAAAAATGTTTTTAATTCAAAAGAACAAGAAGTACATGAATTTCAAATTTATCCTTGAATTTAGTTTAATTATATTGATATGGTGACAAAACTTTTTGTTTTCTGAATGAATGCTTGAACAGTGCATAAATTTTGATCTTGTTGTTTATGAATGTTAAAATTTTTGGCTCTTGAAAGAATGATGAACAAAGAGAAATGTTATTGACAATCTGAAAAATCATAAATTTGATTCTTGAAGCAAGAAAAAGCAGTGAATGGCAAAAAAAATAAAAAAATAATTGGCGAAAAAAATAGAAAGAAAGAAAGAAAAAGCAAGCAGAAAAAGCCAATAGCCCTTAAAACCAAAAGGCAAGGGTAAAAAGGATCCAAGGCTTTGAGCATCAATGGATAGGAGGGCCCAAGGAAATAAAATTCAGGCCTAAGCGGCTAAATCAAGCTGTCCCTAACCATGTGTTTGTGGCATGCAGGTCCAAGTGTAAAGCTTGAGACTGAGTGGTTAAAGTCGTGATCCAAAGCAAAAAGAGTGTGCTTAAGAGCTCTGGACACCTCTAACTGGGGACTTTAGCAAAGCTAAGTCACAATCTGAAAAGGTTCACCCAGTTATGTGTCTGTGGCATTTATGTATCTGGTGGTAATACTGGAAAACAAAGTGCTTAGGGCCACGGCCAAGATTCATAAAAGTAGCTGTGTTCAAGAATCAACATACTTAACTAGGAGAATCAATAACACTATCTGAAATTCTAAGTTCCTAGAGATGCCAATCATTCTAAACTTCAAAGGAAAAAGTGAAATGCCAAAACTGTTCAGAAGCAAAAAGCTACAAGTCCCGCTCATCTAATTAGAATTAATATTCATTGATATTTTGGAATTTATAGTATATTCTCTTCTTTTTATCCTATTTGATTTTCAGTTGCTTGGGGACAAGCAACAATTTAAGTTTGGTGTTGTGATGAGCGGATAATTTATACGCTTTTTGGCATTGTTTTTAGGTAGTTTTTAGTATGATCTAGTTACTTTTAGGGATGTTTTCATTAGTTTTTATGTATAATTCACATTTCTGGACTTTACTAGGAGTTTGTGTGTTTTTCTATGATTTCAGGTAAATTCTGGCTGAAATTGAGGGACCTGAGCAAAACTCTGAAAGCAAGGCTGACAAAGGACTGCTGATGCTGTTGGATTCTGACCTCCCTACACTCGAAATGGATTTTCTGGAGCTACAGAACTTCAAATGGCTTGCTCTTAACGGCATTGGAAAGTAGACATCCAGAGCTTTCCAGAAATATATAATAGTCCATACTTTATTCGGGAATTGACGACGTAAACTGGCGCTCAATGCCAGTTCCATGTTGCTATCTGGAGTCAAACGCCAGAAACACGTCACGACCCAGAGTTGAACGCCCAAAACACGTTACAACTTGGTGTTCAACTCCAAAAGAAGTCTCAGCTCGTGGATAGATCAAGCTCAGCCCAAACATACACCAAGTGGGCCCTAGAAGTGGATTTATTCATCAATTACTTACTTCTGTAAACCCTAGTAGCTAGTTTATTATAAATAGGACTTTTTACTAGTGTATTAGTCATCTTTTGGTCATTCGGTCTTTTGATCATTCAGGGGGCTGGCCATTCGGCCATGCCTGAACCTTCATCACTTATGTATTTTCAACAGTGGAGTTTCTACACACCATAGATTAAGAGTGTGGAGCTCTGCTGTACCTCAAGTTTTAATGCAATTACTACTATTTTCTATTCAATTCTCTTTATTCCTATTCTAAGATATTCGTTGCACTTCAACTTGATGAATGTGATGATCCGTGACACTCATCATCATTCTCACCTATGAACGCGCGTGACTGACAACCACTTCCGTTCTACCTTAGACCGGGCGCATATCTCTTAGATTCCTTAATCAGAATCTTCGTGTTATAAGCTAGAATTGATGGCGGCATTCATGAGAATCCGGAAAGTCTAAAGCTTGTCTGTGGTATTGCGAGTAGGATTCTGGGATTGAATGATTGTGACGAGCTTCAAACTCCTGAAGGCTGGGCGTTAGTGATAGACGCAAAAGAATCAAGGGATTCTATTCCAACCTGATTGAGAACCGATAGATGATTAGCCGTGCTGTGACAGAGCATTTGGACCTTTTTTACTGAGAGGATGTGATGTAGCCATTGACAACGGTGATGCCCTACATACAGCTTGCCATAGAAAGGATTATGAAGGATTGAAGGAAGGCAGTAGGAAAGTAGAGATCCAAAAGGGACAATTCATCTCCATGCACTTATCTGAAATTCCTACCATTAATTTACATAAGTATTTCTATCCTATTTTATTTATCTTTTAATTATCTAATCTCCCATAACCACATGGATAAGCCTGACTGAGATTTACAAGATGACCATAGCTTGCTTCATACCAACAATCTCCGTGGGATCGACCCTCACTCACGTAAGGTATTACTTGGACGACCCAGTGCACTTGCTGGTTAGTTGTGCGAAGTTGTGAACCATGGCATTGACACCAAGTTTTTGGCGCCATTGCCAGGGAAAGAAAAAGCAATGAATTTTACAAAATGCAATAACATATGAATCACAATTTCGTGCACCATAATCCCAACAGCCATAACAGTTTCAAAGCACAAAAAGGAAACAAAAGAAGTAAAAATCACTAGAAACAACCAAGTCAAACAAAAATGTTCCTTCCTAAAGAAATTACAGAAATGTTATTGTCGAAAATGAAATCAGACAAAACAGAAAAACACCACCAGTGTCCACCAACAACAAAGCAAGGCAAAGTTTCAACCAAACATCTACTAGAGACTACCACTAAGGAGCAGAAAAGGAAAAAAGAAAGCGAAGTACCAACCTAAGGATGAATCAAGGAAGAGGAGCATGCCAAGCAGTAAAAACACGAACAATCCTCTCCATAAATGAAGCCGCCAAAAACCCAAGAAAGGGATAATCTTGGGAACTAGGGCAGTCAAAGAAGCAGCAAAGGAGAGAATTTGTTGGCAAAGGAAAACGAAAGAGAAAAGCGTCACAGAAAATGGGAAAAGAAAAAGTAAAGAAAAAGGCGACAAGGCCTCTTATAAATGCCGAAAGAGTGAAATGGCGAAGGAATAAAGGCCCAATTTAAGCCTTAAAAGCGCTTGCAAGAACCAAGGAAATTGCATGCCAAACTAGGCTTCACATTTAAAGCGGAGCAGCGTTTCAAATTTCAAAAAATAAAAAATAAAACAAATGAAGGGTCACCTACCCGAGCTACCCTAAGAAAAATGACCGACAAAGACAAAGTCGTTGATGCTTGAGCACGAACTATAGAAAGATCGAAGCTCAAGTAGGGGCACTGTTCATACCCTAGTCTGAGCTTTAAGCCGAGGCCCAGTATGGTGAAAGGGCCGACATCTGGAGAAGGCCCTCCAACCTCTAGCAGACCTCTTCTAAGAGGTTGTAAACCATCCAAAAGAGAGCAAGGCATGGTCACTACTTCTAGAAGGTGGTGACCAAGAGGATAAGATCTCAATAAACTCCCAAAGATAAAAGATAAGATAAGATTATTACCCTCAGGGAAGTCACCACTCTCTACCATAAATACACTAGAACTCCCAGGTATAACTCACATTCTACTCTACAAAAACCTTGCCTAAAATTCCTTGCTAACTTAAGCATCAGAAACTCTTGCAGGTACCACCCCCAATATCCTCACGAGGAACTCGGAATAGGCAGCACCTCGACACCCACAAGTCAGACACTGCCACTCGAAGGGAACCGAAACTCTACATTTAGACCCGACTCAACATTTTAGGTAACTCTTAGAACAAGTTACGTTTTCTTTTTTTCCTCTATTGTTAACAATCTTATGTATACTAATATTGCATGTGTAATAAGGTAAATATTATTATTAGTTTTAAAAAATATGACATTAGTGTTAATATAATGAGTGTTAAATATTATTATATATCTTAAAATAATATTATATGTTAATATTCATATTTTTTATTATGGTAAATTATTAATATCAATGTTATATATATATATATATATATATATATATATATATATATTAACATTAAAGTATGTTATATATTAATGTTAATAAAATATATTTATTTTAATATATTCATGCTAAAGATACGTAAATATATTATTAATGAATATATTATTAACCTAAGATTAATAATATATATAATTAACATTAAGATTAACGGAAAATATATTTTACTGAAGATACATAAATTTTAAATAATATATATGTAAAGTATTTTTAGTTATAAAACATACACATAGTTTCTATAATGTTTGTTATATATCAGTCTAATTTTTTTTATCTTTATTCATATTCAGGTAACGAGAGTTTTAAAATCGAGAAAAAAAAATTGATTTCTATTTCATATCTCAAATAGGAAGAATAAAATGTAAATCATTTCTATAACAGCATTAATAGATAAATGGCAGTTCGAGATACATACTTTTCATCACACACTGAAAGATGTGAAACATTTCTATAGTCTACTGATCGATAGTAGTGCTGTAAGTGGAAGAACAAATAGTAGTCTTGCCCACTTGGTTGACGAATGCATGACCAATTTTGGGATATTGCCAGGAGGAGACGATAATGTATCTAGTGTGATAAAGCTGTCATGGATTAGACAAATTCGTGCTGCAGAGGTGTTGGACACTCCAAAGTCTTTGCAACGCTATGTTCGATGTCATATATTCTACTTAACTGGGGTCACTTTGTTTTCCAACAAGTCGATGTCGATGGTGAGCTGCATGTACCTTTTTCCTGTTGACAAATTTTTCAGAAATTGTCTTATAGTTGGGGTTCAGCATGTTTGGCATATCTATATAAGTCTTTGTGTCGGGCTTCGCATTATGATACAAAGGAGATAGATGGTCCACTAGTGTTGTTGCACGTCTGGGCATTGGAGTGAATGCCTAGCGGAATTGAGGATTCAGAGTTGTAAAATGTAATTTAAGAAGGTGTGAACTTGGTTGATATCAAATGAGTGAATTGGGATGATTGGGAGGCATTATATTGAATAAAAAATGATACGGCTTGTGAACCTTTGAAAAAATTAGTAAATTCTATTTTTGGGCGAAAACTGGTTTTGGACCAACTTCGGTGGATCGTAACTCGGTCCTCAGATTTAAAAATTTAATGAAAATAGATTTTTATGAAAGTTCATTTATTGATCTTTCCAACGGTTCAAGACTGGTTGAAAAATGATTTTTAACCAAAAAAAGTTATATACTTTTAAAATTTTGGTAAAAAACTGCATTTTTGTAGCATACCAGCTTTTTCTGGATTCTGATATGCATGCGTACGCGGAGGTGTCACGCGACGCGAGCATTTACCACAGCCAAGTTGATGAACTCTATTTTATCATTATAAATTGTGCTATAAAGCATGGAGTTTATCAACTTTCTTGCAAAATATTGGGCAATTAAATGATTTTTCGAATCTTGCTTCGAATGAAGTTGTGCTCCTAATTATTAATTTTTATGCCATTTGATGTTGTGAGTAAATTTTTTTAAGTTTTTTAGAGTAAAGGTGTATCAATGGTTTCAAATGATCTAAAAGAATGGAGTGAAGAAGCGAACACAGGAAGCGATTCGGGTGATAGTCCGCATGTGCGAAACGGGCCCACTTATTTTCTTTAATGAAACACGTGCATCCTTGTTTTGGGCCACAAAAAGGTCCAAAACCCAAAAGTATTTAAGAAAAAAATGCAATGTAGTTAGTAGTAGGTAGTCTTAGTTTGATTTTTATTACAATGTTTTAGTAAATTCTAGAGAGAGAAGCTCTAACTTCTCTCTAGAATTCTTAGAGTTTCTACTTTAATTCTCATTTATTTTAGTTTTTAATCTTATTTTAGCTTAGTTTTAATTACATTTTCTTGTTCTACTACTTTAGTTCATTAACACCTTCTTATTAGTTTCTTGTTTATATTATTTTAGTTATGAACTCTTGTTGAATTCTCATTTTCTTTAAATGCAATTTGCTGTTTTATGTTTCATCCTTTCTTATTTGAGTTATTATTATTGTTTTCTTGTATTTGGTAGCTATAGATTTTACTATTGTAATTTATGATACTTTATGTTTATACACTCTAGGTATTTAATAAAATACTTGAATTAGTTTTAGAGTAGATTTTTGCATTCTTGGTTATGATTGAGAAATTAGGTAATCTTGAGTGATTAATGTCCAATTTGGACTGATAATCTAGGGTTGTTAGTTGATCTTGTATTCACTAACGTTAACCTCTTACTAAGCTCATTTAGTAAAGTGGTTATGATTTGTGAATTAAAATGAATTATGCCTACTTGACCTTCTCCCGATGCTGGAGATAACGTAATAGGATTACTCTTGATAATTATTGTGTTTAGATTAATGACAAGGATAGAAAATCTTGATTCTCAATCCTTGCTAAGAGTGTCATTTTAGTATTTATATTTCTTTAGTTGTTTGCTTTACTTTCTTGCTATTTAAATTCTTGTCAATTGCTATCTCACTCCTGATATTCTCATAACCGATAACGTGCATACCTCACTGAAACTCCTTTGAGAGATGATCCGAGATCTAATACTCTTAGTTTTTATTCGTTTGTGTTGTGACAAGTAAATTAAACTTTGATGAAGCAATTCTTTTCGAGAAATTCTAAACCAATGTTTGGCCCGCATCACAAGTACTTATGCATATGCGGACACGGCATGGATACACGACTTTGGAAAATTTTGGGTTCGTGCATACGCGGATGTGGCTTGTGTATGCGAGGCAGTGATTCTGTCTGGACACTCGTGTATGGAATTGTGGTCCGCGTAAGCGACACTGCCAAAAGTTGAACTCATGCTTACGCATGACCATCCTGTTTTGCAGAAAATAAATTTTTGAGTTTTTAACCATTCTTCGAGCCTTCTAACCATCTATAAATCCTGTTATGAATCTAAAGCCGGTGTAATAGAAGGTAGAGGAGTTAGGAGTGAGACCTAATGAGTCGAGATAAAGAATTGAGGAGAGATGGATTAATGTACTGTGATATGTGATGAGGATGAGTATAATAATGAGGAATGATGCTGATTGAATTTGATTGGGATGATGAAGTTGGCTATGAGAGTGAAGAATGACGAGGATTGATTTAATTATGATTTTTGAATAAAGTGGAATGATATTGAGAATGAATTTGAAAATGAGATTGAATTTGATTGATGATGAGCGGATATTTTATACGCTTTTTGGGGGTAATTTCATATAGATTTTAGCATGTTTTTATTAGTTTTTAATAGAATTTTATTAGTTTTTAAGAAAAAATCATATTTCTGAACTTTACTATGAGTTTGTGTATTTTTCTGTGATTCAGGTATTTTCTGGCTGAAATTGAGGAAGCTGAGCAAAAATCTGATTTAGGCTGAAAAAGGACTGCTGATGTTGTTGGATTCTGACCTCCCTGCACTCGGAATGGATTTTTCGGCGCTACAATAGTCCAATTGGCGCGCTCTCAATTGGGTTGGAAAGTAGACATCCAGGGCTTTCCAGCAATATATAATAGTCTATACTTTGCGCGAAGATAGGCAACGTAAACTGGCATTCAACGCCAGTTCCATGTTGCAGTCTAGCGTCCAGCGCCAGAAACAAGTTACAAGTTGGAGTTCAACGCCAAAAACACGTTACAAGCTGGCGTTCAACTTCAAAAACAGCCCAGGCACGTGAGAAGCTTAAGTCTCAGCCCCAGCACACACCAAGTGGGCCCCAGAAGTGGATTTCTGCACCAATTATCTTAGTTTACTCATTTTCTGTAAACCTAGGTTACTAGTTTAGTATTTAAACAACTTTTAGAGACTTATTTTGTATCTCATGACATTTTTAGATCTGAATTTTATACTCTTTGACGGCATGAGTCTCTAAACTCCATTGTTGGGGGTGAGGAGCTCTGCAGCGTCTCGATGAATTAATGCAATTACTTCTGTTTTCCATTCAAACACGCTTGTTCTTATCTAAGATGTTCATTCGCGCTTAACTATGAAGAAGGTGATGATCCGTGACACTCATCACCTTCCTCAATCCATGAACGTGTGCCTAACAACCACCTCCGCTCTACATCAGATTGAATGAGTATCTCTTAGATTCCTTAATCAGAATCTTCGTGGTATAAGCTGAAATTGATGGCGGCATTCATGAGAATCCGGAAAGTCTAAACCTTGTCTGTGGTATTCCGAGTAGGATTCTGGGATTGGATGACTGTGATGAACTTCAAACTCGCGAGTGTTGGGCATGATGACAAACGCAAAAGAATCAATGGATTCTATTCCGACATGATCGAGAACCAACAGCTGATTAGCCGTGCTGTGACAGAGCATTTGGACCATTTTCACTGAGAGGATGGGAAGTAGCCATTGACAATGGTGACACCCTACATATAGCTTGTCATGGAAGGAGCCTTGTGTGTGGGAAGAGGATTACAAGAGAAAAGCTGAAATAAAGCAGACAAAGCATCTCCAAAACTCCAACATATTCTCCATTATTAAAGTAACAATTATTTATTTTATGCTCTTTTATTTTTCGTAATTCAAACTGATAATTATAATTGATATCCTGACTAAGAATAATAAAATAACCATAACTTGATTCAAACCAACAATCTCCGTGGGATCGACCCTTACTCACGTAAGGTACTACTTAGACGACCTAGTGCACTTGCTGGTTAGTGGTACAAAATCATAAGAAATCTTGATTTTGATATTGGGATTAAAATTTCGTGCACCAAGTTTTTGGCGCTGTTGCTGGGGATTGTTCGAGTTTGAACAACTAAAGGTTTATTTTGTTGCTTAGATTAGGAATAATTTATTTTTGTTGCTATAGAGTCATTAAATTCTGAGTCCTTTATTTCCTTTTCAAAAATTTTTCAAAATATATTATTTTTCTTTATCAAATTTTAAATTTTTTTCGTCAGTTTAGTGTCTTATTCTAAGTTTGGTGTGAATTGCATATCTTGTATTTTCCTTTAAATCTTCGAATTAGTGTTCTTTGTTTTTCCTTGATCTTCAAATTGTTCTTGTCAAATTTTCTTGTTTGATCTTTGGTTTGTCTTGTTCTGTGTCTTTTCTTGTTTTTCTTGTGCTTTTTCAAAACATTAGTTTTCAAAAATTTATTTTTATCTATAAAAATAATACATCTTCAAAATAAGTGTTACATTTACAGCTTGATTGGCTAGAGCATTGGTTTATGTTCTTGATGATTGGGCACCGGTTCTATTAAAAATCTTTTTCAAAAATAATTTTTCTTTGATTGAATCTTGTGCCAAACTTTAAGTTTGGTGTTTTGTTGTTAATCTTTTTATAATTTTCAAAAATTTTATTGAAGTTTTCTAAAAATTTTAAGTTTGGTGTTCTTTCTTTTGTTCTTATTGTTCTTATGAATCTTCAAAGTGTTCTTGAGTCTTCTTTGTGTTTTGATCTTAAAATTTTTAAGTTTGGTGTTCCTTGGTGTTTTTCCTCCAAAATTTTCGAAAACAAGGAGCATTAGATCTAAAAATTTTAAGTCTTCTGTCTTTTGTGTGTTTTTCTCTTTCATCATAAAATTCAAAATTCAAAAAAAAAATATCTTTTCTAACTATTTTTAAGCCATATTTTCGAATTTTTTTTATATCTTTTTCAAAACAAATCTATATCTTTTCCTTCTTAAAATCTTTTCAACTCATAAATATCTTTTTCAAATCTTCACAATATCTTTTTCAAAACAAATTTATCTTTTTCAAATATCTTTTATATCTTTTCAATCTTCAATTACATCTTTTTCCTATCATATTTATCTTTTACAAATCATATCTTCTATCTTATCTTTTCTCAAAATTTTCGAAAATATCCTAACCAATTTCTCTCTCCTCATTTTTTTCGAAAATCTTCATAAAATATTTTCAAATTTTTTTATTTTTATTTTTATTTTTATTTTTATTTTGTTTTTTTATTTTATTTTATTTTATTTTATTTTATTTTATTTTATTATTTCGAAAATATATAAAAAAAATAAATAAAATAAATCCACGTCATCTCCTTTTCTCCATCATGGACCTAAGTGGAAATGAACAGTCTAGAAGGACTCTGGGGTCATATGCTAACCCCACTACTGCTTCATATGGGAGTAGTATATGTATACCCTCCATTAGAGTTAGTAGTTTTGAGTTGAATCCTCAGCTTATTATCATGATACAGCAAAGTTGCCAGTATTCCAGTCTTCCACAAGAAGAACCTACAGAGTTTCTGGCACAGTTTTTACAAATTTCTGACACAGTACATGATAAGGAGGTAGATCAGGATGTCTACAGGCTATTACTGTTCCCATTTGCTGTAAAAGACCAAGCTAAGAGGTGGTTAAATAACCAACCTAAGGACAACATAAAGACATGGAAACAGCTAGTAGAAAAATTCCTGAATCACTATTTTCCTCCGAAACGGATGACACAGCTAAGGCTAAGCATCCAAGGCTTCAAACAAGGAGATAATGAATCTCTCTATGATGCCTGGGAGAGATACAGAGAGATGCTAAGAAAATGCCCCTCTGAAATGTTTTCAGAGTGGGTGCAGTTAGACATCTTCTACTATGGGCTTACAAAAAGAGCTCAGATTTCTCTAAACCACTCAGCTGGTGGATCTATACACATGAGAAAGACAATAGAAGAAGCTCAAGAGATCATTGATACAGTTGCCAGAAATCATCATCTGTACCTAAGCAGTGAACCTTCCATGAAAGAAGAGGCTAAAACAGTAACTGCTAAAATGAGTCCTGCAAAATAAGTTACAGAATTCAATCAGCAATTGGATTTTCTAACAAAACAGTTAGCCGAATTCAAAGAGATGTTACAAGAAACAAGAATGGCTAATATAAATATGGAAGTACAATTGAAGCAAACAAAACAGCAGTTATCGAAACAAATAACAGAAGAGTGCCAAGCAGTTCAATTAAGAAGTGGGAAAACATTAAATACCTCACTTCAAGACAGCAGGAAGCCAAGAAATGAGCAAACTACCCAAAATCCCTCTGAGGACAGTAAAAGCCCAGAGAGGAATAATTCTGGCGCTCAAACGCCAGAGAATGGGTAGAAAGCTGGCGTTGAATGCCCAAACCATGCTCAGTCCTGGCGTTCAACGCCAGAAACAACCAATGATTTGGCATTGAACGCCTAAAGGGAGCACAGTTCTGGCGTTCAGACGCCAGAAACAAGTAAGGAGTTGGCGTCTAACGCCACTCCAGCTTCCACCCCTGGCATTCAAATGCCAGTGGAGGATCAGACACATACAAGTGCTGATAATAACCCATCTAAAAAGGCTTCTCAACCCACATCTGTAGGCAATAAACCTGCAGCAACTAAGGTTGAGGAATACAAAGCCAAAATGCCGTATCCTCAGAAACTCCGCCAAGCGGAACAGGATAAGTAATTTGCCCGTTTTGCAGACTATCTCAGGACTCTTGAAATAAAGATTCCGCTTGCATAGGCACTTAAGCAAATACCCTCTTATGCTAAGTTCATGAAAGAAATCTTAAGTCATAAGAAGGATTGGAGGGAAACTGAAAAGGTTTACCTCACTGAAGAATGCAGTGCAGTCATTCTGAAAAGCTTACCTGAGAAGCTTAAAGATCCCGGAAGCTTTATGATACCATGTATATTAGAGGGTAATTGTACCAAGCAAGCTCTATGTGATCTTGGGGCAAGTATCAACCTAATACCTACATCTATTATCACAAAGCTTGGTTTGACTGAAGAAGTCAAACCAACTCGGATATGTCTCCAACTTGCTGATGGCTCCATTAAATACCCATCAGGCGTGATTGAAGACATGATTGTCAAGGTTGGGCCATTTTCCTTTCCTACTGACTTTGTGGTGCTGGAAATAGAGGAGCACAAGAGTGCAACTCTCATTCTAGGAAGACCTTTCCTAGCAACTGGCCGAACCCTTATTGATGTCCAAAAAGGGGAAGTAACCCTAAGAGTCAATAAGGAGGAGTTCAAGTTGAATGTTGTCAAAGCTATGAAGCATCCAGACACCCCAAATGACTGCATGAGTGTTGATATTATTGACTCTCTGGTGAAAGAGGTCAATATGACTGAGAGTCTCAAATCAGAGCTAGAGAATATCTTTAAAGATATTCAGCCTGATTTGGAGGAATCAGAGAGAATGATAGAACCTCTGAAAATCCCTCAGGAAAAGGAGAAACCTCCGAAACCCGAGCTCAAACCATTAGCACCATCCCTGAAATAAGCATTTCTGGGAGAAGGTGATACCTTTCCTGTAATTATAAGCTCTACCTTAGAGCCACAGGAAGAGGAAGCTCTAATTCAAGTGCTAAGGACACACAAGACAGCTCTTGGGTGGTCCATCAGTGATCTTAAGGGCATTAGCCCAGCCAGATGCATGCACAAGATTCTATTGGAAGGTGACGGCAAGCCAGTGGTTCAACCACAAAGGCGGCTGAATCCAGCCATGAAGGAAGTAGTGCAGAAGGAGGTCACTAAATTACTAGAGGCTGGGATCATTTATCCTATTTCTGATAGCCCCTGGGTGAGCCCTGTCCAAGTTGTCCATAAGAAGGGTGGCATGACAGTGGTTCATAATGAAAAGAATGAACTGGTTCCTACAAGAACAGTTATAGGGTGGCGTATGTGGATTGATTACAGAAGGCTCAATACAGCTACCAAAAAGGATCATTTTCCTTTACCATTCATAGACCAGATGCTAGAAAGACTAGCAGGTCATGAATACTACTGCTTCCTGGATGGATATTCAGGTTATAATCAAATTGCAGTAGATCCCCAAGATCAAGAGAGAACAACATTCACATGTCCATCTGGAGTATTTGCATACAGAAGGATGCCATTTGGTCTATGTAATGCACCTGCAATTTTTCAAAGGTGCATGCTCTCTATTTTCTCTGATATGGTGGAAAAATTTCTGGAAGTCTTCATGGATGACTTTTCAGTATTTAGAGACTCATTCAGCTCCTGTCTTGACCATCTAGCACTTGTTCTAAAGAGGTGCCAAGAGACTAACCTGGTTTTAAACTGGGAAAAATGTCACTTTATGGTGACTGAAAGAATTGTCCTTGGGCACAAAATTTCGAGCAAAGGCATAGAAGTGGATCAAGCTAAGGTAGAGGTAATTGAAAAATTACCACCACCTGCCAATGTTAAGGAAATCAGAAGCTTTCTGGGACATGCAGGATTCTAAAGGAGGTTTATAAAAGATTTTTCAAAAATTACCAAACCTCTAAGTAATCTGCTAGCTGCTGACACGCCATTTATCTTTGATAAGGAGTGTCTACAGACGTTTGAGACCCTGAAAGCTAAGATGGTCACAGCACCAGTCATCTCTGCACCAGACTAGACATTACCATTTGAATTGATGTGTGATGCCAGTGATCATGCTATTGGTGCAGTGTTGGGACAGAGGCATGACAAGGTTATACACGTCATTCACTATGCTAGCCGTGTTTTAAATGACGGACAGAAGAACTACACAACCACAGAAAAAGAATTACTTGCAGTGGTTTATGCCATTGACAAGTTCAGATCCTATTTGGTAGGATCAAAAGTGATTGTGTACACTGATCATGCTGTTCTTAAATATCTACTCACAAAGCAGGATTCAAAACCCAGACTCATCAGATGGGTGTTGCTTCTGCAAGAGTTTGATATAGAAATAAGAGACAGAAAAGGGACAGAGAACCAAGTAGCAGATCACCTGTCCCGAATAGAACCAGTAGAAGGGGCGTCCCTCCCTCTTACTGAGATCTCTGAGACCTTTCCGGATGAGCAACTCTTTGCCATCCAGGAAGTGCCATGGTTTGCAGACATTGCAAACTACAAGGCAGTGAGATTCATACCCAAAGAGTACAGTAGGCAGCAATCAAAGAAGTTGATCACGGATGCAAAGTACTATCTTTGGGATGAACCATATCTCTTCAAGAGATGAGCAGACGGAGTAATCCGTAGATGTGTGCCTAAAGAAGAAGCACAGAAGATCCTCTAGCACTGCCATGGATCACAGTATGGAGGACATTTTGGAAGTGAGTGAACAGCCACAAGAGTTCTCCAATGTGGCTTCTACTGGCCTACTCTTTATAAGGATTCCCGAGTGTTTGTACTTAATTGTGACAGTTGCCAAAGATCTGGCAATTTGCCTCACAGTTATGCCATGCCTCAACAAGGGATCTTGGAGATTGAGTTGTTTGATGTATCGGGTATTGACTTCATGGGGCCGTTCCCACCATCATACTCAAACACTTATATTCTGGTGGCAGTGGATTATGTATCCAATTAGGTGGAAGCTATTGCAACACCCACTAATGACACTAAGACAGTGCTGAAATTCTTCCAGAAATGCATCTTCAGCAGATTTGGTACCCCTAGAGTATTAATCAGTGATGGGGCACTCATTTCTACAATAAACAGCTTTACTCTGCTTTGGTTCGATACGGAGTTAGCCATAGGGTGGCCACTCCATATCATCCACAGACAAATGGGCAAGCTGAAGTCTCTAATGGAAAACTTAAAAGAATCCTGGAATGGACTGTGATTAACCGTAGAAGGGATTGGGCAAGAAGCTTGGATGATGCTCTGTGGGCATACAGAACAGCATTCAAGACCCCTATAGGGACCTCTCCATACCAGCTTGTGTATGGAAAGGCATGTCACTTGCCAGTGGAACTGGAACATAAGGCTTACTGGGCAACCAGATTCCTAAACCTTGATGCCAAGTTAGCTGGAGAAAAATGATTGCTCCAGTTAAATGAGCTAGAGGAATTTAGACTCAATGCTTTCGAGAATGTAAAAATTTACAAAGAGAAAGCAAAAAAATGGCATGATAAGAAATTGTCATCCAGAGTCTTTGAGCCAGGGTAGAAAGTTCTGCTATTTAATTCTAGGCTCAGATTATTCCCCGAAAAATTGAAATCCTGGTGGAGTGATGAAAGAACTTTTGACAGTTTAGAATTTATCCAATGGAGTCTCGTTGTGAAGTATAGTTTCCAAACTAATCAACAATCCTTACATCAAAAATATTGGTTGTCACAAGTAACGAACTCCAAATATGAATTAACCGAAGTATTAAGACTCCGGGTCATCTCACGAAGAGTTGCAATGAAGTGGTCAATTATTGGCTATGGGGATCAATGGGGGTTTTGATTGATATGAGGTAAGAAATTAAATGGACAAGAATTTAAATGACAAGAAAAGTAAATCAAGCAAGTAATAAAGAGAGACATTCATGGCAATGGATTGAGATCATAGGCTTTCTATCCTAGTCATGCATGATTAATTCATCTTATTTAGTCAACTCCAACAAATAGGGAGAAAGTCTAACGAGACTAGCTAATCTCAATCCAAAAGTCCTAACCAACTTACTAATTAAACTAGCAAAAGATTAGCGTCAATGGAAACAATATTCCATAAGTCCTAATCAACTCACTAATTAAATTAGCAAAAGATTAGCGTCAATGGAAACAATATTAGCTAACAACTCTAGATCACCAACATAAGTTGGGTTTTCATGACTCAAGATTGCCTAATTACTCTTTCCAAGCCAAGAATGCTCAAAATCTACTCTAACATCCTTCCAAGCATTCTATCAAACACTTGGAAGGCATAAAAGAAAAGCTTAGTAAATGTGCAAGAATAATAAAATCTACCAACTACCAATAGCAAGGAAAGTAAGATCTCAACACAATTCAACAATAAAAAGAACATCAAACATAAAATTGCATTAAAGAAAATTAAGATTCAACAATGTTCATAAACATAAAAGAGGACAAAATAAAGGAAATGACAAGTAAAACTAGAAGAGTAGAGATGTAATAACAAGAAATTAAAAGGAGAAACTAAATCAAAACAAGAATTAAAACTTGGATTCAAGAAGAATTAACTAAAACTACCCTAAATTCTAGAGAGAAGAGAGAGCTTCTCTCTCTAGAATTCTACCCTAAAACATGATGAAAACTAAACTATGACTAAGTGTCTCCATTCCCCCTTCAATCCTTGGGTTCAATAGCATTAGAAATGGGTTGGATTGGGCCCAAAATGAGCTGCAAAATCGCTGGGGGCGATTTCATTAAAGTGGGCCACAGACAGCATCGGCGCGCGTGCGCGCAAAGTGCACGTGCGAGCCCCTGAACGCGAAGCAACATATAGCAAAATTTATATCATTTTGAAGCCCCGAATGTTAGCTTCCAACGCAACTGGAACCGCCTCATTTGGACCTCTGTAGCTCAAGTTATGGTCGTTTGAGTTCGAAGAGATCGGGCTTGACCGCTTTACGGTTCCAACATTTCTTCATGAGTTCTCCCACTTTGCATGCTTTTCTCCTCACTTCTTCCATCCAATACTTGCCTTATGAACATGAAATCACTCAACAAACACATCAAGGCATCAAATGGAATTAAAGTGAATTGAAATCACCAATTTTAGGGCCTAAAAAGCATGTTTTCATATTTAAGCACAAATCAAGGGAGAATTGCAAAACCATGCTATTTCATTGAATAAATGTGAGAAAATGTGATAAAATCTCCCAAAATAAGCACAAGATAAACCACAAAATTGGGGTTTATCATGGAGAGGACCATATGTGATTACAAGTGTGTCACCATATGGATACGTAGAGCTTCAGGATAATGATTCTAACAAAAAGTTCATTGTTAATGGATAGAGAGTTAAACATTATCTTGAAAGCAATTTTGAGATAGAATGCTCAAAACTGAGGTTTGATTAAAGCTCAGTAATAGTCCAGCTAAAGACAATAAAGAAGCGCTTACTGGGAGGCAACCCAGTCAGTTATGAAGTTTATTTATTAAATTAATTAATTTTTATAGGTATATCTCAGTTATCTTCAAGGTAGAATAGCAATTGCTTGAGTTCACAGAGTTACAGGGGAATTTGGAAGCTCACTGGCGTGAAAAAGCCAGTAAGAAATATTTTGGGCGTTGAACGCCCAAAAGAAGCATCCACTGGGCGTTCAACGCCAGTAAGGATAGCCATCTAGGCGTTAATCGCCAGAAAGAAGCATCTTCTGGGCGTTGAATGCCAGAAAGAAGCTCCTTCTGGGCGTTTAACACCAGAATTACAGTGTCCTGGGTGTTTAGAAAAATGCCCAGTGACAAAGGACTTCCTGGCGTTCAACGCCAGAAAGAAGCAACGGCTGGGTGTTGAACGCCCAGGAGAAGCAGCAATTTGGCGTTAAACGCCCAAAACATGCAGCGTTTGGGCGTTTAACGTCAGGATGGTGGGGAGGAGGTAAAATTCATTTTTCTTCATAAATTTTCTAATTTTTATGTTTCAATTCATGATTTTTTTTTGCATAAACATGTTCAAAATGTCATCCTTCAATTTCAAAAATAAAGGTTGTTGAGTCCTAATCTTTGCCTTAACTCTGTGAAAACTGTTCTTATTATGAATTTACCTTAGAAGTTATATATTAGTAGTAGTAATTAGTATCTCTATTTTGATTTTATCTCCAATTAAGCTATAATTTATTTTTCTCATCATCATCAAACATGAATAAAATAGTAGATTTTTAGAATAAAGAGGCAATATTTTTTCGAGTTCTTAATAAGGAAAATTCTAATTATTTATATGTGGTGGCAATACTTTTTGTCTTCTGAATGAATGCCTGAACAGTGCATATTTTTTATTTCGAATTTTATGAATGTTAAAAGTGTTGGCTCCTGAAAGAATGATGAACAAGAGAAATGTTATTGATGATTTGAAAAATCATGAAATTGATTCTTGAAGCAAGAAAAAGCAGTGAAAAACAAGCTTGCGAAAAAAATGAAAAGTCAGTAATTTGCGAAAAAAAAAGCAAGCAAAAGAGGTAGAAAAAGCCAATAGCCCTTTAAACCAAAAGGCAAGGGTGAAAATGATCCAAGGCTTTGAGCATCAATGGATAGGAGGGCCCAAGAAAATAAATCCAGGCCTAAGCGGCTAAATCAAGTTGTCCCTAACCATGTGCTTGTGGCATGCAGGTCCAAGTGAAAAGCTTGAGACTGAGTGGTTAAAGTCGTGATCCAAAGCAAAAGAGTGTGCTTAAGAACTCTGGACACCTCTAATTGGGGACTTGAGCAAAGCTAAATCACAATCTGAAAAGGTTCACCCAGTTATGTGTCTGTGGCATTTATGTATCCGGTGGTAATACTGGAAAACAAAGTGCTTAGGGCCACATCCAAGACTCATAAAGTAGCTGTGTTCAAGAATCAACATACTAAACTAGGAGAATCAATAATACTATCTGAATTCTGAGTTCCTATGGATGCCAATCATTCTGAATTTCAAAGGATAAAGTGAGATGCCAAAACTATTTGGAAGCAAAAAGCTACTAGCCCCGCTCATCTAATTAGAATCTGAGCTTCACTTAAAACTCCGAGATATTACTGCTTCTTGATTTCTTTTTATCCTCTTTAATTTATCTGGTTGATTGAGGACAAGCAACAGTTTAAGTTTGGTGTTGTGATGAGTGGATATTTTATACGCTTTTTGGGGGTAATTTCATATAGATTTTAGCATGTTTTTATTAGTTTTTAATAGAATTTTATTAGTTTTTAAGCAAAAATCATATTTCTGGACTTTACTATGAGTTTGTGTGTTTTTCTATGATTTCAAGTATTTTCTGGCTGAAATTGAGGAAGCTGAGCAAAAATCTGATTTAGGCTGAAAAAGGACTACTGATGCTGTTGGATTCTAACCTCCCTGCACTCGGAATGGAGTTTTTGGAGCTACAGGAGTCCAATTGGCAAGCTCTCAATTGGGTTGGAAAGTAGACATCCAGGGCTTTCTAGCAATATATAATAGTCTATACTTTGCGCGAAGATAGATGACGTAAACTGGCGTTCAACGCTAGTTCCATGTTGCAGTCTGGCGTCCAGCGCCAGAAACAGGTTACAAGTTGGAGTTCAACGCCAAAAACACGTTACAACCTGGCGTTTAACTCTAGAAACAGCCCAAGCACGTGAGAAGCTTAAGTCTCAGCCCCAGCACACACCAAGTGGGCCCCAGAAGTGAATTTCTGCACCAATTATCTTAGTTTACTCATTCTCTATAAACCTAGGTTACTAGTTTAGTATTTAAACAACTTTTAGAGACTTATTTTTTATCTCATGACATTTTTAGATCTGAATTTTATACTCTTTGACGGCATGAGTCTCTAAACTTCATTGTTCGGGGTGAGGAGCTCTGCAACGTCTCGATGAATTAATGCAATTACTTCTGTTTTCCATTCAAACACGCTTGTTCTTATCTAAGATGTTCATTCGTGCTTAACTATGAAGAAGGTGATGATCCGTGACACTCATCACCTTCCTCAATCCATGAACGTGTGCCTGACAACCACATCCGTTCTACATCAGATTGAATGAGTGTCTCTTAAATTCCTTAATCAGAATCTTCGTGGTATAAGCTGGAATTGATGGTGGCATTCATGAGAATCCGAAAAGTCTAAACCTTGTCTGTGGTATTCCGAGTAGGATTCTGGGATTGTATGACTGTGACGAGCTTCAAACTCGCGAGTGTTGGGCATGATGACAAACGCAAAAGAATCAATGGATTCTATTCCGACATGATCGAGAACCAACAGCTGATTAGCCGTGCTGTGACAGAGCATTTGGACCATTTTCACTGAGAGGATGGAAAGTAGCCATTGACAACAGTGACACCCTACATATAGCTTGCCATGGAAGGAGCCTTGCGTGTGGGAAGAGGATTACAAGAGAAAAGCTGAAATAAAGCAGACAAAGCATCTCCAAAACTCCAACATATTCTCCATTATTAAAGTAACAATTATTTATTTTATGCTCTTTTATTTTTCGTAATTCAAACTGATAATTATAATTGATATCCTGACTAAGAATAATAAAATAACCATAGCTTGATTCAAACCAACAATCTCCGTGTGATCGACCCTTACTCACGTAAGGTACTACTTGGACGACCCAGTGCACTTGCTGGTTAGTGGTATGAAATCATAAGAAATCTTGATTTTGATATTGGGATTAAAATTTCGTGCACCAATTGACAAATACCACCGGGTAAGATGCAGTGGCATTATCCCCTTACTCCGAGTAAAAGTTGAGACACCGGGTAAGATGCGGTGGTGTTGTCCACTTGCCCTGGGTAAAGGTTCGAGACTCTGGGTAAGATGCAAGGGTTAAGTTTTGTCACACTTGCTCTAGGTTGAGAATTGTAACATCACCTGAGTAAGAGGCAAGGGTTGAAGTTGTCCCCTTTGCTATGGGTTACGCATGTAAGATGCAAGAGTTACGGGTTGGTCCCACTTGCTCCATGTTGTGGTGTTCCTTGGTGCACGAAATTGTGATCATCAACAATGGCGCCAAAGACTTGGAGCTCTCAAACGTGAATCACACTCTGTCACAACTTTGCACAACTAACCAGCAAGTGCACTGGGTCGTCCAAGTAATAGACCTTACGTGAGTAAGGGTCGATCCCACGGAGATTGTTGGTATGAAGCAAGCTATGGTCATCTTGTAAATCTCAGTTAGGCAGATTCAAATGGTTATAATGGTTTTTGAATATAGAGATAAATAAAGCATAAAATAAAGATAGAGATACTTATGTAAATCATTGGTGGGAATTTCAGATAAGTGTATGGAGATGCTTTGTTCCGTTTGAATCTCTGCTTTCCTACTGCTTTCATCCAATCATTCTTACTCCTTTCCATGGCAAGCTGTATGTTGGGTTTCACCGTTGTCAATGGCTACCTCCCGTCTTCTCAGTGAAAATGGTCCAAATGCTCTGTCACAGCACGGCTAATCATCTGTCGGTTCTCGATCATGTCGGAATAGAATCCAGTGATTCTTTTGCGTCAGTCACTACGCCCAACACTCGCGAGTTTGAAGCTCGTCACAATCATCCCATCTCAGATCCTACTCGGAATACCACAGACAAGGTTTAGACTTTCCGGATCTTAGGAATGGCCGCCAATAATTCTAGCTTAAACCACGAATATTCTGATCTCACGGAATGTGAGGCTCGGTTGTCAGGCGAGGCAACCATGCATCGTAGACCAGGAATCCAAGAGATACACACTCTAGCTCTTGCTTGTAGAACGGAAGTGGTTGTCAGGCACGCATTCATAAGGACGGATGATGATGAGTGTCACGGATCATCACATCCATCAGGTTGAAGTACAAGTGATATCTTAGAACAAGAATATGCTTGAATTGAATAGAAGAACAATAGTAATTACATTAATACTCGAGGTACAGCAGAGCTCCACACCTTAATCTATGATGTGTAGAAACTCCACCATTGAAAATACATAAGTGATAAAGGTCCAGACATGGCCGTGAGGCCAGCCCCCAAAATGTGATCAAAGGATCAGAGATAATCCAAAGATAAAACTTGGTCAAAAGACGCCTAGTACAATAGTAAAAAGTTCTATTTATACTAAACTTAGCTACTAGAGTTTACAGAAATAAGTCTAAGTGCAGAAATCCACTTCCGGGGCCCACTTTGATGTGTGCTTGGGCTGAGCTTGAGCTTTACACGTGCAGAGGCTTCTCTTGGGGTTAAACGCCAAGTTGTAACGTGTTTTCGGCGTTTAACTCTGGTTTGTGATGTGTTTCTGCCGTTTTACTCCAGAATGCAGCATGGAACTGGCGTTGAACGCCAGTTTGCGTCATCTAAGCTAGAACAAAGTATAGATTATTATATATTTCTGGAAAGCCCTCGATGTCTACTTTTCAACACAATTGAGATCGCACTATTTAGAGTTCGGTTGCTCCAGAAAATCTATCTCGAGTGCAGGGAGGTCAGAATCCAACAACATTAGCAGTCCTTTGTCAGCCTCCTATCAGATTTTTTCTCAGGTCCCTCAATTTCAGCCAGAAAATACCTGAAATCACAGAAAAACATACAAACTCATAGAAAAGTCCAGAAATGTGAATTTTGCATAAAAACTAATAAAAACATCCCTAAAAGTAGCTAGATCCTACTAAAAACTACCTAAAAATAATGCCAAAAAGCATATAAATTATCTGCTCATCACAACACCAAACTTAAATTGTTGCTTGTCCCCAAGCAACTGAAAATCAAATAGGATAAAAAGAAGAGAATATACTATAAATCTCAAAATATCAATGAAGCTTAGTTCTAATTAGATGAGCGGGACTAGTAGCTTTTTGCTTCTGAACAGTTTTGGCATCTCAGTTTATCCTTTGAAGTTTAGAATGATTGGCATCCATAGGAACTCAGAGTTCAGATAGTGTTATTGATTCTCCTAGTTAAGTATGTTGATTCTTGAATACAGCTACTTTTATGAGTCTTGGCCGTGGCCCTAAGCACTTTGTTTTCCAGTATTACCACCGGATACATAAATGCCACAGACACATGATTGGGTGAACCTTTTTAGATTGTGACTCAGCTTTGCTAAAGTCCCCAGTTAGAGGTGTCCAGAGCTCTTAAGCACACTCTTTTTGCTTTGGATCACGACTTTAACCACTCAGTCTCAAGCTTTTCACTTGAACCTGCATGCCACAAGCACATGGTTAGGGACAGCTTGATTTAGCCGCTTAGGCCCAGATTTTATTTCCTTGGGCCCTTCTATCCATTGATGCTCAAAGCCTTGGATCCTGTTTACCCTTGCCTTTTGGTTTTAAGGGCTATTGGCTTTTTCTGCTTGCTTTTTCTTTTTCTTTTATATTTTTTTCGCCACTTTTTTTTTTTTGGCAAACTTTTGTTATTCACTACTTTTTCTTGCTTCAAGAATCAATTTTATGATTTTTCAAATTATCAATAACATTTCTCCTGTTCATCATTCTTTCAAGAGCCAACAATTTTAACATTCATAAACAACAAGATTAAAAATATGCAATGTTCAAGCATTCATTCAGAGAACAAAAAGTATTGTCACCATATCAATATAATTAAACTAATTTCAAGGATGAATTCGAAACTCATGTACTTCTTGTTCTTTTGTATTAAAAACATTTTTCATTTAAGAAAGGTGAAGGATTCATGGAATTATTCATAGCCTTAAGACATAGACACTAGACACTAGACACTAATGATCATGTAATAAAGACACAAACATAGACAAACATGAAGTTCAAAAACCGAAAAAACAGAAAGATAAGAACAAGGAAGTTAAGGAATGAGTCCATCTTAGTGATAGTGGTGCCTTCTTCTTGAAGGACCAATGGTGTTCTTGAGCTCCTCTATGTCTCTTCCTTGCCTTTGTTGCTCCTCCCTCATAGCTCTTTGATCTTCTCTATTCTCATTGAGAATGATGGAGTGTTCTTGGTGTTCCACCCTTAATTGGTTCATATCATGACTCAATCCTTCTAGAGAAGTGTTGAGTTGTTCCCAATAGTTGTTTGGAGGAAAGTGCATCCCTTGAGGCATCTCAGGGATTTCTTGATGATGAGCTTCCTCATGCATCTCTTGAGATCTATGAATGGGCTCTCTTGTTTGCTCCATCCTCTTCTTAGTGATGGGCTTGTCCTCTTCAATGAGGATGTCTCCTTCTATGACAACTCCAGCTAAGTAGCATAGATGGCAAATGAGATGAGGAAAAGCTAGCCTTGTCAAGGTGGAGGGCTTTTCGGCTACTTTGTAGAGTTCTAGAGAGATGACTTCATGAACTTCTACTTCCTCTCCAATCATGATGCTATGGATCATGATGGCCCGATCCACAGTTACTTCGGATCGGTAGCTAGTGGGGATGATAGAGCGTTGGATGAATTCCAACCATCCTCTAGCCACAGGCTTAAGGTCCAGTCTTCTCAATTGAACCAGCTTGCCTTTTGATGAGCGGATAATTTATACGCTTTTTGGCATTGTTTTTAGGTAGTTTTTAGTAAGTTCAAGCTACTTTTAGGGATGTTTTCATTAGTTTTTATGTTAAATTCACATTTCTGGACTTTACTATGAGTTTGTGTGTTTTTCTATGATTTCAGGTAATTTCTGGCTGAAATTAAGGGACTTGAACAAAACTCTGAAGAAGGCTGACAAAAGGACTGCTGATGCTGTTGGAATCTGACCTCCCTGCACTAGAAATGGATTTTCTGGAGCTACATAACTCCAAATGGCGAGCTCTCAACGGCGTTGGAAAGTAGACATCCAGAGCTTTCCAGAAATATATAATAGTCCATACTTTATTCGGAAATTGACGACGTAACTTGGCGTTGAACGCCAAGTACATGCTGCTGTCTGGAGTTAAACGCCAGAAAAACGTCATGATCCGGAGTTGAACGCCCAAAACACGTTATAACTTGGAGTTCAACTCCAATAAAAGCCTCAGCTCGTGGATAGATCAAGTTCAGCCCAAACATACACCAAGTGGGCCCCGGAAGTGGATTTATGCATCAATTACTTACTCATGTAAACCCTAGTAGCTAGTCTAGTATAAATAGGATGATTTACTATTGTATTAGACATCTTTTGACAGTTTAATTTCTTGACTGTTTAGCCTTTGATTATTCGGTCTCTGGATCACTCAGGGGGCTGGCCATTCGGCCATGCCTGAACCTTTCACTTATGTATTTTCAACAGTGGAGTTTCTACACACCATAGATTATGGGTGTGGAGCTCTGCTGTACCTCAAGTTTCAATACAATTATTATTACTTTCTATTCAATTCTCTTTTATTCTTATTCCAAGATATACGTTGCACAACACTTTGATGAATGTGATGATCTGTGACACTCATCATCATTCTCACCTATGAACGCGCGTGATTGACAACCACTTCCGTTCTACCTTAGGCCGGGCGCATATCTCTTAGATTCCCCAATAGAATCTTCGTGGTATAAGCTAGATAGATGGCGGCATTCATGGGGATCCGGAAAGTCTAACCTTGTCTGTGGTATTCCGAGTAGGATCTTGGGAATCCGGAAAGTCTAACCTTGTCTGTGGTATTCCGAGTAGGATTCCGGTATTGAATGACTGTGACGAGCTTCAAACTCCTGAAGGCTGGGCGTGATGACAAACGCAAAAGAATCAAAGGATTCTATTCCAACCTGATTGAGAACCGACAGATGATTAGCCGTGCTGTGACAGAGCATTTGGACCATTTTCACTGAGAGGATGGGATGTAGCTATCAACCAAGGGTGATGCCTCCAGACGATTAGCCGTGCAGTGACAGCGCATAGGACCATTTTCCCGAGAGGATTAAAAGTAGCCATTGATGATAGTGATGCCCTACATACAGCTTTCCATGGAAAGGAGTAAGAAGGATTGATGGAAGAATGAGTAGTGAAGTAGAGTTTCAAGAGGAACACAGCATCTCCATACACCTATCTGAAATTTCCACTATTGATTTACATAAGTATTTCTATCCCTTTTTATTTTCTATTTATTATTAATTTTCGAACTCATCATAAACCAATTTAATCTGCCTAACTGAGATTTACAAGGTAACCATAGCTTGCTTCATACCAACAATCTCTGTGGGATCGACCTTTACTCACGTAAGGTATTACTTGGATGACCCAGTACACTTGCTGGTTAAGCTGAATGAAGTTGTGTCCACACATAGTTGAAGAAGCAATGAATTTTACAAAATACAATAACAAAGGAATCACAATTTCGTCCACCAAGTTTTGGCGCCGTTGCCGGGGATTGTTCGAGTATGGACAACTGACGGTTCATCTTATTGCTCAGATTAGGTAATTTTCTTTTCAAAAATCTTTTTCAAAATTTTTCTTTTCTTTTTCGTTTTTACAAACTTTATTTTCGAAAAAAAAAATAATAAAAATCCAAAAAAATTAGAAAATCATAAAAATCAAAAATATTTTGTGTTTCTTGTTTGAGTCTTGAGTCAATTTTTAAGTTTGGTGTCAATTGCATGCTTTTAAAAATTTTTCTTGCATTTTTTGAAAATTCCATGCATTCATAGTGTTCTTCATGATCTTCAAGTTGTTCTTGATAAGTCCTCTTGTTTGATCTTGATGTTTTCTTGTTTTGTGTCTTTTCTTGTTTTTCATGTGCATCTTTGCATTCATATTTTCCAAGCATTAAAAATTTCTAAGTTTGGTGTCTTGCATGTTTTCTTTGCATCAAAAATTTTTCAAAAATATGTTCTTGATGTTCATCATGATCTTCAAAGTGTTCTTGGTGTTCATCTTGACATTCATAATGTTCTTGCATGCATTTTGTGTTTTGATCCAAAATTTTCATGTTTTGGGTCATGATTGTGTTTTTCTCTCTCATCATTAAAAATTCAAAATTAAAAAAAATATCTTTTCCTTATTTCCCTCCAAATTTTCGAAATTTTGGGTTGACTTGGTCAAAAATTTTCAAAATTAGTTGTTTCTTACAAGTCAAGTCAAAATTTCAATTTTAAAAATCTTATCTTTTCAAAATCTTTTTCAAAAATCATATCTTTTCCATTTTTTTTCTTTTTATTTTTGAAAATTTAAAAATTATTTTTTTAAAATCTTTTTCTTATCTTTATATCATATTTTCAAAAATATGCTAACAATTAATGTGATTGATTCAAAAAATTTGAAGTTTGTTACTTTCTTATTAAGAAAGGTTCAATCTTTAAATTCTAGAATCTTATCTTGTAGTTTCTTGTTAGTTATGTCATTTTAAAAATTAAATCTTTTTCAAAATATCTTTTTCTTAAAATTTTTATCTTATCTTTTTATCTTATAATTTTATCTTTTTCAAAATTTGATTTCAAAATATCTTATCTAACTTCTTATCTTCTTATCTTTTTCAAATTTGATTTTAAAATCTTTTTCAATCAACTAACTAACTTGTTGTTTGTTTCTTATCTTTTTCAAAACCACCTAACTACTTTTCCCTCTCTAATTTTCGAAAATATCTCACCCCTTTTTCAAAAATTCTTTTTAATTAACTAATTGTTTTATGTTTTAATTTTAATTACATCCTATCTCTAATTTTTGAAAATCACTAACCCCTTTTTAAAATTATTTTCGAATTCTCTTCCTTTCTCTTCTTCTATTTAATTATTTAATTACTAACACTTCTCTTCACCTCTCTCCATCTAAAAATCCGAATCCATTCTTCTTCATTCTTCCCCCCTTTCTTTTTCCACTAACATAAAGGAATCTCTATACTGTGACATAGAGGATTCCTCTTTCCTTTCTTGCTTTCTTCTCTTTCATATGAGCAGGAACAAGGAAAAAGGCACTCTTGTTGAAATTGATCCAGAACCTGAAAGGACTCTGAAGAGGAAATTAAGAGAAGCTAAATTACATTATTCTAAAGGTAACCTTTCAGAAACATTAGAACAAGAGAAGGAGATGGCAGCCGAAAATAATAATAATGCAAGGAGAATGCTTGGTGACTTCACAAAGCCAACGTCCAAATTTGATGGAAGAAGCATCTCCATTCCTGCCATTGGAGCCAACAACTTTGAGCTGAAACCTCAGCTAGTTGCCTTAATGCAACAAAACTGCAAGTTTTATGGACTTCCATCTGAAGATTCTTATCAGTTTTTAACTGAGTTCTTGCAGATCTGTGAGACTGTAAAGACGAATGGAGTTGATCCTGAAGTCTATAGACTTATGCTTTTCCCTTTTGCTGTAGGAGACAGAGCTAGAATATGGTTGGATTCACAACCTAAGGATAGCCTGGACTCCTGGGATAAGCTGGTCACTGCCTTCTTGGATAAATTCTTTCCTCCTCAAAAGCTGAGCAAGCTGAGAGTGGATGTTCAAACCTTCAAACAAAAAGATGGTGAATCCCTCTATGAAGCTTGGGAAAGATACAAGCAGCTGACCAAAAGATGTCCATCTGACATGTTTTCAGAATGGACAATATTAGATATATTCTATTATGGTCTATCTGAATTTTCGAAAATGTCATTGGACCATTCTGCAGGTGGATCTATTCACCTGAAGAAAACGCCTGAGGAAGCTCAAGAGCTCATTGACATGGTTGCAAACAACCAATTCATGTACACTTCTGAGAGGAATTCTGTAAATAATGGGATACCTCAGAAGAAAGGAGTTCTTGAAATTGATACTCTGAATGCCATATTGGCTCAGAACAAAGTGTTGACTCAACAGGTCAACATGATCTCTCAAAATCTGAATGGATGGCAACATGCATCCAACAGTACTAGAGAGGCAGCTTCTGAAGAAGCTTATGATCCTGAGAACCCTGCCATGGCAGAGGTTAATTACATGGGTGAACCTTATGGAAACACCTATAACTCATCATGGAGAAATCATCCAAATTTCTCATGGAAGGATCAACAAAAGCCGCAACAAGGCTTTAACAATGGTGGACGCAACAGGCTGAACAATAGCAAGCCATATCCATCATCTTCTCAGCAACAGACAGAGAATTCTGAACAAAACACTTCTAATTTAGCCAATCTAGTCTTTGATCTGTCAAAGGCCACTTTCAGTTTCATGAATGAAACAAGATCCTCCATTAGAAATCTGGAGGCACAAGTGGGCCAGCTGAGTAAGAAAGTCATTGAAACTCCTCCCAGTATTCTCCCAAGCAATACAGAAGAGAATCCAAAAGGAGAGTGCAAGGCCATTGATATAATCAATGTGACTGAATGCACAAGGGAGGAGGAGGACGAAAATCCCAGTGGGGAAGACCCCCTGGGACGTCCCTCAAGCAAGAAGGAGTTTTCTATTAAGGATCCAAAGGAATCTAAGGCTCATATAGAGACCATAGAGATTCCATTAAATCTCCTTCTGCCATTTATGAGCTCTGAAGACTATTCTTCCTCAGATGAGGATAAAGATGTGACTGGAGAGCAAGTTGCTCAATATTTAGGAGCTATCATGAAGCTGAATGCCAAGTTGTTTGGTAATGAGACTTGGGAAAGTGAACCTCCCTTGCTCATTAGTGAACTGGATACCTGGATTCAGAAAACTCTACCTCAAAAGAAATAAGATCCTGGCAAGTTCTTAATACCTTGTACCATAGGCACCATGACCTTTGAAAAAGCTCTGTGTGATCTGGGGTCAGGGATAAATCTTATGCCACTCTCTATAATGGAGAAGCTAGGGATCATTGAGGTACAACCTGCCTTGTTCTCATTGCAACTGGCAGACAAGTCATTGAGACAAGCCTATGGAATAGTAGAGGACGTGTTAGTAAAGGTTGAAGGCCTTTACATCCCTGCTGATTTTATAATCTTAGACACTAGGAAGGAAGAGGATGATTGCATCATCCTTGGAAGACCTTTCCTAGCCACAGCAGGAGCTGTGATAGATGTCAACAGAGGTGAATTAGTCCTTCAATTGAATGGGGACTACCTTGTGTTTAAGGCACATGGCCATCCCTCTGTGACAGAAGAGAGTAAGCATGAAGAGCTTCTCTCAGTTCAGAGTCAAGAAGAGCCCACACAGTCAAACTCTAAGTTTGGTGTTGTGAGGCCACAACCAAACTCTAAGTTTGGTGTTAAGATCCCATATTTAAACTCTAAGTTTGGTGTTGGGACTATACAACATTGACCTGATCACCTTGTGGCTCCATGAGAGCCACTGTCAAGCTATTGACATTAAAAGAGCGCTTGTTGGGAGGCAACCCAATTTTATTTATCTAATTTTTATTTTATTCTATATTATTGTTATTTTGTGTTTTATTAGGTACATGATCATGAGGAGTCACAAAAAAAATCATAAAAATTAAAAATAGAGTCAAAAACAGCAGAAAAAAAATTCGCACCTTGGAGGAAGCACAGGCTGGCGTTCAACGCCAGTAAGATGCATCTGGCTGGTGTTCAACGCCAGAACAGAGCATCATTCTGGCGCTGAACGCCAGAAACAAGCAACATTCTGGCGCTGAACGCCAGGAATGTGCCTAAAGAAGAAAAACTGGCGCTGAACGCCAGTAACAAGCATGAAACTGGCGTTCAACGCCAGAAACATGCTTTACATGGGCGTTGAATGCCCAGAATGTGCACCACACGGCGTTTAAACGCCAGAATGGTATGCAAAGGCATTCTACATGCCTATTTGGTGCAGGGATGGAATTCCTTGACACCTCAGGACCTGTGGACCCCACAGGATCACCTCAGGATCTGTGGACCCCACAGGATCCCTACCTACCATATTCCCACCTTACCTCAATTCCTCTTCCCAATCACCCCCTTCACCACTCACATCCATCCACTCTTCCCCATAAACCCCACCTACCTTCAAAAATTCAAAACCAATTTCCCACCCATTCCCACCCTAAATGGCCGAATACACACTACCCCCTCTCCCTATATATACCCTTCCATTCTACTTCATTTTCACACAACACAACCCCCTCTTCTCTCACTTGGCCGAACCAACACCTCCCCTTCTCCTCCATATTTTCTTCTTCTTCTTCTTCTCTTCTTTCTTCTCTTGCTCGAGGGCGAGCAATATTTTAAGTTTGGTGTGGTAAAAGCATAAGCTTTTTGTTTTTCCATTACCATCAATGGTACCTAAGGCCGGAGAATCCTCTAGAAAAGGAAAAGGGAAGATAAAAGCTTCCACCTCCGAGTCATGGGAGATGGAAAGATTTATCTCCAAGAGCCATCAAGACTACTTCTATGATGTTGTGGCAAAGAAGAAGGTGATCCCTGAGGTCCCTTTCAAGCTCAAGAAATATGAGTATCCGGAGATCCGACATGAAATCCGAAGAAGAGGTTGGGAAGTCCTAACCAACCCCATGCAACAAGTCGAAATTTTAATGGTTCAAGAGTTCTATGCCAATGCATGGATCACTAGGAACCATGATCAAAGTATGAACCCAAGTCCAAAGAATTATCTCACAATGGTTCGGGGGAAATACTTAGATTTTAGTCCGGAGAATGTGAGGTTGGCATTCCACTTGCCCATGATGCAAGGAGATGAACACCCCTACACTAGAAGGGTCAACTTTAATCAAAGGTTGGACCAAGTTCTTATGGATATATGTGTGGAAGGAGCTCAATGGAAGAGAGACTCCAAAGGCAAGCCAGTCCAACTAAGAAGACTGGACCTCAAGCCTATGGCTAGAGGATGGTTGGAGTTCATTCAACGCTCCATCATTCCCACTAGCAACCGATCTAAAGTTACTGTGGATTGGGCCATCATGATTCATGGCATCATGATTGGAGAGGAAGTAGAAGTTCATGAGGTCATCTCCAATGAAATCTACAAAATATCCGACAAGCCCTCACCCATGGCACGGCTAGCTTTTCCTCACCTTATTTGCCATCTATGTTACTCAGCTGGAGTTATCATAGAAGGAGACATCCTCATTGAAGAGGATAAGCCCATCACCAAGAAGAGGATGGAGCAAGCAAGAGAGACCCTTCATGGTTCTCAAGAGATGCATGAGGAAGCTCATCATCAAAAAATCCCTGAGATGCCTCAAGGGATGCACTTTCCTCCCAACAACTATTGGGAGCAACTCAACACTTCCTTAGAAGATTTGAACCACAATGTGGAACAATTAACGGTGGAACATCATGAGCACTCCATCATTCTCCAAGAAATAAGAGAAGATCAAAGAGCAATGAGGGAGGAGCAACAAAGACAAGGAAGGGACATAGAAGAGCCTAAGGACATTATTGGTTCTTCAAGAAGAAGACGCCACTAAAGGTGGATTCATTCCTTGTCCTTATTTCTTTCTGTTTTTCGATTTCTATGTTATGTTTATCTATGTTTTGTGTCTTTATTTCATGATCATTAGTATGTAGTAACCATGCCTTAAAGCTATGAATAAAATCCATTAATCCTTCACCTCTCTTAAATTAAAAAATGTTTTAATTCAAAAGAACAAGAAATACATGAATTTCGAATTTATCCTTGAATTTTAGTTTAATTAATATTGATGTGGTGACAATACTTTTTGTTTTCTGAATGAATGCTTGAACAGTGCATATGTCTTTTGATCTTGTTGTTTATGAATGTTAAAATTGTTGGCTCTTGAAAGAATGATGAACAAAGAGAAATGTTATTGATGATCTGAAAAAAATCATGAAATTGATTCTTGAAGCAAGAAAAAGCAGTGGAAAAGAAGAAGCTTGCGAAAAAAAAAATTGGCGAAAAAAATAGAAAGAAAAAGAAAAAGCAAGCAGAAAAAGCCAATAGCCCTTAAAACCAAAAGGCAAGGGTAAAAAGGATCCAAGGCTTTGAGCATCAATGGATAGGAGGGCCCAAGGAAATAAAATCCAGGCCTAAGCGGCTAATTCAAAGCTGTCCCTAACCATATGCTTGTGTCATGAAGGTCCAAGTGAAAAGCTTGAGACTGAGTGGTTAAAGTCGTGATCCAAAGCAAAAGAGTGTGCTTAAGAGCTCTGGACACCTCTAACTGTGGCATTTATGTATCCGGTGGTAATACTGGAAAACAAAGTGCTTAGGGCCACGGCCAAGACTCATAAGTATCTGTGTTCAAGAATCAACATGCTTAACTAGGAAAGTCAATAACACTATCCAAAATTCTAAGTTCCTAAAGAAGCCAATCATTCTAGACTTCAAAGGAAAAAGTGAGATGCCAAAACCTGTTCAGAAGCAAAAAGCTACAAGTCCTGCTCATCTAATTATAATTAATATTCATTGATATTTTGGAATTCATAGTATATTCTCTTCTTTTTATCCTAATTGATTTTCAGTTGCTTGGGGACAAGCAACAATTTAAGTTTGGTGTTGTGATGAGCGGATAATTTATACGCTTTTTGGCATTGTTTTTAGGTAGTTTTTAGTAAGTTCAAGCTACTTTTAGGGATGTTTTCATTAGTTTTTATGTTAAATTCATATTTCTGGACTTTACTATGAGTTTGTGTGTTTTTCTATGATTTCAGGTAATTTCTGGCTGAAATTGAGGGACTTGAGCAAAACTCTGAAGAAGGCTGACAAAAGGACTGCTGATGCTGTTAGAATCTGACCTCCCTGCACTCGAAATGGATTTTCTGGAGCTACAGAACTCCAACTGGCGCGCTCTCAACGGCGTTGGAAAGTAGACATCCAGATCTTTCCAGCAATATATAATAGTCCATACTTTATTAGGAAATTGACGACGTAACTTGGCGTTGAACGCCAAGTACATGCTGCTGTCTGGAGTTAAACGCCAGAAAAACGTCATGATCCGGAGTTGAACGCCCAAAACACGTTATAACTTGGAGTTCAACTCCAATAAAAGCCTCAGCTCGTTGATAGATCAAGCTCAGCCCAAACATACACCAAGTGGGCCCCGGAAGTGGATTTATGCATCAATTACTTACTCATGTAAACCCTAGTAGCTAGTCTAGTATAAATAGGATGATTTACTATTGTATTAGACATCTTTGACAGTTTAATTTCTTGACTGTTTAGCCTTTGATTATTCGGTCTCTGGATCACTCAGGGGGCTGGCCATTCGGCCATGCCTGAACCTTTCACTTATGTATTTTCAACGGTGGAGTTTCTACACACCATAGATTAAGGGTGTGGAGCTCTGCTGTACCTCAAGTTTCAATACAATTATTATTACTTTCTATTCAATTCTCTTTTATTCTTATTCCAAGATATACGTTGCACAACACTTTGATGAATGTGATGATCCGTGACACTCATCATCATTCTCACCTATGAACGCGCGTGATTGACAACCACTTCCGTTCTACCTTAGGCCGGGCGCATATCTCTTAGATTCCCCAACAGAATCTTCGTGGTATAAGCTAGATAGATGGCGGCATTCATGGGGATCTGGAAAGTCTAACCTTGTCTGTGGTATTCCGAGTAGGATCCTGGGAATCCGGAAAGTCTAACCTTGTCTGTGGTATTCCGAGTAGGATTCCGGTATTGAATGACTGTGACGAGCTTCAAACTCCTGAAGGCTGGGCGTGATGACAAACGCAAAAGAATCAATGGATTCTATTCCAACCTGATTGAAAACCGACAGATGATTAGCCGTGCTGTGACAGAGCATTTGGACCATTTTCACTGAGAGGATGGGATGTAGCTATCAACCAAGGGTGATGCCTCCAGACGATTAGCCGTGCAGTGACAGCGCATAGGACCATTTTCCCGAGAGGATTAAAAGTAGCCATTGATGATAGTGATGCCCTACATACAGCTTGCCATGGAAAGGAGTAAGAAGGATTGAAGGAAGAATGAGTAGTGAAGTAGAGTTTCAAGAGGAACACAGCATCTCCATACACCTATCTGAAATTCCCACTATTGATTTACATAAGTATTTCTATCCCTTTTTATTTTCTATTTATTATTAATTTTCGAACTCATCATAAACCAATTTAATTTGCCTAACTGAGATTTACAAGGTAACCATAGCTTGCTTCATACCAACAATCTCTGTGGGATCGACCCTTACTCACGTAAGGTATTACTTGGATGACCCAGTACACTTGCTGGTTAAGCTGAATGAAGTTGTGTCCACACATAGTTGAAGAAGCAATGAATTTTACAAAATACAATAACAAAGGAATCACAATTTCGTCCACCACCTTTTGAGTCTCTTTTCTATTGAGCTCCTTCCACACATATGTCCATGAGGACTTGGTCCAACCTTTGATCAAAGTTGACCCTTCTAGTGTAGGGGCGTGCGTCTTCTTACATCATAGGCAAGTTAAATGCCAACCTTACATTTTACGGACTGAAATCTAAGCATTTCTCCCGAACCATTGTAAGATAATTCTTTGGATTCGGGTTCATACTTTGATCATGGTTCCTAGTAATCTATGCATTGGCATAGAACTCTTGAACCATTAAGATTCTAACTTGTTGAATGGGGTTGGTAAGAACTTCCCAACATCTTTTTTGGATCTCCTGTCAGATCTCCGGATACTCATTTTTCTTGAGCATGAAAGAGTCCTCGGGGATCACCTTCTTCTTGGCCACAACTTCATAGAAGTGGTCTTGATGGGCTTTTGAGATGAATCTCTCCATCTCCCATGACTCAGAGGTGGAAGCAATTGTCTTCCCTTTCCTCTTTCTTGAAGTTTCTCTGGCCTTAGGTGCCATCAATGGTTATGGAAAAACAAAAAAAGCTATGCTTTTACCACACCAAACTTAGGATATTGCTCGTCTTCGAGCAAAAGAAGAAAGAATAGATGAAGAAGAAGAAGAGATAGATGAGAGGGAGAGTGGTGTAGGTTTCAGCCAAGGGGGAGAAGAGAGGGTAGTGTTGTGTGAAAATGAAGAAGGAGGAAGGGGTTTATATAGTGGAGGGAGAGGGGTTAGGGTTCGGTCATTTAGGGTGGGTTTGGGTGGGAAAGAAAATTTGAATTTGAAGGTAGGTGGGGTTTTTGGGGAAGAGTGGATGGATGTGAATGGTGAAGAGGTGATGGGGAAGAGTGATTGAGGTGATTGGTGAATGATGTTTGGGGAAGAGTGTTATGAAAATGTATGAGAGAGAGGGAAAAAGTAGGTAGGGATCCTGTGGGGTCCACAGATCCTGAGGTGATCCTGTGGGGTCAACAGATCCTGAGGTGTCAAGGATTTCTCATCCCTGCACCCTTTAGGCGTGTAAAATGCCCTCTGTATGCAATCTCGGCGTTTAACGCCAGACTGATGCTTGTTTCTGGTGTTAAACGCTAGCTCTATGCTTGTTTCTGGCGTTAAACGCCACTTTGCTGCTTGTTTCTAGTGTTTAATGCCAGCTCTCCTCAGGGTGCAATCCTGGCATTTAAATGCCAGACATCTGCTTGTTTCTGGCGTTCAACGCCAGCTTCATGCTCTGTTCTGGCGTTAAACGCCAGCCAGATGCTCCTTACTGGCGTTTAAATGCCAGTAAGCTCTTCCTCCAGGGTGTGCTTTTTTCTTCTGCTATTTTTTATTCTATTTTTAATTTTTGCAATTGTTTTGTGACTCCACATGATCATAAACCTAATAAAACACAAAAGAACAATAGAAATATGGATAAATAAAAATTGGGTTGCCTCCTAATAAGCGCTTCTTTAATGTCAATAGCTTGACAGTGAGCTCTCATGGAGCTTCACAGATGTTCAGAGCATTGTTGGGACCTCCCAACACCAAACTTAGAATTTGGTTGTGGGGTTTCAACACCAAACTTAGAGTTTAGTTGTGGCCTCCCAACACCAAACTTAGAGTTTGATTGTGGGGCTTTGTTTGACTCTGTATTGAGAGAAGCTTATCGTGCCTCTTTTCCATGGTTGCAGAGGAAGATCCTTGAGCTTTAAACACAAGGTAGTCCCCATTCAATTGAAGGACTAGCTCTCCTCTGTCAACATCAATCACAGCTCCTACTGTGGCTAGGAAGGGTCTTCCAAGAATGATGGATTCATTCTCATCCTTTTAAATGTCTAAGATCATGAAATCAGCAGGGTTGTAAAGGCCTTCAACCTTTACTAACACGTCCTCTACCAATCCATAAGCTTGTTTTATTGACTTGTCTGCTATCTCTAATGAGATTCTTGCAGCTTGTACCTCAAAGATCCCCAGCTTCTCTATTACAGAGAGTGGCATAAGATTTATACCTGACCCCAGGTCACACAGAGCCTTCTCAAAGGTCATGGTGCCTATGGTACAGGATATTAAGAATTTACCAAGATCTTGTTTCTTTTGAGGTATAGTTTGCTGAACCCATGCATCTAGTTCACTAATGAGCAAGGGAGGTTCACCTTTCCAAGTCTCATTACCAAACAACTTGGCATTCAGCTTCATGATGGCTCCTAGATATTGAGCAACTTGCTCTTCAGTTACATCTGCATCCTCTTCAGAGGAAGAATAGTTCTCAGAGCTCATGAATGGCAAAAGAAAGTTCAATGGAATCTCTATAGCCTATTGATGAGCGGATAATTTGTATGCTTTTTGGCATTGTTTTTAGTATGTTTTTAGTATCTTTTAGTTAGTTTTTAGTATATTTTTATTAGTTTTTAATTAAAATTCACTTTTCTGGACTTTACTATGAGTTTGTGTGTTTTTCTGTGATTTCAGGTATTTTCTGGCTGAAATTGAGGGACCTGAGCAAAAATCTGATCCAGAGACTCAAAAGGACTGCAGATGCTGTTGGATTCTGACCTCCCTGCACTCGAAGTGGATTTTCTGGAGCTACAGAAGCCCAATTGGCGCGCTCTCAACGGCGTTGGAAAGTAGACATCCTGGGCTTTCCAGCAATATATAATAGTCCATACTTTGCCCAAGATTTGATGGCCCAAACCGGCGTTCAAAGTCACCTCAAGAAATTCCAGCGTTAAACGCCGGAACTGGCACCTAATTGGGAGTTAAACGCCCAAACTGGCACTAAAGCTGGCGTTTAACTCCAAGGAGAGTCTCTACACGAAAAAGCTTCATTGCTCAGCCCAAGCACACACCAAATGGGCCCGGAAGTGGATTTTTATGTCATTTACTCATCTATGTACTAGTTTTCTATAAGTAGGACCTTTTACTATTGTATTTAGAGAGACTTTGGTAGCTATCTTCGTTTTATGCTATCTTAGACCTTTGGAGGCTGGCCATTCGGCCATGCCTAGACCTTGTTCTTATGTATTTTCAACGGTGGAGTTTCTACACACCATAGATTAAGGTGTGGAGCTCTGCTGTACCTCGAGTATTAATGCAATTACTATTGTTCTTCCATTCAATTCCGCTTGTTCTTTGTCCAAGATATCACTTGTTCTTCAACATGATGAAGGTGATGATTGACGCCCATCACCATTCTCACCCATGAACAAAGTGACTGACAACCACTCTTGTTCTACAAGCATCTGAGGCTTAGTGAATATCTCTTGGATTCTTTAATCGAATCTTCGTGGTATAGGCAGGACCTGATGGCGGCATTCAAGAGAATCCGGAAGGTCTAAACCTTGTCTGTGGTATTCTGAGTAGGATTCAATGATTGAATGACTGTGACGTGCTTCAAACCTGTAACCTACTGGGCGTTAGTGACAGACGCAAAAGAGGGATTCTATTCCGGTAGGGGAGGGAACCAAACCGGTGATTGGCAGTACTGTGACAGAGTGCGTGCATTAGCTTTCACTGCGCGGATGGGAGGTAGCTGCTGACAACAGTGAAACCCTACACGAGCTTGCCATGGAAAGGAGTAAGAAGGATTGGATGAAGGCAGTAGGAAAGCAGAGAGACGGAAGGGAAGGCATCTTCATACACTTGTCTGAAGCTCTTACACCAATGATATGCATAAGTATCACTATCTTTATCTTTTATATTATTTTCGTTCATCATCATATATTTGAGTTTGCCTGACTAAGATTTACAAGATGACCATAGCTTGCTTCAATGCTAACAATCTCCGTGGGATCGACCCTTACTCACGTAAGGTATACTTGGACGACCCAGTGCACTTGCTGGTTAGTTGTGCGAAGTTGTGTAATGCCATGGAATTGAACCACCAAGTCTTTTGGAGTTCATGACCGGGGATTATGAGAGTTGTGAAAAAGTATTGTTCACAATTTCGCGCACCAAGTTTTTGGCGCCGTTGCCGGGGATTGTTCAAGTTTGAGCAAGCTTTTGGTAACAATGCCTGGGATTGTTCTAGTTTGGACAACTGACGGTTCATCTTGTTGCTTAGATTAGGTATTTATTTTTTCGAAATTCTTGAAGATGAATTCTAGAGTTTCATGATGATTTGTTGAAATCTGGCTGGCTGAGAAGCCATGTCTAATCTGATTGGACCGAGGTTTCAACTTATCACCACAAGAGCTTGTTGATTTTCATCAATTTTGCTTTTGGAGCAGTGATCCGCTAAGGCTTGGCTGACCTTTGGTCATGTCTAGTGTTTTGGACCGAAGCTTTCTTTGAAAGCTTGGCTGGCTGTGAAGCCATGTCTAATTCCTGGACCGGAGTCTTAGACTAGCATTGCACTGATTCCTGGAATTCTCATTAAGAATTTTGATACCTTTTTCCACTTAATTTTCGAAAAACACAAAAAAAAAAAATTACAAAATCATAAAAACCAAAAAAATATTTGCTGTTTCTTGCTTAAGTCTAGTGTCTCATCTTAAGTTTGGTGTCAATTACATGCATTCATTCATGTGTCTTAAGGATCTTCAAGTAATTCTTGATGATTTCTTACTCTGATCTTTGAATTCTTTTGGCTTGAGTATTTATGTGTCTCATATAGTGTCAGTAGTACACAAACTGCTAAGTTTGGTGTCTTGCATGCATTGTTATTTGATTCTTGTTGCATTTTGATTATTAAAAATCCAAAAATATTTTTAATTTGTGTCTTTTCAAGTCAATAATACAAAGAATTGAAGATTCAGAACATACTGCAGAGGAATTATACAGAAAAAGCTGAGCATTTAAAAATGCCCAGTGAAGAAGGCAGACTGGCGTTTAAACGCCAGCCAGGGTACCTGGTTGGGCGTTTAACGCCCAAAGAGGTAGCATTTTGGGCGTTAAACGCCAGAATGTATACCATTCTGGGCGTTTAACGCCAGGATGGTGCTAGGGGGAAGATTTTGTTTTCAAATCAATCTTTTTTCAAGTTTTCAAAGTTTTTCAAAACCAAATCTTTTTCAAATCATATCTTTTCAATCAAATGTTTTCAAAATCAATTTCTTTCCTTTTTCAAAGATACTTACTAACAATTAATGATTTGATTGAACATTTTTTGCCTTTTCTGTTAAGGAAGGTTTTATGTTTGAATCATATCTTTTCTTGTTAGGCAAGTCATTAATTTTCAAATCACATCTTTTCAAATTGTTTTCAAATCATATCCTTTAAAATTGTTTTCAAATCATATCTTCTCAATCACATCTTTTTAAAACCATAACTTTTCAATCAAATCTTTTTAATCACATTTTTTTAAATAGTTTTCAATCAAATCTTTTTAATTTTTAATTTCAAAATCTTTTTCAAAAATCACTTGATTTCTTTTTCACTTTTGATTTTCGAAAATTATCAATCAAATTTTCAAAATGTTTTCAAAATCTTTTAATTGAATTTTCGAAAATTCTCTTCCCTCCTTCCCACATCCTTCTATTTATGGAGTACCACTCCTTCTAAATGCACAATTCGAACCTTATCCAATTAAAGTTCGAATTCTTCTTCTCCTTCTTCTTTCTATTTCTCTTTTCCTCTGACACTTCAAGGAATCTCTATACTGTGACATAGAGGATTCCACATTTTCTTTTTCTCTTCTCTTTCATATGAGCAGGAGCAGAGACAAAGGCATTTTTGTTGAAGCTGACCCTGAACCTGAGAGAACCTTGAAGAGAAAGCTAAGAGAAGCCAAAGCACAACTCTCTTTAGAGGACCTGACCGAATTCTTCAAAGAAGAAGAACCCATGGCAGCCGAAAACAATAATAATGCCAACAATGCAAGGAAGGTGCTGGGTGACTTCACTGCACCTACTCCTGATTTCTATGGGAGAAGCATCTCTATCCCTGCCATTGGAGCAAACAACTTTGAGCTTAAGCCTCAATTAGTTTCTCTAATGCAACAGAATTGCAAGTTCCATGGACTTCCAATGGAAGATCCTCATCAGTTCTTAGCTGAATTCTTGCAAATCTGTGACATAGTCAAGACTAATGGGGTTAACCCTGAGGTCTACAGACTGATGCTATTCCCTTTTGCTGTAAGAGACAGAGCTAGAATATGGTTGGATTCTCAACCTAAAGAAAGCCTGGACTCTTGGGAAAAGCTAGTCAATGCCTTCTTGGCAAAGTTCTTTCCACCACAAGATGGAGTAAGCTTAGAGTGGAAGTCCAAACCTTCAGACAGAAGGATGGAGAATCCCTCTATGAAGCTTGGGAAAGATACAAACAATTAATCAGAAAATGTCCTTCTGACATGCTTTCTGAATGGAGCATCATAGGTATTTTCTATGATGGTCTCTCTGAACTATCCAAGATGTCTTTGGATAGCTCTGCTGGAGGATCTCTTCATCTGAAGAAGACGCCTGCAGAAGCTCAAGAATTGATTGAAATGGTTGCAAATAACCAATTCATGTACACTTCTGAAAGGAATCCTGTGAACAATGGGACTAGTCAGAAGAAAGGAGTTCTTGAGATTGACACTCTGAATGCCATATTGGCTCAGAACAAGATATTGACTCAACAAGTCAATTTGATTTCTCAAAGTCTGTCTGGAATGCAAAATGTACCAAACAGTACTAAGGATGCTTCATCTGAGGAAGAAGCTTATGATCCTGAGAACCCTTCAATGGAAGAGGTGAATTACCTAGGAGAACCCTATGGAAACACCTATAATTCTTCATGGAGAAATCACCCAAATTTTTCATGGAAGAATCAAGAGAGACCTCAACAAGGTTTCAATAACAATAATGGTGGAAGAAACAGGTTTAGCAATGGCAAGCCTTTTCCATCATCTTCTCAGCAACAGACAGAGAGTTCTAAGCAGAATACTTCTGACTTAGCAACAATGGTCTCTGATCTAATAAAAACCACTCAAAGTTTCATGAATGAAACAAGGTCCTCCATCAGAAATTTGGAAGGACAAGTGGGACAGCTGAGCAAGAAAATTACTGAACTCCCTCCTAGTACTCTTCCAAGTAATACAGAAGAAAATCCAAAAGGAGAGTGCAAAGCCATAAACATGGCCGAATATGGAGAGGAAAGAGAAGAGGAGGACGCCACTGAGGAAGACCTCAGTGGGCGTGTACCAATCTCCTCTGAGTTCCTCAATGAGGAACAATGGGAATCTGAGGCTCAAAATGAGACCATAGAGATTCCATTGGACTTACTTCTGCCATTCATGAGCTCTGATGAGTATTCTTCCTCTGAAGAGGATGAGTATGTCACTGAAGAGCAAGTTGCTAAATACCTTGGAGCAATCATGAAGCTAAATGACAAGTTATTTGGAAATGAGACTTGGGAGGATGAACCACCTTTGCTCACTAAAGAACTGGATGACTTGTCTAGGCAGAAACTGCCTCTAAAGAGGCAAGATCCTGGGAAGTTTTCTATACCTTGTACCATAGGCACTATGACCTTCAAGAAGGCCTTGTGTGACTTAGGGTCAAGTGTAAACCTCATGCCCCTCTCTGTAATGGAGAAATTAGGGATCTTTGAGGTGCAAGCTGCAAGAATCTCATTAGAGATGGCAGACAATTCAAGAAAACAAGCTCATGGACTTGTAGAGAATGTTTTGGTGAAGATTGAAGACCATTACATCCCTACTGATTTCATAGTCCTAGAGACTGGGAAGTGCATGGATGAATCCATCATCCTTGGCAGACCCTTCCTAGCCACAGCAAAGGCTGTGATTGATGTTGATAGAGGAGAGTTGATCATTCAAGTGAATGGAGAATCCTTGGTGTTTAAGGCCCAAGGACATCCCTCTGTCATCATGGAGAGGAAGCATGAAGAGCTTCTCTCAAAACAGAGCCAAGCAGAGCCCCCACAGTCAAACTCTAAGTTTGGTGTTGGGAGGCCACAACCAAACTCTAAGTTTGGTGTTGAACCCCCACATTCAAACTCTAAGTTTGGTGTTGGGAGGTTCCAACACGGTTCAGAGTATTTCTGAGGCTCCATGAGAGTCCTCTGTCAAGCTAATGACATTAAAGAAGCGCTTGTTGGGAGGCAACCCAATGTTTTATAATTAACTATTTTCTTTTGTTATTTTATCTTTTTTGTAGGTTGATGATCATAAGAAGTCACAAAAACAATGAAAAAAGCAAAAACAGAATGAAAAACAGGAAGAAAAACAGCACACCCTGGAGGAGAAGAAGCTGGCGTTCAAACGCCAGTAATGCTAGCTGTTGGGCGTTTAACGCCCAGTCTGGCACCATTCTGGGCGTTTAACGCCAGAAAGGGGCACCAGACTGGCGTTAAACGCCAGTAAAGGGCAACAACCTGGCGTTAAATGCCAGGAATGGGCACCAGCCCGGCGTTTAACGCCAGAAATACCTCAAAACGTGATTTTGAGCAACTTTTGGTGCAGGGATGACTTTTCCTTGACACCACAGGATCTGTGGACCCCACAGGACCCCACCATCACTCTCTCTCTTCTTCCCCCATTCACCAATCACCTCAATACCTCTTCCCCAAAAACCCTTCACCTATCAAATCCTATCTTTCTCTTCACCACTCACATCCATCCTTCATAAAACCCCACCAACCTCACCCTTCAAATTCAAACCACTTTCCCTCCCAAACCCACCCATCATGGCCGAACCATTACCCCCCTCTCTCCTATATATACCCTTCTTAAACCCTTCATTTTCACACAACCTAAACACCCCTTCTTTCCCTTCTTGGCCGAACACACCACCTTCCCCCTCTTCCTCATTTCTTCTTCTTCTACTCTCTTCTTTCTTCTTTTGCTCGAGGACGAGCAAACATTTTAAGTTTGGTGTGGTAAAAGCATTGCTTTTTCATAACCATTTATGGCATCCAAGGCCGGAGAAACCTCTAAAAAGAGGAAAGGGAAGGCAAAAGCTTCCACCTCCGAGTCATGGGAGATGGATAGATTCCTCTCAAGGGTGCATCAAGTCCACTTCTATGAAGTGTGGCCTTGAAGAAGGTGATCCCCGAAGTCCCCTTTTCACTCAAAAAGGGTGAATATCCGGAGATCCGCCATGAGATCCGAAGAAGAGGTTGGGAAGTACTCACCAACCCCATTCAACAAGTCGGAATCTTGATGGTTCAAGAGTTCTATGCCAATGCATGGATCACCAAGAACCATGACCAAAGTGTGAACCCGAATCCAAAGAATTATCTCACTATGGTTCGGGGGAAATACTTGGATTTTAGTCCGGAGAGTGTGAGGGTGGCGTTCAACTTGCCTATGATGCAAGGAGATAAGCATCCTTACACTAGAAGGGTCAACTTTGATCAAAGGTTGGACCAAGTCCTCACAATCATATGTGAAGAGGGCGCACAATGGAAGCAAGATTCAAGAGGCAAGCCGGTTAAATTAAGAAGGCATGACCTCAAGCCCGTGGCTAGAGGATGGTTAGAGTTCATTCAACGCTCAATCATTCCCACTAGCAACCGGTCTGAAGTTACCATAGACCGGGCCATCATGATTCATAGCATCATGATTGGAGAAGAAGTGGAAGTTCATGAGGTTATAGCCCAAGAACTCTATAAAGTGGCGGACAAGACCTCCACTTTGGCAAGGTTAGCCTTTCCTCATCTCATCTGTCACCTCTGTTATTCAGTTGGAGTTGACATAGAGGGAGATACCCCCATTGATGAGGACAAGCCCATCACCAAGAAAAGGATGGAATACACAAGAGACCCCTCTCACCATGAGATCCCTGAGATTCCTCAAGGGATGCACTTTCCTCCACAAAATTATTGGGAGCAATTAAACACCTCCCTAGGAGAGTTGAGTTCCAACATGGGACAACTAAGGGTGGAGCATCAAGAACACTCCATTCTCCTCCATGAAATTAGAGAAGATCAAAGAATCATGAGGGAGGAGCAACAAAGACAAGGAAGAGACATTGAGGAGCTCAAGCACTCCATAGGATCTTCAAGAGCAAGAAAGAGCCGCCATCACTAAGGTGGACCCATTCCTTGATTTCCTTGTCCTTTATTCTTCTGTTTTTCGATTTTTATGCTTTATGTTTGTCCATGTTTGTGTCTTGTGATCATTAGTGTCTTAGTGTCTATGCCTTAAAGTTATGAATGTCCTATGAATCCATCACCTTTCTTTAATAAAAACGTGCTTAATTGAAAAGGAAAGAATTGCATGAATTCTGAATTTTATAATAGTTTAATTATTTTGATGTGGTGGCAACACTTTTGTTCTCTGAATGTATGCTTGAACAGTGCATATGTCTTTTGAATTTGTGGTTCATGAATGTTGGCTCTTGAAAGAATGATGAAAAAGGAGACATGTTACTGAGGATCTGAAAAATCATTAAAAATGATTCTTGAAGCAAGAAAAAGCAGAAAAAAAAAAGAAGAAGAGAAAAAAAGGAAAAAACCGAAAAAAAAAGAGAAAGAAAAAGAAAGAATAAGAGTTGTGATCCAAGGCAAATAAGAGTGTGCTTAAGAACCCTGGACACCTCTAATTAGGGACTTTAGCAAAGCTGAGTCACAATCTGAAAAGGTTCACCCAATTATGTGTCTGTGGCATGTATGTATCCGGTGGTAATACTGGAAGACAGAGTGCTTTGGGCCACAGCCAAGACTCAATAAATAGCTATGTTCAAGAATCATCATACTTTACTAGGAGAATCATTAACACTATCTGGATTCTGAGTTCCTAAAGAAGCCAATCATTCTGAATTACAAGGGATAGAGTGAGATGCCAAAACTATTCAGAGGCAAAAAGATAAAAGCCCCGCTCATCTAATTAATACTGATCTTCATAGATGTTTTTGGAGTTCATTGCATATTCTCTTCTTTTTATCTTATTTGATCTTCAGTTGCTTGGGGACAAGCAACAACTTAAGTTTGGTGTTGTGATGAGCGGATAATTTGTATGCTTTTTGGCATTGTTTTTAGTATGTTTTTAGTATCTTTTAGTTAGTTTTTAGTATATTTTTATTAGTTTTTAATTAAAATTCACTTTTCTGGACTTTACTATGAGTTTGTGTGTTTTTCTGTGATTTCAGGTATTTTCTGGCTGAAATTGAGGGACCTGAGCAAAAATCTGATCCAGAAACTCAAAAGGACTGCAGATGCTGTTGGATTCTGACCTCCCTGCACTCGAAGTGGATTTTCTGGAGCTACAGAAGCCCAATTGGCGCGCTCTCAACGGCGTTGGAAAGTAGACATCCTGGGCTTTCCAGCAATATATAATAGTCCATACTTTGCCCAAGATTTGATGGCCCAAACCGGCGTTCAAAGTCACCTCAAGAAATTCCAGCGTTAAACGCCGGAACTGGCACCTAATTGGGAGTTAAACGCCCAAACTGGCACTAAAGCTGGCGTTTAACTCCAAGGAGAGTCTCTACACGAAAAAGCTTTATTGCTCAGCCCAAGCACACACCAAGTGGGCCCGGAAGTGGATTTTTATGTCATTTACTCATCTATGTACTAGTTTTCTATAAGTAGGACCTTTTACTATTGTATTTAGAGAGACTTTGGTAGCTATCTTCGTTTTATGCTATCTTAGACCTTTGGAGGCTGGCCATTCGGCCATGCCTAGACCTTGTTCTTATGTATTTTCAACGGTGGAGTTTCTACACACCATAGATTAAGGTGTGGAGCTCTGCTGTACCTCGAGTATTAATGCAATTACTATTGTTCTTCCATTCAATTCCGCTTGTTCTTTGTCCAAGATATCACTTGTTCTTCAACATGATGAAGGTGATGATTGACGCCCATCACCATTCTCACCCATGAACAAAGTGACTGACAACCACTCTTGTTCTACAAGCATCTGAGGCTTAGTGAATATCTCTTGGATTCGTTAATCGGAATCTTCGTGGTATAGGCAGGACCTGATGGCGGCATTCAAGAGAATCCGGAAGGTCTAAACCTTGTCTGTGGTATTCTGAGTAGGATTCAATGATTGAATGACTGTGACGTGCTTCAAACCTGTAACATACTGGGCGTTAGTGACAGACGCAAAAGAGGGATTCTATTCCGGTAGGGGAGGGAACCAAACCGGTGATTGGCAGTACTGTGACAGAGTGCGTGCATTAGCTTTCACTGCGCGGATGGGAGGTAGCTGCTGACAACAGTGAAACCCTACACGAGCTTGCCATGGAAAGGAGTAAGAAGGATTGGATGAAGGCAGTAGGAAAGCAGAGAGACGGAAGGGAAGGCATCTTCATACACTTGTCTGAAGCTCTTACACCAATGATATGCATAAGTATCACTATCTTTATCTTTTATATTATTTTCGTTCATCATCATATATATTTGAGTTTGCCTGACTAAGATTTACAAGATGACCATAGCTTGCTTCAATGCTAACAATCTCCGTGGGATCGACCCTTACTCACGTAAGGTATTACTTAGACGACCCAGTGCACTTGCTGGTTAGTTGTGCGAAGTTGTGTAATGCCATGGAATTGAACCACCAAGTCTTTTGGAGTTCATGACCGGGGATTATGAGAGTTGTGAAAAAGTATTGTTCACAATTTCGCGCACCACCTATATATGAGCCTTAGATTCCTTTAGGTTCTCAGTAGGGAACTCCTTTCTGTCTGGAGGACGTCCCATGAGATCTTCCTCATTGGGATTTACGTCCTCCCCTTCCTCTTTGGATTCAGCCATATTGATAATATCAATGGCCTTGTACTCTCTTTTTGGATTCTCTTCTGTATTGCTTGGGAGAGTACTAGGAGGAGTTTCAGTGATTTTCTTACTCAGCTGACCCACTTGTGCCTCCAAATTTCTAATGGAGGACCTTGTTTCACTCATGAAACTTAAAGTGGCCTTTGATAGATCAGAGACTATGTTTGCTAAGCTAGAGGGGCTCTGCTCAGAATTCTCTGTCTGTTGCTGAGAAGATGATGGAAAAGGCTTGCTATTGCTAAGCCTGTTTCTTCCACCATTATTAAAGCCTTGTTGAGGCTTTTGTTGATCCTTCCATAAGAAATTTGGACGATTTCTCGATGAGGAATTATAGGTGTTCCCGTAGGGTTCACCCATGTAATTCACCTCTGCTATTGCAGGGTTCTCAGGATCATAAGCTTCTTCTTTAGAAGATGCCTCTTTAGTACTGTTGGATGCATTTTGCCATCTATTCAGACTATGAGAAATCATGTTGACTTGCTGAGTCAACATTTTGTTCTGAGCCAATATGGAATTCAGAGTATCAATTTCAAGAACTCCCCTTTTCTGAGGCATCCCATTACTCACAGGATTCTTCTCAAAGGTGTACATGAATTGGTTATTTGCAACCATGTCAATAAGTTCTTGAGCTTCTGCAGGCATTTTCTTTAGGTGAATGGATCTACCTGCATAATGGTCCAGTGACATCTTAAAAAGCTCAGATAGACCATCATAGAATATATCTAAAATGGTCCACTCTGAAAGCATGCCAGAAGGACACTTTTTGGTCAACTATTTGTATCTTTCCCAAGCTTCATAGAGGGATTTACCATCTTTTTGTTTGAAGGTCTGAACATCCACTCTAAGCTTGCTCAGCTTTTGAGGAGGAAAGAACTTAGCCAAGAAGGCCATGACCAGCTTATCCCAAGAGTCCAGGCTATCTTTAGGTTGTGAGTCCAACCATGTTCTAGCTCTGTCTCTTACACTAAAGGGGAAAAGCATGAGCATGTAGACTTCAGGATCTACTCCATTAGTCTTAACAATATCACAGATATACAAGAATTCAGTTAAAAACTGATAGGGATCTTCTGATGGAAGTCCATGAAACTTGCAGTTCTATTCCATTAGAGCAACTAGTTGAGGCTTCAGCTCAAAATTGTTTGCTCCAATGGCAGGGATTGAGATGCTTCTTCCATAAAAGTTGAAAGCAGGTGTAGTATAATCACCAAGCATCCTCCTTGCATTATTGTTGGGTTCGGTTATGTCTCTTTCTTTTTCGAGATTCTCTGTAAGGTTTTCTCTAAATTGTTGTGCTTTAGCTTCTCTTAGCTTCTTTTTTAGAGTCCTTTCAGGTTCAGGATCTGCTTCAACAAGAATGTCCTTGTCTTTGCTCCTGCTCATATAAAAAAGAAGAGAACAGAAGAGAAGAGGAATACTCTATGTCACAGTATAGAGATTCCTTTATGTGAGTAGAAGAAGAAAAGAATAGAAGAGGGATGAGAAAAATTCGAACACAGAGGAGAAGAGAGGGTTCAAATTTTTAGATGAAGAGAAGAGTTAGTAAATGAATAAATAGAAGAAGATGAGAGAGAGAATTTGAATATTATTTTTGAAAAATTAGTGATTTTCGAAAATTAAGAGAAGAAATAAAATTAAAATTAAAATTTGAAACAATTAGTTAATTAAAAGAATTTTGAAAAAGAGTGAGGGTGATATTCGAAAATTAGAAAGAGAAAAGTAGTTAAGTGGTTTTGAAAAAGATAAGAAACAAACAAAAAGTCAATTAGTTAATTGAAAAAGTATGTTTGTAATGTGTGCTTGTTTGTGTTTGTTGATTCTTGAGTATGTTAATGATTAAAGTAACTCAGAACTGAGGTCTGTAACCATCTGATTTGTGTAACCGAGGAACGGTTAATGAAATTGAGGACTAATATAACTAATGTAAACATAGCTAAATAGTTTAAAGTAAGACTTAAGGAGTTTTTAAAAGGTTTAATAAAGGTTTTATTAAGATAAATCATCCCTTGTTATAAATTGATTATTTGCATTTTATTCATTACTTTTACAGCATTTCCATTCTCTACTGAGAACGTGTGGTTTGTTCTCGCCCCAAAATTTTTCACCCTTTCCGTGACATAGGTTCGAAGACTCAATATGAAGTCGCGGACAAATAGTTGGAATTGTTTATAAGTTAAGTTATTTTCGTAGAGTTCCATCGCCTTTGTTGCTTAAGATTTTATTTTATACAGAGGGATAAGAGTTATATCTGAGCTTTATTTAAATTATTTTGTATAACATTTATTATTATTAATAATTATGTGATTATTATTACTTGGTGATCTTTTATATATGATTTTGATATACAAGAACAAAATTTCCTAAAATTTTCTTAAAAATTGAAACGCGTGTTGACGTAAAAGCTCAATATTAAATAGATAATATAGAAAAACAAGCTAGTAACGCCTTACTTTTGGTACGATCATGACATGCTAGAAGTTGGGTCATTACACATTTACTGTACTGGAACCCATGGGTTGGGAGTTCTCATTCTGTATATATATCCTTTATTTTTCAGATGCAGGTCCTGGTGCTCCTCAGTGAGCTGGAGTTCGTCTGAAAGATAGCGAAGTTTATCTTGACTCTACTTTGTACTTGATTAGAATCTCTCCCCTTATTTTGAAAAACATGTAATGATGTATGTATTTCTTTTGAACCTTTGCCTATAGAGGCTTTGATGTATCTTTGGGAGAGTTAGGATTTGTTATCAACTATTTTTAATTCTGTAACCCTAGCTGGACTAAACTTCACAGGTCATGTCTTGTGGCTATTACACTTATGTTTATATATATTGTCTTTACTCTATTATTTCTTTAAGTTTTTTATTTTACTTTGTTTCACGAACATGCTATATCCTCGATACATGTGTGTTGGCGCTCGCGATTTTCTTTTTCTTTTTTCAGGCTTCTAGTTTAATACTTTCTTCAAGTTATATATGTATTACAACTCCACCTTGAGTCGTAGCACCTTAATATCATTAACTTATGTATCGAGTATAAGGATATGAATATTAAGGTATTACACTCAAGCTCAAGAATCGGAGATAACTAGGCTTTTGTCATGTGCTGACAAGGACCAATAAAGAGAAGTAAGACAGAACACTAAAGGACTATCAACAATTCAAAGGTAATAAATAAGGTACATCATGGCAGATTTTTAATCCACCTAGGCATCACTAAGAAGTACTATGATTTGAGTCAGATGTTTGGCAGACTGAAATGAAGAGAGAAATAGCTACATTTGTTTTGAAGTGTCTCACGTGTCAGAAGATTAACATTGAGCTTCAGAAATCGTTAGGAACTTTTTAGCCTCTGGAAGTGCCACAGTAGAAATGGGAGCTGATTACTATAGACTTTGTGGATAGATTGACCATGTATGCCAACTTTTTTCCAATATGGATGGACTATTCTATGGAAAGGCTCGCACAACTTTATATTCGGGACATAATCAGGTTGCACGGTGCACCCTCTAGTATTGTGTCAAATAGGGACCCGATATTCACTTCACGATTTTAGGAAGCTTTCCAAAAAACATTCAAAACACATTTGCACATGAGCACAACTTATCACCCTTAGACGGACGGCCAGTCGAAAAGGACTATTCAGACACTGGAAGACATGTTATGGGCATATGCGCTAGATCAAAAAGGAAGCTGGGATAGATAATAGCCGCTTGTAGAGTTTGTGTACAACAATAATTTCCATGCAAGTATCGAGATGGCACCTTGTGAAGCGATCTACGGTCGTAAGTGTCAATCCCTGCTATGCTGATATGAGGGAAAAGAATCCAGTATTTTGGGACCAGATTTAGTTTAGAAGAAGATTGAGCAGGTTAAGAAAATCTACGAACGTATTCTAATGACATAGAGTCGATAAAAGAGCTATGCCAATAGAAGAAGAAAACTAACATTATTTTGAGGACGATCATATTTTTCTTAAGGTTACACTAACTACCAGAGTAAGTCGTAGTCTTAAGACTAAAAAACTAAGCCCTAGGTACATAAGTCCTTTTTAGATTTTAAAGAAAATACATTTGGTAGCCTACCAAATAGCTTTTCTGCCTTATCTGTCTAGTATTTATTATGTATTCCATGTTTTCCAGCTTAGGAAGTATAATCCTTATAAGGGTCATGCCTTTGAACCTAAAACAGTATAGTTACAAGATGACTTGATGTTCTAAGTACCACCCGTGCAGATAGTTGATCGGAGTGTCAAACAGCTGAGATGCAAGGAGGCTTTCTTAGTAAAAGTTTCCTGGGGATGAGACAGCATTGAAGAGCACACCCAGGAGCTAGAAGCCACGATGAGGATGGATTTTCCGTAGTTATTCTCAGGTGACTAAATTTTGAAGGCAAACTTTTCTTTAAGAAGGATAGAATGTAAGAACCTAATTTTTGGTAAATAGACTATTTTTAGCTATTTTAAAATTTACCTTGCAAAATCCTGAACCATAGCCCAGCAAGAAATAGTAAGGCAAGTCAAATGGTGAAAAACAATTAAATAGAAAAAGATAATTAATGAGGTCAAACTTGACTTTATGAGGGTAATTAATCCCTCTAAGTCAAATTTGACTAGTAGATAGTAAATATTAGCTTTACTATTGATTTATTTTCCTCCCTAAAATTTTTGAGCTGGAAAAACACTTTTAGTGACAATTTTGTGCGCACCGATCGAGAAAAACTCTAAGTAATCGAAAATCTCGGAACTAGTGATAAAAATAATTTCTACCTAAGTAATTGTGTCCCAAAATTATTATTAGTCATCTATTCATGATTTATTTCTTTAATACTAAATCTTAGCCATTAATTATTTTATCACATGGTAAAAGTTACACCGAACCGATTTTTTTACTAGTATTCCGTAAACGACTCCTAGAGACCCTGAATCCTCTTACTTGCCACCTAAGTAACTCACTCTCCCTCTCAACATCTGGGCTGAGATTATCTCAGCCTCTCATCCCTCTCTGCTATGTTTTTAACCACAAGTAACTAACTGCAGTTAATTGGAAATAAACACGTCATTATGACGGTGATTATTTTCTCTCAAACTCACGCTGCTTCTCTCTCAATCTCAGCCCATTTTCTTCTAATTTTTCTTGATACTTTTACCATCACAAATTCAATAAGCCTTTGAATTTTTTATTTAAAAAAATATTGGTCACAAATTTTACACACCTTTATGCATTTTTATCACCTTTTTTGATCGAATTCTTAAGAGAGAGAGAGAGAGAGAGAGAGAGAGAGAGAGAGAGATGCTACACCTTTTCTCTGCGTTCTAGCCTTGTTTTCGGTAGCTCTTTCGTTGTCCTTCATGTGTTCTTCAAGAATTCAAGCTATACAAACACAATTTTTTGTTCGTTTTCACTAATTCTTGTATTTTTACCGAAAATTCAGCACGGTGAGCTCTTGTTCTTTTTCTATTCTTTTCTATTTTTTTAGAAGTGATCATGGTGAATTCTTTCTCTCTTATGTGTCTGGGAAACCCATCTCAAAGTCCATATGGAGCACGCCTAAGGAGATAAACAAATTCAAGATCAAAGTGGTTAAATTTTAACACTTTTTGTGATACTTTTGATCAAGGGAAAAACTGCACCATACCCAAATGTACTTCTCCCTTTGTGAGAGTATTTTCTGGTATTTGAGAGTTCTAATGATTGAATTAAACAAGAGTTAGAAAATATTTGTGCTTTATTCAGTGTTCATATAAGCCACTTTGTGGTAATTTTATGTTAATTTTGTGATCTGTAAATTCACTTTGTGTTCATATAAGCCCCCAAAATTCAGACATTAAAATACCTAGAAACTAATGTGTTAGAGTGTTAGAAAAAAGATAGAAAATGGATTTTAATCCTATGGAACAAGTGTGTAAAAGTAAAAAGGATGTTATAGTCATTTTCGGATAAAAAGAGGGTTAAACATATAATTTAAATGAAAAATAATTAAACTTTTAAATTTAGTGTCATTAAGGGTAAATTATTCATTATATAAATTAATTGGGTCAAAATTATAATTAAAATAAATTTTTGGGCCTAAATAAAAGCTGTAGTAAAAGTTAGAAATAAAACGGTGAAAAGTTGTAACTAAAATAAGTAAATAAATTAATAAAGGATAAAATGGCCTTTTAGAATTTTTGAAGTAAAATTGGTATTAAATAAAAATATTAAGGATAATTTGATTATAGAAAAATATTAGGATCAATCCGGTAAAATTTTGACCCTAAATAAGATTAAATGGTAAAATTAGAGTACTTAGGGGCATATAAGTAATTTTAGTCATAAAGAAAATTTTAAAAATGATTAATTAACCTACTGAAGGAGAAGAAGATCTTTTAGTAAAAATATGTGGGTAAAATGATAAAGTCATGACATTAGTGGTGAAAGCGTCACTAAAAGTCTAAAAAAAACTAGAAAAACAAAGTCAGTTAACAAAGGATAAAATTGAAAATATATAAAAATACCAGGGAAAAATGGAAAATTCTGACAAGGCTGAAAAATTTTAGTACACGAGACTGGGCACAGCCTTTTTATAAAAGAAGGGCACAGAAGTCACTTAGAGATAAAATTTTATTGAGATGTGCCACAGATTATAAACCCCAAAGTGCTAGAAATACCTGGTTGAGTGGACTTCTGAGTGGACTTCCATCCCACCTAGCCAGAGACTATAGGAACATGGGTGAACTTGTCATATGGATTGTTACTCGCTGAGAGCACCATATATTTTGGGCCATTCACTTATTAGTGTCGCGATTGTATTTTGGGCACCGGTGCACAATAAACCTAGTGGATTAGCCATATCCGGAGTTGGACCGGGTAATGTCGGATTGCGGGTAGCCAACTGACACATGAGCTCATGGCTTGCGTAGGACCAGACATGCATCATACTTGATTGCTGTATTTTTCATGTTTGTGAATTTTTACTTGCTATGTACCTGTTATTCTATTATATACTTGTACTTGTGCTTATTTACATATGAACTAATGTCTAAGGCTTGTAAACGATTAGACTTAGGCTACGGTGTTTTGGGAAAGTCTGCGTACACATTTCTATTACTTTCTTGATCGTCATTTCTCCCACCCGCTGCTTAATTATTCTAGACTTTAACCTGGACATGCCATACAACATTCCTCTAGCTAAACACTAGCAGAGGCCAGTATCTATTCCTGCCTTATCCTCTAAACATGGCAAAGTCTAAGCCAGAATCTCCCCTAATCGACAAGCTAACATATCAACCTTGGTTTCACCCTACTTAGGAGCCGGTGATCCCAGAGGTCCTTATGCTAGCTGCACTACTGGCTTCTCTGGATGCCGAGATCCCCAAGTCCTCTTCGTGCGAGGAGGATCCTGAGATGTGGGTGGACTAGATGTGGGCCGATTTGCACCAACCACTTCAGACTTTGAGGATTCAGGATCCTCAAGCAGTAGCAGCATTTCAGGCTCATCCAAGTGACTATTTCCCTAGTATCATGTCCCTTCAGCTTCTAGTTCTCTTTGACTGCACCTGCATCAACATCCGCAGCTACAGCAGCAGCAATAGTGATAGAAGTAGTAGAGGTCCTGGCCCTTGCAGTGGATAGACTTTCTAGAGGTCTAGCTTTTGGGAATATTATATATGTACTGTAGAATAAGTCTTCGTCTAGAATGGCTCTTGTGAGCCAAGGCCTATTAATATAGATAAGAGAGTCTGTAAATATTCATAAATAAGCACTTATGTATGAACTATGAGTATGTGATAAGTTGAGCCCTCAGACTTATGTGCAATATAAAACTATGCTTTTATATGAGTATCTGGTCCTTGTATTATTTGCTTATCTCATAGCTGTCCCAATATATTTGATGAATCCATATTTGATGATAAATTTTGGTTTGATTTGAGTGGATTTCATCATATAAACCCACATTTATTCACCTAAATAGCATACTTTTGTGTTTTCTCTCTAAATTATGCCTAATTGTGAAAGCATGTTATTTTGTGCTTAATTTAATCAATTTTATTCCACTTTCATTCCATTCGATGCCTTGATTTTTTTTTATGAGTGATTTCAGGAATAATAGGTAGGAATGGCTTGATAAGAGTGGAAGAGAAGCATGCAATTAGGAGAGAACATGAAGAAAACAAAGGAGAAGCACACAGCCAAGTGTGCGTACGCACAAGAGAAAAATTTAGCATGTGTGGATACGCACACACCTGTGCGTACGCACAAGTCCCTGCGCGTGACTTCATTAAAAAGTCACGTGGCTCGCGATTTAGGAGGCTCTTTGACCCATTTCTAAAGGCTTTGGAGCATATAAGGAGGCTAGCAACACACACACTCATACCATACACTATACAACACACTTAGAGAGTTTTAAGGTAGTTTAGGGTAGTTTCAGCTTAGGTTTTCTCTCAACTTTCTTAAGGTTAATTAGGGTTTATACTACAAGTTTTTATTCTCCAATTTTGATTTTGAATCCTTGCTTATTTTTACTGTAAGTATTTATTAATTTTCTCTTTGTCAATATATACATAGTTTTGCAATTTTGAGTTGAAGTAATAAAATTAATGTTTTGATGGTTATTATATGTTTGTTTCAGTTACTAGTGTTGATTTTGATCATTTGTTGTTCATAGTTTTTATCATTTTTCTAATTTTGCCATGTTTTATGATTATGCCTACCATGTGTTTCATAAAATGCCAATTTTGATTAGGAGGTAGGTTTTCATTCCTTGACTTAGGGAAATAAGTATATAGAATACTAGAGTCATAATGTACGACATTTAGTGATAATTCTTGGGATGTTAGTTATTATTGTTTCCACTAACGCTAGCTTTTTACTAAGGTAATTAGTAAATTAGCTAGAATTTGTGGATTAATAACAATTATGCTCACTTGACCTACTCTTCGATGTTAAGGGTTGACTAGGTGAGATTAATCCATTATAATTATCATAGTTGTCGTTATGACAAGGAAGGAGTTCCATAACTCATCCCCAGTCAAGGTTCTATTTATGTTTTGAACCACTCTTCACTCATTTTAAAGCATTACTTGTCCATATTACATGGATAGTTTTTTTATTCTTTTATTAGTTTATTAATTGCTATTTTGAGTGTTCTTTTATTCCTTCAATTGTTTGCTTTGTTATTAAAAATATTCTTGCTCTTCACAACCAAAATTGTGCGCTCATGGTCACTAGTTCCTAGAAAAGACGACCCGAGGTTTAATTACTCTCGGTTATTTTTATTTGAATTAAACTTTGATGTTGGGATTTAATTGTGGGTTTGGACTATGTTATCAACAAAACACTTAATTTCAATTGAGAAATTCTAAACCAGCACAAATGTCACACATCAATATTCAATTAACATGCGACCTCGATAAATGTTACAAGCTCATATGTAAATAAACATATTATAGTCGTGATTACCTAAGGTCAGCTAAATACTAGCGCCTGGCTAATAGCCTTGGTCATGACGGGCTAGAAGTTGGATCGTTACATATCTCATAGTGTTTAATGTCTTAACTCAAAATAAAATCAAATCAAAATATCACTTATTTGTACTTGTTTTGATTCATGCACTTACAATATCAAGCAAAATAATGAAACTTATTTTTTATTAACAACTATCGTAAAGACATTTGAAATCTTAAAATATTGAAATAATCAACATTCTTTAAAAAAAACAATTTAACCAACATTATATTCTTAAAAAATGATAAACTTACATATGTAGATTTACAAACTCAGGAAATTCTGGTGTGTGCATACTGCATAGCGTCGAGGTCTAGAGCACGCATGAAAGATGGCACACAGAAGGAATTTTGACTTGCTACCGTGTTTATTGAAGCATGAACTTCCTTATCAGTACTCTCGTTCCCTTTGTCGCTTTCTCCCAACATGTCATTATTAGTTAAGAACTCTTCTCCATTGCCACTGTTGTTTTCTTCCCAATCTATGTTGTCTCCTTCACTAAGTAACGATTCGTGTGCTTCGTGGCTAATAACCAATTGCTCGAACTTAACATACAACTCCAGGATTGGAACATGAGCTTGATTCTATCTATAAATCATTATCATCCATAGTATAGTGGCTTCGTCGGTCATATTCATTAACTGAAATTGTATTACACCATTGAAAATCAACAATGGTTGTTTGTATAAAATGCAACTAAGTTTTTTTAAAATATTTTCGTGTATGTGTAGCATCATCTATTTTTCACTCTGTAAATGAGAACGTACAAGAAATAGTAAAAGAAAGTGGATTTCTACAAATAAATTTTACACTCAGTTGTATATGGTATATCCTCACTATCAAAATACACTAGTAAACTCACATTAGCTTCAATTATGCTTATAACAAGATTTCTACATCTATCTAAACTAAAGAACTATGAAACATTGTAAGAACTTAGAAGGTGTTTGGTCGATTTTTAGCAAATCGAGAGTGGTTGGATATCTAATGATCTGGAAGCAAAACATACTTCTCTTTGCGAGTACCAGTTTTTCAAAGTGCATCAAAGACCTTTCAATCCAACAAAAACTTAAGGAAATCTGAAAACAGTAAATAAAACTTTGAAAATAAATTGACTAAATTTAAAATGATTAGCGTTGAAATTAAATAAAGCAATAATATGCCTTTGATTAGATCAAAGGACTTTTGAAACTGAAATTAGAGTACTTAAACATAAAATTGAACAAAGAAATTAAATGTTTTTTGAAAGATAAATTTGCAAAGAAAGTAAAGTTTGCAGAAAATGTAAATGAAAAGTAAAAACAAGTGGAAGGAACCCTACAAAAAATTGACTCGAAACAGACTCAGAAATTCGCTGGGATGTGAGTGTGCGTGAGTAATTTCTGAAGCAAAGTTCCAACTCCTGTGCCTTTGAGTCTTCTTCTATTTATAAAAGTATTTAACCAATAAAATTGAAGTGTAACTCCCACGTTCATTAATCCATAGGTAACCGTTCCTGCTTCTTTCGCTAGACAATAGGTAACGTTTAAAAGCAACCCTCAAATTTTGGGACCTTTGATTCAACATGTCGATAAGCTTGTTGACTGACATGACAAATTCTTGCTTGATCTTCCTTGCCAAAGGGCTCTCTTTCGATGTTGATTTTTCTTCGAAGACACACGCTTACTGACTCTCGAATGCTCCCTTTTTTGAAATAAATTATTTTCGACTAAAAAATTACCCCCTAGGATTAATGTGTTATTTTCGATATCATCTTAGAATAATAACACTTAATCCTAACATGTTCTTATTATATCATCATAAGGCATTAATTAATCATAAATGAAATTCATTTCCCTTCATTTACTCGTACCTATCTGACACGTTTCCCACTATTCTTAATTTCTCTCTCCACCACTTCGACTTCTCTAGGAAGTTACCCAATTTCAAATTTTGAACTTCCTTATGCGAAATGGCAAAGCACCTTTTTATTTATTGAATTGAATTTTTCATAATCAATCACCTTTAAACTTCTATTCTCAAAACTTCATCTTTCCCTCTTCTCTGAATTCTCTGCATGATCCTTCTACAATTAACTTTACCATCATTAATTTCTTACCTTTAAACACCAATGGCTTCCTCGTCAATTTATAACACATCCACTATCCAAGATAAGGGTAAAGGAGTGAGGTCCCACATCGGTTGGGGAGGGGAATGAAGCATGCCTTATAAGGGTGTGGATACCTCTCCCTAGCATGACGTGTTTTGACGAGCGAGTGTGGGGGGCTTCGGCTATCATCCCTATCGTCAAAGGCGAAACCGTGAGGCCTTGTGTGTCAAAGTGGACAATATCGTGCTAGCGGGTGGTTTGGGCTGTTACAGATGGTATCAGAGCCGGAACCCAGATTGATGTGCCAGCGAGGGTGCTGGGCTCCCTTAGGGGGTGGATTGTAAGGTCCCTCATCGGTTGGGGAGGGGAACGAAGCATTCCTTATAAGGGTGTGGATACCTCTCCCTAGCATGACACGTTTTGACGAGCGAGTGTGGGGGGCTTCGGCTATCATCCCTATCGTCAAAGGCAAACCGTGAGGCCTTGTGTGCCAAAGCAGACAATATCGTGCTAGCGGGTGGTCTGGGCTGTTACAAAAGGTCCTGCGGCTCAAGCTCAAGAACCATCGACCTTACAAGTACTAAACCAAATCAACGATGAGATTATTAAAGACCCTCAACTTCAACCTGATGATAAGAGGATTCTCATTCCTTTCACCATTGACGACGAATCATGCTGCTTTATCGGCCCCATTCAAACCCTCAAGCGTGCCAGCAAACGACTCGATTTCTTCCCTAACGCTAAGGGGGAAGAGTTACTCATCAAACGAGACCTCCTTGTTGCTCCTTTTATTGACCACAAGAAAACCTTTAGGAATTACTGATGTATGAAAATTGTTGTCGATCTAAAAATTTCTCAAAATAGAATCACTTCGTTGCAAGTATAGCCAAATCAACAACTAACTCCCAACATCAAAGTTTAGTTTTTAAATTCAAACATTAAACTGTGAGTGATTAAACCTCAGGTCGTTCTCCCTTGGGATGCAATTGAAGTGTCACACTTTTGGTTGTAAGGACAAAGGGGTTTTGCAATCAAAGAACTAAAGATTAAAAGAACTAAAAAATGATCAAAATTGATATTAATGCAAGTAAAAAGGAAACAAGATCAAAACTAGTGAAAATGAAAAGATATGTATAAAAGAGCTTTGACTTGGGAATGAGGATCCAAGGAATCCTATCATCTTCATAACCATAACTATGGCAACTATCATAAGTCAATCTCGCTTAGTTAACCCCTAACATCGAGGAGTAGGTCAAACAAGAGTCAACTAACTACCCAAGAATTGCAACTAAATGTCCGACATTATGACTCTAGTATCCTAGGAACTAAAATCCCAAGCCAAGGTGTGAAAATCTACTCATAATTACCAAGTGGCATTTTCACAAACACTTGGTGGGCATAAAACCAAAACATAGGAAAATGCATAGAAAAATGAAAACTATAACCAAACTATTCACAATATCCACAATAGACATTCAAACAAACATAAAGAAAGCATAAAACACTAAATTCATCAATCAAAACTTCAAGATACCAAAATTGCATATATAAACAAGGTAACTTGAACCATAAGAAAATAAAAGCAAAAGTAGTGAAATTAAAGAGGAAATTAGAGTGTACTGCAAGGCCACCACCATAGAGGTAGAGGCCGAATCTGGAGAGACTCGAAAGGCATTGAATGCCAGTGAGAATAACCTCACTGGGCGTTCAATGCCCAAATTGGCTAAGAGCCTGGTGCTGAACGCTAGTGAGGAAGCCCTCACTGGGGATTCAATGCCCATACTGGCACCAGAGTTGGCACTGAATGCCAGTAAGGAAGCCCTCACTAGGCATTCAATGCCCAAACAGACAGGAAAGCTGGCGTTGAACGCCAGCCAGGACATCCCTGCTGGGTGTTCAATGCCCAAAATGGTAAAAAAATTCGCGTTTAACACCAGTAAGGGTATACAGCATGGGCGTTCAACGCCCAAAGAGCCATCAGAGATAGCGTTGAATGCCAGTAAAAGCAAACCCTCTGAGTGCTTAATACCCACTCAAGAAATCCCTTTCCAAGAACTAAAGGAAGCCAAGGCTCATATAGAGACCATAGAGGTTCTTTTGCATGCACTCTTGCAGTGCATGAGTTCTGATGAATACTCGTCCTCTAATGAGGATCAAGACACTAGGGAAGAGCAAGTTCCTCAGTACCTAAGAGCTCTCACAAAGCTAAATGCCAAGCTATTTGGTACAAAGGCTACGGAGGAAGAACCTCCAATACTTACCAAAGAACTCAATGCTTTGGTTCAGCAGAAGCTACCTCAGAAGCTTCCAGATCCTGGACGCTTCCTGATTCCTTGCACCATAGGCACCATGACCATTGAGAAGGCTCTTTGTGACCTAGGGTCAAGTATAAACCTCAAGCCACTCTCTGTAATGAAGAAGCTGGGAATCTTTGAGGTATTAGATGCAAACATCTCACTAGAAATGGCAGACAAGTCAATGAAGAAGCCATATGGCTTAGTAGAGGATGTCTTGGTAAAGGTTGACCACTACATCCTTGTAAACTTTATAGTCTTGGATACTGGGAAAGATGAGGATGAATCCATCATGTTTGAAAGACCTTTCCTAGCCACTGCCAATACTATCATTGATGTAGTTAAGGGAGAATTGATTCTACAACTTGGGAAAGATCACATCTTGTTCAAGATGCCTCACCCCAACTCTCCCTCTGAGATAACTGTGCAACACTTAGTGTTACAACCATCTTTTTCAGTGTAGAGCTGTACTAAACCCCCAAACATCAATTATAATATTGGTGTTGGGCAGCCATTAACAAGCACTGAGAACAAAGGTACTCGAAAGAAAGTACCTAAAGGCTGGAGGAGAAAAGAGTGTCTCTACTGAAGGCCTCTCACCTGGCATGAGAGTTGTCTTCACCAAAAAACCATTCATAACACATACAATCATTCGTATTCTATCTCTAGAGCATGTGGAGCTCATTCATGAGAAGACAGGAAGAAAGTTCACTGTAAGGGGCAAAATTCTGAGCCCATACTCACCTCCGTTAGGAGCTAATCATCAAGCTAGTGACGTTAAACAAGCACTTGTTGGGAGGCAACCCAACCTTAACTAATTATTTTTATTTTCCTTAATATTTTTTCTTTAATTTATTTATTTAGGTTCATGATCATGTGCAGCAGTCAGAACAGAGACAGGAAAAAATTCAGCAGTAAAAATAGAACACTCTAGATGGAGTGTTGTTGGAGTTGAACGCCAGCCAGAGAGCAGACCCTGGGCGTTCAACGCCAATGCAGAGGACAGTGATTTTTATATTCTTAGCCTCTTAGGACCAGTGGGTCCCACAGCATCTTTTCCTACCCCACTTTATCCTTCTTACTTTCACACTTCCCCATACACTCTTCCCTATAAACCTTAGTCCAATCACATCCATATCACTTCTCCAAATCCATTATAACTCCCACCAACCCTCACCCACTTTAAAATCAACTTTCCCTCCCATTTACCCCACCCATAACCTAACCTAACCTATCCCACTCCTATAAATACCTCTCATTCTAACCCTTCATACACACACCTCTCATACACTCTATAGCCCCCTTGGCCGAATTGCCTTTTACCCTCTTCTCCCTCTATTTTCTTCTTCTTCTACTCCATTCTTCTCTTTTCATTATTTTTGCTTGAGGACGAGTAAATCTTTTAAGTTTGGTGTGGGAAAAGCGTTGCTTTTTGCTTTCCATTACCATTTATGGCACCCAAGGTTGGAGAATCCTCTAGAAAGAGGAAAGGAAAGGCAGTAGCTACCACCTCTGAATCTTGGGAGATGAAGAGATTCATCACCAAAGCCCACTGATGCGTGAGCATCTTTCCTACCTTTTCCTAGTGAATTTGCATTTAATTTGCTGAGTTTAATCAAGAATTAATTATCTTTTAGCCACTATGGATGCTACTTTGAGTCGTGTGCAATTCTGTTTATTTTAGGTAGCATTCGGATGGATTTGATGGAGTTTCCGCAGAAAAAGAGAAGAAGGTGAATGATGTTGTCAACCCTGACCTCTCTGCACTCAAACTTGAATAACTCAAGCTACAGAGGTCCAATTGATATGATTCTAGTGGCGTTGGAAAGCTAACTTCCAAGCTTTCCAACGATATATGATAGTCCATACTTCTTCTCCATCAATTCAGCCAAGGCTGCGCCTAACTTGAGATTTCTCAAGTTAGGCGTGGATTATTAAGGAATCAAGTGGTCCCCAACTCTCCAAGAAGCAAGCACGCAATCTCCTATAAATTCTGATTTAAACTTTATTTTATTTAAAAATAGAAAAAGATATTATTTAGTCTTAGGAAATATATTTTACATTAATTAGGATTAGATATAAAAGGGAAAAGAATCTCTTCTCTTCTCTTGAACCTCATTCTGCAATTTATAGTTTACCTGAATCCTAGTTTTCTCTCAGAACTATGAGCAACTAAACCTCTACTGTTAAGGTTAGGAGCTCTGTCTATTGTATGGATTGATTCTATTATTTTTCTATTTTAATTCATGTACTGATTTATATTTCAAGAGTTGTTTTCATTCTTTATCTTATGAATTTGGATGGAACGGAAGTATGACCCTTGTTCTAATTGAGTTCTTGTATAACTTGGAAAAGCTCTTTACTTGAACAATAGATTGAAAACATTTTCTCCTAAATTTCTAATTATCTGGACTTAACGGGATACGTGACATATAATCCTCTTATATTTGGGTAATTAGGATTTTTGTGGCATATAAACTAGAATTGAACTTCACCCTCTAATTGGAATTAAGTGACCAAGGAATTGGTGGTTGATGAATTTTAGAGGAGATTAAAAAGGTCTAAGGAATTAGGGTTTAGTCACATATAGTTTTCCGTGAATTAAATCTTGCATGATTAAAATAGTTAGTAAGAAAAGTCAATCCGGAAGATACACATCTCTGAAGCCTTAACTATTTCTCATATATTATTCACTTCAATTTACTGTTTGTTTTTAATTCTCTGAAATTATTGTTTCATGCAATTGAAATCCAAACGTCATTTTCTGCTTGTCTAACTAAGTAAATTAATCAACCATTGTTGCTTAGTCCATCAATCCTCGTGGGATCGACCCTCACTCACCTGAGGTTTTACTTGGTATGACCCGGTGCACTTGCCGGTTAGTTTGTGGGTTATAAATTCAGCACCAAGTTTTTGCCACCAAGACCACTTCTCTGAAGTAGTGGCAGAGAAGAAGGTGATCCCTGAGGTCCCTTTTAGGCTCAAGAAGAATGAGTATCTGGAAATCCGAAGAGATATTCGGAGAAGAGGTTGGGAAGTCCTAACCAACCCCATCCAAGAGGTTGGGATCTTAATGGTGCAAGAGTTCTATGCTAATGCATCGGTCACAAAAAACCATGACATTAGTGTGAACCCAAATCCCAAGAAATGGAACACCATGGTCTGAGAGAGAATCTTAGATTTTAGCCCGAAAAGTATGAGGTTGGTGTTCAACTTGCCTTTGATGCAAGGAGATCCACATCCTTACACTAGGAGAGTCAACTTTGATCAAAGACTGGATCAAGTGCTCTCAGACATCTGTGTGGAAGGAGTACAGTGAAAAAGGGATTCCCAAGGCAAGCTCATTCAACTAAGAAGACTTGACCTCAAGCCCATAGCTAGAGGATGGTTGGAATTCATTTAACGCTCTATCATCCCTACTAGCAATCGGTCAACAGTGCCTATAAAAAGAGACATCATGATCCATTTTATCATGATTGAAAGTGAGGTAGAAGTACCTGAGGAGATTCCTCAAGAATTATACAAGATAGCTGAAAAGCCATCCACCAAAGCAAGGTTGGCATTCCCTCACCTCATCTGTCATCTATGCAATTCAACTGGAATTGTCAGAGGGAGATATATCTATTGAGGAGGACAAGCCCATCACTAAGAAGAGGATGGAGCAAACTAGAGAGCATGCACAAGAGCCTGTGCAACTGCCTCAGTATGAGATCCCTGAGATACCTCAAGGGATGTATTTTCCTCCTCAAAACTATTGGGATCAATGGCATACTTCCATGGGAGAATTAAGCTCTAACATGAAACAGTGGAGGATGGAGTATCAAGAGCATTCAACCATCCTTAGTGAAATTAGAGAAGACCAAAGGGATATGAGGGAAGAACAACAAAGGCAAAGGAGTGACATTGAAGAGATCAAGCACTACATTGGATCCTCAAGGAGGAGCACTAGCCGCCACCATTAAACGTGGATTCGTTCTCTTAATCACCTCTCCTTATGTTATTTTTTTATTATGTTGTATTATCTGTTCTCTTGTTCTTATTGCATGATCATTTCTATCTATGTCATAAAGCTATAAAATGTTCCATATGTCTCTCACCTTGCTTAAAAAAAATTTAATTGAAAGGAATTGAGAGGTACATGAATTTCAAGTTTATAATAAGAATAGTTCAATTATCTTGATGTGGTGGCATTGCTTTTGTTTTCTGAATGTATGAATAAACAGTGCATATTTGAAGTTGAAATTAAGAATATTGTCTCTTGAAAGAATGATGATAAAAGTGAAGTATTATTCATAATCTGAAAAATCCAAAAATTGATTCTTGAAGTAAGAAAAAGTAGCAAAAAGAAAAAGAAAAAGCATGTTGCAAAAGAAAAAAAAATTATATATGCATGCAAAAAAAAATAATAAAATGGCGAAAAAATATGAAAAAAATAAACAGAAAAAGCCAATAGCTCTTTAAACCAAAAGGCCAGTAACCCTTTAAACCAAAAGACAAGGGTAAAAGGATCCAAAGATCCTAAGAGTGTGCTTAAGAACTCTGGACACCTCTATCTAGGGATTCTAGCAAAGCTAAATCCCAATCCAAAAGGGTTCACCCAGTTAAAGTGTCTATGGCATTTATTTATCCGGTGGTAATACTGGAAAACAAAGCCCTTAGGGTCACGACCAAGACTCTAAAAGCTATATTCAAGAATAAAAAAGAACTGAACTAGGAGAGTCAATGATATCATCTGGATTCAGAGTTCCTAAAGAAACCAACATTTCTGATTTTCAATGGATAGTGAGATTCCAAAACTATTCAGAAGCAAAAAGCTACTAAGTCCTGCTCATCTAATTGAAACTGAGCTTCATTGAAAACTCTGAGATTTATTGTATCTTACTCTTCTTTTTATCCTACTTTGTTTTTAGTTGCTTGGGGACAAGCAACAGTTTAAGTTTGGTGTTGTGATGAGCGGATATTTTATACGCTTTTTGCCATCATTTTCATATAGTTTTTAGTATGTTTTGTTTAATTTTTATTAAGTTTTGATAGGTCTTAGGGTGAAATTGAGATTTTTTTATTCTACTTTGAGTTTTTGTATTTTTGTGCAATTTCAGGTATTTTCTGGATGAAATTGAGGAGCTGGAGCAAAAGTCTGATTCAGAGACAGAGAAAGCACTGCACATGTTGTCCTGATCTGACCAAAAACTGGCATAATAGTCTATAATTTGCTAGAGCTACAAAAATCCAAATGGAGCTTTCTCATTAGCTATAGAAAGTAACTTCCAGAGCTTTCCAGTAATGTATAATAGTCTATAATTTGCTTCAGAATTGAAGGCCCAAAACTGGCATCCAACGCCAGCCTCCTATCCTAGTCCAGGCGTCGAGCGCCCAAAGAAGGAGACCAGCGTCCAAACGCCCAAAGAGGACCCTCGAGCTAGCGTTCAATGCCCTAGAGGCCTCCTAGCACGTGGATCTCATTAAAGCTCAGCCCAAACACTCACCAAGTGAGTCCCAGAAGTGGAATTTAGCACTAAAAAGACTGTTTTACCCTTCCTATGTAATCCTTAGTCATTAGTTTAGTATTTAAGGGATATTTTACATAATCATACAGAACTTTTAAGCCATATTTTCGTATGTCATTATATTTTCTATTAGTATAAGTTTCTAAACCTCCTAGGTTGAGGGGAGGAGCCCTACTGAGTTTTATAGATTAATAAAAGTATTACTGTTCTTTCTCAATTCGTGTTTGATTCTCTATTCTAAGATGTATCTTCATTCTTCATCAATACGAATGCGTTGAACTGGCATAAGTTATCACATTCTACATGGGTTCAGAGCGAGTCTTTCATCGGACAATGATGAACCACCAGTTTGATTATACATCTCTTAGACGGCTAATCTATGACTTCGTTGGGGACTTCTCGAGACACCAGTTCAGCCGAAGTATGTGGAGATTAGGGTCTCTGTGGTAGACGCTAGAATCCAAAGGCACAACATTCTTTGATCTGGAAGATCCGACCTTGTCTGGGCGTTTTAAGTAGGATCATTAAGGAGAATGGACTGCAGGAACTTCACCCTCAATCAGAATGGATCCGCACTAACATTGGGGTTCAGATTATGGCCTTTAGCAACGCCAAATTTTGAAATGCCTTAAAACCGTTCTCTTAGATAGTTTTAGACAACGGTTTTTTGTAGTGTTACTGTTGAATTCAATTTGTCATTATTTTATAGCAACAAATTAAAACCGTTCTCTTTGACTATTTTAAAGAACGGTTTTATAACCGTTACCATGAATTATTTTTAAGCAACATTTTTTTTTGTTGTTTAAAGAATTGTACAAAAGAAACGCATTAAAACCGTTGCTGAAATGCTACGCTTTAAAACCGTTCTATTAGATTGTCTTAGACAACGGTTTTTACAGTGTTGTGGTTGAAGCTCATTTTTTCATTACGCTAAAGTAACAAAATAAAACCGTTCTCTTTGACTATTTTAAAGAACGGTTTTACAACCATTACAACAATTATTTATGAAACAACCATTTTCTAATAAACAATGTTTTCAAAATATAATATTTTTATAATTTATAATAATAATATATAATATTTATTATAAATTTATTTTAATTTTATTTTTTAAATAATATTTGTTATTTATTTATAATAATAGTTTTTGAGTATTTTATAAATTCAGTATTTATAGAAAAAATAGTTTAAATTTATATAATTGTCTAAAATTATAATGACTGATATATCATTTGCCTTGCAAATTGAAAATAACCTTGAAAAGTATAAAGTATAAGGTTACATGGCTTTTGATGCATCCATTTATTAATTTTTTTTTTATTTTTCATTCGATTAATCGGGAATGCAAAATTTCAAATGACTTAAAAAATCACTGCAGGAACCCTTTATTTGAAGTGAATTAAGAAAAATCGTGAATCTGATTCCTGTGCGTTGCATCTATTGTTAATATATAACAAATATTAGAATAATTAAAATATATATATAACAAATATTAATATAAAAAAATAAAACTAAAATAAGAAAGAATATCAGAATAGACGCGCGATATTCCTCTTCTCTTCGAAACCAATGGTGAAGAACGCTACTCTTCCTCCCTCCACCGCCCTAACGCACGTCTTCAAAATCAGAGATGTCATCGAATCGCCGTTCACCAGGAAGCCCTAAATCGCACCATCATTGCAAATCACCAGGAAGTCTTAAATCGAAACTCACCATCGTCGCTGCTTCTTTGTTTATTTCTATCCAATGGCTGTTTAGTAGGTTTGCATATAAAATCTATGGGTAATGATAACTCTGCTGTGCCACCATCTGCTATATGCATGCAATGCAATTGAAGTATTTTCTTTTTCTTCTTTGATTCATTGTGCTATTAAATTATAGAGATATGCTTAGCAGCTTAGCTATGGTTTTTTGTTTTAATTTATTAACCCAATTTTGGCTAGTTGGGTACTGTTTGATTTTTTAGTTATATATCACTTTTGAAAATAATATTTCTAAAAACTGATTTTAAAAGTTAACATTTTTGTTAAAAAATATGGTTATGAATTACTTATATTTTTATTCTTTGTTGCTGTTGTAGTTTATCTCTTTAAAACCAGAAAAAGGGAATCAAATAGCGGGTCCCTCTATAGCTGCGACTACCCTAGACATTGAGCTACACTACAGGTGAATCATTTAATATATTATCTTTTTAATTTGTTTGAACATTTAATTGTTAAGAATATTTAGTGATTAATTGATTGCTGAAGCTTCTTTGCATAATTTGTTAGATACAAATTGTTAGTCTCATGATTGGTTGATTTTGCTATTTAGTGCTGCTTTATCCTTGTTAATGGCTGATTTCATGCCTTGTTTTGATTGAGCAATGATGCTGATGGCCTTATTCTGAGCTGTTTTATTAGTGATGATTTGATTTTAGTGAGTTCATATGGGTTGATTTTGCTGTTTAGTGCTGCTTTATCCTTGTTAATGGTTGATTTCATGCCTTGTTTTGATTGAGCAATGATGATGATGGCCTTATTCTGAGCTGTTTTATTAAAGCTGATTTAATTTTAGTGAGTTCATATGGGTTGATTTTATATTTGATTTTTTTCTTTTTTTACAGGAAAACTATGTTGAAGGGGAAATCGAACTTGATTAAGGTCAAATTTTTAAGAGCAAGTGTTAGAGAGTAAAAGTCATGAACTTGTGGATCGGATATGATGATAAATCTATTTGCTACTTAGCTATTTCAACTCTTTGTTATATTTTTTACAACATTAGATGATATAGTTCGAGGTTGTCATGATAGTATTGTGGTATTTTGAATGTGATTGTGGATCTTACAACAATTTTTATAAGTCAAATTTGATGAAAAATGTTCAATTATTTTTCTTTAATGACTTTATTCAAATAGTTTAGATTATTTATTGTCTCTAAATAATTAAAAAAATGAAATTAATTTCTTTCACGAGAAAACTACTATTGTAAATAAAGAATTATATATTACAAAAAACTGTTGTCAAAAGTTACAAAGGGCCGTTTGGTGCGCGAAATTGTGAACAATACTTTTTCACAACTCTCATAATCCCCGGTAATGGCTCAAAAAACGTGGTAGCTCAATACCATGGCATTACACAACTTCGCACAACTAACCAGCAAGTGCACTGGGTCGTCCAAGTAATACCTTACGCGAGTAAGGGTCGATCCCACGGAGATTGTTGGTATGAAGCAAGCTGTGGTCACCTTGTAAATCTTAGTCAGGCAGACTCAAATGGGTATAGTGATAAACGCATAAAACACAAAGATAAAGATAGAGGTACTTATGTAATTCATTGGTAGGAACTTCAGATAAGCGTATGAAGATGCCTTCCCTTCCGTCTCTCTGCTTTCCTACTGTCTTCATCCAATCCTTCTTACTCCTTTCCATGGCAAGCTTATGCAAGGGTTTCACCGTTGTCAGTGGCTACCTCCCATCCTCTCATTGGAACGATTCCTAATGCCCTGTCACGGCACGGCATTCCATCTGTCGGTTCTCAATCAGGCCAGAATAGAATCCAGTGATTCTTTTGCGTCTGTCACTAACGCCCCGCCCTCAGGAGTTTGAAGCACGTCACAGTCATTCAATCATTGAATCCTACTCAGAATACCACAGACAAGGTTAGACCTTCCGGATTCTCTTGAATGCCGCCATCAGTTCTTGCCTATACCACGAAGATTCCGATTAAAGAATCCAAGAGATAAACACTAGAGCCTCGTATGCTTGTAGAACAAGAGTGGTTGTCAGTCACTTTGTTCATGAGTGAGAATGATGATGAGTGTCAATCATCACCTTCATCAAGTTGAAGAACAAGTGATATCTTGGACAAAGAACAAGCGGAATTGAATAGAAGAACAATAGTAATTGCATTAATACTCGAGGTACAGCAGAGCTCCACACCTTAATCTATGGTGTGTAGAAACTCCACCGTTGAAAATACATAAGAACAAGGTCTAGGCATGGCCGTGAGGCCAGCCTCCCAATGAGGGTTCAATCATCAAAACATGATCAAAAGATGAAAATACAATAGTAAAAGGTCCTACTTATAGAAAACTAGTAGCCTAAGGTTTACAAAGATGAGTAAATGACTTAAAAATCCACTTCCGGGCCCACTTGGTGTGTGCTTGGGCTGAGCAAATGAAGCATTTTCGTGTAGAGACTCTTCTTGGAGTTAAACGCCAGCTTTTATGCCAGTTTGGGCGTTTAACTCCCATTTAGGTGCCAGTTCCGGCGTTTAACGCTGGAATTTCTTGAGGTGACTTTGAACGCCGGTTTGGGCCATCAAATCTTGGGCAAAGTATGGACTATCATATATTGCTGGAAAGCCCAGGATGTCTACTTTCCAACGCCGTTGAGAGCGAGCCAATTGGGCTTCTGTAGCTCCAGAAAATCCACTTCGAGTGCAGGGAGGTCAGAATCCAACAGCATCTGCAGTCCTTTTGAGTCTCTGGATCAGATTTTTGCTCAGATCCCTCAATTTCAGCCAGAAAATACCTGAAATCACAGAAAAACACACAAACTCATAGTAAAGTCCAGAAAAGTGAATTTTAACTAAAAACTAATAAAAATGTACTAAAAACTAACTAGATCATACCAAAAACATACTAAAAACAATGCCAAAAAGTGTACAAATTATCCGCTCATCACCGTTGCCAAAAAAGACACCAACGGTAACGCTTTAAAACCGGTCTCTTAGATGACTATAAAATGACAATGGTTTTAAAACTGTTGCCAAAAAACCAATGGTAACGCTTTTAAACCGTTGTCTTAGATAACTATAAATTGGCAACGGTACAAAAACCGTTACCAAAAAACGACACCAACAGTAATGCTTTAAAACCGTTGATGTTGTGGGTAACAAAACTACTACAGTTTAAAATTGTTGCCTATCCAGGTACGATTTTAAACCGTTGTATCATGAAAAAGAACGGTTTAAAACAGTTGCTTCTCGAGTAACGGTTTGAAACCGTTGTTTAAAATTTGTTTTCAAAACCGTTGCCTATACTAGTAACTTTGGCAACGGTTTTTTGGTTACCATTGCCTTAGGTAAAAAATCATTGCCTTTGAGCATTGGCAACGACCACATATACCACAGGTCAAAAACCATTGCCAAAGCGTTGCCTAAAGTTTAGGGAACTATTTTTCAATATACGGCAACGGTTTTTGACCGCTGCGAAAAGCCTTGTTTGTTGTAGTGTTTGGAGGATTATTGGTGGCTACTCAAACCAGGGCAATCACATACAACCTTCCATAGAAGAAATCATTCACAATTGAAGAAGACAGTAAAACCATAGTTAATCCAGAAGGACAAAGCATCTCCAAGCCTTAACCACCTTCTTTTCATAGTTTACACGAATTCTGAGTTCTGAGTGACCTTTTCTCATGATTCCTTTTATGCAATCACAAACATACCTACATCTCCTATTCGCCTGACTAAGATCTACAAGATAACCATAGCTTGCTTCAAACCATAATCCTCATGGGATCGACCCTGACTCGCTCAGGTATTACTTGGACGATACAGTGCACTTGCTGGTGCAGTTCTACGAACTGTAGGGATTCGTGCTCCAATGGTCCCATTGTGGGTTGCGCCTATACTGAGCATCCCTATTGTGAAATTCTTGACAATTTAGAATCCACAACTTTATTTCTTTCTTTTTCTTTCTTTTTCTCTTTCTCCCCTTTTTTTTTTCGTTTTCTCCTTCTCTTTTTTTTTGTATTCACTGCTTTTTCTTGCTTCAAGAATCATTTTTATGATTTTTCAGATCCTCAGTAACATGTCTCCTTTTTCATCATTCTTTCAAGAGCCAACAATTTTAACATTCATGAACCACAAATTCAAAAGACATATGCACTGTTCAAGCATACATTCAGAAAACAAAAGCATTGCCACCACATCAAACTAATTAAGCTAGTTTTAAAGATGAATTTGAAATCCTGTACTTCTTGTTCTTTTGTGATAAAAACAGTTTTCTTTTAAGAAAGGTGATGGATTCATAGGATATTCATAACTTTAAGGCATAGACACTAAGACACTAATGATCATAAGACACAAACATGGATAAACATAAAGCACTAAAATTAAAAAAAAACAGAAAAATAAAGAACAAGGAGATTAAAGAACGGGTCCACCTTAGTGATGGCGGCTCTTTCTTTCTCTTGAAGATCCTATGGAGTGCTTGAGCTCCTCAATGTCTCTTCCTTGTCTTTGTTGCTCCTCTCTCATGATCCTTTGATCTTCTCCAATTTCATGGAGGAGGATGGCATGTTCTTGGTGCTCCACCCTTAGTTGTCCCATGTTGGAACTTAATTTTCCTAGGGAGGTGTTAATTTGCTCCCAGTAGTCTTGTGGAGGAAAGTGCATCCCTTGAGGTATCTCAGGGATTTCTTGATGAGAGGGGTCTCTTGTTTGCTCCATCTTCTTCTTAGTGATGGGCTTGAGGTCATGCCTTCTCAGTTGAACTGGCTTTGGATGCCATAAATGGTTATGGAAAAACAAAAAGCAATGCTTTTACCACACCAAACTTAAAAGGTTTGCTCGTCCTCGAGCAAAAGAAGAAAGAAGAGAGTAGAAGAAGAGGAAATGAGGACGAAGGGAATGGCTTTGTGTTTCGGCCATTAGGGGAAGAAGTGGTGTTTAGGTGGTGTGAAAATGAAGGAGTGAAGAAGGGTGTATGGGGAAGAGGTATTGAGGTGATTGGTGAATGGGTGAAGAAGAAGAGAGAGTGTGGTGGGTTGGTGGGGACCCTGTGGGGTTCACAGATCCTTAGGTGTCAAGGAAAAGTCATCCCTGCACCAAATGGCATTCAAAAACGTGTTTTGAGCCAATTCTGGCGTTAAACGCCGGGCTGGTGCCCATTCCTGGCGTTTAACGCCAGGTTCTTGCCCTTTTCTGGCGTTTAACGCCAGTCTGGTGCCCCTTTCTGGCGTTAAACGCCCAGAATGGTGCCAGACTGGGCGTTAAACGCCCAACTGCTAGCCTCACTAGCGTTTAAACGCCAGTGAGTTCTTCCTCCAGGGTGTGCTGTTTTTCTTCCTGTTTTTCATTCTGTTTTTGCTTTTTCAATTGATTTTGTGACTTCTCATGATCATCAACCTACAAAAAACATAAAATAACAAAAGAAAATAGTCAAAATATAACATTGGGTTGCCTCCCAACAAGCGCTTCTTTAATGTCAGTAGCTTGACAGATGGCTCTCATGGAGCCTCACAGATACTCAGAGCAATGTTGGAACCTCCCAACACCAAACTTAGAGTTTGAATGTGGGGGTTCAACACCAAACTTAGAGTTTGGTTGTGGCCTCCCAACACCAAACTTAGAGTTTGACTGTGGGGGCTCTGTTTGTCTCTGATTTGAGAGAAGCTCTTCATGCTTCCTCTCCATGGTGACAGAGGGATATCCTTGAGCCTTAAACACAAAGGATTTTTCATTCACTTGAATGATCAATTCACCTCCATCAACATCAATCACAGCCTTTGCTGTGACTAGGAAGGGTCTGCCAAGGATGATAGATTCATCCATGCACTTCCTAGTCTCTAGGACTATGAAATCAGTAGGAATGTAATGGTCTTCAACTTTCACCAAAACATCTTCTACAAGTCCATGAGCTTGTTTTCTTGAGTTGTCTGCCATCTCTAGTGAGATTCTTGCAGCTTGTACCTCAAAGATCCCTAGCTTCTCCATTACAGAGAGAGGCATGAGGTTCACACTTGACCCTAAGTCACACAGGGCCTTTTTGAAGGTCATGGTGCCTATGGTACAAGGTATGGAAAACTTCCCAGGATCTTGTCTCTTTTGAGGTAATTTCTGCCTAGACAAGTCATCCAGTTCTTTGGTGAGCAAAGGAAGTTCATCCTCCCAAGTCTCATTTCCAAATAACTTGTCATTTAGCTTCATGATTGCTCCAAGGTATTTGGCAACTTGCTCTTCAGTGACATACTCATCCTCTTCAGAGGAAGAATACTCATCAGAGCTCATGAAAGGCAGAAGTAGGTCCAATGGAATCTCTATGGTCTCATTTTGAGCCTCAGATTCCCATAGTTCCTCATTGGGGAACTCAATGGAGGCCAGTGGACGTCCAGTGAGGCCTTCCTCAGTGGCGTTCACTGCCTCTTCTTCCTCCCAGAATTCGGCCATGTTAATGGCTTTGCACTCCCCTTTTGGATTTTCTTCTGTATTACTTGGGAGAGTACTAGGAGGGAGTTCAGTAATTTTCTTGCTCAGCTGACCCACTTGTCCTTCCAAATTTCTGATGGAGGACCTTGTTTCATTCATGAAACTTTGAGTGGTTTTGATTAGATCAGAGACCATTGTTGCTAAGTCAGAGGTATTCTGCTTAGAACTCTCTGTCTGTTGCTGAGAAGATGATGGAAAAGGCTTGCCATTGCTAAACCTGTTTCTTCCATTATTGTTGTTATTGAAACCTTGTTGAGGTCTCTCTTGATTCTTCCATGAGAAATTTGGGTGATTTCTCCATGAAGAATTGTAGGTGTTTCCATAGGGCTCTCCTAGGTAATTCACCTCTTCCATTGAAGGGTTCTCAGGATCATAGGCTTCTTCCTCAGATGAAGCTTCCTTAGTACTGCTTGGTGCATTTTGCATTCCAGACAGACTTTGAGAAATCAAATTGACTTGTTGAGTCAATATCTTGTTCTGAGCCAGTATAGCATTCAGAGCATCAATCTCAAGAACTCCTTTCTTCTGATTAGTCTCATTGTTCACAGGATTCCTTTCAGAAGTGTATATGAATTGGTTATTTGCAACCATTTCAATCAGCTCTTGAGCTTCTGTAGGCGTCTTCTTCAGATGAAGAGATCCTCCAGCAGAGCTATCCAAAGACATCTTGGATAGTTCAGAGAGACCATCATAGAAAATACCTATGATGCTCCATTCAGAAAGCATGTCTGAAGGACATTTTCTGATCAATTGTTTGTATCTTTCCCAAGCTTCATAGAGGGATTCTCCATCCTTCTGTCTGAAGGTTTGGACTTCCACTCTAAGCTTACTCAATTTTTGAGGTGGAAAGAACTTTGCCAAGAAGGCATTGACTAGCTTTTCCCCAAGAGTCCAGGCTTTCTTTAGGTTGAGAGTCCAACCATATTCTAGCTCTGTCTCTTACAGCAAAAGGGAATAGCATCAGTCTGTAGACCTCAGGGTCAACCCCATTAGTCTTGACTGTGTCACAGATTTGCAAGAACTCAGCTAAAAACTGATGAGGATCTTCCATTGGAAGTCCATGGAACTTGCAATTCTGTTGCATTAGAGAAACTAACTGAGGCTTAAGCTCAAAGTTGTTTGCTCCAATGGCAGGGATAGAGATGCTTCTCCCATAGAAATTGGGAGTAGGTGCAGTAAAGTCACCCAGCACCTTCCTTGCATTGTTGGCATTGTTGTTGTTTTCGGCTGCCATGGGTTCTTCTTCCTTGAAGAATTCGGTCAGGTCCTCTAAAAAGAGTTGTGCCTTAGCTTCTCTTAGCTTTCGCTTCAAGGTCCTTTCAGGTTCAGGGTCAGCTTCAACAAAACTGCCTTTGTCTTTGTTCCTGCTAATATGAAAGAGAAGAAAACAAGAAAATATGGAATCCTCTATGTCACAGTATAGAGATTCCTTGAGGTGTCAGAGGAAAAGAGAAGTAGAAGACAGAAGTAGAAAATTCGAACTTATCAAAGAAGATGGAGTTCGAATTTTGCATTAAGGGATAGTGTTAGTCCATAAATAGAAGGATGTGAGAAGGGAAGTAATTTTCGAAAATTAAGTTAAAAGATTTTGAAAACATTTTGAAAAACACTTAATTGATTTTCGAAAATAAGAGTGGAAAAGAAATCAAGTGATTTTTGAAAAAGATTTTGAAATTAGAAATTAAAAAGATTTGATTGAAAACTTATTTTGAAAAAGATGTGATTGAAAAGATATGATTTGAAAACAATTTTAAAAGATATGATTTGAAAACAATTTGAAAAGATATGATTTTAAAACTTTATGACTTGCCTAACAAGAAAAGATATGATTCAAACATAAAACCTTCCTCAACAGAAAAGGCAAAAAATGTTCAATCAAATCATTAATTGTTAGTAAGTATCTTTGAAAAAGGAAAGAAATTGATTTTGAAAACATTTGATTGAAAAGATATGATTTGAAAAAGATTTGATTTTGAAAAACTTTGAAAACTTGAAAAAAATTGATTTTGAAAACAAAATCTTCCCCCTAGCACCATCCTAGCGTTAAACGCCCAGAATGGTATACATTCTGGCGTTTAACGCCCAAAATGCTACCTCTTTGGGCGTTAAACGCCCAACCAGGTACCCTGGCTGGCGTTTAAACGCCAGTCTGTCTTCTTCACTGGGCATTTTTGAATGCTCAGCTTTTTCTGTATAATTCCTCTGCAGTATGTTCTGAATCTTCAATTCTCTGTATTATTGACTTGAAAAGACACAAATTAAAAATATTTTTGGATTTTTAATAATAAGGAATAATCAAAATGCAAATAAAATCAAACAATGCATGCAAGACACCAAACTTAGCAGTTTGTATACTACTGACACTAACAAAATAAGAATGCAACACTCAAGTCAATAGAATTCAAAGATCAAAACAAGGAACTTATCAAGAACAACTTGAAGATTAGTGAAGACACATGCATAAATTCGAAAAATGCAAGAAAAACAGAAACATGCAATTGACACCAAACTTAAGATGAGACTCTAGACTCAAACAAGACATATTTTTGGATTTTATGATTTTGTAAAATTTTTTTGGGTTTTTCGAAAATTAAGTGAAAAGGAAAATAAAGGTATCAAAATTCTTAATGAGAATTCTAGGAATCATGCAATGTTAGTCTAAAGCTTTAGTCTAAAGGAATTAGACATGGCCGGCTAAGCTTCAGCAGGACATTGCATTCAAGAGCTAAATTGATGAGAATCAATCAGCTTTGGTGATGATAAGAACATCACCTTGAAACACTAGAATTCATTCTTTAGAACTCTGAAGAAAAATAATACATAATCTAAGCAACAAGATGAACCGTCAGTTGTCCATACACGAAACAATCCCCGGCAACGGCGCCAAAAACTTGGTGCGCGAAATTGTGAACAATACTTTTTCACAACTCTCATAATCCCCGGTAATGGCTCAAAAAACGTGGTAGCTCAATACCATGGCATTACACAACTTCGCACAACTAACCAGCAAGTGCACTGGGTCATCCAAGTAATACCTTACGCGAGTAAGGGTCGATCCCACGGAGATTGTTGGTATGAAGCAAGCTGTGGTCACCTTGTAAATCTTAGTCAGGCAGACTCAAATGGGTATAGTGATAAACGCATAAAACACAAAGATAAAGATAGAGGTACTTATGTAATTCATTGGTAGGAACTTCAGATAAGCGTATGAAGATGCCTTCCCTTCCGTCTCTCTGCTTTCCTACTGTCTTCATCCAATCCTTCTTACTCCTTTCCATGGCAAGCTTATGCAAGGGTTTCACCGTTGTCAGTGGCTACCTCCCATCCTCTCATTGGAACGATTCCTAATGCCCTGTCACAGCACGGCATTCCATCTGTCGGTTCTCAATCAGGCCGGAATAGAATCCAGTGATTCTTTTGCGTCTGTCACTAACGCCCCGCCCTCAGGAGTTTGAAGCACGTCACAGTCATTCAATCATTGAATCCTACTCAGAATACCACAGACAAGGTTAGACCTTCCGGATTCTCTTGAATGCCGCCATCAGTTCTTGCCTATACCACGAAGATTCCGATTAAAGAATCCAAGAGATAAACACTAGAGCCTCGTATGCTTGTAGAACAAGAGTGGTTGTCAGTCACTTTGTTCATGAGTGAGAATGATGATGAGTGTCAATCATCACCTTCATCAAGTTGAAGAACAAGTGATATATTGGACAAAGAACAAGCGGAATTGAATAGAAGAACAATAGTAATTGCATTAATACTCGAGGTACAGCAGAGCTCCACACCTTAATCTATGGTGTGTAGAAACTCCACCGTTGAAAATACATAAGAACAAGGTCTAGGCATGGCCGTGAGGCCAGCCTCCCAATGAGGGTTCAATCATCAAAACATGATCAAAAGATGAAAATACAATAGTAAAAGGTCCTACTTATAGAAAACTAGTAGCCTAAGGTTTACAAAGATGAGTAAATGACTTAAAAATCCACTTCCGGGCCCACTTGGTGTGTGCTTGGGCTGAGCAAATGAAGCATTTTCGTGTAGAGACTCTTCTTGGAGTTAAACGCCAGCTTTTATGCCAGTTTGGGCGTTTAACTCCCATTTAGGTGCCAGTTCCGGCGTTTAACGCTGGAATTTCTTGAGGTGACTTTGAACGCCGGTTTGGGCCATCAAATCTTGGGCAAAGTATGGACTATCATATATTGCTGGAAAGCCCAGGATGTCTACTTTCCAACGCTTTTGAGAGCGCGCCAATTGGACTTTTGTAGCTCCAGAAAATCCACTTCGAGTGCAGGGAGGTCAGAATCCAACAGCATCTGCAGTCCTTTTGAGTCTCTGGATCAGATTTTTGCTCAGATCCCTCAATTTCAGCCAGAAAATACCTGAAATCACAGAAAAACACACAAACTCATAGTAAAGTCCAGAAAAGTGAATTTTAACTAAAAACTAATAAAAATGTACTAAAAACTAACTAGATCATACCAAAAACATACTAAAAACAATGCCAAAAAGTGTACAAATTATCCGCTCATCACCGTTGCCAAAAAAGACACCAACGGTAACGCTTTAAAACCGGTCTCTTAGATGACTATAAAATGACAATGGTTTTAAAACTGTTGCCAAAAAACCAATGGTAACGCTTTTAAACCGTTGTCTTAGATAACTATAAATTGGCAACGGTACAAAAACCGTTACCAAAAAACGACACCAACAGTAATGCTTTAAAACCGTTGATGTTGTGGGTAACAAAACTACTACAGTTTAAAACTGTTGCCTATCCAGGTACGATTTTAAACCGTTGTATCATGAAAAAGAACGGTTTAAAACAGTTGCTTCTCGAGTAACGGTTTGAAACCGTTGTTTAAAATTTGTTTTCAAAACCGTTGCCTATACTAGTAACTTTGGCAACGGTTTTTTGGTTACCGTTGCCTTAGGTAAAAAATCATTGCCTTTGAGCATTGGCAACGACCACATATACCACAGGTCAAAAACCATTGCCAAAGCGTTGCCTAAAGTTTAGGGAACTATTTTTCAATATACGGCAACGGTTTTTGACCGCTGCGAAAAGCCTTATTTGTTGTAGTGTTTGGAGGATTATTGGTGGCTACTCAAACCAGCGCAATCACATACAACCTTCCATAGAAGAAATCATTCACAATTGAAGAAGACAGTAAAACCATAGTTAATCCAGAAGGACAAAGCATCTCCAAGCCTTAACCACCTTCTTTTCATAGTTTACACGAATTCTGAGTTCTGAGTGACCTTTTCTCATGATTCCTTTTATGCAATCACAAACATACCTACATCTCCTATTCGCCTGACTAAGATCTACAAGATAACCATAGCTTGCTTCAAACCATAATCCTCATGGGATCGACCCTGACTCGCTCAGGTATTACTTGGACGATACAGTGCACTTGCTGGTGCAGTTCTACGAACTGTAGGGATTCGTGCTCCAATGGTCCCATTGTGGGTTGCGCCTATACTGAGCATCCCTATTGTGAAATTCTTGACAATTTAGAATCCACTACACTCCCAGGCCTTGTGAATGACTCAAAGGCGCAGAAGCATTTGTTTGAGGGCCTTCAAAACTTTGCCCTTCTACACTTCGAATTGGATGCTTCTGTCAAGCTTGCTCCTCTTTATGAGCCAACTCATTTTTCATTCTCTCCTTCTCAAAGAGTGCTGTAGCTTCAGCATCGGAAACTTCATTACATCGAGGCACAAAGATACGTCCCAATCCCTTAATTTTTGTTGCATCAAGAATTCTAGCAATCCATCTCCTACACCAGGCTAGACTGATTGAACATTAGATTTGAAGTCTCCCAAAGTCATATCGAAGTCATATGGCATCCCGACCATATTCACTCCGAAATCTGGTTCAGCAAAACTAGCTCTACTATCAAAGGGATCAGAATCAACCTTCATTTCTTTCTTTGCATCATCGAATTTCAACTGACACTCCATGATCGCCTATTGTATCAAGTCCCTGAAACAGACACAATTGTTAGTCAAATGGCTAGCTGCTTGATGAAAGTTACAATAAGGTTCCCTTTTAAATCTTTTACCGAAAGCAAGATTCTGCCTTCAGGTAAAACTAATTGTTTATCTCTAAGCAACACATCGAATATCTGATACTTCTCTTTTTCTTTCTTAAGAATTTCAACCTGGCGTACTCTTTCAGCTAAATCAGGTACATGCACATTAAGTAACTTCCGACGCATATAAAATTCTAACCCCACAATTGCTACTTTCACCACTTCACTTTCAGGAAGAGACACGTAGCAACGACTCCTAGCATTTTTGAAACAGATCATATAATGATCAATGGTTTCACTATCTTCATGTTTCAAAACCACTAAGTTAGTAACAGCCACGTTCAGTTCTCCCCGATAAAATTGGGCATGAAAAGCATTTTCTAACTGTGTCCATGTTGTTATCAAATTGCGTCTAAGATTCATAAACCAAGTAAATGCATTCTTTGTTAACAAAGAAGGAAAAAACTTCATTTTCAAATTTTCATCATTAGCCAAGTTTCTAATCTCGACCAAATATCGAGCAACATGTTCAGTAGTTGATTCCCCAACTTCTCCAGCAAACTTTGTGACTATCTTAGGTTTTTTTACTCCTCTTTCCACTTCATCCATTTGAATAGTAGGAGGAACGGTTGACACAAAATGGGGTCAATTCATGAATCCTACATTGAATCCAACCTTATTGAGGATATTTTCCATAATCCTCATGACCTAATAACGTTCACCGACTTGATTAGCACGTAATCGAACCAATACATCATCATCATTTTGGCCACGAGGAATTAACTGAGGATTTTCCCTGCCCTTAAGAGCATCATTTTCATATTGACACAAATTTTCAAAATCCTCATAATTTCCTCTTGTGTTTTGCCTTTTGCCTTCATCATAATCAACAATTTGAGCGATTCGCTCTACCTGTCTTGCAAGACAATCAAACTTTATCGCATGATCTGCCATCATGGGATTCATAATTGTAACCATTTGTTGAGTCAATGACAAACCCCAATTTGACGGTTTATCTTGTATTGAATTTAGGGGATTTTATCACCTTTTACCCACATTTATTCAATGAAATAGCATGGTTTTGTATATTCTCCTTTAATTGTGCTTAAGAGTGAAAATATGCTTTTTAGGTCTTAAAATAGCTAAATTTAATTCTCCTTAATTCCATTAGATGCCTTGATATGTTTGTTAAGTAATTTCAGATTTAGAAGGCAAAGATTGGATCAAGGGAATGAAGAAAGAAGCATGAAAAGTTGGAGAACTCATGAAGAAATGAAAGAACCGGAAAGCTGTCAAGCCGACCTCTTTGCACTTAAACGACCATAACTTGAGCTACAGAGGTCCAAATGATGCGGTTCCAGTTGGGTTAGAAAGCTAACATCCGGGGCTTCGAAACGATATAAGATTTGCCATAGTTGCTACACGTATGGTGGCGCGCACGCGCAAAGTACGCGCACGCGCCGTTGCTGCCACCTAGTTCACTTAAAGCAACATGTGGCCAGCGATTTTAGAAGCCTTGTGGGCCCAATCCAACTCATTTCTGATGCTATTTAAGCCAAGGATTGAAGGGGAATCAACATACTTCACATACTTTAGAAGTTAGTTACCAATTAGTTTAGTTTAGTTCTAGAAGTTAGTTTCTAGAGTGAGAAGCTCTCACTTCTCTCTAGGATTAGGATTAGGATTAGGTTTAGTTCTTAGATCTAGATTTAGATTCATCTTCTTCTACTTCTATCTTCTCAATTCCTTGTAGTTACATTCATTCTTCTCCTATTCTTTTGGTGTAATCTCTTTTATGTTGTTCTTATATTTTGTTGTAGATCTAGTATTGTTCCTTCTACTTTCTTTCAATTCAATTCAAGGTAATTCATAATAATTGTGTTTCTTTTGATTGTTGTTGTTATTTTCTTTCAATAATTGTTGTTAGATTCTCTTCTTGTTGTCAATTTGTTTTGCTTTTCTTTTGAGCCTTCCAAGTGTTTGATGAAATGCTTGGTTGGATTTTAGTATAGGTTTTGTTCCTCTTGGCCTAGGTAGAGTAATTAGTGACTCTTGAGTTATCTAATTCTTTTGTTGGTTGATAATTAGAAGTTGCTAATTGATTTGAATGCCTCTAAAGCTAGTCTTTCCTTTAGGAGTTGATTAGGACTTGAGGAATCAAATTGATTCATCCACTTGACTTCCCTCCATGGTTAGAGGTTAACTAAGTGGGAGCAATACACAATTCTCATCACAATTGAGAAGGATAACTAGGATAGGACTTCTAGTTCTCATATCTTGCCAAGAGCTTTGTTAGTTGCTAGTTTATTTCCTTTGCCATTTATAATTCTTGTCTATAATCTCAAAAACCCCAAAATAACTCACAACCAATAACAAGACACTTTATTGTAAATCCTAGGGAGAACGACCCGAGGTTTAAATACTTCGGTTTATAAATTTAGGGGTTTGTTTTAGTGACAAACAACTTTTTGTATGAAAGGATTAGCGATTGGTTTAGAGACTATACTTGCAACGAGAATTCATTTATGAAATTCTAAACCGTCAAAAATCCAATCGTCAGTCAACAAATTAACCAAATTATGATGACTTTTTTCTACATGTTGTCAAAATGTTGCCACTGAATTAGAACCATTCCATGTAGAACCCACATTATAATCTCAAGAATACTCAGGATATTTGATAAACCACAATTTTATGGTTTATCTTGTATTGAATTTGGTGGATTTTATCAACTTTTCCTATATTTATACAATGAAATAGCATAGTTTTGTGAATCTCTCCTAATTTGTGCTTAAGAGTGAAAACATGATTTTTAGACCCTTAATTTGACAAATTTAATTCACTTTAATTCCATTTGATGCATTGATATGTTTGTTGAGTGATTCCAAGTTTAGAAGGCAAGGATTAGATCAAAGAAGTGAAGAAAAAGCATGTAAAGTAGAGAATTCATGAAAAAATGAAGTTTTGGAAATCTGCCATGCTTCGTGTCCGTATGACCTGAAAAATCACAATATGGCGTGTACGCGTGGCCCACTCGTATGCGTGACAAGCAGCACGTGACCTCATTAAAGGAAACACACTGGGTGCCATTTTTGAGCTCATCCAAGCCCAGATCCAACTCATTTCTGAAGTATTTGAGGCCAAATTCAAGAAGGAACAAGGGAAGAGCAATTAGGTTGAGAATAGAAACATGCTTTAGGTTATATTCTAGAGAAAGAAACTCTCTCTTCTCTCTAGAATTAGGGTAGATTTAGGTTAAATTCCTCTTAGATTTAGAGTTTAATTCTTGTTTCAATCAAGTTTCAATTATCTTTCCTTGTTTATTTACCTTGTTTCTCTTTGTTTACTTTACTAATTTCTCATTTGTGTCATTTTTTTCTTATGAACCTTCATGTTAATTTTGATTTTCTATTAATGCAATTTGATGTTTCTTTGTCTATTATTGTTTAATTGAGTTGTTATTATTGTTTCCTTGCATTGGGTAGTTGTAGATTTTATATTTCTTGCTAATTTACTATGATTTCCTTTTATGCCTTCCAAGTGTTTGATAAAATGTTTGGTTAGATTTTAGAGTAGATTTTTATACTCTTGGCTTGTGATTGAGGATTTAGGTCCCTTGAGATTAGTGATGTCCAGTTTCATTGGTGATTTAGGGTTGTTAGTTGGTTTTAGGATCAACTATGTCCACTTGACTTCACCCTCCGACGTTAGAGGAAAACTAAGTGGAATTAACCCTTTTGTAATTACCATGTTGTGGTCAATGATACAAGATGGGAAACCTTGACACTTGATTCTTGCCATGAGTAGCCTTTTAGCATTTATATTATCTTAGTTGTTATCTTTATTTTCTTGTCATTTACATTTCTTGCTCATCATTCCAAAAACCCCCCAAAAATACCTCAAAATAAAAAACATGCACACTTCCCTGCAATTTCTTGAGACAATCCGAGGTTTAAATACTCTCGATTTTTATTGGTTTGCACTTGTGACAAACAAATTAAACTTTGATTGAGGATTGTCTATCGATTTGGATCTATACTTCGACGGAATTATTTTGTGAAAATTTCTAATCGACGATTTTTCTGCATCAATATTGTTGTGGCATTTGAACATTATTCACTATACCCGCGCCTCCAAATCGAACTGGAGGGAAAAAACCACTAACGGGTGGCGTATAACCTAGAGGAAGGCCATAAGGAGGCCAACCAGCAATTACTTGGGGCTGTGTTGGTATTGGATTACTAGTTGGGCAAGTATTACGCCCACTATTCCCTGCCTGGACATTGGTAACTGTTCATACCCTGGGTCGAGCTGTCCGACCCGGGATGTTCTACAAAGACAAAGCGACCGACCTCTTCAGGTCAGGACAACCCGACCTCTTCTCAAAGAGCTCGGCCAAGTCACAGAAAAGCCCAAACAAAGGGCCCAAATAGAGGAACACGTCCCAAATCCAAGGGCAGCCCAAGCCCATAGAGATAAAGGCGGTTCCCTTAAAAGATGACCTCACTCAAAGATAAGATAAAAGATAAGATAAGATAAACTAACTTATCTTATCCACAGGAGGCCACATCTCACCATTATAAATACGCTGGAGAACCCAGGTATAACTCATACTCTGATTCTACTCAATACCTGCTTAATACCCTTGCTAACTTAAGCATCAGAGTCCCTTGCAGGTACCCCCCACCCTCCGGGGACGAAGGATCAGAACCACCACCAAGTCCAACAAGTCGGACACACCAGCTTCGGCCTCTGTACACCTGCCGGACACGTCGGCTCCGACCAACACAGAAGACCTCGTCCGAGATCGACCTACAGTTTCAAGTAACCCTCGGAACATTGGCGCCGTTGTCGGGGAACCTGGAAGTCATCCCATTAACATGGTGGATGACTATGACAACGACCACGATTCAGGTTTGGAAGACAGAACGCCGCATAAAAACGCGGACACAATACTCAAAGATACTCCAGAAACCAACGGAGACAAAAATTCATCAAATCCAGGAGTAATAGAAGCACTTCAAAATCGATTGGAACAACTTGAGAAAGAAGCCCAACATCGACGTGAAAAAGAAGAAGATCTACGCCGGGAGATAAGGCGGCGCCGAGACTTAGAAGATAAGCTTATAAAACTCGAAGCTGATCTCAAAATTAAAGCTACTCGACCATCCACAGAGGATATCTCTCAGAAAGATCAAGATCCATTCACCAGAGAAATTATGAAGACCAAAATTCCAAAAGATTTCAAACTTCCGGATATGACTCTATATGACGGCACCTCGGACCCCAACCATCATCTCAGCAACTTCAGAAGTAGAATGTACCTCACTGATGCCTCAGATGCAGTTCGCTGCAAAGCCTTTCCAACAATCTCACCAAGACAGCCATTAAATGGTTTGACAACCTACCTCCAAAATCCATCTCGAGTTTCGACGACCTGGACAAAAAGTTCCTGGCCCGATTCTCCATACAAAAGGACAAAGCCAAACACGCTCCTAGCCTACTAGGGATCAAGCAAGGAGATCGGGAGAGCCTTCGCAACTACATGGAAAGATTCAACAAAACATGCATGGACATACAAAGTCTACCAACAGAAGCTGCCATTATGGGCCTCATAAATGGCCTGCGAGAAGGACCGTTTAGCCAATCCATATCAAAGAGATACCCGACATCCTTAGACGAAGTACAAGAACAGGCGCAGAAATACATCAACATGGAGGAAAATTCTTGACTTGGCGAAGCCTCAGGGTTCGGTTCTGCCTACCAAGATAAAGAATCCAAGAAAAAGGAGGATCGCTCTGGAGAGAAAATCAAAAAATATCATAACTATACTCCTCTTAGGGTATCCTTGGTAGATGTTTACAGAGAAAATCCCTCCAGCTCGCCACTTAAAAGTAAAAGAGGAAGAGGAAATCGGAATAAATACTGTGAATATCACCGACTTCGAGGGCATTCCACCAACGAATGCTTCGACTTGAAAAATGTCATAGAAAAACTAGTAAGAGAAGGAAAGCTAGATCGATTTTTGGCCAATCGGGATGACGAACCAAGAAAAAGAAGAAGGGATGAGGATGTCGGACGATCTGAACGATCACCTCGCACACCAGAAAGACACGTTCACGTAATACACGGCAGATTTGCTGGAGGAGAAATCTCCAAATCATCCCACAAGCGACACCTCAAAGAGGTGTACCACGTCGAAGGAAAAAAAGAAGCCCCAGACATCCCAGCAATCACGTTTACCAAGGAAGACGCATCCAGAATCATCTCGGGACACGACGACCCCATGGTCATTACGATCATACTGGCAAACGCCAACTTTCACCGTACACTAATTGACCAGGGAAGCTCTGCCGACATCTTATTCAAAACTGCCTTCGACAAACTCGGCTTAGAAGAAAAAGAGCTAAGAGCGTACCCGAACAGCCTGTTTGGACTAGGAGATGCCCCAGTTCAACCGCTGGGATACGTGTCGCTGCATACAACCTTCGGAAAGGGGAACCAATCCAGAACACTCAAGATAGACTACATCATGGTTGACGTAAGCTCAGCCTACAATGCCTTAATAGGTCGGACAACGTTAAATCAACTCGGCGCAATAGTTTTAACTCCAGATCTATGTATGAAATTCCCAACTGCGGAAGGGATAGCTACAATAAAGGCAGATCAAAAGATGGCACATCGCTGTTATAACGAAAGTCTAAACCTCCGAGGCAAAGGAGGAGAGTTCCACACAATCGAGCTCGGTGGAACTCAGAGGCGAGAAGAATTCCGACCACGACCCGAAGGAGAAGTAGAAAGAGTCCAGATCGGAGACACCTCGGATAAAACAACTAATATTGGCACGATCCTGAAAGGAGACACAAAGGAATCACTAATACGGTTCCTACGAGATAATGTTGATCTCTTCGCATGGAAAGCTGCCGACATGCCAGGCATTGATCCTGAACTAATGAGCCACAAATTGGCAGTCTACCCGGGATCCCGGCCGGTACAACAAAGACGAAGAAAACTCGGACCAGAACGAGCTCAAGCTGTAGAAGAACAAGTACAGGCGCTACTAGAGGCCGGGTTCATAAGGGAAGTTAAATACCCACTATGGCTAGCAAACGTTGTCTTGGTGAAAAAGTCAAATGGGAAGTGGCGAATGTGCACCGACTACACCGACCTTAACAAAGCCTACCCAAAAGACCCTTACCCACTCCCAAGCATCGACGCTCTAGTAGATGCTTCATCAGGATATAAGTATCTCTCGTTCATGGACGCATATTCAGGGTACAACCAAATCCCCATGTATCCACCAGATCAAGAAAAGACCTCGTTCCTAACACCGAAAGCAAACTACTGTTACATCGTGATGCCGTTCGGTCTCAAGAACGCAGGAGCTACTTATCAAAGGCTAATGAATAAAGTTTTCTCAGATCACATCGAAAACATCATGGAAGTTTATGTAGACGACATGTTGATAAAGACACAAAGCGAAGATACATTATTATCCAACCTGACTCAAGTGTTTTACACTATCAGAAAACACAACATGCGGCTCAATCCCGCAAAATGCACCTTCGCAGTAGAAGCAGGCAAATTCTTAGGCTTCATGCTCACACAGAGGGGGATTGAAGCAAATCCAGACAAGTGTCAAGCCATACTCAACATGAAGAGCCCGACCTGTGTCAAAGAAGTACAACAACTCAACGGGAGGTTGGCCGCTCTATCCCGATTCTTAGCAGGAGCTGCGATAAGATCTCTTCTCTTCTATGCTACTTTAAGAAAGGGAAAACAGTTCGAATGGACGATAGAATGTGAGCAAGCCTTCCGAGACTTCAAGGAGTTCTTAGGACGGCCACCTATCCTATCTCGGCCACGAGAAGGAGAACCGCTCATATTATATCTCGCAGTAGGGAGCCGGGCAATAGCCTCAGCACTAGTCAGAGAAGACGAACATGGGCAAAAACCCGTCTACTTCATTAGCAAAGCGCTATAGGGATCTGAGCTGAACTACCAGAAAATAGAAAAGTTTGCCTACGCTCTGATCCTCATATCCCGGCGGCTTCGCCCATATTTCCAAGCGCATACCATTAAAGTTCGGACCAACCAACCCATAAAAGGGATATTGCAGAAAACAGATCTAGCAGGAAGAATCCTACAATGGGCAAACGAGTTGTCTGAGTTCGACCTCCAATACGAGGTGCGGACAGCCATCAAATCACAACACCTGGCCGACTTCATTGCAGAATTCACAGACACCCCGAAAATTCCCATAGAGTGGAACATAAACGTGGACGGATCCTCGAATAAAACAGGAAGCGGTGCGGGTGTGATAATTGAAAGCAACCAAGGAATTCAACTTGAGCTCTCCCTTAAATTCGGATTCCAGGCCTCAAACAACCAAGCAGAATACGAAGCACTATTAGCTGGTTTGAAGCTGGCTAGGGAGGTCGGAGCTCAGAAACTCAACATCTACAGTGACTCACAAGTCATCACCTCACAAATAACAGGAAGCTACCAAGCCAAAGATCCGACCATGAAAAAATATTTGGATAAAACCAAAGAACAGCTCGGACAACTCGGGGAATATAGGATCTACCACATACCTCGTGAGCAAAATGCCCGAGCTGACACCCTTTTAAAAATTAGCCAGCACCAAACTAGGGGGCAACAACAGAAGCCTCATCCAGGAGATACTACAGAACCCGTCAATAGTGGAAGAAGAAAAAGTCCTAGCCATAATAGGTCGGGATCAAGGATGGATGACCCCCATAATAAACTACCTCAAAACAGAAGCACTCCCTACAGATGAAAAGGAGGCAAAGAGGCTGAAAAGGGAGGCACAGTACTACACTATCATAAACAACACACTATACAAAAGAGGGATATCAACACCTTTACTAAAATGCGTACCGACTTCTAACACAAAGGAAGTCTTGGAGGAAGTGCACAGCGACATTTGTGGTAATCATCTCGGAGCGCAAGCTCTCACCAAAAAGATACTCCGGGCGGGATTCTATTGGCCAACTCTACAAAAGGAGGCTACAGAATTTGTGAGGACATGCCCACCATGCCAGAAGCATGCCAACTTTCACATTGCCCCACCAGAAAATCTCATCAGCGTGACCTCACCCTGGCCATTTGCGAAATAGGGACTCGACCTTCTCGAACCCTTCCAACAGGGATCGGGACAAGTAAAATTCCTCATAGTAGGAGTAGACTATTTCATAAAATGGATCGAGGCAGAACCCCTAGCCAACGCCACCGCTCAAAGAAGTCGAAAATTCCTATATAGGAACATTATTACGAGGTTCGGGGTACCATACTCAATCACCACGGACAACGGTACCCAATTTACAGAGGCAGGCTTCAGAAAATTGGTGGCCGACTTGAACATAAAATACCAGTTCACCTCCGTCGAACATCCCCAAGCCAATGGACAAGCCGAAGCGGCCAACAAAGTCATATTGGCCGGACTAAAGCGGAGGCTACAAAAAGCAAAGGGAGCTTGGGCCGAGGATCTTCCACAAGTCCTATGGGCGTATCGAACAACCCCCCATTCTACTACAAACGAATCACCATTCCGACTAGCATACGGAGCGGAGGCAATGATTCCAATAGAAATCGAAGAAGGATCTCCCCGAGTAGTCCACTACAATGAACGAGCAAACTCCCAACTTCAGAGAGAAGAGCTCGACTTGTTACCCAAAATCCAAGAAAGAGCTCGGATCAGGGAAGAAACTCTAAAGCGATGAATGGCTTCCAGATATAATCAAAAGGTAGTGCCGAGAAGTTTTGCAGAGAATGATCTCATCCTAATCAGAAATGACATTGGAACAACTCGACCCGGAGAAGGAAAGCTGGCAGCAAACTGGAAAGGACCCTACCGAGTCATTGAAGTACTGGAGAAGGGCTACTACAGACTGTCCGAGCTTGATGGACGAGAGCTTCCCTGATCATGGCACGCCTGCAACCTAAGAAGATACTACAATTAGAAAAGGTAAAGGATCTCACTAAATGGATGCGCTCTTTTTCCTGAAAAGGTTTTTTAATGAGGCACCATGTCGAGACCTAGATCATACCCGACTTAAAGGGACAAGAAAATTCCCACATGTATATATTTGCATTTTTTCTTTGAATAAAGTTTATTTAGATATTCTACAAGATTCCAAGACACATTAATCTGAAGTATTCATCGTCCGATTATAAAGCAACAGGTCGGCAGAAAGTGAAAAACAAATTCACTGCGCGACCACGATAAAGACAATTGTCCGATAAAAGTGAAAACGCGATTCACCCAAAGGACGATCTAAAGTCGCCAACCATTTTCTACAAATCGGCAAAGATGAACACAGAATAATGTAAGAAGTTATCGAAAGCAATCCAAAAAAAGAACCTGACGAGGTCTTACGGATAGCTAATATAATAACTTAAAGACTGGCCGACGTTCAGAAGTCGGACCAAGTCAATCCAAGTTATAAGTAAACCCTGGAAAGAGGTCTGGCCAACCCTATTAAAGAGGATTACTTTAACTTAGAAGGGCCTGACATAACAAAGTCAGCCAAAAACTAAAAAGTTATACAAGTAGTCCCTGAAAGAGATCTGACAAAAATCCAAGAAAGAGGACTACAAAAAATAACTTAAAGGAGACCAAAATAACCAAAGTCGGACTCCTACCACTAAAAAGTTATACAAGTAGTCCCTGAAAGAGATCTGACAAAGATCCAAGAAAGAGGACTACGAAAAATAACTTAAAGGAGACCGACATAACCAAGTCGGACTCCTACCATTAAAAAGTTATCAACATAATCCCTGAAAGAGACCGAGTAAAGGTCCAGAAAAGGGGATCACAAAATAACTTTTGAGGGGGACCAACATAAAGAAATCGGTCATAAGGCGCTAAAAATACAAACATGAGCGAGGAAACCGAGAAACAAGTCGGACCTCCCACAGGCACGGCCTTAAAAGGATCCAAGCTACAAACGATAAGCACGAAAACAACCTAAAGAGGCCAGACAGCGAAATTTCAACAGATATCATGCATAATACAGCTTCAAGAGGTCACCACAAAACCAACCTCGGAAGCTACTTTTGTTTTTCAAAAGAGTTGCAAGGCAGACAACTAGAAGCGTCAAGAAGAACAAACAAAACAAAGTTCAAAAGCCCACAAACCAGGCTATTTACACAAAATATCCAGAAAAAGATCAGCTAAAGATCAGGAGCTTTCCCGGCAGCATCAGGAGAAGGAGGACGAGTCTGAAGGGGCACAGCATCTACGGTCCCATCCTCCCGGTTCAGAATCTGGCATTCCGGATTAAATGTAACAGGGGGAATAGAGGAGGTCGACACCTTAAGAGAAGGCACGGGGGGAGGATCAGTCTCATCATCATCCTGGTCATCAGGGACAATCTTACCATCTCTCACGACATTGTCCAGGCTGATGAGAGTCAAGTCAGCATCAGGAGCAACAACCCGGAACTGCTCCATCAGGTTCACGGAGGCAGCAGTTATGCTACCCACAAGATGACCCTGAAGCTCACCATAATTAACCCGAGCTGTTTCCAAATCCTCTCGAAGATGCATCAATTCCCTATAAGCCGAGACATAGCTATCCTTATGTTTCAATGCCATGTCTTCGGCCAGCTTCAAAGAAGCAGCAAGGGCAATAGAGCTGGCCTTCTCACCCTCCAGCTCCTTCTCCACCTTCGCCAACTTCACCTCCAACTCCTCCTTCAGACCCTTGATTCGATCAAATTCCGACTTGGCCTCTTCCATAAAGGATTTTGTGGCATGAATCGGAATCCCCTGAACTGTCTGGAATATAGCCGCACCCATATGAGCCATCTTCACACTATTTTTAGTGATAAAATCCAAATGCCGAAGAAGAGACACGTCGTCCATGGAAAGCCCACCATAGGGGGCAATTTGCTGGTCAACAAACTCAATGGCATCAAAGTCTGGGGCATCCAAGTTAAAAGGCTCGGATGTTTTTTGCTTTTTCAAAGGTGGGGCACCAGAAGCAGCAGCAGAAATCTGAGGAAGATCGATCTGATGAAACTGGGGAGTAGGAATTACTTTCCTCGGCCCAAGGGAACTCGGCACAGGGGGCTTCACGGGGACCTGTGAAGATCCCTTGCCGGCCACCTTAGCCGAGATGTTCAGAGCAGCAGTTGCCTTCTTTGCCCTTTTGAAGGCCTTCATAGAGTCATTGTTCTTTGACATCTCTACAAACACAAAAACAACCACGACAAAGAGTTACAAAAGAAGAAGAAAAAGAAACAAACATAGAAACAAGTCAGACAAAGAGACAAACAAATACCCAAAGCAGTCCGAACCAAGGACGGATTAGTCAAAAATCTTTTTGTATCAAGATGAGGAGGTTTCCCCCAGAGATCCTCAAGAACAACTACAAAAGCGTGTTCGACATCATCAAGCATCTCCGAAGAATAGCGAGACACTCTTACATCCTTCTGTCACTCTAGAGGGAAGGAGGGCTTGTCATTCTCATCAAGAAAAAAGGGGCGGGCCCCCTCAACAGCTCGAACTCTAAAGAAGTAGTTCTTGAAGTCCTTAAAGGACTCATCATACATCGCAAACACTTTATGGCCCTGGGCGGACCGGAAAGAAACCCAAGAAGCTTTCTTTTTTGAAGAACCGCCAGGCTTGGCAGAAACAAACAAGTAAAGAAACAGAGTCTGGGAAGGTGTTACATCTAGTTCACGGCAGAGAAGTTGAAAAATTTTAATAAAACCCCAGGAATTGGTGTGAAGCTGGGATGGAGCAATGTTACACGACCACAACAGGTCAGTTTCAAAAGCAGTAAAAGGAAAAGTAACATTCAACTGGCTGAAAAAGTATTCATAGGCATAGAAGAAGGGACGCTCCCTCTCAATGGAAGTCGGAAAGCAAACCCTCTCATCAGAATCAGGAGCAACAAGCTCGTAATCCCCCTCGCGAGCATTGTTACCACAAATCCTATGACGCTTCCTCAGCTCTGTGCAAAATTCAGCATCCACAACGGAAACACACAACAAAACAAGGGAGTCCAGCCAATCGGACATCCCCTCGGGAACTCTGGAAGACATCTCTACAATGTTATTGCGAGAAGACATGAGGCCAACTAATCCTACAAGTAAGAAAAGAAAATGAGGTTACTACAAACATCTCGGACAAAGGGGAAAACAACTCGGTCAATACTTCTGAGGCAATGAAAAGCAAGAAAAGGAAAATCCCAAGACTCAAACCAAAGTCCTAGGGCATCCATTGGAGGCAACAACAAAGCAAGGTCTCCAGAAATACTCTACAGATCACATCCCAGCATTTCTCAAAAAAGAATTCAAAACAACAAGCACTTTCATCAAAAGAAAACACAGCAAAATATTACAAGCCTACCAAGCAAAAACCACTCCCAAGCATCGAGCACAAGACCATTAAAAGAGCAACCTTTTTTTAAAGATCAGACATGACGCAATCTCCAAAGGTGAGAAACAGATACAGATTTCGTACTAGTACCAAAAAACAACCAGAAGCAACAGTAAAAACTCAGAAAGCCTCAAAATTCCAAGAATCCCCAAAGGAAAAGCATATCACGGCAACAGGTAAATATAAGATCACAAAAAGATCCAAACTTTCAAACATGCAAAACCAGAACTTCACCAAAAATAAAGACGAAGCCACGAAGAAAACGAGAAAAGCTATTACCAACCTGGAAAGAACAGCGAGCTTCAACAAAATCCAAAGGAGGAAGACGAAATCTGGGAATGCGAACAAGAGCAATGTCGCCGGAAGAAATACAAAGACCCCAAGCTCCAACACCAAATGACGCCGCAACGCAAGGAAAATAGAAATGCAAACGAAAAAACAGAGAGTGGAGAGAACTAAGAAAAGAAGTTACGACAGATCAAAAGAAGAGAAACCGTTTTCAGGTTTTCAAAATCCAAAGTAAAAGAGCCTAAGGGAAACGGGGCAATTAATGCTCAAAATTAAAAGCATTAAACCCTCGCATGTTCCCAAAAAAGCACCAGTATAAAAGCGCGCGTCTTTTAGAGGAAACGTTCTGCATTCAAAGCTGATACAAAGGAATCGACAAAATGCTTGAGTTCGGCTTAACCAAAGAAGGACCGAAGTAAAGGACTCGGCCTCAAAAAAGAAAACCGAGCTCAAGCAGGGGCACTGTTCATACCCTGGGTCGAGCTGTCCGACCCGGGATGTTCTACAAAGATAAAGCGACCGACCTCTTCTCAATGAGCTCGGCCAAGTCATAGAAAAGCCCAAACAAAGGGCCCAAATAGAGGAACACGTCCCAAATCCAAGGGCAGCCCAAGCCCATAGAGATAAAGGCGGTTCCCTTAAAAGATGACCTCACTCAAAGATAAGATAAAAGATAAGATAAGATAAACTAACTTATCTTATCCACAGGAGGCCACATCTCACCATTATAAATACGCTGGAGCACCCAGGTATAACTCATACTCTGATTCTACTCAATACCTGCTTAATACTCTTGCTAACTTAAGCATCGGAGTCCCTTGCAGGTACCCCACACCCTCCGGGGACGAAGGATCAGCAGCACCACCAAGTCCAACAAGTCGGACACACCAGCTCCGGCCGCTGTACACCTGCCGGACACGTCGGCTCCGAACAACACAGAAGATCTCGTCCGAGATCGACCTACAGTTTCAGGTAACCCTCGGAACAGTAACCACTACACTTTCACTTACTACGACACCTTCCGAACGTGAAGTAACATCGGAAGACTGTGCAACTACTGGTGCACTATTATTTGTGGATGAACCACCATTAACATTTGAAACTTCATCCGCGATGTGTAGAATCCTTCCACTTCTTCATCGCATACACTATAACCACACAAAATCATTTGACACACTTAATTTTAAAATTGTCCCACCGGGCGTGCGAATTTGTTTTGTTGATTTTCAGCAAATTGAGAGTGATTCGACATCTAATGGTCTGGGAGCGAGACCTACTCCTCTTTGCGAATACCAGTTATTCAAAGTGCATCAAAGACCTTTCGATCGGACAGAAACTTAAGAAAATCTAAAAACAGTAAATAAAACTTTGAAAATAACTTGACTGAATTTAAAATGATTTGCGTTGAAATTAAATAAAGCAGTAAAATACCTTCAATTAGATCAAAGGACTTTTGAAACTGAAATTAGAGTACTGAAACTTAAAATTGAACAAAGAAATTAAATGTTGCTTGAAAGATAAATTTGCAAGGAAATTAAAATTTGCAGAAAATGTAAATGAAAAGTAAAAACAAGTGGAAGGAACTCTATAGAAAATTTACTCAAAGAAGACTCAGAAATTTGTTGGGATGTGAGTGTGCGTGAGTAATTTCTGAAGCAAAGTTCCAACCACTGTGCCTTCGAGTCTTCTTCGATTTATAAAAGTCTTCAACTAATCAAATTGAAGTGTAACTCCCACGTTCATTAATCCATAGGTAACCGTTTCTGCTTCTTTCGCTAGAGAAAAGGTAACTTCAAAAGCAACCCTCAAACTTTGGGACCTTCGATTCGGCATGTCGATCAGCTTGTTGACTGGTCATGACAAATTCTTGCTCGATCTTCCTTACCAAAGGGCTTTCTTTTAATATTGACTTTTCTTCAAAGACACATGTTTACTGGCTCTCGAATGCTCCCTTTTTTCGAAATAAATTATTTTCGACTAACAGAAAATAATCGTAGAAATCATAAATTGTAAAGAGATCTGTCAAAGTGAATCTGAAGAGAGGAGTGAAAATAAATCTGTATTTTATTCACTCGATTAGTCTTTTTATATAGAAAAGTAAAAATTAATTATTTTAATTATTTTTTCTGCAAAATAATTAAATTTGTTCAAAAATAATATTAAAATACGATTATTTTGCACACAACTAGAGACTGAATTTATTGGATTGATTTGATAAAGTAAACTTCTCGCTCTCCACGAATTATGAAAAATATCATGTCAAAACATTGTTTATTCAATTTATCACAAATAAAAACATTTTACACTAAGCGAGATGCATTAGAAGAAGCTCTTTTAGCAGGAGCTTCTCGTATTGTGAGAGATGATGAAAAGAATTTTTAAAAATTTTACCAAATCTTCTCGAATAGCACGAAAAGCCAAAGATCCACCCCACCAAAAAATAATACCTCCGAACTTCATCTTCGAGCACATCTCCAATAATATTTTCATATTAAAATTTTTCGACCACTATTAAAAGGTGCATCATTTTTTCTTTTTCTTCTATCCATAATTCATGTAACTAGTTAACCATATCGTACACTGTGAAATACAAAGAAGCAATTCATAAATTGCAAAAATCAATTAACTCGTATTTCTATATATCACTCCATCCACCATTTTTTGTACTAATTAAAAAATTATTTAAAAATTAATTTATGAAGAATTTTCAGGTTAATTTTTTTGTATATGACACCTTATTTATGTAACGCTTGGTTATGGAGATTAAGAGAATTTTACACTGTTATAACGGCGATTAGATGATGAAAAAAATCGGACGGTCTGATTTTTTGCAGGTGAGAGGGGATACAAATCGGACCGTCCGATTTGTGATGGATATGTATTCTGTTTGCAAAGAAATCGGACAGAGCAATTTCTTGCATGGAGAGGAAAAAATTTTTTCCCAAATAAATCGGACCCACCGATTTCAGGGCTACAGGTGCAAAATATTTTCTGGCTGAGAAATCGGATCCACCGATTTTTAGCAGAAAAAAGTTTTTGGCAGCCATTCGACTAATCGGACAGTCTGATTTAAGTGTTCAAAAAAATTTGAACCATGAAGAAAGTGGTCGGACGGTCTAATTTCAGTTTGATATATACCCAACCCAAAACCGAGCTACCCACTTCATATTCTTCTTCTCACACTCTTGAATTCTCTAAAGCTCGCCTCTATGTTTTTCTTCTTTTCTATTCCATCATATAAGATAGAGTAAGATTAAAAGTGTATTATCATGGCCAAATTTTATTACAAACATCTGAAGGAGTGAAATTTGTGTATGAAAATCCATTAGATATTGTAATTCCATTCACACTGTCATTTGAAGAATTAAAAGGTGTGATTTGAGAGAAGAAGGATTCCCAAATATGTATGAGAGTGTCATGTATTCTGTACAGATATCTTGTATTTGTATTTGGTGGATTCGTTCAATTTCAAACGAAATACGTGACCGATGAAGTGAGCATGCAAGAAATATTTTCAGTATATCTTGAAAGTCGGTCCCGAATATCATTCATTGAACTGTATATGTTCGAGTAATCTGTAGTGGACCGAGATATTGAATTGGAAGACTACAACAGTGATAGTGAGAAAGAGTTTGAAAGTAACTATGAGGTCGTTGATCCGGGTGTAGACAAAGATCAAGCTGACAATACTATAGTGGCAGATGTGGCGGATGGGACAAATGCGCTAGCAAACCAGCAGCCGTTTGAGGAGCTGATTTTCATGCGGTCGTTGGATTTGGAGGCCATACATGCACCGAAATTTCCTCAATATATAAATGCAGGTATATAATAATTTTAAATTATGATTTATACATAGATTTTTAGTTTGAGACAAATATTTAAGGCAACAGAATTATAGCATATATTTAGTAATTGTTTAATTTTAAATTATCAAGTAAACATGTATGTTGAGGAATTTAGTATTTCGCATTCTTGTGTGATTATTAATTTATTAAATATTATTTGATAACCTAGTTGATAAACTTATATAGTTCTGAATGATTTATTATTTCAATGCTCAAAACCACGTTAATTTGATGAAGCTTCCTCTACAGTCTGCTTTCTTAGGTGCAACACCAAATTGATCCAAGCATTCAGCCTCTAACGTCTCATAACTACTGAGTGTCGGTCCTATAACTGGCAGACCATTCGTCGAAAGACCAAGAATTATCGCAACGTCCTCTAGCATCACAGCACACTCACCAACCGAAAAATGAAATGTGTGAGTCTCAGGGCACCATCTCTCGATCAGAGCATTAACCAATGTCGATTGACATTGGACAATTCCAATCTGGGAAACGTGATGAAAGTCAGTCTCCCGTAAATGTCCCTCCACAATTTGATTGTACCGATCCGGTGATATGTAGTGGTCACATTGCAACATCTGTGAACCCTACAAAATATAACCATTGACCACATTAAACAAATATAATCTTATTTAGTTAACAAATTAAATTTAACAGAATCGAATTTTCATTATCACATAACCATTAAAACATAATCATGTTAACAACTATATTATTAACTACTCAAAATTATTTTATAATAACAACTCTTATTCCTAATTTTCTATTTATATTTATATAGCAACAACAACAACAACAATAATAATAATAATAATAATAATAATAATAATAATAATAATAATAATAATAATAATAATAATAATAATTTTATTATCTACCTAAATCTTAATAAAAATTATTACTACAACAAATTTATTACTTACAATTAATACTAATAATTAATGTCTTTAGTATCACACAGGTATAATATAATCTTAATAAAAATTATTACTATATTAATAACAACTTATAATAATTAATTTGTTATATCACACGTATAATCTTAATAAAAATTATTACTACAATAAATTTATTAATAACAATTAATATTAATTATTTTATTATCATACCTACAAATTTTAATAAAAATTATTACTAAAATCTATTAATAACAATAGTTAATTTATTATCATATATCCATAATCTTAATAAAAATTATTACTATACTAATTTCTAACATTATCACTATAATTTATTATTACTAATATCTAAACTTATCACTATTATTTTAATTAAATTAAAATATTTAAAAATTATTACTACACTAATCTCTAATATTATCACCATAAATAATAATTAATCTCTAACATTATCACTATTATTTTAATTAAATCAAAATATTTAAAAATTATTACTACACTAAACTCTAACATTATCACTATAATAAACTACTAATCTCTAATATTATTACTATTATTTTAATTAAATTAAAATATTTAAAAATAAAAACTTATATAATTAAAATGATCAAGATAATTAGTAATGTAGAGCTCCGGATGATTCACATCTTTTATTTCTCTTCTTCTTGGCATTGTTAAGATTTTAGTGGTCCAATTTTTTTTCTTCAAACTGATTTCATTGATGCATCAACGGTGGAGAGTGAAAGTGATGAAGGTGGGGTTGGAGATGAAGAATGAAAGTGAAATGAGTGGCTGGGTATTCAGATGGATTGTATACAAGCAGATGCTGGGCACGGGTTGATGCATGTTTGACATGTGGCTGGGGGCACAAATCGGACAGTCCGATTTGTTTACCTACCCAGTTTCTAATCGAACTGTCTGATTACTGTTCTTTAAATCGGACCGTCCGATTTCTTGATCGTAGCCGTCACAATCGCATGAAATCTCGTACACTCCTGTAAATCTTTCTCCCAATATCAAAAATAAAAACGTGGAGTTTTCAAGCGATTTTTTTATTTTTGTATTGTAGTATGAGTAGTATTTTTTAATAATATAAAAATTTAGCGTATTTTTAGTTTGTATAAATATTATAAATATGAGAGTCAGATTTGTAGTTTTTATTTTTAAAAAAAAGTTTATAAATCTGAGGATCAAATTTATATTCTTATACTGAGAATATTTTTAAACATACAAATAAAACCTTATCATAGAAAGGATTATGTCGATTCAAAATTTCTCAAAATAAGAATCACTTCGTTGGTAGCATAGTCCAAACCGACAATCTATCCTCTCAAATCAAAGTTTAGATTTTCAAATATAAATAAATAACTGAGAGTAATTCAACCTTGAGTCGTTCTCCCTAGGAATGCAATTAAGATGCTATACTCTTGGTTGTGAGGAAAAAAGGGGTTTTCAAGTAAGAAACAGAAAATTAAAGGAACTGAGACATAAAAGAACTAAGAAAAGATCAAAATTGAAATTAATGCAAGTAAAAAGGAAGTAAGGTCAAAAATAGTGAAAATGCTATAAATTCATAAAAGAGCCTTGACTTGGGAATGAGAATTAAGAAATCCTATCATCGTCATAACCACAACTATGGTAACTTTGATGAGTCAATCTCGCGTCGTCTACCCTTAACATCGAGGAGTAAGTCAAGTAAGCATAGTTGACCTTAATCCATAAGTTCTAGCTAACTTACTAATTTCTTAGTAAAAAGCTAGCGTCAATGGAAACAAGACTCAACTAACTACCCAAGAATTACCATTAAATGTCAGACATTATGACTTAAGTATCCTAGGAACTCATTTTCCAAGCCAAGGTGTGAAAATCTACTCAAAATCCATAATTGACATTTTCACAAACACCTTGTGAGCATAAAAACAAAACATAGGAAATTACAAAGGAAAATAAAAACTATGACCAAACTATTCACAATATCAACAATAAACATTCAAGTAAGAAAATGGAAATCATACAACACTAAATTCATCAATCAAAACTTCAAAAAACTAAAATTGCATATATTAACAAAGTAACTTGAACCAAAAGACAATAAAAGTAAAAGTGATGTAATTAAAGAGAAATTAAGGAGTACTTATAAAAGAGTTGATCAACCCAAGATGAAAACTTGAAACTATAAAATGCTACAATGGAAATTTAGTAAAACCCTAAGAGAGAATTTTCTACTCTACACTACCTCTACTCCTAAGTTGTGTTTTAAAACTATCTAAGTGAGCTCCTAAGCTAATGAAAACCTAACAAATCCTAATGCCTTCATATAGCATGAAGTTCCCTTCATATAGCACTTCAATTTGGCTTTAGCACACTCAAAATTGGGCCAAAAAGCCTCCAAAATTGCGAGTCACGTGCTTCATTAATGAAGTCACGCGCTGGTACCTGTGCATACGCACAGATGTGTGCGTTCGCACACTTGCTGATTTTTCCTCCTGTGCGTACGCACAGAAGTTGTGCATAGGCACACTTGCTGATTTTCATCCTGTGCGTACGCACAGTAGGGTGCGTGGGCGCACTCTGAAGTGCTTTTCTCCTTTGTTTTCTTCATGTTTTCTCCCAATTGTATGCTTTTCTTCCACTTTTGCATATCCATTCTTGCCTCTAGGACCTGAAATCACTCACCAAATATATCACGGCACTAAATGGAATAAAAGTGGAATTAAATTGCTCAATTTAAGTACAAAAATGTATGTTTTCACATTTAGACTCAATTTAGGGATCAAACACAAAAGTATGCTATTTTGGTGATTAATTGTCAGTTTATGTGATGAAATCCATCCAAATTAAGCCAAAAATTATCATCAAATATGGATTCATCAATTCTCCCACACAAACAATAGCATGTCCTCATGCTAAACATAAACAAAGGAGAAAGGGTAACAACTTATTAAATGCAACTATCTATATACAAGCAAGTGTATGAACATCTATGTCTAAGCAAAGAATTAATTCAATGCAATCAAAATCCAAAGAATTGATTCACTCATTGAAATAAAGCAACTTGCAAGAATATATGATAAGAGAGGTGGAAACATAGAATTGAGTGATCGAACCCTCACTAATACTCTCAACGCTCGGTGTCTAAGGTTTAATCACTCAAGTCTCCTCTAATCATGCTTTCAAGGATTTTCTTTTCATCTAACAATCAACAAATACCACAACAATTGAAAGAAATAAGCATCTAATTGAGAAAGTTTGCATAGTAGTGTGGTATGATGAAAATGAGCCGTGTGTGTATTTCAATTATGCGCGCGGTTAGAACACACACAACGGCTGGTTAAAACGGCATCCACACAATCAAAAAGTAAGCATCGGTTCCTCAATTAAATGGCCTAAGCTACACGCAATGAATAAGCGTCAATTAGATTCAAGCAAGCTTAAGCAATTACAACAAGAGTGAATTGAATTTAGGAAATATCGGATATTGAAATTGTGCAAGTGAAAGCGCAAGATTAATAAAATAGCACAACAAGCAATAACCAATTCAATGATGAAGAGAAACTACTTATTCATCCATATGAATAAGAAAATAATCACATGTATAAGGTGCTTGTTACAAAAAGTGACAAGTCTTGATATGAATCAAGTCAAGTCAACTAAAAAAAATGCAAAGCATTAACAAGGAACAAATACCTCGTTATGTGATTATATTGACTTAAAAACCATGATGAACAAGCAATTCAATTCAATTCACTAAATTCAATATGTACTAATTAAAAATTGCACCAAATAGGAAATCAAATGTCAATTTTCATATCAAATTGGTGCTAGCAACTCAAAGTAATAAACAAGTACCTTATTGAAATTCCAATCCAAAATAACATGATGATCATTCAAAAGTGCACAATTCTTGATTAAAATGCCAAACAAGGATATAGTCTAAGACATATGGTAGCTACAACATATGCATTAAACAAAGAATTCATTCAGGCATTATATCAAACACATGGTATGCAGTGCGCAAATTCAACCATTTCATACTAAAATTCAAACATCAACAACCCATAAATCAAAGATTGAACACTTGCAATTCAACAATAACTAATTAAGCAAAACTTAAGCTAGATTATCGTAACTAAATAAAGAAAAATCAAAATTAACCAAGCAACTAAACAAAACAAGAAAGAGAAAAGATATAAGAAGAAGAAGAAAGAAGAAGGAAAGAGAGAGAAATAAGAAGGAAGAGAGAGGGGTGGGTTGGCGATGGTGGCTCTGGAAGAAGGGGGCAGGGTGGGCTGTGGCAGACGAAGAAGAAGAAGATTGGCTTAGGGGGCTGGTGCGACTGGGTTTTGATTCTAATTACTGCCCAGAACGTGACCAGTGCGTACGCACAAGACAGTGTGCGCACGCACAAAGGGGAAAAACAAAGGGGATGCGAATGCACAGGGTGTGCGAGCACTCTTGGCAGGAAGGGTGTTACTATGTGTGCATACACACAAAGCTGTGCGCACGCACAAAAGACCCTTTTTTTTAAGAGAGCAAAAAGATCATGTGTGCGTACGCACAAGTTCTGTGCGTATGCACAAGGGCAAAAAATTTGGGGGTCCGCTCGCACAAGCATGTGCGAATGCTCCCAACAGAAGGGGTGCTGGTGAGTGTGCGTAGTGTACACACAGATGTCAAAATCTGGGGAAAGTGTGCATGGGCACAGGTGTGTGCGTGGGCACACTGCATTGTTTCTGCAAAAAATTTTAATGCCTCTAAGGCACCAACATGATTTCCAAAACAGTTTTTTCAAGCCCCAAAATGTATGAAAACCCCAAAAACATATTATTCCGCTAAGATTACCTAACAAACACCAAAATTCAACTAAATTAAACCTAGAATTCAATCAAACTAAGCTAACCAAAGAGACAAAATTCAATAAGCAATGGGTAAAAGAAGAGAAAGGTTGGAAGGATATTACCATGGTGGGATGTCTCCCACCTAGCACATTAGTTTAAAGTCCTCAAGTTGGACTTTTTGAGTGAAGCTTGTGTCATGGTGGCTTATGCTTCCACTCATCCTTGAGTGGTCACCCATGTTTGCTCTTCAAAAATCCTCCGGGATCCCAAACGAAGTACATTAAGCTCTAAAGCAACCTCAAGCAAGTAATTGGGACCCAAAATTGTTGATCGTTGGAACTTATACCGGGATCCCATACTTTAGTTTCTCTATTAACCTCTTGTTGATTCTTGCTCTTGCACTTGGATGAACAACCTTCCAAATTTCTCTTGAAACATCCACTTGAATGTTGGACTCCTCCCGATTGAACCTTGCACCACTTTTGCCTTGAACTCCATTGGAAACTGTTCTTACCATGGGTCGAGCTAGGCGAGCCGAGTTGGATGAAGATAGAAACAACCGACCTCTTATAAAGGTTGATCGGCATCAACCTCTTCCCAAAGAGCTCAGCCAAATTACTATAAGGGCCCAAGTAGGCCCAAAGCAGAAGATCACAGCCCACCTAAAGGCGGCTGACCAAAGATAAGAGGACTCACCCACAAAAGATAAGATAAGATAACTAACTTATCTCAAGGGAGATCACCCCACACTACTATAAATAAACTGGAGCACCCAAGTATAACTCATACTCTAATTCTACACAAAAAACCTACCTAAAGCACGTGCAAACTTAAGCATTGGAGTCTCTTGCAAGTACCACCACCCTCTGGTGATCACTGATCAGCAACATCTCCAATTCTCCCAGGTCGGACACAGCAGCACCGACCAGCACAAAAGATCTCATCTAATATCGACCTTCAGTTTCAGGTAACCCTCGAAACATTGGCATCGTTGCCGGAGAACCTAGAAGTCATCCCATCGTCATGGAGGACAACCTTGACAATGATCACAACTCTGGCTTGGAAGACAGAATGCCACATAAGAACTCGGATACCATATCAAATGATACACCTCAAGATAAAGGAGATAGACAACCCCCAAACACCAAAATCTTGGAAGCTATCCATAGGCAACAGCATCGAATAAAACAACTTGAACAAGAAGCCGACCGATAGCGGGAGGCTGAGCAAGATCTTCGTAGAGAAACAAGACGGCGTCGAGAGATGGAGGACAAGTTCCTAAAGCTCGAAGCTGATCTCAAAACTAAGACCCCTCGATCCAGTCACGAAGATAGCACCCATAAGGACCAAGACCCGTTCACAAAGGAGATCATGAAAGCTAAAGTTTCAAAAGACTTCAAAGCCCCTGAAATGACTCTGTACGAGGGTATGTCTGATCCAAGCCATCATCTCAGCAATTTTAGAAGTCGGATGTTGATGGGCGGATATTTTATATGCTTTTTGGTGGTATTTTCATGTAGTTTTTAGTATGCTTTAGTTACATTTTAGTATATTTTTATTAGTTTTTATGCAAAAATCACATTTCTGGACTTTACTATGAGTTTGTGTGTTTTTCTGTGATTTCAGGTATTTTCTGGCTGAAATTGAGGGACCTGAGCAAAAATCTAATTCAGAGGTTGAAAAAGGACTGCAAATGCTGTTGGATTCTGACCCTCCTGCACGCAAAATGGATTTTCTGGAGCTATAGAAGCTCAATTGGCACGCTCTTAATTGCATTGGAAAGTAGACATCTTGGGCTTTCCATCAATGTATAATAGACCATACTTTGTCCGAGATTTGATAGCGCAAACTGGCATTTAAACGCCAGCTTTTTACCTTTTTCAGGCGTTAAACGCCAGAACTGGCATAAAAGTTGGAGTTAAACGCCCAAACTGGCACCAAAGCTGGCGTTTAATGCCAGGAATAGTCTATGCACATGAAAGCTTCAATGCTCAGCCCAAACACACACCAAGTGGGCCCCAAAAGTAGATTTCTGCACTATCTACCTTAGTCTACCCATTTTTTTTGTAAACCTAGGTTACTAATCTAGTATAAAAACTACTTTTAGAGATTCATTTTGTACCTCATGACATTTTACATCTAAATTTGTATCTTCTACGGCATGAGTCTCTAAACCCCATGGTTGGGGGTGAGGAGCTCTGCTATATCTCGATGGATTAATGCAATTATTTCTGTTTTCTAGTCAATCACGCTTGTTTCTATTCTAATATATTCATTCGCACTTTAACATGATGAATGTGATGATCCGTGACACTCATCACCATTCTCAACTTATAAACGTGTGCCTGAAAATCACTTCCATTTTACCTTAGATTGAGTGTGTATATCTTGGGTTCCTGGTTCACGAGTTTGATTGCCCCTCCTGACAACAGAGTGTTCAAATCCGTGAAACCAGAGTCTTCGTGGTATAAGCTAGAACCAATTGGCAGCACTCTTGAGATCGAGAAAGTCTAAACTTTGTCTGTGGTATACCGAGTAGGATCTGAGAAGGGGTGATTGTGACAAGCTTCAAACTCACAAATGTTGGGCGCAGTGATAGTGTGCAAAAGGATCAATGGATCCTATTCCAGCATGAGTGAGATCTGACAGATGATTAGCCCTAGAACCCATAGTTTGACCATTTTCACTGAGAGGACAGATGGTAGCCATTGACAACGGTGATCTACCAATATACAGCTTGCCATGGAAGGAGCCTTGCGTGCGTGAAGAAGACAACAGTAGGTAAGCAGAGATTCAGAAGACAGAGCATCTCCAAAACCTCAACCTATTCTCCATTACTACATAACAAGTATTATTCATTTCATGTTCTTTTACTTTTTACAAATAAAACTAAGAATCATTATTAATCTCCTGACTAAGGTTTACAAGATAACCATAGATTGCTTTAAGCCGACAATCTCCGTGGGATCGACCCTTACTCATGTAAGGTATTACTTGGATGACTCAATGCACTTGCTGGTTAGTGGCACCAGAGTTGTGAAAAGTGTTAATCACAATTCTGTGCACCAAGTTTTTGGCGCCGTTGCCGGGGATTGTTAGAGTTTGGACAACTGACGGTTCATCTTGTTGCTTAAATTAGGAATAATTTATCCTTGTTGGTTTAGAGTTTTCTGTTTGAGTCTAGTTTCATATTTTAAGTTTGGTGTCAATTGCATGTTTTTGGTTTCCTTCATATTTTCGAGTTTTTGTGTCATTGTTTGAGATTCGGTTTTTCTTGTTTTGTGTCTTTCCTTGTTGTTCTTGTGTATTTTCAGATTATTAGTGTCCAAAGTATAAAAATATTTTTAATTTTGGTGTCCAATGTGTTTTTATTTTCTTAAAAAAATTTTAAAATTTGTTCTTAGTGTTCATCTTGATTTTCAAAGTGTTCTTGCATGTTCTCTTTGTTTTTATCCAAAATTTTTGTGTCTCGGGTCATTTTGCTGTTTTTCTCTTTCTTCATTAAATTTCAAAAATAAAAAAAAATATCTTTTCCTCTAATTTCTCATAATTTTCAAAATCTTTAGGTTGACTTAGTCAAAAATTTTTAATTTTAGTGTTTCTTGTTAGTCAATTCAAAATTTCAATTTTTAAAATTATCTTTTTAAACCTTTTTCAAAACAAACTCTTTCTCAATCTTCTCTTTTTATTTTTTTCCGAAAATCCTTCATAAAATTTTTCAAAATCTTTTTCTTTTTCTTACATACAATTTTCGAATCTCTTGTCTTGGTTCACTAAATTGATTGAAAAATTTTAAGTTTGGTGTTTTCTTGTTAAGAAAGTTTCAATCTTTAAAATTTTAAGATCATATCTTTTTCAAAACTTCCTAAACACTTTCTCTTTCTTCATTTTTTGAAAATCCTCACCCAAAATCTTTCATTTATTTTATTTTATTTTATTTTATCTTCTTTTATTTTTGGTTTTCTAAAAAATTAAATAATAAATATAATATTTCTATCTCTAATCCACATCATCTCCCTTTCTCCATCATGGACCTAAGTGGAAATGAACAGTCCAGAAGGACTCTGGGGTCATATGCTAACCCTACTACTGCTTCATATGGGAGTAGTATCTGTATACCCCCCATAAGAGCTGACACTTTTGAGCTTAAACCTCAGCTTATTATCATGGTGCAGCAAAATTGCTAGTATTCCAGTCTTCCACAAGAAGAACCTACTGAGTTTCTGACACAGTTCTTATAAATTGCTGACACAGTACGTGATAAGGAAGTGGATCAGGATGTCTAAAGATTAGTGTTGTTTCCACTTGCTGTAAAAGACCAAGCTAAGAGGTGGTTAAATAACCAACCCAAAGCCAGCATAAGAACCTGGAAATAGTTGTCAGACAAATTTCTGAATCAATATTTCCCTCCAAAAAGGATGACACTGCTAAGGCTGGACATCCAAGGCTTTAAACAAGAGGATAATGAATCTCTTTATGATGCCTGGGAGAGGTACAGAGAGATGCTAAGGAAGTGCCCCTCTGAAATATTTTCAGAATGGGTGCAGTTAGACATATTCTATTACGGGTTTACAGAAAAAGCCCAGATATCTCTAGACCAATTAGCTGGTGGATCTATACACATGAGAAAGATAATTAAAGAAGCTCAATAGCTCATTGATACAGTTGCTAGAAATCAGCATCTATACTTAAGCAATGAGTCCTCCATGAAAGAAGAAGCTAAGGTAGTATCCACTGAACTTAGTCCTCCAGAACAAGTTACTGAACTCAATAAGCAATTATGTTGTCTAACAGAACAACGGGCAGAATTTAAGGAAATGCTACAAGAAACCAAGGATGCTAACCAAAGTATGGAAAAATAATTGAATCAAACAAAAGAATGGGAGTTAAACGCCCAAACTGGCACAAAAGCTGGCGTTTAACTCCAAGAAAAGTCTCTACACATGAAAACTTTAATGCTTAGCCCAAGCACACACCAAGTGGGCCCGGAAGTGGATTTTTATGTCATTTACTCATTTCTGTAAACCCTAGGCTACTAGTTCTCTACAAATAGGACCTTTTGCTATTGTATTTTCATCTTTGGATCTTTGATCATCTTTAGATATTTGAATCTTTTGATCACGTTTTGGGGGCTGGCCTCACGGCCATGCCTAGACCTTGTTCTTATGTATTTTCAACGGTGGAGTTTCTACACACCATAGATTAAGGTGTGGAGCTCTGCTGTACCTCGAGTATTAATGCAATTACTATTGTTCTTCTATTCAATTCGGCTTGTTCTTGTTCTAAGATATTCATTCGTACCCAAGAACATGATGAATGTGATGATTATGTGACGCTCATCATCATTCTCACTTATGAACGCGTGCCTGACAACCACTTCCGTTCTATAAGCAAACAAGGCTTGAATATTTATCTCTTGGATTCCTTAATCAGAATCTTCGTGGTATAAGCTAGAATTGATGGCGGCATTCAAGAGAATCCGGAAGGTCTAAACCTTGTCTGTGGTATTCTGAGTAGGATTCAAGGATTGAATGACTGTGACGAGCTTCAAACTCTTGAAGGCTGGGCGTTAGTGACAGACGCAAAAGAATCAATGGATTCTATTCCAACCTGATTGAGAACCGACAGATGATTAGCCGTGCTGTGACAGAGCGCGTTGAACATTTTCACTGAGAGGATGGGACTGTAGCCACTGACAATGGTGATGCCCAACATACTGCTTGCCATGGAAAGGAGTAAGAAGGATTGGATGAAGACAGTAGGAAAGCAGAGAGACGAAAGGGACAAAGCATCTCCATACGCTTATCTGAAATTCTCACCAATGAATTACATAAGTATCTTTATCTTTATTTTATGCTTTATTCATAAATCTTCCATAACCATTTGAATCTGCCTGACTGAGATTTACAAGATGACCATAGCTTGCTTCATACCAACAATCTCCGTGGGATCAACCCTTATTCGCGTAAGGTTTATTACTTGGACGACCCAGTGCACTTGCTAGTTAGTTGTGCGAAGTTGTGATAAAGAGTTGAGATTGAAATTGAGCGTACCATGTTGATGGCGCCATTGATGATCACAATTTCGTGCACCAGTAAATCATTGGTAAGAATTTCAGATAAGTGTATGGAGATGTTGTGTTCCTTTTGGATCTCTGCAACATACTACTTTCATACTTTCAATCCTTCTTACTCCTTTCCATGGCAAGCTGTATGTAGAGCATCACTGTTGTCAATGGCTACATCCCATTCTCTCAGTGAAAAAGGTCCAAATGCTCTGTCACGGCACAGCTAATCATCTGTCGGTTCTCGATCATGTCAGAATAGAATCCATTGATTCTTTTGCGTTTGTCATCACGCCCAACAATCGCGAGTTTGAAGCTCGTCACAGTCATTCAATCCCTGAATCCTACTCGGAATACCACAGACAAGGTTTAGACTTTCCAGATTCTCATGAATGCCGCCATCAATTCTAGCTTATGCCACGAAGATTCTGATTAAGGAATCCAAGAGATATGCGCTTGGTCTAAGGTAGAACGGAGGTGGTTGTCAGTCACGCGTTCATAGGTGAGAATGATGATGAGTGTCAAAGATCATCACATTCATCATGGTGAAGTGCAACAAATATCTTAGAATAGGAATAAACTGAATTGAATATAAAATAGTAGTAATTGCATTAAAACTCGAGGTACAGCAGAGCTCCACACCCTTAATCTATAGTGTGTAGAAACTCTACCGTTGAAAATACATAAGTGATGGTCCAGGCATGGCCGAATGGCCAGCCCTCATGAATGATCAAAAGACCGAATGGTCAAAAGACTAGACAATCAAAGACACCTAGTACAATAGTAAAATGTCCTATTTATACTAGACTAGCTACTAGGGTTTACAGAAGTAAGTAATTGATGCATAAATCCACTTCCGAGGCCCACTTGGTGTGTGCTTGGGCTGAGCTTGTGCTTTACACGTGTAGAGGCTTCTTTTGGAGTTGAACGCCAAGTTGTAATGTGTTTTTGGTATTTAACTCTGGTTCGTGACGTGCTTCTGGCGTTTGACTCCAGAATGCAACATGGAACTGGCGTTGAGCGCCAGTTTACATCATCTAATCTCGAATGAAGTATGGACTATTATATATTGCTGGAAAGCTCTAAATGTCTACTTTCCAACGCCGTTAAGAACGTGCCTTTTGGAGTTATGTAGCTCCAGAAAATATATTTCGAGTGCAGGGAGGTCAGAATCCAACAGCATCAGCAGTCCTTTGTCAGCCTTTTATCAGAGTTTTGCTCAAGTCCCTCAATTTTAGCCAAAAAATATCTGAAATCACTGAAAAAACACACAAACTCATAGTAAAGTCCAGAGATGTGAATTTAGCATAAAAACTAATGAAAACATCCCTAAAAATAACTATATCCTACTAAAAACTACCTAAAAATAATGCCAAAAAGCGTATAAATTATCCGCTCACCACAACACCAAACTTAAATTGTTGCTTGTCCCCAAGCAACTGAAAATCAAATAGGATAAAAAGAAGAGAATATACTATGAATCCCAAAATATCAATGAATATTAGTTCCAATTAGATGAGTGGGACTTGTAGCTTTTTGCTTCTGAACAGTTTTGGCATCTCACTTTTTCCTTTGATGTTTAGAATGATTGGCATCTCTAGGAACTTAGAATTTCAGATAGTGTTATTAATTCTCCTAGTTAAGTATGTTGATTCTTGAACACAGCTACTTTTATGAGTCTTGGCCGTGGCCCTAAGCACTTTGTTTTCCAGTATTACCACCGGATACATAAATGCCACAGACACATGATTGGGTGAACCTTTTCAGATTGTGACTCAGCTTTGCTAAAGTCCCCAGTTAGAGGTGTCCAGAGCTCTTAAGCACACTCTTTTTGCTTTGGATCATGACTTTAACCACTCAGTCTCAAGCTTTTCACTTGGACATGCATGCCACAAGCACATGGTTAGGGACAGCTTGATTTAGCCGCTTAGGCCTGGATTTTATTTCCTTGGGCCCTCCTATTCATTGATGCTCAAAGCCTTAGATCCTTTTTACCTTTGCCTTTTGGTTTTAAGGGCTATTGGCTTTTTCTGTTTGATTTTTCTTTTTCTTTCTAAATTTTTTTTCGCCAAAATTTTTTTTCGTAAGCTTTTGCTTTTTCACTGCTTTTTCTTACTTCAAGAATCAATTTCATGATTTTTCAGATTATCAATAGCATTTCTCTTTGTTCATCATTCTTTCAAAAGCCAACAATTTTAACATTCATAAACAACAAGATCAAAAATATGCACTGTTCAAGCATTCATTCAGAAAACAAAAAGTATTGTCACCACATCAATATAATTAAACTAAATTCAAGGATAAATTCAAAACTTATGCACTTCTTGTTCTTTTTATATTAAAACATTTTTCATTTAAGAGAGATGAAAGATTTATGGATTTATTCATAGCCTTAAGACATAGTTACTAAATACTAATGATCATGAAGTAGAGACACAAAACATAAATAAACATATAGCATAAAAACCGAAAAGAAAACAATAGAGAAATAAGAACAAGGAATGAGTCCACCTTATTGATGGTGGCGCTTTCTTCTTGAAGAACCAATGATGTCCTTGAGCTCTTCTATGTCTCTTCCTTGCCTTTGTTGCTCCTCCCTCATTGCTCTTTGATCTTCTCTAATTTCATGGAGAATGATAGAGTGCTCTTGATGTTCCACCCTTAATTGATCCATATTGTAACTCAAATCTTCGAGAGAAGTGTTGAGTTGTTCCCAATAGTTGTTAGGAGGAAAGTGCATCCCTTGAGGCATCTCCGGGATTTCTTGGTGATGAGCTTCCTTATGCGTCTCTTGGGATCCATGAGTGGGCTCTCTTGTTTGCTTCATCCTCTTCTTAGTGATGGGCTTATCCTCCTCAATGGGGATGTCTCCTTCTATGATAACTCCAGCTGAGTAACATAGATAGCAAATAAGATAAGGAAAAGCTAGCCTTGCCATGGTGGAGGACTTTTCGGCTATTTTGTAGAATTCAAGGGAGATGACTTCATGAACTTCTACTTTCTCTCCATTCATGATGCTATGGATCATGATGGCCCGATCCACAGTAACTTCAGATCGGTTGCAAGTGGGGATGATGGAGCGTTGGATGAACTCCAACCATCCTCTAGCCACAGGCTTGAGGTCCAGTCTTCTTAATTGAACCGGCTTGCCTTTGGAGTCTCTTTTCCATTGAGCTCCTTCCACTCATATGTCCATAAGGACTTAGTCCAACCTTTGATCAAAGTTGACACTTCTAGTGTAGGGACGTGCATCTCCTTGCATCATGGGCAAGTTGAATGCCAACCTTACATTTTTCGGACTAAAATCTAAGTATTTCCCCGAACCATTGTAAGATAATTCTTTGGATTCGGGTTCACACTTTGATCATGGTTCCTAGTAATCCATGCATTGGCATAGAACTCTTGAACCATTAAGATTCCAACTTGTTGAATGGTGTTGGTCAGAACTTCCCAACCTCTTCTTAGGATCTCATGTCGGATCTCCGAATACTCATTTTTCTTGAGTTTGAAAGGGATCTCAGGGATCTCCTTCTTCTTGGCCACAACATCATAGAAATGGTCTTGATGGGTTTTGGAGATGAATCTCTCCATCTCCCATGACTCGGAGGTGGAAGCTTTTGTCTTCCCTTTCCCTTTTCTAGAGGTTTCTCTGGCCTTAGGTGCCATGAATGGTTATGGAAAAACAAAAAGCTATGCTTTTACCACACCAAACTTAGAATATTGCTCACCCTCGAGCAAGAGAAGAAAGAAGAAGAAGAAGAAGAAGAAGAAGAAAATATGGAGAAAAGGGAGAAGTGTGTGGTTTCGGCTATTTAGGGTGGGTTTGGGTGGGAAAGAGATTTTAAATTTTGAAGGTAGGTGGGGTTTAGGAAGAGTAGATGAATGTGAGTGGTGAAGAGGTGATAGGGAAGAGAGATTGAGGTGATTGGTGAAGGGTTTTGGGGAAGAGTGTTTATTGGATTGTGTTTTGGGGAAAGAGATTTTAAATTTTGAAGGTAGGTGGGGATCCTGTGGGGTCCACAGATCCTGAGGTGTTAAGGATTTACATCCCTGCACCAATGAGGCATGTAAAATGCCCTCTCTATGGAATCCTGGCATTCAACGCCAGGTTGATGCTTGTTTATGGCATTGAACGCCAGCTTTATGCTTGTTTTGGGCGTTCAACGCCCATTTGCAGCATGTTTCTGGCATTGAACGCCAGTTCCATGCTTGTTTCTAGCGTTTAGTGCCAGCTCTCCTCAGGGTGTATTCCTGGCGTTTAAACGCCAGGATGTTGCTTGTTCTGGCGTTCAACGCCAGATCCATGCTCTGTTCTGGTGTTGAACGCCAGCCATATGCTCCGTATTGGCGTTTTTGAGTGTGCTTTTTCTTTTTCTATTTTTGATTTTGTTTTTAATTTTAGTATTTATTTTGTGACTCCACATGATCATGAACCTAATAAAACATAAAGAAGAAATAAAATAAAAATAAAATAAAATAAGATAAATAAAAATTGGGTTGCCTCCCAATAAGCGCTTTTTTAATGTCACTAGCTTGACAGTGGGCTCTCATGGAGCCTCAAAGGTGATCAGGTCAATGTTGTAGACTCCCAACACCAAACTTAGAGTTTGAATGTGGGGATTCAACACCAAACTTAGAGTTTGATTGTGGGGGCTCTGTTTGACTCTGTATTGAGAGAAGCTGATCATGCTTCCTCTCCATTGTTAAAGAAGAACACCCTTGGGTCTTAAACACAAGGTAGTACCTATTGAATTGAAGGACTAATTCTCTTCTGTTAACATCTATCACAGTTCCTGCTGTGGCTAGGAAAGGTCTTCCAAGGATGATGCATTCATCCTCCTCATTCCTAGTGTCTAAGATTATGAAATCAGCAGGGATGTAAAGGCCTTCAACCTTTACCAACACGTCCTCTACCAATCCATAAGCTTGTCTTATTGACTTGTCTACCATTTGTAATGAGAATATGGTAGGTTATACCTCAATGATTCCCAGCTTCTCCATTACAGAGAGTGGCATAAGATTTATGCCTGACCCTAGGTCACACAGAGCCTTCTCAAAGGTCATGGTGCCTATGGTACATGGTATTAAGAATTTGCCAGGATCTTGTCTCTTTTGAGGTAAAGTTTGAGAATCCATGTATCTAGTTCATTAATTAGCAAGGGAGGTTCATCTTCCCAAGTCTCATTACCAAACAATTTGGCATTCAGCTTCATGATGGCTCCTAGATATTGAGCAACTTGCTCTCCAGTTACATCTTCATCCTCTTCAGAGGAAGAATAGTTTTCAGAGCTTATGAATGGCAGAAGGAGGTTTAATGGAATCTCTATGGTCTCTATGTGAGCCTCAGATTCCTTTAGGTCCTCAATAAGGAACTCCTTCTTGCTTGAGAGACGTCCCATGAGGTCTTCCTCATTGGGTTTCACGTCCTCTCCTTCCTCCTTAGGTTCGGCCATGTTGATTATGTCAATGGCCTTGCACTCTCTTTTTGGATTCTCTTCAGTGTTGCTTGGGAAGGTGCTAGAAGGAGTTTCAGTGATTTTCTTACTCAGCTGGCCTACTTGTACCTCCAAATTTCTTATGAAGGACCTTGCTTCACTCATGAAACTTAAAGTGGCCTTAGACATATCAGAGACTAAGTTTGCTAAATTAGAGGTGCTCTGCTCAAAATTCTCTGTCTGTTGCTGAGAAGATGATGGAAAAGGCTTGCTATTGCTAAGCCTATTTCTTCCACCATTATTAAAGCCTTGTTGAGGCTTTTGTTGATCCTTCCATGAGAAATTTGGATGATTTCTCCATGAAGAATTATAGGTGTTTCTATAAGGTTCACCCATGTAATTTACCTCAGCCATTACAGGGTTCTCAGGATCATAAGCTTCTTCTTCAGAAGATGCCTCTTTAGTACTGTTGGATGCATTTTGCCATCCATTCAGACTTTGAGAAATCATGTTGACTTGCTGAGTCAACATTTTGTTCTGAGCCAATATGGCATTCAGAGCATCAATTTCAAGAACTCCCTTCCTCTGAGGCGTTCCATTATTCACGGAATTCCTCTCGAACGTGTACATGAATTGGTTATTTGCAACCATGTCAATAAGTTCTTGAGCTTCTGCAGGCATTTTCTTTAGGTGAATGGATCCACCTGCAGAATGGTCCAATGACAACTTAGAGAACTCAGATAGACCATAATAGAATATATCCAGAATGGTCCACTCTGAAAGCATGTCAGAAGGACACTTTTTGGTCATCTGCTTGTATCTTTCCCAAGCTTCATAGAGGAATTCACTATCTTTTTGTTTGAAGGCCTGAACATCCACTCTAAGCTTGCTCAGCTTTTGAGGAGGAAAGAACTTAGCCAAGAAGGCCGCGACCAGCTTATCCCAGGAGTCCAGGCTATCTTTAGGTTGGGAATCCAACCATATTCTAGCTCTGTCTCTTACAACAAAGGGGAAAAGCATGAGCCTGTAGACTTCAGAATCTACTCCATTAGTCTTAACAGTCTCACAGATCTGCAAGAACTCAGTTAAAAACTAGTAGAGATCTTCTGATGAAAGTCCATAGAACTTGCAGTTCTGTTGCAGTAGAGCAACTAGTTGAGGTTTCAGCTCAAAATTGTTTGCTCTAATGGCAGGGATTGAGATGCTTCTTCCATCAAACTTGGAAGTAGGTGTAGTATAATCACCAAACATCCTCCTTGCATTATTATTTTCGGCTGCCATCTCCTCTTCTTTTTTGAAAATTTCTGTAAGGTTGTCTCTGGACTGTTGTAATTTAGCTTCTCTTAGTTTCCTCTTCAGAGTCCTTTCAGGTTCAGGATCTGCTTCAACAAGAGTATTATTGTCCTTGCTCCTGCTCATATCAAAAAGAAGGGAACAGAAAATAATAATAGGGATCCTCTTTACCACAGTAGAGAGATTCCTTTATGTTAGTAGAAGAAGAAGGAAATAGAAGAAGGAAAAGGTAAGAATCCAAACACAAGGGTGAAGATAGGTTCAGATTCTTTGAGATGAAGAGAAGTGTTAGTAAATAAATAAATAAATAGAAGGAGATGAGAGGGAGAGAATTCGAAAATTAATTTTGAAAAAGAGTTAGTAATTTTCAAAAATTAAGAGAGGAAATTAAAATTAAAATTTAAAATAATTAATCAATTAAAAGAATTTTTGAAAAGGAGGGAGGTATTTTCAAAAATTAGAGAGGGAAAAGTAGTTAGGTGGTTTTAAAAAAGATAAGATATAGTTAAAACAAACAAAAAGTCAACTAGTTAGTTGAAAAAGATTTGAATTTTAATTTTGAAAAGATAAGAAGTTGGAAGATATTTTGAAATCAAATTTTTGAAAAAGATAAAATTTTGAAAAAGATATGATAGAAAAGATATTTTGAAAAAGAATTGATTTTTTTTAAAATTAAAATTTGATTACATGACTAACAAGAAACTAAAAGATATGATTCTAGAATTTAAAGATTAAACCTTTCTTAACAAGAAAGTAACAAACTTCAAATTTTTGAATCAATCACATTTAATTGTTAGTAAAGTTTTTGAAATTTTGAAATAAAGATAAGAAAAAGATTTAAAATTCAAATTAAAAATTTTCAAAAAATAGTAAAAAAAATGAAAAAGATTTGATTTTTGAAAAAGATTTTGAAAAGATAAGATTTTTAAAATTGAAAATTTGACTTGACTTATAAGAAATAGCTAAGTTTTTTAAAAAATTTTGACTAAGTCAACTCAAATTTTTGAAATTGAGAGAAAAATAAGGACAAGATATTTTTTATTTTTGAAAATTTTAATTATGAGAGAGAAAAACATAAAAATGACTCACAACATGAAAATTATGAATCAAAACACATGATGCAAGCAAGAACACTATGAATGTCAAGATGAACACCAAGAACACTTTAAAGATCATGATGAACATCAAGAACATATTTTTGAAATATTTTTTATGCAAAGAAAACATGCAAGACACCAAACTTAGAAATCTTTTATGCTTAGACACTATGAATGCAAAAATGCATATAAAAAACATCATACAACACAAAAAAAGAAAATTTAAAGATCAAACAAGAAGACTTACCAAGAACGACTTGAAGATCATGAAGAACACTATGAATGCATGAATTTTCGAAAAATGCAAGAGTAAGATGAATATGCAATTGACACCAAACTTAAAACATGACACTAGACTCAAACAAGAAATACAAAATATTTTTTTGATTTTATGATCTTATAATTTTTTTATATTTTCTTTTATTTTTTTCGAAAAACATATAGGAAAAAGAAAATAAGAATTTCAAAAATTTTTAAGAAGAATTCCAGGAATCTTTCAATGTTAGTCTGAAGCTTTGGTCTAGGAATTAGACATGGCTTAATAGCCAGCCAAGCTTCAGTAGGGCATTACATGCATTGTGGTGATTAGTTGAAGCCTCAGTCCAAAAGAATTTAGACATGGCTTTATAGCCAGCCAGGCTTCAACATGTTTCATGAAACTCTAGAATCCATTCTTAAGAATTTTGAAAAATTTTCGAAAACAGATGAGAAAAATTTTTTTAAAAAGATTTTTGAAAAATTTTTGAAAACAAAAAGAGAATTACCTAATCTGAGCAACAAAATGAACCGTCAGTTGTCAAAACTAGAACAATCCCCGGCAACGACGCCAAAAACTTGATAGGCAAAATTGTGATTTCTGATAATGGCAATCATGTTTGTTCTCTCCCTAGTAATGGCGCCAAAAACTTGGTGCATGATACCATGGTCCAAACATAACTTCACAACTTTGCACAACTGACCAGCAACTGCACTGGGTCGTCCAAGTAATAAACCATACGTGAGTAAGGATCGATCCCACGGAGATTGTTGGTATGAAACAAGCTATGGTCATCTTGTAGATCTCAGTTAGGCGAATAATAAATGGTTATGAGTTTTCGAATAATAATAATAAATAAACAGAAAATAAAGATAGAAATACTTATGTAAATCATTGGTAAGAATTTCAGATAAGTGTATGGAGATGCTGTGTTCCTTTTGGATCTCTACAACATACTGCTTTTATACTTTCAATCCTTCTTACTTCTTTCCATGGCAAGCTGTATGTAGGGCATCACCATTGTCAATTGCTACATCCCATCCTCTCAGTGAAAAAGGTCCAAATGCTCTGTCACGGCACGGCTAATCATCTGTCGGTTCTCGATCATGTTGGAATAGAATCCATTGATTGTTTTGTGTTTGTCATCACGCCCCACAATCGCGAGTTTGAAGCTCGTCACAATCATTCAATCCCTGAATCCTACTCAGAATACCACAGAAAAGGTTTAGACTTTCCGGATTCTCATGAATGCCGCCATCAATTCTAGCTTATACCACGAAGATTCTGATTAAGGAATCCAAGAGATATGCGCTCGGTCTAAGGTAGAACGGAGGTGGTTGTCATTCACGCATTCATAGGTGAGAATGATGATGAGTGTCACGGATCATCACATTCGTCATGGTGAAGTGCATCGAATATCTTAGAACAGGAATAAACTGAATTGAATAGAAAATAGTAGTAATTGCATTAAAACTTGAGGTACAACAGAGCTCCACAACCTTAATCTATGGTGAGTAGAAACTCCACCGTTGAAAATACATAAGTGATGGTCCCTCAATTTCAGCCAGAAAATAACTGAAATCACTGAAAAACACACAAACTCATAGTAAAGTCTAGAAATGTGAATCTAGCATAAAAACTAATGAAAACATCCCTAAAAGTAACTATATCCTACTAAAAACTACCTAAAAACAATGCCAAAAAGTGTATAAATTATCCACTCATCAATGAACCAAATATCTCTAAGAGATGTGCAGACGGAATAATCCATAGGTGTGTGCCCAGAGAAGAGGCACAGAAGATCCAATGGCATTGCCATGATTCACAATATGGAGGACATTTCGGAAGTAAGCGGACAGCCACAAGAGTCTTCCAATGTGGTTTCTACTGGCCTACTCTCTATAGAGACTCCCGAGAGTTTGTACGTAGCTGTGACAGTTGCCAAAGAGCTGGTAATCTGCCTCACGGTTATGCCATGCCTCAACAAGGAATCTTAGAGATTGAGTTATTTGATGTATGGGGTATTGACTTCATGGGGCCTTTCCCGCCATCATACTCAAACACTTATATTCTGGTGGTAGTAGACTATGTATCTAAATAGGTGGAGGCAATTGCAACACCCACTAATGATACTAAGACAGTGCTGAAGTTCCTCCAGAAGCATATCTTCAGCAGATTTGGTGTCCCCAGAATACTAATCAGTGATGGAGGAACTCATTTCTACAATAAATAGCTTGACTCTGCTCTGATCCGATATGGGATTAACCACAAAGTGGCAACTCCACATCATCCACAGACAAATGGGCAGGCTGAAGCCTCAAATAGAGAACTAAAACAAATCCTGGAACGGACTGTAAATACCCGTAGAAAGGATTGGGCAAGGAGTCCAGATGATGCTTTGTGGGCATACAGAACTGCATTCAAAACTCCTATAGGGACCTCTCTATACTAGCTTGTGTATGGAAAAGCCTGTCACCTACCAGTGAAACTAGAACACAAGGCCTGCTGGGCAACCAGATTCCTAAACCTTGATGCCAAGTTAGCTAGAGAGAAAAGATTGCTCCAGTTGAATGAGCTAGAGGAATTCAGACTCAATGCTTTCGAAAATGCAAACATTTATAAGGAGAAAGAAAAAAGGTGGCATGACAAGAAGCTGTCATCCAGAGTCATTAAGCCAGGACAGAAGGTTCTGCTATTTAACTTTAGGCTCAGATTGTTCCCTGGGAAATTAAAATCCCGGTGGAGGGGACCATATATGATTACAAGTGTGTCACCATATTGATATGTAAAGCTTCAGGATATTGACTCTGACAAAAAGTTCATTGTTAATGGACAGAGAGTCAAACATTATCTTGAAAGCAATATTGAGCAAGAATGCTCAAAAATGAGACTAGATTAAAGCTCAGTAAAAGTCCAGCTAAAGACAATAAAGAAGCGCTTGCTGGGAGGCAACCCAGCCATTAGCAAAAGTTTTTTATTATTATTCATTGAAATAATAAGTATAGGAGTTTGATATAAATTATCTTTAAGGTTAATTGTCAATTGTAGAAGCTTACAGAGTTACAAAAGGATTCAGAGCATAAAGTAGAGAAAAGGAGCTCACTGGCACGAAAATGCCAGTAAGGGGCATTTTTACCCATTTTGGCGTTTAACGCCAGTAAAAATACCATTAATGGCGTTAAACGCCAGAATGGAGACCATTCTGGGCATTTAACGCCAGAGTTGTAGCATCCTGAGCGTTTAGAAAAATGCCCAGTGATAAAAGATTTCTGGCGTTTAACGCCAGCCAAGGTACCTGGCTGGGTGTTAAATGCCCAAATTGGCCAACAAATGGGCGTTAAACGCCAGAATGGATACCATTCTGGGCGTTTAACGCCAAAACAGACAGGGGGAGGTGATTTTGTTTTCACTTCAATTTTTTTCAAATTTTCATGTTTTAATTCATAATTTTCTGCATAAACATGTTACAAATCTTCATATCTCAAATTCAATTTTCAAAAATTTAATAATCTTCTAAATTCTTTTTCATTTTCTTTCAAAATCTCTTTCAAATCTTTTTCAAAAACTCATTTATCTTTTCAATTTCTTTCCAAATCTTTTCCAACTCATCATTTCATCTTTTAATTCTTAGATGCATCAACAAAATTTCAGATTTAACTTCTTTATATCTTTTCCATATCTTTTGAATTTTAAAATCTCATCTTTTTCATATCATGATTCATCTTTTACAAATCATATCTTTCTATCATATCTTTTTTTTTTAATTTTCGAATTCCACCCCTCCCTTTTAAATACACGTTCGGCCACCCACATACGTCCACCATTCAAATTTGTATCCCCTTCTATTCCTCTCCTTTCCTTTCTTTTGCTTGAGGACAAGCAAACCTCTAAGTTTGGTGTGTTTTTCCGTAATCACTAAGCAAAACCTCACCAAGATCATGGCCCCTAAAGAAAAATAAATCACTTTAAGAGGCAAGAAAGAGAATAATCCAAAATCACTTTGGAATCATGAGAGGTTCTTAACCAAAGAACATGCAGACTATTACCACAAAATAATGGGTTTGAGGTTAGTGATCCCGGAAGTTAAGTTCGATCTGAAAGAAGATGAACATCCGGAAATCCAAGTACAGATTCGAAACAGAGGTTGGGAAATCCTAGCTAATCCTGAGACAAAGGTGGGAAGAAACATGGTCCAGGAATTCTACTTAAATATGTGGCTAACAGATAAACGAAGAATGACGGGAACTGCTTTCCATACCTTTCGAACTATGGTCAGAGGGAAGACTATTTACTTCTACCTTAATAAAATAAGAGAGGTCTTCAAGCTGCCTCAACTACAAGATGATCCAGAATCCTTTAATAGGAGAATGGTGAGAGTAGATAAGCGTTTGGACCAAGTTCTAGAGGACATATGCCTCCCTGAAACTAAGTGGATAACCAACTCAAAAGGTGTCCCAAACCAACTCAAGAGAGGAGATCTCAAACCATTCGCTAGGGGCTGGTTGGACTTCATTGGGCATTCTATACTATGCACTAGCAACCGCTCTGAGGTCACTGTCAAAAGAGCAGTGATGATTCATTGAATTATGCTGGGAAACAAAGTGGAGATTCATCATCTGATTTTTTGTGAGATTTATATAATTGCAAATAAGAACTCCACTAAAGCCAAATTGGCTTACCCAAGCTTAATCTCTCTGCTATGTAAAGATGCTGGGGTAAAGATGGGAGTGGATAAGTTCATCTCAGTCGAGCATCCAATCACTAAAAAGTCAATGGAGGGACAACAACTACACGACAACTCCATCAAGAGGAGGGCGCAAGAGTTCCTCCCAGAAATCCCTCAAATTGACTATTGGGCCCGCCTAGAAGCATCTGTCACCAAGCTGCAAGATGCTATGGATCAACTTAAGGAAGAACAGCAATATCAAAATAGCATGCTCTGCAAGCTGCTTAATGAACAAGAAAAGCAAGGGCGTGAGCTATAGGAGCTGAAGCGCCAGAAGCTCTCCCTTGAGGGACCAGACACCCCACAGATTGAAGGAGCATCCATCTCCCAAAATAAAGGTTGTTGAGTCCTAATCTTAAATCTGTGATAACTTTTATTATTAGAAACCTATCTTAAGAATTACATGAGTAGTAGTAATTATGGTCTTTATTTTTTCATTTTTATTTTTATTATCTCCAAGTAAGCTATAATTTATTCTTCTCATCATCACTAAACATGAATAAAATAGTAGATTTTTTTTAGAGTAAGGAGGCAATTATTTCAAGTTTTCAATAAGAAAAATTCTAATTATTTTTATGTGGTGATAACACTTTTTGTCTTCTGAATGAATGCTTGAACAGTGCATATTTTTTATAGTGAAGTTTATGAATGTTAAAATTGTTGGCTCTTGAAAGAATGATGAAAAGAAAGAAAAATGTTATTGATAATCTGAAAAATCATAAAATTGATTCTTGAAGCAAGAAAAAGCAGTGAAAAATACAAAGCTTGCAAAAAAAAAGAAAAAAAAAAAGAAAAAGCCAATAGCCCTTTAAACCAAAAGGTAAGGGTAAAAAGGATCCAAGGCTTTGAGCATTAATGGATAGGAGGGCCCAAGGGAATAAAATCCTGGCCTAAGCGGATAAATCAAGCTGTCCATAACCATGTGCTTGTGTCATGAAGGTCCAAGTGAAACGCTTGAGGCTGAGTGGTTAAAGTCGTGATCCAAAGCAAAAGAGTGTGCCTAAGAACTATGGGCACCTCTAACTAGGGACTCTATCAAAGCTGAGTCACAATCTGAAAGCTTCACCCAGTTATGTTTCTGTGGCATTTATGTATCCTGTAATACTACTGGAAAACAAGATGCTTAGGGTCACAGCCAAGACTCATAAAGTAGCTGTGTTCAAGAATCAACATATTAAACTAGGAGAATCAATAACACTATCTGAATTCTGAGTTCCTATGGATGCCAATCATTCTGAACTTCAAAGGATAAATTAAGATGCCAAAACTGTTCAGGAGCAAAAAGCTACTAGTCCCGCTCATCTAATTAGAATCTGAGCTTCACTTAAAACTCTGAGATGTATTGCCTCTTGATTTTCTTTCTACTCTATTTTATTTATCTAGTTGCTTGAGGACAAGCAACAGTTTAAGTTTGGTGTTGTGATGAGCGGATATTTTATACGCTTTTTTGTGGTATTTTCATGTAGTTTTTAGTATGCTTTAGTTACTTTTTAGTATATTTTTATTAGTTTTTATGCAAAAATCATATTTCTGAACTTTATTATGAGTTTGTATGTTTTTCTATGATTTCAGGTATTTTCTGGCTGAAATTGAGCGACCTGAGCAAAAATCTTATTCAGAGGCTAAAAAAGGACTGCAGATGATGTTGGATTCTGACCCTCCTGCATGCAAAATGGATTTTCTGGAGCTACAGAAGCCTAATTGGTGCACTCTCAATTGCCTTGGAAAGTAGACATCTTAGGATTTCCAGCAATGTATAATAGTTCATACTTTTCCCAAGATTTGATAGCGCAAACTGGCGTTTAAACGCCAGCTTTTTACCCTTTTCTGGCGTTAAATGCCAAAACTGGCATAAAAGTTAGAGTTAAACGCCCAAACTAGCACCAAAGCTGGCGTTTAACGCCAGGAAAAATCTATGCACATGAAAGCTTCAATGATCAGTCCAAACACACAGCAATTGGGCCCCAGAAGTGGATTTCTGCACTATCTACCTTAGTCTACCCATTTTCTATAAACCTAGGTTACTAATCTAGTATAAAAACTACTTTTAGAGATTCATTTTGTACCTCATGACATTTTACATCTGAATTTGTATCTTCTACGGCGTGAGTCTCTAAACCCCATGGTTGGGGGTGAGGAGCTTTGCTGTGTCTCGATGGATTAATGCAATTATTTCTGTTTTCTATTCAATCACGCTTGTTTCTATTCTAAGATATTCATTCACACTTCAACATGATGAATGTGATGATCCGTGACACTCATCACCATTCTCAACTTATGAACGCGTGCTTGACAATCACTTCCGTTCTACCTTAGATTGAGTGTGTATATCTTGGGTTCTTGGTTCACGAGTTTGATTGCCTTTCCTGACAACAGAGTGTTCAAATCCATGAAACCAGAGTCTTCGTGGTATAAGCTAGAACCAATTGGTAGCACTCTTGAGATCCGGAAAGTCTAAACCTTGTTTGTGGTAAAAAGATCAGTGGATCCTATTCCAGCACGAGTGAGAACCGACAGATGATTAGCCCTACAGAACCCGTAGTTGGACCATTTTGACTGAGAGGACGGATAGTAGCCATTGACAACGGTGATCCACCAATATACAGCTTGCCATGGAAGGAGTCTTGCATCCGTGAAGAAGACAACAGTAGAAAAGCAGAGATTCAAAAGACAGAGCATCTCCAAAACCTCAACATGTTCTCCATTACTGCATAACAAGTATTATTCAATTCATGTTCTTTTACTTTTTACAAATAAAACTAAAAATCATTCTTAATCTCATGACTAAGGTTTACAAGATAACCATAGATTGCTTCAAGACGACAATCTCCGTGGGATCGACCCTTACTCACATAAGGTATTACTTGGATGACCCAGTGCACTTGCTGGTTAGTGGCACCGGAGTTGTAAAAAGTGTGAATCACAATTCCGTGCACCAGATGTATCTTACGGATACCTTACAGCAATAAAGTGGTTCGACAGTTTGCCGCCAAGGTCAATAGCAAGCTTCAATGACCTCGCCAAGAAGTTCCTAGCTAGATTGTCCATCCAGAAAGATAAAGCCAAGCATGCCCCTAGCCTGTTAGGTATTAAGCAAGGAGATCAAGAAAGCCCCCGCAACTACATGGAAAGATTCAATAAGGCATGTCTTGACATACAAAGTCTTCCAACAGAGGTGGCTACCATGGGGCTCATCAACGGCTTAAGAGAAGGACCTTTTAGCCACTCAATATCCAAAAAGCACCCAACATCTCTAAATGAGGTTCAAGAACGGGCGAAAAAATATATCAACATGGAAGAGAACTCCCGATTGGGAGATAGCTCAAAAGCCAAATTTTCTTACACACCTCGGGATAAGGATAAAGAATCCAGGAAGAAAGAAGTCCAACTTACTGAGAAACCTAGGAAATACGACAACTACACCCCTCTTCGGGTGCCTCTTATGGATATCTACCGAAAGATATGCAACACTGAGAAGATCCTTGCCCCTCGTCTGATTAAGCATAAAAGAGGAGGAAGTCAGATAGAGTATTACGAATACCACCGAGTTTACGGGCACCCTACCCACGAGTTCTACGACCTAAAGAATGTTATAAAAAAGCTGGCTTGGGAAAGAAGACTAGATAGATTCCTGGCAAACAAAACAGATGAACCGAAGAAGAGAAAAAGGGATGAAGAGGTTGGACGAGCTGAACGTCCTCCTCACGCCCCTGAGAGGCATGTCCACATGATAAATGGAGGATTTGCAGGAGGAGGGATCTCTAAGTCGTCGCACAAAAGACACCTTAAGGAGGTATACCATGTTGGAGGAGGGGACAGGTCGGTCGACCTCCCCACTATTACCTTCACTCAAGAAGACGCCGCGGGCATCATCCTGGGTCATAATGATCCCGTGGTTGTTACCATAATACTTGCCAATGCCAATCTCCACCGAACATTAGCGACCAAGGATGCTCTGCGGATATACTGTTCAAATCCACCTTCGACAAGCTCGGCTTACAACAAAAAGAACTCAGAGCATATCTAAATAACTTGTTTGGGCAAGGAGACACCCCCATTCAACCATTAGGGTACATCTCACTACATACAACCTTTGGAAAAGGAACTCGGTCAAGGACACTAAGCATAGAATACATTGTAGTCGACGTGAGCTCAGCCTACAATGCTCTAATAGGTCAGACAACGCTGAACCAGCTCGCCGCTGTTGTCTCCACTCCACACCTATGCAAGAAGTTCCCAACTCTGGAAGGGATCGCTACCATAAAGGGAGACCAAAAACTCGCGCGACACTGTTATAACAAAATTCTGAACCTTAAAGGCAACCCCAGAGGAGAGGAAATCAACACCATCGAACTCGGGGGAGTTCGAGCTCACGAAGAACTTCGTCCACAACCTGAAGGTGAGACCGAAGAAGTCCAGATCGGGGATACCCAGGATAACATAACAAATATAGGAGCAACCCTAAAGGGAGACCTAAAGGAGCTACTGATACAGTTCCTAAAGGATAATACCGATCTCTTTGCATGGAAGGCCGCAGACATGCCCGGTATAGATCCCGAGCTAATGTGCCATAAACTGGCAGTATATCCTGGATTTCGGCCAATGCAACAGAAGCGTAGGAAGCTTGGCCCAGAAAGATCCCAAGCTGTGGAAGAGCAGGTGCAAGCCCTACTCGATGCAGGGTTCATAAGGGAGGTCGAGTACCCCTTGTGGCTAGCCAACGTCATCTTGGTAAAGAAGTCAAATGGAAAGTGGCAGATGTGTACCGATTACACTGACCTCAATAAGGCCTACGCAAAAGACCCCTACCCGCTCCCAAGTATAGAAACTCTAGTGGATGCCTCTTCCGAATATAAATACCTCTCCTTTATGGATGCTTATTCAGGATACAATCAAATTCCAATGTATCCACCCGAATAAGAGAAGACCTCATTCTTGACCCCAAGAGCGAACTACTGCTACATAGTCATGCCCTTCAGACTTAAGAACGCAGGGGATACATACCAAAGACTGATGAACAAAGTCTTTGCCAACTACATTGGGAAGCTAATGGAAGTTTATGTCGATGACATGTTGGTAAAGACACAAAGGGAGGAAACGTTGCTATCCGACCTCACTGAAGTGTTCAATACCAGAAGAAAGCATGAGATGGGACTTCATCTCGCAAAATGCACTTTCACGGTAGAAGCTGGCAAATTCTTGGGCTTTATTCTCACCCAAAAAGGAATTGAAGCAAACCCAGATAAGTGCCATGACATACTTCGCATGAAAAGTCTGAACTGTGTCAAAGAGGTCCAACAACTTAATGGAAGACTAGCGGCTCTGTCTAGGTTCCTAGCTGGATCAGCCTTAAGATATCTCCCCTTCTATGCAACATTAAGGAAGGGAAAGAGGTTTGAGTGGACCCCAGAATGCGAACAAGCCTTCCAAGATTTCAAGAAATTTTTGGGGCAACCACCCGTCCTTACTCGACCTCGAGAAGGCGAAGAACTCATACTATACCTCGCCGTAGGAAGCCGGGCAATAGCTTCGGCACTAGTCAGAGAAGACAAAAGTGGGCAACAACCAATTTACTTCATCAATAAGGCTCTACAAGGGGCTGAACTAAACTGTCAAAAGATAGAAAAGTTTGCCTACGCCCTTATATTTACTTCTCGATGACTCCAGCCATACTTTCAAACTCACACTATCAGAGTACGAACCAACCAGTCCATAAAAGGCATCTAACAGAAAACAGACTTAGCTGAAAGAATTTAACAGTGGGCAGTTGAGTTATCCGAATTTGATCTTCAATATGAAGCTCGGACAGCTATCAAATCACAATATCTGGCCAACTTCATTGCCGAGTACACTAACACCCCGGATACTCCCACAAAATGGAATCTCTACATGGACGGCTCCTCGAACAAAACCAGGAGTGGCGCAGGTGTAATTATAGAAAGTGATCGAGGAACTCAAATCGAGCTCTCATTAAAGTTTGACTTCCCTGCATCAAATAATCAAGATGAATATGAGGCGCTACTGGCCGGTTTGAGGCTGGCTAGGGAGGTGGGAGTATAGAAACTCACCATCTTCAGTGACTCACAAGTAATCACCTCACAAGTAGAAGGGAGCTATCAAGCTAAGGATCCCACCATGAAAAAATACCTCGAAAAAATCAGAGAATAGCTTGGACAATTCAGAGGATATGAGGTTCGACATATACCTCGGGAACAGAATGTCCGAGCTGATGTACTTTCAAAAGTAGCCAGCACCAAACCAGGGGGCCATAATAGAAGCCTCATCTAAGAAACACTGCAAAGTCCATCAATCTCGGAGGAAGAAATGTCCTAACCATATCAAGTCGGTATCAAGGATGGATTACCCCCATAATTAACTATCTCAAGTCTGAAACACTCCCCACAGACAAAAAGGAGGCAAAAAGGCTAGTACAAGAAGCGCAGTACTACACCATAGTACACGACGTCCTATATAGGAGAGGAATCTCTACACCCCTCCTAAAATGCGTCCCGACATCCGCTATAAGGGAAGTCCTCGAAGAAGTCCAGAGTGGTATGTGCGGTAACCACCTCGGGGCACGAGCTCTTTCGAAAAAGGTACTCTAAGCTAGATTCTACTGGCCGGCCTTGCAAAAGAAAGCAACAGAGTTCGTCAAAACATGCCCCCCATGTCAGAAGCACGCAATCTTCCACATCGCACCACCTGAAGAACTTATTTGTGTCACTTCACCCTAGCCATTCACAAAATAGAGGCTTGACCTCCTCGGACCTTTCCCTCAAGGATCAAGGCAAGTTAAGTTCCTCATTGTAGGAATAGATTATTTTACAAAATGGATTGAGGTAGAATCTTTGGCCACTGCCACCGTCCAAAGAAGTCATAAGTTCTTATACAGAAACATTGTCACAAGGTTTGTGGTGCCATACTCCATTACCACAGACAATGGCACTCAATTCACCGATACGGGCTTCAGAAATCTGGTAGCTGATTTGAAAATCAAGCACTAGTTCACCTCTATAGAGCACCCACAAGCCAATGGACAGGCGGAAGCCACCAACAAAATCATACTGGCCAGGTTAAAATGGAGACTACAGGACGCCAAGGGAGCCTAGGCTGAAGAGCTCCCGCAAGTCCTATGGGCATACCGGACAACACCACACTCAACCACTGAGAAATACCATTCCGACTTGCTTACGAAATGGAGGCAATGATTTCCGTGGAAGTAGAAGAAGGATCTCCCAGAGTGATCCTCTACAATGAAGATACCAACTTCCAAGCTCAAAGGGAAGAGCTCGACCTATCCCAGAAGTCCGAGAAAGAGTTCGGATTAGAGAGAAAGCCCTAAAGCGTCGAATGGCTCTGAGGTATAATCGGAAGGTAATCCAGCGAAGCTTCACCACCAATGATCTCATCTTAATCCAAAATAATATCGGAGCAGGTCGTTCAGGAGAAGGAAAGCTAGCAGCAAACTGGAAAGGACCATATCGAGTAGCAGAAGTACTGGGGAAAGGTTACTACAAGGTGTCCGACTTAGAAGGGCGAGAGCTACCAAGGTCATGGCATGTCTGTAACCTAAGAAGGTACTATAGCTAGAAAATAGTAAAGATCTTAGGTCAAGACGCGCTCTTTTTCCTGAAAAGGTTTTTAATGAGGCGCCAGGGCGAGATCTAAAAAACTGCTCGACCTAGAATGGTAAGTACTCGAATGTATACACTTTTATTTATGTTTTTATCTCATTATTATTTGAAAGTTATCAATTTCCTAAAAAGTTTCCTACCAAGACGCATTAATCTAAGTTCATAAAACGCACAATTCATCGCTCGATTACAAAGAAGTCGGCAAGGTGAACCGATAGAAGCAAGTTAATGCATGAAGTTATAAAAAGTAACCCATAAAAAGTGACCTGACGAGGTCTGACTAAAAATGGATTACTAAAAATAACTTAAGAAGGCCCGACAGAGAAGTCGGACCAATGAAAAGATCACTGAAAAGGGACGAAAACACCTCGCAAAGGCCAAAGAAAGATTAAAGAACCAAAGGCCAGAAGTGCTTCGCCGAAAGGTATAAGTCTTGCAAAAAGACACTACTTAATAGGTAAAAGCACAAGTTGAAACGGCGCTAAAAAGTCATCCAAACAAACTATAAAGAAAAGGTTCCTCATCAGGAACACTACCTAAAAAGTTGTTGGAATATGACTAAAAAGTTCGAATAACAAGGTCGTACGGGTCGACGTCAGAGGCAGGTACAATCTCAAAAGAAAAAAGCCAAAAGGTTGAAAAACTTAAGGCTTAAAAGTGCTTAGCTAAAAAGGTTCTATATAAAGAACACTGAAAAGTCATCGGACAAGTCGCTAAAAGTTTGGACACCAAGCCACAAGAATAATTTTGCCCGACTTAATAAAGGGTTGACGAGTACCAATTCAAAGCAAAGCGTAATCCTAAGGGCGAGGGTAGAAAAACCCACTCAAAAGAAGTCGGACTAGGAAAGACCTTATCTCTATCAAATTCCAGAAGGATGACAAAAAGTAAACCTCCAGACATTCAGCAAAATGCATTTTTCAAGCATTAAATACTCGAAGGCTACCTAGAGGGCAGCCCAGGAGTTTAAAATGTTTTGTTTTCTAAGGAAATAAAAAGTTGCTAGCAACCAACCAAATATTAGAGAGATTCAAACTACAAAAAACATAAGCAAAAGTTCAAAGTCCACAAGTCAGACTGTAACAGTACACAATCATAAAAAGTCATAGGGGATCCAAATTTGCCCTAGTAGCAGCATCCTTGGCAAGGGGAGAAGGAGGCTTGGTCGAGATCGGGGTAGCATTAACGACTCCATCCGGCCCATTCAGAATCCGCACCTCGGGCTCGGGCTCTGGAGGGTCGACCTCTGAAGGAATGGAAGAAGCTGAAGCTGCCAAATCTCTGGCCAGTGGCACAAGAGGAGGCCCCTTATCATCATCATCAGGGGCAGGCACAATCTTGCCATCCTTTACCACATTATCCATACTGAACAAGGAGAGATCGGCCTTGGGCGCAATAACTCGAACTTGAGCCTTCAGGATCTCTAACATATCAGTCACACTAGTCACCATATGCCCCTGAAGCTCAGCATAATCATCTTGGACAGATTGAAGCCTCTCCTTAGTTTTTAATAACTCGCCATAGGTCTGGGTAGCTCTCCTTATACTTCTTTGCAGCCTCCTCAGCCAAGTTAGCAGTTGCCTCCGCCCTAGTAGCACGCTCCTTCTCTTTTTCCACATCAATCTCCAGCTTGGCAATCCTGGCGTCCAGCTCGTCCTTCAGACCTTTCACCCTATTAAACTCAGTCTGGGCATCCTCTAGAAAAGCCTTGGTAGCACGGACAGGGGACTCCCTAACAACCCTAGATAAGGCCGCACCAACATTGGCCATTTGAATGCTATTGTTCGTTATAAAGTCAAGGTGACAAAGGATGGAGATGTTGTCCAGAGGGACTTTACCATAGGGAGCAATCAATTCAGTAGCAAAGGCCACACCGTCGAATTCTTTGTCATCAAGGTTATACGTCCCACCAGTTTTTGACGCTTGGGAGGCGGGCTAGCAGTATTGGGAGAGAAGGCAGGGCCAGAAGTCACCTAAGATGGATCAGAGGGAACTACTCGAACTCTAGGGGTCGGGATGATCTTTCTCGGGCCCTGAGAGTCAGAAGTCGGCTTCTTTAGGGACACCCGAGAAGACCCTTCCCCCAAGGTCTTTGCTGACAAATTTTGGGCAGCTGTCACCTTTTTGGCCCTCCGAAAAGCCTTCATGAAATCTGAAGATTTCACCATCTCTGAAAAGGAAACCAAGAAAAACAAGTTATAACAATAAGGAGGGATAACATTACAAACAAAAGAAGAAAACCACTTCTAAAAGAAGTCGGACGCTACCTAGCTCGACACGAAGGAGGGATGGATCTCTTAGACATCTCTTCATGTCCAGATGAGGAGGCTCCCCCCAGTGCTCCTCTAGAACACCCACAAAAGCCTGTTCAACCTCATCTAAACTCTCCCAAGAATACTTAGTAGCTACTATATCTTTTTGCCAACATAAAGGAAAGGTCGGCTCATCATTCTCATCTAAAAAGAAAGGTCGGGCATTCTCGACAGCTCGGACCTTAAAGTAATAGTTCTTAAAATCTCGAAAGGACTCGTCAAACATTGAAAACACTTTCTTCCCCTGGGAAGCTCGGAAGGAAATCCAAGAAGCTTTGTTTTTGGCCACTCCAGGCTTAGTCAAAACAAAAAGATAAAGAAAAAGGGGTGTGGTAGGTCGGATACCTAATTCCTGACACAACAGCTGAAAAATCTTAATGAAGGCCCAAGAGTTCGGATGAAGCTGGGAAGGGGCTACATTACAAGTCCATAAGAGGTCAGTCTCAAAAGCAGTAAAAGGGATGGTGATATTCAGCTGACTAAAGAAGTAGTCATAAGCATAGAAGAAGGGCCTTCCTCCCTGAGTTAAGAAAGGGAAACTAACCCTCTCCTCAGGATCAGGCGACACCAGTTCATAATTCTTTTCATCATCCCTATTGCCACAGATCTTATGGAACCTCCTAAGCCTCTCATAGTACTCCGGATCGGCCATTGTAACACACATCAGAACTATAGAGTCCAGCCATTCGGCCATGCCAACAGGAATTTTTGTGGACATCTTGACAATATTCCTACGGGTAGACATATAGTAACTATACCTACAGTAAGAAAAAAGAAGAAGAGGTCACTACCGAACAACTCGGACAGTAAGAGAATGGTAAAGAAACAATTAACAAGTGTCAGATATGGCAGCAAAAGGGAAATCCCATGACTCGCAAAGAACGGAGGATCAACATCAAAGCCCAGGGGACCCTTTGGAGGCAACAACGGAACAAGAACCCAGAAAAGGAAAATGACGCAAAAATCAGAGCCTAAAGCACGTGCTAACTTAAGCATCGGAGTCTCTTCCAGGTACCACCACCCTCCGATGATCAAGGAACAGCAGCATCTCCAATTCTCTCAGGTCGGACACAGCAGCACCGACCAGCATAGAAGATCTCATCCGAGATCGACCTTTAGTTTCAAGTAACCCTCGGAACAGAAACCAACATCCATTTCTTCACTATTTAACACTCCAATAAGGACCTTAAGTTGGTGATCCGTTTCTAAGAGAGCATATTGGTGTGGACCTATGAAGATATTGTCACCCACTCAATTTGCTCTTAGAATGGAGTTACCCTATTGGACTCTTGTATGAATACCTCTACTTCTTGGGTGATCACCTCTTCCTCACCACCCTTTTCAAGCTCTTCCCGATCTCTCTCAAACTCAAGAGGGGAAGTTTCCTCAAGATCATTGATGGGATTGACCAAGGTGGACAAAAAATCATTGATGATGGAATCCACTTCTTGATCAAACTCCTTCAATTCTTCATTTACCTCTTGTGGTTCACTTGTTTTACCTTCCTCCTCTTGTGACTCAAGCGTCAATTCCATTCCTTCTATTTGAGACTCCATGTTCTCCTGTTCATTACACTCCTTGACTGCTCCTCCACATTTCTCAAGGGAGATGTCTTGATTGATTGAGCATAGCAAGGCCAAGTGGTTCACCGCTTCGGCTATGGTAGCCATGAACTCCCCTTGCTTCTTTTAGAGTTCTCCTTGCTCTTGGAGAAAAGCTTAAAGATCTTGTTGTTCTTGGGACAAGGGTTGAATAACTTCATATTTAAGTGAAAAAAAGGTTCAATAGTTGGGAGAAAAGTTGTATGGTTGGAAGGTATGTTATGTGCGTGAGGGTATTGAGGTGGTATGTAAGGAGGTGATGGTTCATATTGTTGGTGGCAAGGTGTATAAACATTTGGATTCCATGGAGGTGGATGGTGTGGTTCTTGAAGGTTTGGTGGTTGAGAGTTGTGTAGGGGGCACCGCACATATCTTTGGGTTTGGTATGCATATTGGGGGAGGTTTGACTCGTTGTAGCATGAGGAAGGTGGTTGCTCCCTCAATTGATTCTCCCACTCCATGATACAATCCCAATTTGAATTCATCATACACCACAATACAATCACAACCAAGCTCCAAGAAATAGGGGTGATAGCTCATAGAGAAAGTAGAAAATAAAAAAAAGACAACAATAAACAAGAAAAACAAGAACCTAAATATTGACAAAAACAACCAAACAACCAAAAAGTAAGCTATTTACACTATTGACATATTTACAACAACCCAAAATATAACACCAATTGCATTCCACGGCAACGGCGCCAAAAACTTGATAGAAAGGATTATGTCGATTCGGAATTTCTCAAAATAAGAATCACTTCATTGGTAGCATAGTCCAAACTAACAATCTATCCTCTCAAATCAAAGTTTAGATTTTCAAATACAAATATATAACCGAGAGTAATTCAACCTCGGGTCGTTCTCCCTAAGAATGCAATTAAGATGTCATACTCTTGGTTGTGAGGAAAAGGGAGTTTTCAAGTAAGAAACGAAAAATTAAAGGAACTCAGAGATAAAAGAACTAAGAAAAGATCAAAATTAAAATTAATGCAAGTAAAAAGGAAGTAAGGTCAAAACTAGTGAAAATGCTATAAATTCATAAAAGAGCCTTGACTTGGGAATGAGAATTAAGGAATCTTATCATCATCATAACCACAACTATGGTAACTATGATGAGTCAATCTCGCTTCGTCTACCCCTAACATCGAGAAGTAAGTCAAGCAAGCATAATTGACCTTAATCCATAAGTCCTAGCTAACTTACTAATTTCTTAGTAAAAAGCTAGCATCAATAGAAACAAGAATCAACTAACTACCCAAGAATTACCACTAAATGTCGGACATTATGACTCTAGTATCCTAGGAACTCATTTTCCAAGCCAAGGTGTGAAAATCTACTCAAAATCCATAATTAACATTTTCACAAACACCTTGTGGGTATAAAAACAAAACATAGGAAATTGCAAAGGAAAATAAAAATTATAACCAAACTATTCACAATATCAACAATAAACATTCAAGCAAGAAAATGGAAATCATAAAACACTAAATTCACCAATCAAAACTTCAAGAAACTAAAATTGCATATATTAACAAAGTAACTTAAACCAAAAGACAATAAAAGTAAAAGTGATGTAAATAAAGAGAAATTAAAGAGTGCTTACAAAAGAGTTTATCAGCCTAAGATGAAAACTTGAAACTATAAAATGCTACAATGAAAATTTAGTAAAATCCTACGAGAGAATTTTTTACTATACACTACTCATACTCCTAAATTGTGTTCTAAAACTATCTAAGTAAGATCCTAAGCTAATGAAAACCTAATAAAACCTAATGCCTTCATATAGCATGAAGTTTCCTTCATATAGCACTTCAATTTTGCTTCAGCACACTCAAAATTGGGCCAAAAGGCCCTCAAAATTGCGAGTCACATGCTTCATTAATGAAGCCACATGCTGGTACATGTGCATACGCACAGATGTGTGCGTATGCACACTTGCTGATTTTTTCTCCTGTGCGTACGCACAAAAGTTGTGCATAGGCGCACTTGCTGATTTTCATTCTGTGCGTGGGCACACTCTGAAATGATTTTCTCTTTTGTTTTCTTCATGTTTTCTCCCAATTGTATGCTTTTCTTCCACTTTTGCCTCTAGGACCTGAAATCACTTACCAAACATATCACGACACCAAATGGAATAAAAGTGGAATTAAATTGCTCAATTTAAGCACAAAAACGCATGTTTTCACATTTAGACTCAATTTAGGGATCAAACACAAAAGTATGCTATTTTGGTGATTAAGTGTGAGTTTATGTGATGAAATCCGTCCAAATTAAACAAAAAATTATCATCAAATATAGACTTATCACCCTCTAATTTAAGTTTTTTTTATTTTTTATTTTTTATTTTTTTATCTAAAACCGATCCTCAAATTTTATTTCCATCCAAAATCGACTTTCAATTTTTTATCTCCACCCAAAGGCTCATTTTTATGGAAATGGAGCACATGTGTGCGCTTTTCATGGATATGGAGTATGGGGGGGTTAGACATGCTTGTGGGGCAGAGTTTTGCCAGCTTTAGGGAGGAGAACACGGACCATCCGAGTTCTTGGATAGTGAATTTGTTTCCCCGAAATCGGATGGTCCGATTTGGGATGATGTAGGGGAAAAGTTCGTGTGCATATAAAACGGACCGTCCGAAATGCATAGTTAGATTGACGAAGTCGAACGGTCCGAGTAGCTTGTTGAGAGGTTGAGTTTTGGTAGACCGAATTCGGACCGTCCGTTTTCGGGTGGAATGGCGAACCGGGAAAAGGAAAACGCATGGTCCGAGTTGAGTAGATAGGGTTATATAAAAGTGCGCAGCGAGTTAGTGGTAGGTAAATCGTATTCTTCCCCTTCCCGTCTTCTTCACCTTCTTCAGCGGCTGCTTCCTGTGTGTTGTTTCTTTGGGTCAGTTTCATAGTTATGATGATTTAGAGAAGTTAATAGTTGAGGTAAGGGTTTTTTTTTGTCATTGAGAGAAATGAGTGATAGAGTTTTGATTAAAGTGTATTATTTTGGTCAAATCTTGTTACAAACGTCTGAAGGAGTAAAGTTTATTTGCGAAAATCCATTAGATGTTGTTATTCCTTTTATCATCTCATTTGAAGAGCTCAAGGGTGTGATCTGTGAGAAGATTGATTCTGAGAGGGCAAAAAAGATATCATGTATGCTATACAGATATCCCGTACCGGTATTTGGTGGGTTCATTCAATTTCAAACCAGAAATGTCACGGACGAAGCGAGCATGCAGGAGATGTTTTCAATGTATATTGAAAACCGCGCTCAGATCTCGTTCATCGAGTTGTATGTAGAGTTTGAACAATCCGAGGCCGACCGGAATATTCTACAGGAAGATTATAATAGTGACAGTGAAGAAGACTTCGAAAGCAACTACGAATTTGTTGCTCCCGATGGAGATGAAGATCAAGGTGACAGAGGCATGTGCCCAGATGTGACAGAAGTGGCAAATGCACTTGCAAACGAAGTGCCGTTTGAAGAGCCATCATTCATGCGAGTTTTAGACTTGGAAGCCATGCATGTTCCTGAATTTCCGGAATATATGACTGCAGGTACGTAATCGTGGTATTAGTGTTTTTGTAGTTAGACATTGATTAAGTTATGAAGATGAAACCCCTTTTTTAGCATTATTTAATGGTGCGTTCTGTGTCGTAGTTGTCAGGATCTGAAATTGGTCGTCGACCCGTTAAGGAATTTATTTTTTTTCTTTTATATGCTTCATGTGTTTATTAGGAAATAATATTTATGTTGTTAAGATATGGTTGTAGCAAATTGCATGAGGTTGTAACTAGTATGTGCACAGGTTGGATCTGTTGAACGGTTCAAATGCCATGAACCGGACCGGACCGGCACGGTTCATTTGGTTTTACGGTCGAACCGGTCGGTCCGGTCTGGTTTTTTACATTTGTTGCTGCTGTGGTTATGTTGTCTAGGGTGACATCATAACATGTTCAAGGTTTTGATTTATAGGGTACTGGATGCAGTGATATTTGATTTACCTTTACAGTCGGTTTTGAAATAGCTGCGTATTAAATAAATTTATCTTATGGCATTTGTCCCTGCAGAAATTCCTATGGTCGCAGATGGTGAGTTCGCGGTTGGGATGGAGTTCAGTTCCAGAGAAGTTGTTATTAAGGCGGTTAAGGAGTATACCATACGACGAAGCGTAGACTACCGGGTATATGAGTCTGAGCCTTTGACATTTTACGCCAAGTGTACACAGTATGGGTCAGGATGTGACTGGCTTATCAGAGTTAGCTTGATGAGCAGGAAATACTGTTGGGTTGTACGGAGGTATAATGGTAGCCACACCTGTACCACCGCCACCATTTCACAGGATCTTTCGAAACTGGACTCTATCACAATTGCAGAAGCAATCAAGCCACTGGTTGAAGTTGACCCCTCCTTAAAGGTAAAATCGGTTATAGCAGAAGTGCAATCCAAATTCAACTACACTGTCAGTTACCGGAAAGCATGGTTGGCTAAGCAGAGGGCAGTAGAAAAAATATTTGGAGGTTGGGAAGCATCGTATGAAGCCTTGCCTATATGGTTTGAGGCCATGTGTCACAAGGAGCCATCAGCTGTTGTCCATTTTGAGACTATGCCTGCATATCAAGGCGATGACTTGGTGGGTGATATTCGGGTATTGCATCGTGTATTTTGGAGTTATTACCCTTGTATTAGGGCATTCAGACATTGTAAGCCAGTTGTCCAGGTGGATGGGACTCACTTGTACGGAAAGTATAAGGGTTGTCTCCTTGTGGCAGTTTCACAGGATGGCAACAACAATATAGTCCCGATTGCCTTTGCTATTGTTGAGGGAGAGACTTCTGATGCATGGCATTTTTTCCTAAGTAACCTCCGTCAACATGTTGTTACTCGAGATGGAGTGGGTCTAATATCTGACAGGCACGAGTCCATCAATGCAGCTGTGGAACGTAGTAACGGAGCTTGGTCACCTCCTAGAGCGTTTCATATGTTTTGCATCAGGCACATAGAGTCGAATTTCCTGAGAAAGTTCAAGGCACCGTACCTCCGAAAATTGGTCGTTAACATCGGTAATCATTTACTAAATTTAATAAATTTATTAATAGATGTGCCTTAAATAAATATATTGATCTCAATTACTTTGCTTTCTACATGCTGTGATATGCCAGGATATTCCAGGACGGTGCGGGAGTTCGACGTGCGTTACCAGAGGTTAAGGGAGCGTGGCGAGGCGTACACAAACTGGTTAGACCGAATTCCTCGCGAACAGTACGCATTGGCCTTTGATGGCGGGTACCGATGGGGTCACATGACGACGAATCTAGTGGAGTGCATCAACTCAGTTCTGAAGGGTGCCCGTAATCTTCCCATTACCGCTCTTGTGAAGCCAACATTCTACAGGCTAAATGAGTTGTTCACCCGTAAAAGAGCGGAGGCAGAAGCCCGGATCAATGCTGGCCATGTGTTTTCTGAGATAGTGACATCGAAGTTGCATGCAAACCAAATAGCATCAGGAAATATACAGGTGAGTTGCTTTGATAGGCAGAATGAGGTCTTTGAGGTTCGTGAGATGCCAAGTGGACAAGAGTTTGCAGTTGATCTACGTGGCCTTCGATGTGACTGTGGTGAGTTCCAAGTGGATCGGATCCCCTGTCGACATGTGTTCGCATGTTGTGCCAACCAACGACTCGATTGGCGACTGTATGTTCATGATGTGTACAAGATGGATCAAGTGCGGCGGGTGTACCGTGCACGGTTTCGGCCACTAGGTAATCCCACTACATGGCCTGCTTACAACGGACCTCGGTTCATACCGAATCCGTACCTGCGACGGGTGACGAAAGGTCGCCCCAAGATGACGCGTTTTCTAAATGAGATGGACAGGAGGATGTTACGTCGTCCTAGGCGATGTACTCTATGTGGTGCTGAGGGACATAGTCGAAGCAGATGTCGTCGGTCAGTTGGTTCAAATCCCAACGGAGAAGCCCCCTAGGTTCACAGTTTTAATATGATATTGTATAATAAATCCCTTATGACCAAACTGATGTAAGATGACCTGCTATATGTAACGTTATATTTAATGACTTTCTATTATTATAACAGATCTGTGGAACTATATAATATGATGGTTAGTACATCAGTTGATAAATATCTGCAGGAGGTATGTTTACCTGTTACGAGACATTATTACATACTACCATGGTTCTAAAAACCGGACCGGAGCTGCCGGTTCAACCGGAAAAACCGGAAATCGGTCAGTTAACCGCTCCGGGTAAGATAAAAAACCGGGAAGCAAAATACCTGTTAAAGACCGACCGGACCGGATGATTAACCGGTAAACCGGTCGAACCGGCCGGCTTTTTAACTTTGTTTAACGGTTTTTTTACGGTTAATTTAACGGTTTTTTGTTAAATTAATATATTTAAAATTATTTTTTGGTCCTTTAATAAAATAATTTAAAATTAAATTAAACCGGTTGAACCCCATTTGAACCCTGGTCGAAAGATTGAAGCATTGAACCAGTAACCTCACCGGTTCATTGACCGGTCCGGTTCTCGCAACCATACATACTACACATGGCTACTACATCAACAAGGTCCAACACATATAAAGTACTATATACATAGTCCAATAGTAGGAAATTAGTCTAAACGGAAAATAAAATTCATCAATACATAAACAATAACCACTACAAGTAACTCTAAATATTACATAAAGTCCTCAGTACATATTGTCCAACCAATACAACTAACTGTAAAATTTACATAAAGTCATCACGACATAATGTTTAACAAATACAAATAAATATAAACAAAGGGTGACAACTATTTTCTCATTTTCCACTTCACATCTTTCACTAAGTTCTTGCATTTTTTGGCCGCTTTTTTGAAGACCGAAGGGGTGAAACGATTAGCACTCCGACGTGGCGGATCAATCCTCAGATTGTAACCTTTGACGTTGTCATCTGGACTACGTTCCTGACCTGTAAAGAATTTTGAATAAACAAGTATGTGCAGTGCGTTCCATATTCAAATACCAACATAAATACCACAAATCAAGAAGCAAAATGAAATAATTGATGCCATTTATGCAAAGAAATAAAATAAGTCATCGAATATGTAAAGAAAAATAATTATCATAATACCATCATTACGAGATTCTTCATCCTCATCGAACTCTTCAATTTCATCCTCCTCGTCATCGCCCTCTTCATCCGGGTTATCTACTATATATGCATCGGTTTCTTGTTCGAGTACGTTAGTATCTTCTTCAATGAGTCCCATGTTACATCGGTTAGGATTTTGACTATTCAAAACTCCTCGTCCACCCTCACTCCTACTAGAGTCCACAGATACAAAGCCTCCAGATGCAACCGATGAGGTATTGGCTGGATACCTTGTATCCAACGAATACCTGCCAGGCATGAACTCCGGCTGATGGCCATATTGTGCATGTGAAGCATCTGCAGACATGAACCCAAGCAGCTGGCTAAAAGAAGTTCCATCACCTACTTCAAACTGTGACATACCCCAATATTGTTGCTGTACTGGAAATGATGGGGTGAACTGTGTCTGAGGTAGATACTGAGTTGAGGACTGAGGTTGTTCTTGTGGAGGCTGAATTGGAGGTGATATAAGTTGCTCCTGCTCTTCATTGTCCTCATCCATATCCTGACCACCCTCATTGGTATCTTCGTTACCCTCATACATTTCCTCATTGCCTACATCCACATCCTGGTTACCTTCATCATTCTCTTCACCCACAAGAATCGACAAGGCTAAGCGGTCCCCATATTTTGATCGGTACCAGTTCAGGTAGGTATCCAACGGATGTTGTGAAGGCATAGGAACCTCAGCAAGAACGTAGTGATACCTGTTTGTCCAATGCATAATCCATTTTGAATGAGTCGGTGTGGTGGCCCAATTAAGGTTTTTAGGTCCAGTCAGAATCTCTCCATGAGCCTTATCCAAATTCTGTTCCTGAGAAGGCACGCCCTGAACCAAACCGAACTGTCGCCTGACCCTATCTGTGGCATGCTACTCGATACATTCAAACGACACCAATGGAACCGTAGCGCTCCAGACAACTGACTGCATGTATATTTCAGCAGAAATTATGTTTGGATCCACACGATCCACAGCATAGGCAACCCAGACAAACTGGAAAAATAAAGAACACTTATGATTACAACCCACAATTCAAATATCTGACACAATGATATATAGTTTTCTCGAAGCCAAATATTCCCAAAACTTATTACTTGTTTATTTAAAACACACCTGGCCTTCCTGAAGTTCATCAAAGGCCTTCCTAAAGTGGCCTAGCTTCAGATATCTATATCGTCGGTCACCACGCTCCCAGTTACGCCACCTAATACAATGTCATCCTTTAGCTCAACTGAATCTTAAATATCAAGAAATGGATACATTTTAACAAAATATTACCTGTTTGCTAGTGGGAAACTGCGGGGTTCTCTAGGAAGCGGGGATAGATACGGCAATCGGATCCAAGCCCAAGCAAGCAGAAGTGTAAGCGGACCATCTATTTCCTTACAGTTATAACGAGATGCCCTGCATAACGCCCTGTAAAGGTGTGCTAGGCATGCCGAACCCCAACTATACTGTCCAATATTGAAGAAATCACGAAGCAAGGGTAGAAATTTCCAGTGCACACCTGCCCCCGACTTATCCCCAAACAGTATGGTCCCAATCAGCAACATAATGTGACACCTCACATACCTAGATATTAATGATAATCTACTATTAAAACATCTTTGTAGCATTATAGAATACGATGGTTAATACATTAATAGAAAAATATCTAATGTAGCATATTAGCCTATTATTATGAGACAACATTACATAGTCCACATGAGTAATACATAGTCAACATGAGTAATACATTAATAAGTTCAGCATCATAATATGACACCTCACATACCTCTGTATAATAATTATTATATTACTAACAATAACATTTTAAAATGTAACAACCAACAAAATAATAATTATTATATTACTAACAATAATATTTACCACCAAAAATTAATTATAAAAAATCTAAAAAAATTAAAAATGTCATATAAATACGGGAGAATACTAATAATAACAATAACAAGTAAATAGTTTACCATATAAAATATTAAAAATTTCCACAAAAAAAAAATTAACATCCTCTATTAAACTAAAACTAAAAACCTAACAATACTAATATTTATTTATTTTACCGAAACTTATTCTAAAAAAATTTAAAAAAAATTCTAAGAAACCCTACACAATACTAATATTTATTTTACTTCTATTTCTAACTTGCACTTCTAAAAATAACAACCAAAACAAGTAAATAGTTTACAATAATAATAATAATATTAAGTATAAAAAATTTAAAAATATTTAAAAAAAACTTACATAATCAGAATGACTGAGATAATGCATAATATGAAGTTCAGCTCGATCCACATCCTTAATTTTTTTTTCTTTGGCATGCTTTAAATCTTTCCATCATGCAAAGCTTCAGAGGGAGGAGAGGAAGAAGAAGGGAGCTGCAAAGTGAAAATGAAATCTGGGATAGTGATGCTTTCGGATGGTGAGAGGAGTGTCTTCACTCACGAGACCGTTTGGGAGATTGGTTCCTATGCGCCGCGTGTCATTGCCCTCAGTAATCGGACCGTCCGTGTGCCACCCACCGAAATCGGACGGTCCGTGTGGTAGCTTGAACTCGGAGGGTCCGAGTTTTGGTATCCTGACACCACACACTCGTCTATGCTCCTCCTTCCCCATATTGGCGTCCAACTCCCCGGTAGCTCCAATAAGAAAAATAAAAAGCGCCACCGAAAATTTATCTTTTAGATTTTTACCTCCACCAAAATTTAAGCATTGAATTTACAATTTTTAATTTAATAAAAAAATTGTTTTCATATTCATAAAAAACACATTAACTCTCTATGACATACTCCTCCAATCCATTAAAAAAAAATTAGTCTTTCCAAGCCATTCCATCGTGTAACAGCTTTAGAGATTTGATGTTTTGTTGTGAAATCAGAGCATGAATATATCTGATTGGTTTGATTTCACAACACAAAAGACATTTGGACCCACACAATACGACACCCATCACTCGAGTTTTGATATGTGTGTAAGGGATTTGTGATTTGTCAAAGGATTCCACTGCACACCACTGCGCTTTTTAGTTTTTTCATCCAAAGTATCATAAAAAGTGCCTAGAAAATACTCACCTCACTTTTCCACCGAAAATATTAAATTATACCTCTAACTTATATATATCATTTTGAATCAGAGGTCTCTGATAATAATAGAAACATTTTGTGAATATTTTTAATTAGATTATTAACAAACAAATTATGTAAAATTAAAATGAAAATAGTAGAAGGTCAATATTTTTAACTAAGAAATAAAGATAGCTAACATTAAATTAAATGTAAATATATAAAAAATATTGATCATTAAGTATTTATTAAGGAGAATAATATACCCTAATACCCACTTATGAATTTTTATTTCTTATATTATCAACCACCCCAAAAAAAGATAATTCCAAAAATTAAAAGCTAATACTTTTTGTTTTGGTCTAAGCCTGAAGGGGAAGAGAAAAAAAGGGCACACAAAAAATGACATTTAAAGATGTTATTAATATTCCAGTTCCTACTTTGTGGTTGAGAACAAGTCTTAGAAGAAAGAAACTCACTCTCTTTTCAAGTCCTTTCTTTCTTATACCTTGTTCTTATTCCATAGTCCATACTATATGCTCCTCCTCTCTGCTTCACAAATCATAAACCAAACCCATAAAATGTTTGATATAAAAACATAAACTTTCTTAAACAAAAAACTTTAAAAGTTCTCTTTTTTTTTTCCTGAAAAAAACAAATAAATTATCATCACTTTTAATGAATAAGATGTTAACCCCTTCATCATCTTCTTCTTCTTCATCTCTCACACAACCTTAAAATCTTACCTCAAAATCATCAAAACAATACACCCAAAAATAAATAAATTTGATCACCACCATACATATATAGATGTCCACACCATTAGTGGAACAGGCACCACCGCTGTCGCTGCTGCCACCACCACCACCGCCGCCGGCAAGAGAAGTGACGGAGCAAGCTTACACGACCCATTCGGGTAACGGTTCGGTTGGAGCCGTTATTGGGGTGGTGGCAGTTATAACCGTTTTGGGTGTGGTGGCGGGAATGATCGGTAGAATCTGTTCGGGTCGTCGGATTATGGGTATCGGCGATTACGACATTGAAACTTGGGTTGAAACCAAGTGCTCCTCCTGCGTCGACGGCACCATTGTTCTTCGCTCTCCTCCTGTTCCGCCGCCTCAGGTCGTGGCGCCGCCGGAGATTAATGGAGGAGGAGAGCACGTGGCGCCGGAGGTGGAGGAGACTCCATCCCGGGAGATTAAAGAAGAGGATCCTGATGATGATCATGAAGACGAAGAAGACGATGACGATAATGACGACGATGATAATAAAGAAGAAGAACAACAAGAAGAAAGGCAAAGTTCACATTCACAACATGGCCATGGTACTAGTTAGCTAATGTTTTTTTTTTTAATTTTTTTTATTAGTGTTCATTGTTCTTGTTGTTCTTGAATGTTCATATTACATTACATTAAATTGTCTGTTGGGAGTTTGGAAATTAATTAACCTTTTTTGTATATATAGAAAAGGGAAAATCAGTTTAGTTGGTTTATTTGTCGCTAATTATTTTTGATATGTTCATTAAAGTAGTGTAATACGCATAAATGAAGTTTTGGGTGTGTAATGCCTAACTATGGGACTCATAATTAATTTTAAAGAAATCGTTAGTGTCGATTTGTTTAAAATTGTTACCAACGATTTGAGTGAAGAGCAACAATAATTAGAAAGCTTTAGATCAACAATCAATGGCTAAAATTAACTTAGAAAATAAGAGTAACGATTTCATGGTTGTAGAAATTCTGAAAAAAAAAAATTGTCTTACTTAAAATCGTTAATCTCATTTTCACAATTTTTTTGTCTCTTTCTGAAATCGTAAGTCACAATTTCTTATAACATTAAAAACTCCCATATCAATGCATTACATTAAATTAGTGTAATATTAATGTATTACACTCTTCCAATTATAATATCCAAAAAAATAGTCTTTGTTTGTTTTCTAAAGTTTAATTTTAATACACGAATAATTATTAATCAATTTTTTATTTTTTATAAAAATTAATATATGTTTTATAAACAATCAGAAATTATATATTTGTATATAAAAATATATATATTATTTAATTTATTTTTATTATATAATTATATTTTAATATATATTTTATATAAATAATTAATTTAATAATTAATTTTTAGTATATACCTAGTTGATTTTATATATATAATTTTTTATTCAAATAGTAGATTGGGAAAAAATTATTTTTATTAAGATGATTATATACACTCTATTATTAATTCTCTATTTTTGCTGCAATTATTTTTTTTCCTGCAATGGGTAATGCAACTTTAGTGGATGTGAATTCATCACTATGGGCATGATTTTGATCAGCCTTTGCCCATTGGGATGAGAATCTTTTCTTCTTTTTCTTTTTCATATAATAGCAAAAGGAGATCGAGAAAGCTCTTTCTATAAGGATCTGTTTTCTAGTTTCTACTTCTAAATCAGGATTGATCGGAATCAAGACTTTATTAGCTAAATGTATTTATTTATATAAAAAAAGAAGCATCATCATATCGAGTAATGCTGCTATAGTAGGTATGGTTGTTGAAATTAAAATCCAATTTTTAAAAATATGAAGCCTCAACTTTCAATTTCTCTTTGGTCAGTGACTGTGTGTTGGAGTTATTCAGCGTGGTCCTTGAATCCACAACTGTTAATTTTGGGTTCAATTTTTTAGGGTGTTTTCAAGTATTTCTTTTCAGTGCCTCCATAAAAATGGAAATCTTATTAATTATTTGTTCCCTACATCAATCTCTATAGTGGTTGGATTCTCATGGTGATGAGCTGTGGATTAATTATGAAACATCATTTTTTGAGTTTTCAGAGGTAAAAAATAAAAGAAAAAAAAACAATGAAACGGGACTATGTTGGCTATAGTCATTGGCCAATGACCATATTCGGTCTTAATATGGGTCTAGGGGATAGCTAGGGCCTAGGGGTTCTAACTGCCACTTTTGGACTTGCATGTTCATGCATTTAATTTTAGCGTTTATTTAGTTTAGTTTTCGAATGTTTTAATAAGAATATTTGTTAGAGAATTAAAAATAGAAGAATCATTTAAAAGTTATGTATACATGTCATGGCTTATGGAAATTATTATGGTGTTTTTATAACATTATAGGCTATTAATAAGGTATTTTTAAAATATGTATGCATGATTGAAAATTTATCATGTGTATAAATACATTTTATGTTTTAAATAGATGAAAAAATGGTGCTTTTTCTAAAAGGGAGGTCAAAATAGTGTAATATAAAGAGAAGTATTAGGAGGTTATTAATTTTTGTAATTTATAGTTATCAAATAATTATCAATGATATTTTTAATGGTGTGAGATTATTCACTTTTCTTTTAATAATTATATGTTGACTAAAATTTAATAAAATTGTTGGCCCCTAGACTTTTTTATACAGAGATATAGATATCGAAAATAAAGTAATTCAGTTTGGAGTGAATTTTTTTAATTCTTTTATGAGCAATGCTAGGGGCCAGCAATTTTTGTGATTGTTAGCCATCAATTAGCCATCAATGATGATTTGATGATGTGAAATTGGTGTGAAATTTCACTCACCTTTCTCTACTAGTTACATACTAACCAAAATTCAATAAAACTGCTGCCTCCTAGACTTTTCCTTCTTTTATTATTGATGAGTTGTGCTTTTTGCCTTAAAAAAGATTTTTGTTCCACTAAAAGGAATTTTTTTATCTCTAACGATTTACTTGTTCTTATATATACCTCATTCACTCGGTCAAGGCCATTTTTGAACATATATAACGATAATTTTTTCGTATTAAAAATGTTTAGCCATATGAATAAAATTAATTATTTTTAAAAATTTAAAAGAATTTTTTGTTTCGAAGGAAATCGAGTCAATCTCCACCCCTCAAACACATACTAAGTGTGTTCTTTGAGGCTAAAATTTTTCATTATGAAAAAAAAATATGCAATTTAATTTTATTGGTTGTGTATGTATTTTTATTTTGGTATGGGAATCAGTAATGGGACCTATCAATTACTTTGCAAGTTAATTCTTAAAATTTTTTTTAATATTAAATCAGAGGGTTTAATTTATTTATTGTGATTTCTTTTATAAAAAATTTTAGGGTAAATACCCTTTTCGGCTCCTGAGCATTTTAACTTGGGACATGTCGCACTTTTATCATTCAGAAACCTCAACCAGGTCCTCAACCATCAACGTTAGTGAACGTATCGACCCCTGTGACCGGTTGCCAACAGGTTGCCTGAATGACGTGTCAGGTGAAGGCTGAGTTGTCAAATATAGGTGCCACGTGTCACTAGAAATTGTTGCAGGGACTAAAAATCCCCTCCCTACCCAAACTGTTCTCAGCCCCACCGGCAGCACCCTCCACTCACCACTCCTCCCCAGCACTCCTCCACCACCGCCACCACTACCACCACCTCACAACCTTCGCAACTCATCAAAATAATTTACTCATCAGACAATAGATTTAATCACACTTGAAGTTTCAATTGCACGATTACAGTTTATATAGATGCAAACATGCTTTGTTCTTTTTCTTTCCTCTCTTCAATCAGCAACTAGCAACTGAACAAGAGATATGATTTGACCCAAAATCAAATATAAGAGAAATGTTCCGGTCGGCGGCGGCTGCCGGAGCAACAAGAGGACTAAAGGAACAACCACCAGCAACAACGGCTCCAAGTCACCACCACCGAGCTCTGATCGCGGAGGTCCCACCGTCTCTGGTGGCAGCTTTGTCTCTGAAATCGTAGGCCTAAGCCCTCCGGTGCCCTCGTCGCTGTGATTCATGGCTCCATTAATGCATCATCAGCAACTTGGAGATCACTTTTCAGGATTTGGTGGCGGTGATTTAGGCCTAAACTAGGCCGCAATTTCTGGTCCAATGGAAGGAATGGGTGACTTAAATTTTCACATAGGAAGTGCTTGCGCAGTGATGTCACCAGTGGAGGATTGCAGAATTCAATTTTTGGGCTTTCAATTTTCATGCAATGATGATTTGGAGGATAATATGCTGCAATCATAACCATATAACAATATTAACATATAGCAGATCTGATTCTTAACAATTGATTTCAGTGCCCTGTCTAAGGTGTTCATATGTGCTGTTGAGGAGGGTTTGAGACGAGAGAACGTTCTAGAAGGTGGATGGCTGTGGCGTGGTCGGATTCGGAGTTGGTTGTGAGTTAAACCTCAGAGAGGTGAAAGAGTTCTTCGAGATTGTTGGGAAGTAGAAGCGGTGATGGAGTTGGTGGTAGTTGTTGTGACAGAGGAGTAATGGTGGTGGTGGTGGAGGGTGTTGTCGGGAGAGACAACCTCCATTGGGTGAAGATTTGGGAGGTTGTGGAGGAAGAAGAAGAGGTGGAGGACTCGCATGAGTTGCGAAGGTTGTGAGGCGGTGGTAGTGGTGGCGGCGATGGAGTTGGTGGAGGAGTACTGGGGAGGAGTGGTGAGTGGAGGGTGTTGCTGGTGGGGCTGAGAACAGTTTGGGCAGGGAGGGGGTTTTTAGTCCCTGCAACAATTTCTAATGACACGCGGCACCTATATTTGGCAACTCAGCCTTCGCCTGACACGTCATCTAGGCAACCTGTTGGCAACCGGTCACAGGGGTAGATACGTTCACTAACGTTGATGGTTGAGGACCTGGTTGAGGTTTCTGGATGATAAAGGTGCGACATGTCCTAATTTAAAATGCTCAGGGACCGGAAAGGGTATTTACCCAAAATTTTATAAATCGGAGGGTCTGATTTTTGTTCTTAACAAATCGGATGGTCCGATTTTTGTTCCAAAAAAAATCAGAGGATCCGATTTTTATATTTTAAATAAAAAAGTTCTACATTTGAGAATAACATCCTTATAATCCATGATCCTAAAAATTACTATTTTCAACCCAATATAAGAAATAATTTGCAGTGTTTGATTTTGAATTTGTCAAACTAAAGTTTAAATGAAAGTAATTTTATAAAATTAATCGGTAGAAGTGAATTTATGCCAACATGATTTATATTTGACAACTTTATACTAAAATTGATTTTGATAAAATAAATATTATTTGAATAATATTAGTTAAAAATTTAAAATTACTTTTAGATAGATAATTATTAAAAAGGATATGACATTAAATTATAATGTTATTTTTTTAAACATGTTTAAATTTTGGGATAAGTATTGTTTTAGTCCCTAACGTTGAGAGTCAGAAACGAAACTGCCCCATCATAATTTTTTATTTACAATCATTCTTAACGTTTTTTTTTTCGTATTAAAATCGTCATTTTTAATAAATTTTTAATTTTATTCCTAAACTACCCTTATTTTAATAAAAAAATAAAATTAAAAAAAATAAAAAAACAGAACATGTTTTGGGGGGAAGGGGAGGGAAGGAAATGTGTTTTTGTTGCGCGGGGGAGGGGGGAGGGGAGAAAACGCAAAGGAGGAAGTGGAGGAGGCCATCGCCTTCACAGCGGGTCTCCGCCTTCACCGCGGGTCTCCACCGTCGCTTCTTACCACGCCGCCACCTTTAGGTCCTTCGCCACCGAGCACGAGCAGCGAGAGAGGAAATCTGAGAAAGAGAGAGGGACCACCGGCGGAGGGGAGGAGGCCGCTGCCATAGCCGCCGCCACTATCTGACACCTGCATCGTCGCCGCCGTGGAGTACGTCGCCGGGAAGGGGAGCCCAAGCTGCCGATCTACCTAGCCGTGGAGTGCGTCGCCACCGTTCATGCATGCTCTTGCCACCGCCGATCTACCCAGCCGCCGTCGCTCCGTCGCCCACGAGCTGCCGGTGGTCCTGCTTCGACTTCTGCATCTGCTTCTTCTTCTTCTGCATCTGCTTCTTCTTCTTCTGCATCTTCTTCTTCTTCTTCTTCTTCTTCTTCTTCTTCTTCTTCTTCTTCTGCTTATGCATCTGCTTCTTCTTCTGTATCTGCTTCTACTTGTGTTGATTTTTTCTGCTTTCTGCTTCTACTTGTGTTTAGTTATTGAATTTGTTGAATTTGTAATGATTTGTTGAATTTATGATTTCTTGATTTGTTGAATTTCTGCTTCTGCATCTGTTTCTGTTTTGTGCTTGATGTTGTTATTCTTGGTGGTGGTGTTGGTGTTGGTGTTGGTACTGGTGCTGGTGCTGGTGTCGGCGCCGATGCTGGTGGAGGTAAAGGTGCCGTAGTGGTGGAGGGTAATTTTGTCCAGAAAAAATTAGAAGGACGATTTTAATACGAAAAAAACCGTTAAGGATGATTCTAAATAAAAAATTACGATAGGGACGGTTTCGATTCTGACCCTCAACGTTAGGGACCAAAACAATACTTATCTCTTAATTTTTTGATATTAGTATTATTATTATTATTAAAGCGTTGGTATTTTGTATCCATTGAGTAAAGACGGGTTGTAATTGTATAGCGGTATCTGAAAACATATCTTGGGGGCGCCCTAAAGCGCTCATGGTACCATTATGAATATACAAACCAAAACTGTGAAAGTCTAAAAATATGCATACCTAGTTTAGATGTGATATGATTGCATCGCGATGCCTAAGGACACGATCTAATAGATCGTTGTATCGAGTAGTTGGATCATAGTCTCTTATCATAAAAATGGCTGCGTGCGCAGCAACATCAACAATGAGAAATCCACCAATCCACATGTGATGTGTGAACAATGATAGTTGGGTCCCATAGTCGGTAGCTAGGTATAGATAATAAGGCATAGAATACATATGGTGAGCTACAACAATAGTAAAAGAGCCTAACATAGCTAAGTTAATAGATAATTGAGCATGCCATGAAGTTTTTAGGATCTTATATAGACCTTTATGATCCTGGCCTGTAAATGGACCCTTATGGGCCTCTAAGATCTCTTTTATACCATGATCAATCCCCCAGTTGGTTTTATACATGTGACCAGCTATCAGGAAAAGAATCGCAATAGCTAAATGATGGTGCGCAATATTAGTCAGCCATAAACCGCCAGTTACTGGATCTAATCCTCCATAAAAAGTAAGAAAATCCGCATATTTTGACCAATTCAAGGTGAAAAATGGAGTTGCTCCTTCGGCAAAACTGGGATAAAGTTGAGCCAAAAGATCCCTATTCAAGATAAATTCATGAGAAAGTGGAATCTCCTTTGGATCTACTCCATATTATTATTATTATTATTATTATTATTATATTATTATTATTATTATTGTTATTGTTATTGTTATTGTTATTGTTATTGTTATTGTTATTGTTATTTATGGTTAATTTTTTTGTTTAATTTACTTTACCTAATGGGATCAATAAATCATATTATAAAAAGATAATAATAAATATAATAACAAGAACCACAATTATAATAACAAGAACCACAAATATAATCACAAATCCTAACCTCAATTTCACAGCAAGAATCTAACTCAATCGAAATTTTTCAATTACAAAATTCAAACCCTAAACCTAATCCTAATTTCACATTAACAGAATTTAAACCATAGCAATTTCATCAATCAAAAATTAAAACATATATTAAAATCAGTGATAACGGCGAAACAAAGGCAGTGGCGAAACTGTGAGCTGGACACAATAAGCAACAAACTGCATAATTACACAATTCACAAAATCACAAAAACAGAATTAAAGATCACTATTGTAAAAACAAAATCATAGAAAAACAGAAGTAGGAACAAACAAAATAAAATCATAGAAAAATATGTGCAAAAGCACAAAAAGTAAAATCACTAACAGAATTAAAAATAAAAATATAAACACAGAGTCATAGAAAAACAGAGACAGAAGCACAACAAAATAAAATCACTAACATAATTATAAAAATAGAAATTGAATACCTAACTTGGAGGTAATGGAGTGGACGATGATAGCGCCTGCTTGTATGTGGAGGAGACGGCAGCTGCAGTGTGTGGAGGAAGACGGTAGCTCCTGGTGCGTGGAGACTAGAGAGACACGACGTAGAGGAGACAGCGGCTGTTGTGCATCGAGGATGACGAATGAAGGGAGAAAAAGAGCCACGCCAAGTTGATGGAATTTGCGCGATGAGAAAGGGAGGGAGGACCGCGCTGAGAAGATGGAACCACGACGAGGAAGGGCTATCGCGAAGGTGTTGTCCGGCGACACCAGGGGCTGAGAAGACGACAACTTTGTGGAGGGTGGGAGGAGAATACTCGAGCATTAACTGTAACGATCCACAATTTTAAAAATATAAATATAAATAAGTTATAATTTATTTTATAAATTGAAGTTTCTTATTTTAGAAATTATTTTATTGTAAGTAATTAAATTAATTTTATAACTATTTGAATTCAATTAAATTCAGATCTTATATATATTTTATTATGATAAAATATTTTACATAATTAAAACTATAATTTTATTAATTTATAAATAATGAAAATTATATATATATATATATATATATATATATTATAATTTAAGTAATTGATTGCGCATGCATCATATTTGTTTGCGCATACTTGTGATTATGTTTTTCTGATTGTGTGTGTCTGTGATTGGATTCTATGTTTTGTAATTGCTCTCTGATTTGTATTTGTCTTGCATTATTTGTGCCTATCATTGATTTTGTTTTGTGATTGAGTTTTGATGGTGATTCATGTTGAAATAGGCCATAAGACGAGTTGATTTAATTTGGACCAGAGACCGAGTTGATTTGATTTGCGCCAAAGCCGTGATTGGAAGGACCAGTGGTAAGATTTGGTTAAAATGGTTTCTTAGTAAGCGATGAAATATATGAAATGTCATTTTGTGTGAAATTTTTATAAGGAAAATATGAGTTTCAAATTTGGATAATGAACTTAACTTCTAACCCCGACCCTACTAAGAACTCCCCAGTTCTTACCCCCTATTTCCACCCCTTTCAGCTACAGGTGCGAAGGTTTAGTGCAGAATTTCAGTAGCATAGAAGATTATACTCACGAGTTAAGTTCTTAGATTTTATTTTCCCTTTGTCATTTATTGTTTTTTGTTTTTAGAGGGGATGGGACTTGTATTTGAGGATCTTTGAGTAAGTCTATGTATTTAATATTATGTGAATATATATATTCGTGACTAAGAGGTTTAAAGTCAAAACCTTTTGTTTTCTTAATTAAAGTTTCAGTTCATATTCGTAAAGGCTCAATATTAAATAAAGATAGTATATCATAAAAAGGTTTAGAGGTACATGACGCCTAGACGTTTAGTACGATCATGAGTTGCTAAAAGTCAGGGTGTTACATTAACCACATTCTCTGCTACTCCACCACCGCCACCGCCACCATCACCACTATAATGGCATCGACATCAACTGCCTCTATCCTTCCATCCCATCAGCCATACCTTTCTCCTTTTTTACTGTTACAACCATGATCACGTCATCCTTTAACAACAACAATAACTGCAAGCAAGATTTTCTTTTAAACGGTCGACGTCTTTCACCACCACCACCACTGATTTTGGCATCATCTGTAGTAGGAGTAGTTTCAGTCTGAATCATTGAAAACCTTGAAGAGGTTAATGTCGTGCACGTCGTTGCGAAGGTACTAGAGAAGAGGAAGGTTGGAGCATGGCAGAACTGGAGCCGAGGAGGTGGAGCACGATAGAACTGAAGCAAAAGAGAGCTAGACAGAAGAACAACGTGAGACGAATTGCAATTGAGGAACGATGTGAGACGAGTGGCTTCGAGAAGACACGACGGCGTCGATGAATGGGATACTAGACGGAGCAAAACTACAGAACCGAAGTTTTTGGCTTTTTGCTTTGAAATAGCTTGAGATTTGGGAAAGAAGTAATGGCAGTAGAGTTTAGGTTGAAGGTAAAGGGTGTGGGTAATTTGAAAATTTTATTAAAAATTCAACAAAATTAGAATTTGAATGTTTTTGTCATATAAAACCCATCTTTCATAGATATAACATTAGTATTCATACCCTGGACCGAGCTATACTACCCGGGTTGGACGACGTCAAAGCAACAGACCTCTTAAAAAAGTTGGCTCATCACCGATCTCTTCATAAAGAGCTCGGCCAAATCTCGATAAAGGCCCAAGCAGGCCCAAAGCTGAGTATTACGGCCCCTCTAAAGGCGGCTAGCCAGAAAGATAAGGTGACCCCACCAACAAAAGATAAGATAAGATAACAAACTTATCTCAAAGGAATATCATCAAACACTACTATAAATACACTGGAGCACCCAGGTATAACTCATACTCTGATTCTACAAAAAAAACCTGCCTAAAGCCCGTGCTAACTTAAGCATCGGAGTCTCTTGCAGGTACTACAACCCTCTGGTGAACGAGGATCAGCAGCATCTCAAGATCACACAAGTCAGACATGACAGCTCCGGCCATAACAGAAGATCTCACCCGAGATCGACCTACAGTTTCAGGTAACCCTTGAAACATTGGCGCTGTTGCCGGGGAACCTAGAAGTCATCCTACCATCATGGCAGACAATCTTGACAATGATCATAACTCTGGTTTGGAAGATAGAACACCACTTAAGAATACAGATGCCACATCAAAGGACACATCTCAATCCAAGGAAGACAAGCAAATCCCAAACACGGAAATCTTAGATGCCATCCGTGAACAGTAGATCGCCTTAAACAGCTCGAACAAGAGGCCGAACATCAGCGAGAGGCCGAGAGGGACCTTCGAACATTAGCAGATCACCTTAAACAAGCTCCTTAAGCTCGAAGCCGACCTCAAAACGAAGATCACTCGATCCAATCGCAAAGATAGCCCTCATGAGGACCAGGATCTGTTCACAAAGAAAATCATGAAAGCTAAAGTCCCAAAGAATTTAAAAGCCCCCGACATGACCCTGTACGACGGTACGTCAGATCCAAGCCATCATCTCAACAATTTTAGAAGTCGGATGTATCTCACGGATGCCTCAGATGCAATCCATTGCAAAGCCTTCCCGACTACCTTGACTAAGACGGCCATAAAGTGGTTTGACAGCTTGCCACCAAGGTCGATTGCAAACTTCGATGACCTTGCCAAAATATTCCTAGCTAGGTTTTCCATCCAGAAGGACAAGGCCAAGCACGCTCCAAGCCTTCTAGGAATTAAGCAAGGAGATCAGGAAAGCCTCCACAGTTACATGGAGAGATTTAATAAAGCATGCCTGGACATATAGAATCTCTCTACAGAAGCAGCAATTATGGGACTTATCAATGGTCTACCGGAAGGACCCTTTAGCCACTCTATATCCAAAAAACACCCAACATCTTTGAACGAAGTACAAGAGCGGGTGAAAAATTACATCAATATGGAGGAGAACTCTTGATTGGGAAAAGTCTCAAAATCCAGATTCTCCTACCCACCTCGGGATAAGGATAAAGAGTCCAGGAAAAAAGAAGACCAACTCACTGAGAAACCTAGAAAGTACCACAACTACACCCCTCTCCGGGTGTCCCTTGTGGATGTCTACTGAGAGATATGCAACACGGAGAAGATCCTACCCCCTCGTCCGATTAAGCACAAAAGGGGAGGAAGTCGGACAGAGTATTGTGAATACCGCTGAATCTATGGGCACCCTACCAATGAGTGCTACGACCTGAAGAATGTCATAGAAAAGTTAGCCCGCGAAGGGATATTAGATCGATTCCTCGCTAGCACAAGGGACAAACCAAAAAAGAGAAAAAGGGATGAAGAGGGAGGATGAGCTGAACGCCCCCCTCACACCCCTGACACATTCACATGATCAACGTAAGATTCGCAGGTGGAGGGATCTCCAAGTTATCCTGCAAAAGGCACCTTAAAGAGGTGTACCACGTCAGAGACAATAATAAATCGCTCGACCTCCCCGCTATTACCTTCACTTAAGAAGACACCACAGGCATCATCTTTGGACATGACGATCCTGTGGTTATTACGATCGTATTAGCTAATGCCAACCTCCATCGAACACTGGTCGACCATGAAGTTCTGCGAATATACTGTTCAAATCAGTCTTTGACAAACTCGGCCTACAAGAAAAAGAGCTCAGAGCATACCCAAATAGCTTATTCGGACTTGGAGACGCCCCGATCCAGCCACTGGGATACATCTCACTACACACAACTTTTGGAAAAGGAACAAGGTCTAGGACGTTAAGCATTGACTACATCGTGGTCAACGTGAGCTCAGCCTACAATGCCCTAATAGGTCAGACAACGCTGAACCAGCTCGTCGCGGTAGTCTCCACTCCACATCTATGCATGAAGTTCCCAACTCCAGAAGGGATCGCCACCATAAAGGGAGACCAAAAACTCGCGCGACGCTGTTACAATGAAAGTCTGAACCTTAAAGGTAACCCCAGAGGAAAAGAAGGCAACACTATCAAACTCGAGGGAGTTTGAGCTCACGACGAGCTTCGTCCTCAACCAAAAAGGGAGACCGAATAAGTTCGGATTGGGGATACCCAGGACAAAATAACAAATATAGGAGCAAGCCTGAAGGAAGACCTCAAGGAGCTACTGATACATTTCCTGAAGGACAATTCTTATCTCTTCCCATGGAAGGCCGCAGACATGCCCGGTATAGATCCCGGGCTAATGTGCCATAAACTGCCTGTATATCCTGGAGCTCGGCCGGTACAACAGAAGCGTAGGAAGCTTGGCCCAAAAAGGCCCCAAGCTGTAGAAGAGCAGGTACAAGCCCTACTTGAGGCAGGGTTCATAAGGGAGGTTAAGTACCCATTGTGGCTAGCCAATGTCGTCTTGGTAAAAAAGTCAAATGGAAAGTGACAAATGTGTACTGACTACACTAACCTCAACAAAGCCTGCCCAAAAGACCCCTACCCGCTCCCAAATATAGACACCCTAGTGGATGCCTCTTCTGGATATAAGTACCTTTCCTTCGTGGATGCCTATTTCGGATACAACCAAATCCCAATGTATCCGCCTGACCAAGAAAGGACCTCGTTCCTAACCCCAAAAGTGAATTATTGCTATATAGTCATGCCTTTCGGACTCAAAAACGCAGGGGCTACATACCAGAGATTGATGAATAAAGTTTTTGCCGATCATATCGAAAAACTAATGGAGGTTTATGTAGATGACATGCTAGTAAAAACATAGAATGAGGACTCATTGTTTGCTGACCTCATCAAAGTGTTCGACATCATAAGAAAGCATGTGATGCGACTTAACCACGCAAAGTGCACCTTCGCGATAGAAGCTGGCAAATTCTTAGGCTTCATGCTCACCCAGAGAGGAATTGAAGCAAACCCAGATAAATGCCAGGCTATACTCAACATGAAAAGCCCTACCTGCATCAAAGAAGTACAACAGCTCAACGAGAGACTGGCAGCCTTATCCAGATTTTTAGCTGGATCAGCCTTAAGATCTCTCCCCTTCTATGCAACACTAAGGAAGGGTAAGAGGTTTGAATGGATCCCAGAATGTGAACAAGCCTTCCAGGATTTTAAGAAGTTTTTGGGGCAACCACCAATCCTTACCCGACCACGGGAAGGCGAGGAACTCATACTATATCTTGCCGTAGGAAATCGGAAAATAGCTTCAACACTAGTCAGAGAAGACGAAAATGGGCAACAACCCATCTACTTCATTAGTAAGCCTCTACAAGGGGCTAAACTAAACAATCAAAAGATAGAAAAGTTTGCCTACGCCCTTATACTCACTTCTCGATGACTCTGCCCATATTTTCAAACTCACACTATCAGAGTACGGACCAACCAACCCATAAAAGGTATTTTACAAAAAACAGATCTAGCTGGAAGAGTCCTACAGTGGGCAGTCGAATTATCTGAATTCGGCATCAAATACGAAGCTCGGACTGCCATTAAGTCACAGTATCTGGCCAACTTCTTTGCAGAATATACCGATACCCCGGGAACCCCAATAGAGTGGAGCCTTTACGTAGATGGCTCCTCGAACAAAACCAGGAGTGGCGTAGGCGTAATCCTAAAAAGCGACCAGGGAACCCAAATCGAGCTCTCATTAAAATTTGAGTTCCTTGCCTCCAATAACCAAGCAGAATACGAGGCCCAACTAGCTGGTTTGAAGCTGGCTAGGGAGGTGGGAGTACAAAGGCTTACCATCTTCAACGACTCGCAAGTGGTCATCTCACAAATAGAAGGGAGCTATCAGGCTAAGGATCCCACCATGCAAGGATAAAACCAGAGAACAGCTCGGACAAATAAGGGGATATGAGGCATAGACTACTTCACAAAGTGGATTGAGGCAGAGCCATTGGCCACTGCCACCGCCCAAAGAAGTCGAAAATTCCTATACAGAAATATTGTCACAAGGTTTTGGGTTCCATGCTCCATCACCACAGACAATGGTATGCAGTTCACCGACACAGGTTTCAGGAACTTGGTAGCTGACTTGAAAATAAAACACCAATTCACCTCCGTAGAACACCCATAGGCCAATGGACATGCGAAAGCTGCCAATAAAGTCATATTGGCCGGGCTAAAATGAAGGCTACAAGACGCAAAAGGAGCTTGGGCTGAGGAGCTCCCACAAGTCCTATGGGCATATCGGACAACACCCCACTCCACCACTGAGGAATCTCCCTTCCGACTTGCTTACGGAATTGAGACAATAATCCCCGTCGAAGTAAAAGAAAGATCTCCTAGAGTGATCCTCTATAATGAAGATATCAACTCCCAAGCTCAAAGAGAAGAGCTCGACCTACTCCCAGAAGTCTGAGAAAAAGCTCGAATTAGAGAGGAAGCATGATGACAACTCATTTTGGGCTAGTTTTTACTAACATTTTCTTGTTTTCATTAGGTTTCACACACTTTCTTGCACAATAAGTAAGTGATTGGAGGGAAATTTCATGTTTATCTTGATTCAATCAAACATTATTAATTTTATACAAAATCATGAGATTTATGCAAGAATTAGGTGATTATTATGAATGATGCAAAACTTTATGATTTTGGTGATACTTTGATTGCATGTTTGATTGATGGCAGGTGAACAAATGAAAAGAAAAAGCAGAGAAATAAGCATTGCAGAAGAACACTGTGCTCAATTGAAGAACGCTACGCTCTCTAGCGACGCGCACGCGTACAGGACGCTTAAACGTTGGGCAAGAATTTTGGAAAACCCACGCGTATGCGTGCATGACGCATACGCGTGGGTGTGATCAGCGCTCGTTTACAAAAGAGCGCTACGTTCACTTCGAACGAGCGCCTACAACAATTTCAAATTTATGATTGAAGATTTTCCACCAACGCACTCACGTACATGACGCACACACGTGGATGGGGCATCTGGGAAGAAGCACGCAAACACGTGGATGGCACAGAAGTTGGGAATAATTTGACTTCCACGCGCACGGGCAAAGAACGCGCACGCGTGGGGAGCGCTCATGGCGCGAACGTAGCGCTCATTTAAGGAACGCTACCAAATGACGCGCACGCGTGCATGATACGCGCAAGCATGGTTGAGGCTAACGATAGTGACGACGCGCACGTGTTTGGTACGCATACGCATCGATGTGCAAAAAAGCAGATGATTATTCATCTACTTCTCACGTTCCATGAATAGTCGGCACATTGAAGAATATCCAGAGAGGCATTTAGGGAATCGCTCTGATTCTATCTCTGTTCCTTCCGTTTGAAGAAAGGAAGGATCCGAACAAAGAATCGATCTTTCTTTTAGTTGTTGAATCTCTCTTTGATTGGTCAATGTGTGATATTCCGAATCCTCATTCCTAATGGAATCCCTGGATTGATCAGAAGATCCTTTCAATTGGCTAGAATTCGTTACTTGAATGAAACTAGATCTCGTGGAATCATATTGAATATTTGATGATACATTCCATACCTTGCTAAAAAACTGATCCTTTTTTACCAACCACACATTGTCTAACCAAATCCAATTCTCTCTCGATATGCTCCTCAAAAAATCCGATTCGTGCGGATTCATCAAGGGACGCGCACGTGCAGAAGACGCATACGCATTGATGAAAGAGCGTTGCGCTCTCTTTGAGAACGCTACGTTCTCCTGAAGCTACAACCAAGTACCTTTTCTGACCCACTTCATCAAAGGCCAAAAAGCCCACTCCAAATACTTGATGACTGAATTGGAAAGTGTATAAATAGAGAAAAATTTGATTTCATAGGGGAGTCCTTTTAGTTCTTCTTTTTAGGAGTCCTTTAGAGTTTTAGAGTTTTTGGGGATCTGATTTTATTTTTCTTTCTGTTCTGGGTCTTCTGCATTTTTCCTTTTTCTGTTATGTGCTAGAGCAATGATGAACTAAACCCCAATTTCATTAGGGGGAGGAGCTCTATTGTAATTCTAATGAATCAATGAAATTCTTCTTCTTCTCTATTCATTTGTGTAGCTATTGGGTATCTTCTGTGTTGATTGTGAATTATTCACGCTGGAAGGGGATTTAATTCAGTGAATGCTTGTGTGAGCCTCGGAAGAGGAATCACTTGCATTAGAATTGGAGCTCTATCCTTCACTACTCTCTTGATCAATACTATTCGGGAGGAATTGAGATCTTGAGAGTTAGTGTGCCTTATGGATGAGAGAAATGAACTTAACCTCTTTTCATGACAAGTAGAACAAGGAATTAGCAAGATTGATTGTGATTAGAGAGATTGGATTGCCTAGGAATTATAATCTAATTAATTTCAATCTGCCATAGATCTACTCATATGATTGAGAAAGGAGTTGAGACCCAATTGATTCATGAAGGATTATGATATCTCCAATCCTTGATGAATCATTTTCTTTGAATTTTTTCAACTTAGATCTCTCTGATTTCACTGCACTTTACATTGTCTATTCCTGTTTTGATTCCTAAGACCCAAATCCCTTTATAATTCATGCAATTTAAGTTTCCTTGTCCTTTAAGTTTCTGCACTTTTAATTTTCTGCATTTTAAGATTCAGTTATTTACCTTTCTTGCAATTTAAGATTCAGCAATTTAATCTTCTTGCCATTTACTTTTCAAACTCTTTATATTCTGTAATTTAGATTTCTTGCAATTTAAATTTCGTTATTCAATTTCTACCCAAATCATCAAATATTCGCTTAACTAGAGTTATCACCATACTAAAGTTGCTTAATCCATCAATCCCAATGGGATCGACCTCACTTTCATGAGTTTTACTACTTGATGCGACCTGGTACACTTGTTGGTTAGTTTGTGTGGAATCGATTTTCCCTCATTAAAGCGCTAAAGCGTCGAGAATGGCTTTAAGGTATAACCAGAAGGTAGTCCAGCGAAGCTTCGCCACCAATGATCTCATCTTAATTCGAAATGACATCGGAGCAGGTCGATTAGAAGAAGGGAAGCTAGCAGCCAACTGGAAAGGACCATACCGAGTTGCAGAAGTACTAGGGAAAGGTTACTATAAGGTGTTCGATCTCGAAGGACGAGAGCTACTAAGGTCATGACATGCCTATAACCTAAGAAGGTACTATAGCTAGAAAATAGTAAAGATGTTAGGTCAAAGTGCACTCTTTTTTCTTAAAAGATTTTTTAATAAGGCGCCAGGCCGAGATCTAAAAAATAGCCCAACCTAGAAGGGTAAGCACTCATATGTATACACTTTTTATTTATATCTTTATCTCATTATTATTTGAATGAAAGTTATCAAATTTCCTAAAATGTTTCCTATGAAGACGCATTAATTTACGCTTAAAAGCACAATTCATTGCCTGATCATAAAGAGGTCGGCAAGGTGAAGCGAAAAAGCCCGGATTAATGCAAGGAGTTATAAAAAGTAACCCATAAAAAGCGACCTGACGAGGTCTGACTAGAAATGGGATTACTAAAAATAACTCGAGAAGGCCCGACAGAGAAGTCGGACCAACATAAAAGGATCACTAAATAGGGATAAAAGCATCTCGCAAAGACCAAAGGAAGGTTAAATAACCAAAGGCCATAAGTGCTTCGCTAAAAGGTACAAGTCTTGGAAAAAGACACTACTTAAAAAGCGAAAACACAAGTCAAAACAGCGCTAAAAAGTCTTCCAAACAAAACTATAGAGAAAAGGTTCAACCTCGGAACACTACCTAAAAAAGTTGTTGGAATATGACTAAAAAGCCCAAACAAGGGAAGACAAACAAGTCGGCACCCAAAAGGCGTAACCCAAAAGGATAAATGTGACCTCAACAAAGGAAACAAATAAAGACCAAAATGCTCAGCTAAAAGGTGCAAGTCCTAACAAAGGATGTTACCTAAAAAGGCACAAGTCAGAAGAAGGCTAAAAAGTCCCCTCAACAAACTATAACGAAAAGGTTCCCCAAACGGAAAAGTTGTTGGAGTACGACTAAAAGCCCGGAAAAGCAAAGGCACATAGGTCGACGACAGCCCAAAGGTCCCAAAGGTTGAAAGGCCTAAGACCGAAGTGCCTAAACTAAGGGGGTACGACAATCCTGAAAAAAGGTGCTACTCAAAAAAATGCAATCGTAAAAACAAGGCTAAGAAAGTCGTCCAAACAAACTAAAAAGGGTATATACCTAAAGTTAGTGGAGCTCGACTAAGAAGCCCGGACGGCTAATCGTAAAAGCGATATAGTTGAGGATGTCAAGTTAGCCAAAGATAAAGGCATGATTCAGAAGACCCAAGGAACCTCTAAACAAAGGTTGAAAAACGACTCAGATACAAGCATATCAACACAAGCAGAATCAAATGCATCATTAAAGACTCAAAGACTGCCTAAACGGCACCCAAAGAGTTTAAAGTTTTGTTTTTAAAATAAAAGTTGCTAGGAAGCAACTAAATGTCAGAGGTCACCCACAAAAACTTATATCAACAAAAGTTCAACAAAAGTCCACAAGTCGGACTACACAAATACATAGCCAAAATAAAGGCACAATAAAGAGTCATAAAGGATCCAAAGTTGCATCAGTAGCTACATCTTTAGGAGAGGAAAACCTGGTCAATATTGGGGTGGCATTAACAACTTCATCTGGGCCATTCAATATCTCCACATCAGGATCGGACCCAAGAGGAACCACCTCGACAGAAGGAGTGACAGTAGTTGAGATTGCTGAAGCCTTGGCTGGTGGCACAAGAGGAGAACCCTCATCATCATCATCGGGGGCAGACGCAATATTGTCATCCTCCACCACGTTGTCCATGCTAAACAAGGAGAGGTCGAGCTCGGGAGCAAGAACCCGGACCTGAGCCTTTAGGTTCTCGTACATCTCGGTTATATTGCTCACCATATGACCCTGAAGCTCGGCGTAATCATCCTGGGCAGACTGCCTCTCCCTAGTTTCTAGAAACTCACCATAGGTGCGGGTATAACTCTCCTTGTACTTTTTAGCAGTCTCCTCAGCCAGGTTTGCAGCTGCCTATGCAACAGTAGCTCGAGACTTTTCATTCTCCACATCCAGCTCCAACTTAGCCACCCTAGCATCGAGCTCATCCTTCAAACCTTTAATTCTATCAAACTTAGACTTGGCATCCTCCATGAAGGCCTTGGTCGCACGAACTAGGGACTCCTGGACAACTCGAGACAAGGCCGCACTAAGATTGGCCATCTGAATACTATTGCTCGCTATAAAGTCAAGATGGTGAAGGATCGACACGTCATCAGTCAAAACCTGGCTGTGAGGAGCAATCAACTCTGTGGCAAAGGCCACACCATCAAACTCTTTGTCATCCAAGTTGTAAGTCTCAACAATTTTTTGCTTTTTTGTAGGGGGACCAGCAGCATGAGAGGAGACAGCACCAGAGGTCAGTTGAATAAGGTCGGAAGGAACTGTCCGAACACGTGGTGTCGGGATAATCTTCCTCGGACCCTGGGACTCAGCTGCCGGCTTCTTCGGAGACGACTGACCGAAAGAACCCTCTTTTGTAGTCTTCTTTGACAAATTCACCGCAGCCACCGCCTTCTTGGCCTTCTGGAAAGGCTTCATAGAGTCTGAAGATTTCACCATCTCTAAAAAGGAAGCCAGGAAAAATAGATAAGGATAAATTCACAAGCAATAGAAGAAAACTATCTGAAAGAAGTCGGACGCTACCTAGTTCAGCACGAAGGAGGGAAGCATCTCTTAGAAACTTCTTTGTATCCAAATGAAGAGGCTCTCCCTAGTGTTGCTCTAAAACAGCCACAAAAGCTTGTTCTACTTCACTCAGACTCTCCCAAGAATATTTGACCACTACTACATCTTTTTGCCACCATAAAGGGAAGGTGGGCTCATCATTCTCATCCAAGAAAAAAGGACGAGCACTCTCAACAGCTCGGACTTTGAAGTAGTAATTCTTAAAGTCCCGAAAGGACTCATCAAACATAGAAAATACCTTCTTCCCTTGAGTAGCTCAAAAGGAAATCCAAGAGGTTTTCTTCTTAGCTACCTCGGGTTTTATCAACACAAAAAGGTATAGAAAAAGGGATATGGTAGGTCGGACACCCAGTTCTTGACACAACATCTGAAAAATATTTATAAATCCCCAAGAATTTGGATAAAGCTGAGAAGGGGCCACATTACAGGACCACAAGAGGCCGGTCTCAAAAGCAGTAAAAGGAAGAGTAATACCTAACTGGCTAAAGAAGTAATTATAAGCATAGAAAAAAGGACGCTCTACCCGAGTTAAGGGAGGGAAACTAACCTTCTCCTCAGGGTCGAGTGACACCAGCTCGTAATTCTTCTTGTCCTCCCTATTGCTACATATCCTATGGAACCTTCTAAGCCTCTCACAGTACTTGGGATCAGCCACAGTCACACACATTAGGACTATTGAATCTAGCCAATCAGCCATACCAACAGGAACTTTGGCGGACATCTTGACAATATTTTTACGCGAAGACATAGACCAACTATCCCTATAAGCAAGAAAAATAAAAAAAGTCACTAACAAACAACTCGGACAGAAACAGAAAGTGGGGAAACAACCAGCAAACAACAAACTACAGAAGCAAAAGGATACCTCAGGATTCACATAAAGCAAAAGAGATCAAAATGCCAGAAGTCCAAGGGCATCCTTCGGAGGCAATAGTACAGAGCACGGAAAAAGAAATAAACCCTAACTTTCTAAAACAGAAGAAAAACACGAGGAAATAAACAGAAGCTCATATATCAATGACAGAGATTGCGACTTTCAAGAAACAAAAGCATACAATGATCACCAAAGAAAGCTTCATCTTTTTACTTCTAAAGAAGCTAAGCAAAAAGCAAACCTTAAATAACACATGCAACAATCATCATCGGAAGTAAAACAGAATTGAAAAATAATGCAAAGAAGTTCAGAATGGAAGAAAGAACCTGGATAAGAAGAAGACAGGGAGACGAATGCGCGAACAGCAAGACACGAAATGCCATTACTGAAAAGAAAACTCCAAAAAGATATGATCTTTGTGTTCCGAGGGTTACTTGAAACTATAGGTCGATCTCGGACGAGATCTTCTGTACTGGTCGGGCTATTGTGTCCAACTTGGTGATGGCGCTGATCCTTCGTCCCCGGAGGGTGGGGGTACCTGCAAGGGACTCCGATGCTTAAGTTAGCAAGGGTATTAAACAGGTATTGAGTAGAATCAGAGTATGAGTTATACCTGGGTGCTCCAGTGTATTTATAGTGATGAGACGTGACCTTTTTAGATAAGATAAGTTAGTTATCTTATCTTATCTTACCTTCTAGGTGAGGTCAGCTTATCTTTCATGGGAACCGCCCTTCCCTCTGTAGGCTTGGGCTGCCTTAGAATTTGGGGCGTGTTCCTCTATTTGGGCGTGTTCTTGGGTTTCCTTTAGATTTGCTCAAGGGCACAAAGTCTTTGCCATGTATGACGAGTCCTTTAAGGACTTTAAAAACTATTTCTTTAAAGTTCGAGCTGTTGAGGGGGTTTGCCCCCTTTTTTCTTGATGAAAATGATGAACCTGCTTTTCCTCTTGAGTGGCAAAAGAATGTCATGGTGTCTCGGTATACTTGGGAGATGTTGGAAGAGGTCGAACAGGCCTTTGTGAGTGTATTGGAGGATATTTGGAGGGAGCCTCCGCATTTGGATACTAAGAAATTTCTAGGGGACCCATCTTTGGTCCGAAATGTGTTGGGTACTGACTGACGTGTTTTCGTTTTATTCTATTTTATCCCTGTGATCCATGACTTTTGTTTGTTGATTCTGTCTATTCTGTTTTTCAAAAATGTCGAAAAACAACGACTCCATGAAGGCTTTCAAAAAAGCCAGGAAGGTAGCCGCTGCACAAAATATCTCGGTCAAGGCGACTGGGGAGGGATCTTCTCAAACCACCATGAAACTGCCCGTGCCGAGTTCCCCTAGGCCGAGGAGGGTGATCCCTACTCCTCGGGTTCGCCTGGTAGATCCTCTACAAACTTCTACTGCTGCTTCTGGTGCTCCTTTCTCGAAAAAGCAGAAAACATCTGAGCCCTTTAACCTGGATGCCCCGGATTTTGATGCTGTCGAGTTTGTCAACCAGCAAATTGCCCCTTTGGTGCGCTTTCCATGGATGATGTGTCCCTTCTTCAGCACCTAGATTTCATCACTAGAAATAGTGTGAAGATGGCACATATGGGTGCGGCTATTTTCCGAACTACTCAGGGTATCCCGATTCATGCTACGAAATCCTTCATGAAGGAGGCTAAATCGGAGTTTGATCGGATCAAGGGTCTGAAGGAAGAGTTGGAGGTGAAGTTGGCGAAGGTAGAAAGGGAATTGGAGGGTGAGAAGGCTAGCTCTGTCGCATTGGCGGCTTCCTTGAAGTTGGCCGAGGACATGGCATTGAAGCACAAGGATAGCTATGTCTCAGCTTATAGGGAGTTGGTGCATCTCCGAGATGACTTGGAAACTGCTCGGGTTGATTATGTCGAGCTCCAGGGTCACCTTGTAGGCAGCGTGACTGCCGCCTATGAGAACTTGAGGGAGCAGGTCCGGATTATTGCCCCTGATGCCGACTTGACTCTCTTTAAACTTGATAATGTAGTAAAGAATGGCAAGATTGTCCAGATGATCCTGATGATGACGTTGAGCCTCTTCCTGCGCCTTCTCTTAAACCTTCTGCTATGCCGGTCTCTTCAGCCCCCTCGACCGTAGTTGAGCCAGATCATGATTGTCAGATCTTGAGTCGAGGCGACGGGACGGTGGATGCAGTGCCTCTCCAGACTCGTCTTCCTTCACCTCATGTTGATGCCGCTAGTGAGGGACCTCTGAATTCTCTTTAATTATCTTTGGTATATTTTGGCATAGCCCGGCCTGTGGGCTTTTGAACTTTTTATTTTGTAAAGCATGCTTCTGACTTTGGTACTTCTCTAGTTACTTCGCTTTAGCAACTTTATTTTTGTTAAACAAAATAGTTTCTAAACCCTTGGGGCTGACCCTGATGGCTTCTCAAGTTTGTTTATTACTGCTACTTGTGTTTTGGATTGGACCTTTTTGTTTGTAGCCCGACTTCTGTTAAGACTGAGTCCAACTTGTGTGTTGGTCTTCTTTCTTTGTTCCGGAGGTTATCTTTAGCAATCCATTTCGGTTGGACCTTTTGTGAGGTCTCTATTAGGATTTTCTTTTTAAGGTTTTTCGGGTGGCCGTTTTTACCATGTCGAGCTCTTACGAGTTATTTCTGTAATCCTCTTTCTTGGACCTTGTTCAAGTCTCTTTCAGGGATTACTTTATAACTCTGTGTTATTTGTGCCGACTTCGTCATGTCGGGCTCTTCTGAGTTATTTCTGTAGCTTTATCTTTCCGGGCCGACTTTGTCACGTCGGGCCCTGTCGAGTTACTTTGATAATCCTCTTTCTTGGACCCTGTTTTAGGTTTCTTTCAGGGATTACCTTTTTGTAGCTTTTTCTTTCCGGGCCGACTTTGTCACGTCAGGCCTTGTCGAGTTACTTTGATAACCTTTTTTTTTGGACCTTGTTTTAGGTCTCTTTCAGGGATTACCTTTTTGTAGCTTTTTCTTTCCGGGCCGACTTTGTCACGTCGAGCCCTGTCGAGTTACTTTGATAACCCTCTTTTTTTGACCTTGTTTTAGGTCTCTTTCAGGGATTATCTTTTGTAACTTTTTCTTTCGGGGCCGACTTTGTCACGTCGGGCCCTGTCGAGTTGCTTGATAATCCTCTTTTCTGGACCTTGTTTTAGGTCTCTTTCAGGGATTATCTTTTGTAACTTTATCTTTCTGGGCCGACTTTGTCACGTCGGGCCCTGTCGAGTTACTTGATAATCCTCTTTTTTGGACCTTGTTTTAGGTCTCTTTCAGGGATTATCTTTTGTAACTTTTTGTAGGAGTCCGACTTCGCCATGTCGGGCTCTTCAAAGTTATAGTAATCCTCTTTTATAGGGCTGGCCAGATCTCTTTCTAGGGCTTTACTTATAACTTGGGTTGTTGTGGCTGGTCTGACTTTTTGTGCCGGCCAGTTTTTAAGTTATTTTATAGCAATCCAATTTATTATGTCCTTGTCAGGTCCCTTCTATTGATCACTTTCTATAACTTCTTGCATTATTCTGTTTTTATCTTTGCCGATTTTGTAGAATTTGGGTTTTTAGCCCTCGTTTTTATCGTGATCGCACAGTGAATTCGATTTTCACTTTTTTTATCAATCTGTAGCTTTACAATCGGGTGATGAATGTTTTGAGAATAATACGACTTGAGCATTTGTAGAGAATCTGAACAAAGTTTATTAAAAGAAAATGCAAATATACATGAGGAGTTAATTTCCTAAGTCGGGTGATTTGTAGGTCTTAGCGGGGAGCCTCGTTAAAAAACCTTTTTCAGGAAAAAGAGTGCACCTTGTCCAAGATCTTTTATCATCCCTAGCTATAGTACCTTCTTAGGTTGCAGGCATGCCATGATCTAGGAAGCTCTCGCCCGTCGAGTTCGGAAAGCTTGTAGTAGCCCTTTCCCAATACTTCTATGACTCGGAAGGGTCCTTTCCAGTTTGCTGCCAGCTTTCCTTCTCCAGGTCGAGTTGTTCCTATGTTGTTTCGGATTAGGATGAGGTCATTTTCAACAAAGGCCCGCTATATTACTTTTCGGTTGTATCTGGAGGCCATTCGTCTTTTCAGCGCCTCTTCCCTTATCCGAGCTTTCTCTCGGATTTCTGGAAGTAAGTCGAGCTCTTCCCTTTGAAGTTGGGAATTGACTTTTTCGCTAAAATGGATTACTCTGGGTGATCCTTCTTCAACCTCCACTGGGATCATTGTCTCCATTCCGTAAGCTAATCGGAAGGGTGACTCCTTTGTCGTGGAATGTGGAGTCATTCGATATGCCCATAGGACTTGTGGGAGCTCCTCAGCCCAGGCTCCCTTTGCATCTTGTAATCTCCGTTTTATCCCTGCTAATATAACTTTGTTAGCAGCTTCGGCTTGCCCATTGGCTTGGGGGTGCTCAACAAAGGTGAATTATTGTTTTATATTCAGGTTGGCCGCTAGTTTTCTGAAGCCTGCGTCTGTGAATTGGGTACCATTGTCTGTAGTGATGGAGTATGAAACTCCGAACCTTGTGACAATGTTTCTATATAGGAATTTCTGACTTCTTTGAGCTGTGGCATTGGCTAGGGGTTCTGCCTCGATCCATTTTGTGAAGTAGTCTATTCCTACTATGAGGAATTTGACTTGTCCTGATCCTTGAGGAAAAGGTCCTAGGAGATCAAGTTACCATTTTGCGAATGGCCAAGGTGAGGTTACGCTGATGAGTTCCTCTGGCGGAGCGGTGTGGAAGTTGGCATGCTTTTGACATGGCGAACATGTCCTTACGAATTCTGTGGCTTCTTTTTGTAGGGTTGGCCAATAGAATCCTGCCCGTAGTACTTTTTTGGCGAGTGCTTGCACTCCGAGGTGATTGCCACAAATGCCACTGTGTACTTCTTCTAGGATATCCTTAGTGTTGGAAGTCGGTACGCATTTTAGCAATGGTGTTGAAATCCCTCTTTTGTATAAAGTATTATTTATGATGGTGTAGTATTGTGCTTCCCGTTTTAACCTCTTTGCCTCTTTCTCATCTGTAGGGAGGGCCTCTGTTGTGAGGTAATTAATTATGGGAGTCATCCATCCCTGATCGCGACCTGTTATGGCTAGGACCTTTTCTTCTTCTGAGATTGATGGCTTCTGTAGAATTTCTTGGATAAGGCTTCTATTATTGCCTCCTGGTTTGGTGCTGGCTAGTTTTGAGAGTGCATCGGCCCGGGCATTCTGTTCTCAGGGTATGTGTCAAATCTCATACTCTCCGAGTTGTCCGAGCTGTTCCCTGGTTTTATCCAAGTACTTTTTCATAGTGGGATCTTTGGCTTGGTAGCTTCATGTTATTTGTGAAGTGACTACTTGTGAGTCGCTAAAGATGATAAGTTTTTGAGCTCCAACCTCCCTAGCCAGCTTCAAACTAGCTAATAGTGCCTCATATTCCGCTTGATTGTTTGAGGCAAGAAACCCGAATTTGAGGGAGAGTTCGATTTGGGTCCCCTGGTCGCTTTCAATTATTACGCCTGCGCCACTTCCCGTTTTATTCGAGGAGCTATCCATATATAGATTCTATTCTGCGGGGATATCCGGTGTGTCCGTAAATTCTGCAATGAAGTCGGCCAGATATTGAGATTTGATGGTCGTTTGAGCTTCGTATTGAAGGTCGAATTTGGACAACTCGACTGCCCACTGTAAGATTCTGCCTGCCAAGTCTGTTTTCTGTAAGATTCCTTTTATGGGCTGGTTGGTCTGAACTTTAATGGTGTGAGACTGGAAATATGGGCGAAGTCGTCGAGATGTTATTATGAGAGTGTAAGCGAACTTTTCTATTTTCTGGTAGTTCTGCTCGGACCCTTGTAACGCTTTGCTGATAAAGTATATGGGTTGTCGCCCACTGTTGTCTTCTCGGACCAGTGCTAAGGCTATTGCCCGATTTCCCACTGCGAGGTACAAGATGAGTGGTTCTCCTTCCCGTGGCCGACTTAATATAGGTGGCTGTCCCATAAATTTTTTGAAGTTTTGGAAGGCTTGCCCGCATTCAACTGTCCATTCAAACTCCTTTCCCTTCCTTAGAATGGCGTAGAAGGGGAGAGATCTTATTGCTAATCCAGCTAGGAATCTGGACAAGGCTGCCAACTGCCCGTTGAGTTGTTGTACCTCTTTGATACAAGTCAGACTTTTCATGTTGAGTACGGCCCTGTACTTGTTCGGGTTTGCCTCGATTCCTCTCTGTGTGATCATAAAACCCAAGAATTTACCAGCTTCTACTGCGAAGGTACATTTCGTGAGATTGAGTTGCATGCCGTGTCGTCTTATGGTGTTGAATACTTGTGTCAGGTCGGATAATAACATCTCTTCGTTTTGCGTCTTCACTAGCATGTCGTCTATGTAAACCTCCATGATCTTTCCGATGTGATCCGAAAAAACTTTGTTCATTAATCTTTGGTAAGTGGCTCCCGCATTTTTGAGACCGAAGGGCATAACAATGTAGCAGTAATTTGCCTTTGGGGTTAAGAAAGAGGTTTTTTCTTGGTCGGGTGGGTACATTGGGATTTGGTTATATCCCGAGTATGCGTCCATAAAGAAGAGGTATTTGTATCCGGAGGAGGCATCTACCAGTGCGTCGATGTTTGGGAGCGGATAAGGATCTTTCGGGCAAGCTTTGTTGAGATCAGTATAGTCGATGCACATTCTCCACTTCCCATTTGACTTTTTTACCAAAACGACATTAGCAAGCCATAGCGGGTATTTGACTTCTCTTATGAAGCCTGCCTCCAATAGAGCTCGTACCTGTTCTTCCACTGCTTGAGAGCATTCTGGTCTTAGCTTTCTGCGCCTTTGTTGTACCGGCCAAGATCCTGGGTAGACTGCTAGCTTGTGGCACATTAGTTTGGGATCTATGCCTGGCATGTCTCCGGCCTTCCACGCAAAGAGGTTGGCGTTGTCGCGTAGGAACAGTATGAGAGATTCTTTTATGTCCCCTTTTAGGAGTGTGCCGATGTTGGTTGTTTGGTCCGGGGTGTTCCCGATCTGGATTTTCTCTATTTCTCCTTCAGGTTGTGGGCGGAGCTCCTCCCGCCTCCGAACTCCACCGAGCTCGATTGTGTGGAATTCTTCTTCTCTGTCTCTGAGGTTTAGACTTTCGTTGTAACAGTGGCGCGCCATCTTCTGATCTGCCTTTATTGTGGCTATTCCTTCTGCGGTTGGGAACTTTATGCATAGATGCGGAGTCGAGACTATTGCGCCGAGTTGATTTAACGTTGCCCGACCTATTAGGGCATTGTAGGCTGAGCTTACGTCGACGACGATGTAATCTATTTTGAGTGTTCTTGACTGACTTCCCTTCCTAAAAGTTGTGTGGAGCGAGATGTATCCCATTGGTTGAACCGGGGTATCTCCTAACCCGAACAGGCTGTCCGGATATGCTCTGAGTTCTTTTACTTCCAAGCCGAGTTTATTGAAAGCAGTTTTGAATAAGATATCGGCAGAGCTCCCCTAGTCTATCAATGTGAGATGAAGATTTGTGTTTGCCAGTATAATAGTGATGACCATGGGATTGTCATGCCCTGACGCGACGCCGGATGCATCTTCCTTGGTAAAAGTGATCGCCGGGATGTCGGGTGCTTCCTTCTTTTCTGCGACGTAGTATACGTCTTTGAGATGTCTTTTGCGGGATGAATTGGAGATTCCTCCCCCGGCGAATCCACCGTGTATCATGTGGACATGTCTTTCTGGCGTCCGGGATGATCGCGCGGTTGGTCCGACATCTTCTGCTCTTCTTCTTTTCCTTTGTTCTTCATCATGGGCGGCCAGGTATCGATCTAGCTTTCCTTCACGTACGAGCTTTTCTATGACATTTTTAAGTCAAAACACTCAATGGTGGAGTGCCCGCGGATTCGATGGTATTCACAATATTCAGCCCGATTTCCTCCTCCTATTTTGCCTTTGAGTGGTCGAGCTGGTGGTATTTTTTCTGTGTTGCAAACCTCTCTGTAGACATCCACAAGAGACACCCGAAGAGGGGTGTAATTGTGGTATTTTTTGATTTTCTCTCCATGGCGATCTTCTTTCTTTCTGGAATCTTTGTCTTTATCCCGAGAGGTGAACCCGGCCTTTGAGGTCTCTCCTAATCAGGAGTTTTCTTCCATGTTGATGTACTTTTCTACTCGTTCTTGCACCTCGTTTAGAGACGTGGGGTACTTCTTTTATATAGATTGGCTAAAAGGCTCTTCTCGCAGGCCATTAATGAGGCCCATGATAGCGGCTTCTGTTGGCAGGTTTTGTATATCCAGGCATGTCTTGTTGAATCTCTCCATGTAGTTGCGCAGGATTTCCCTTTCTCCTTATTTGATTCCCAGCAAGCTCGGCACATATTTAGCTTTATCCTTTTGGATGGAGAATCTGGCAAGGAATTTCTTGGCCATGTCGTCGAAACTCGAGATGGATCTAGGAGGGAGGTTGTCGAACCATCTAATTGCTGTTTTTGTTAAAGTAGTTGGAAATTCTGCTCCTGAAGTTGCTGAGATGATGGCTGGGATCCGTAGTGCCGTCGTACAAGGTCATGTCTGGGAGTTTAAAGTCTTTTGGGATTCTTATCTTCATGATCTCCTTGGTGAATAGATCTTGCTCCTTGCGGGTGCTATCTTCGGGAGTGGATCGGCCGGCTTTAGTCTTGACATCGGCTTCAAGTTTTAGGAGTTTGTTCTCCAATTCCCGACGTCGCCTTATTTCTCTTTGCAGGTCCTTCTCAGCCTTTCGTTGGCGTAGAGCTTCTTCCTCAAGTTGTTTTAACCGATCTTGAAACGCATCCAGGGCTCCCTCGTTTGGGGAGTTCTTTTTGTTGATTTGGGGAGTATCTTTTGGTATAGTGTCCACATTTTTGTGCGGCGTTCTATCCTCTAGATCTGAGTCGTGGTTGTTGTCATGGTCGTCCGCCATGGTGCTGGGATGACTTCCAGGTTCCCCGGTAACGGCGCCAATTTTCCGAGGGTTACCTGAAACTATAGGTCGATCTCGGACGAGATCTTCTGTACTGGTCAGGCTATTGTGTCTGACTTGGTGATGGCACTGATCCTTCGTCCCCAGAGGGTGGGGGTACCTGCAAGGGACTCCGATGCTTAAGTTAGCCAGGGTATTAAGCAGGTATTGAGTAGAATCAGAGTATAAGTTATACCTGGGTGCTCCATTGTATTTATAGTGATAAGGCGTGACCTTTTTAGATAAGATAAGTTAGTTATCTTATATTATCTTACCTTCTAGGTGAGGTCAGCTTATCTTTCATGGGAACCGCCCTTCCCTCTGTAGGCTTGGGCTGCCTTAGGATTTGGGGCGTGTTCCTCTATTTGGGCCCTTCTTTGGGCTTTTCTGGTGACTTGGCCGAGCTCTTTGGAAAGAGGTCGGGTTGTCCTGACCTGAAGAGGTCGGTTGCTTTGTCTGTAGAACATCCCGGGTCGGACAGCTTGATCCAGGGTATGAACACTTTGGTTAAGGAGAAAACAGAAAGCAAGCTTCTTTTTTCGTTGAGCAAACGAAGCGCACTAACGGTCCAAGAGAAAAACTCCAGAAAAAGAAGGAAAAGATTGGGGCAAAAGTGATAGTGGAGAAAAGGAGGTTCTTTTCCAGCCAAAAGGAAACGAAGTAGACAAAGGAAGGAGAAGAAAGGGCTAAGTTCAAATTCTTTTTGATCTCAAAGCAAAGAGGGAAAAGGAAACGGTGAAGTAAAAAGCATTAAAGGCACGTGCATATTCCCAAGGAGGTAACCCCCCTCGAGGAAGGAAACGCGACAATAAATGAGTTAAAAGCAAAACGCTTCGCATTTAAAACATAACATAAAACTCACGAACGGAGAAACGGATGCTTGAGTGCGACTTCCCCAAAGAGATCGAAGTCCAAAAAGGCACGATCTTATGGAAAGGTCCGAACTCAAGCAGGGGCACTGTTCATACCCTTGACCGAGCTATACTAACTGGGTTGGACGACGTCAAAGCAACCAACCTCTTGAAAAGGTTGGCTCATCACCGATCTCTTCCTAAAGAGCTCGGCCAAATCTCCATAAAGGCCTAAGCAGGCCCAAAGCTGAAGATTACGGCCCCTCTAAAGGCGGCTAGCCAGAAAGATAAGGTGACCCCACTCACAAAAGATAAGATAAGATAACAAACTCATCTCAAAGGAACATCATCAAACACTACTATAAATACACTGGAGCACCCAGGTATAACTCATACTCTGATTCTACAAAAAAACCTGCCTAAAGCCCATGCTAACTTAAGCATCGGAGTCTCTTGCAGGTACCACCACCCTCTGGTGAACAAGGATCAGCAACATCTCAAGATCACATAAGTCAGACACGACAGCTCTGGCTACAACAGAAGATCTCACCCGAGATCGACCTACAGTTTCAGGTAACACTCAGAACAGATAGCTTTCTTATTTGATGAGTACTTTATTATTATTCATAAAATTCATGAGTATAAATTGTTGTTTTTCCTTGATCAATATGTGAGTCTACTACACTCGTGGCGTAACACCTTACCACACAGAACCTTACGCTTACGTCATAAAGCAGAGGTGGCGAGGTATTACGACCTCTAAAAGAAAAGATGTGTGTGTGTGTGTGTCTATATATATATATATATATATATATATATATATATATATATATCTGTGTGTGTATGTGTGTGTGTGTATAGTTAAGTAAAAGCGAAAACAGAAAATCGTTTCACATTCGCATGGATAATCGTAAAAGGGATAGGTAAGATTAAAAGAAGGATAAAAACATAATACGGATTAGAGTCCCAAAATACAGATATCAAGCTCCAGACTCGACCTGTGAAGCTAAGGCCAGCTAGAGTATATAATTATATGTATTTATACAACTCAAAATATAACTCAAACTACAGAATATACACCTCCAAGTCAACCTCTAGGAGGGAAAAAATAGAAAATATACATTTAGAGGCTTCTATATACATATATACATAGCCTAAAAGAAAATATAACAGCCCAAAAGACAGTTCGTCGCTAGTAGGGAGGGTCTCTAGACACTTAACGAGGTGTCTCTCGACCTGCATATGAAAAACAACGGAAATATGTATGGAATGAGAATTGGGGGTTCTCAACATGGAAAAGATGCCCGTGTAGTTAATACAAAAGGTCCCGAGAAATTCAAAGGCATTCCTAGAACTCCGACACTCAGATTTCAGCTTAAAGATCCAACTAAACCATGAATTAAGTAAGTTATCCAAGGTATTCAAGTTCTAAATCTAACTTTAACCTAACACTTCACTTTCAGCTCAAAGTAGTGGGTTGCTGAGTGGATGGAGGTGGTGGAGGAGTCTACTCTAGTGAAGCAGCTGCACGACTTCGTGGTGACAAGAGTTGCACAGTAGAAAAATCCACGTAGTTGGGGTTAGGGACCATGATGAACGGCTGTTCCTGTGCACCCATTGCCTGTGATGTCCCAGGGGTTGTTGGGGTAGAGGACGATGACTGAGAAGTCCCACGAGTAATAGTAGAAACCTTCCCTCTACCCCGATCACGAGGCCGATTCGTGACACTTCCCTTCCCTCTACCCCGATCACGAAGCCGATTCGTGACACTTCTTCCTATCGTCATGTCGAGAGAGAGAGAGAGAGAGAGAAAGAGAGAGAGAGAGAGATTTTAAAGATTTTAAGAATTTATAGATAAAACAAATTAAAAATTAATTTTTTTAGATATATTATTCATTTCATAATTATTAATACAATATTATTCATTTAATGGCTATTATTCATTCAATGCCAAAAAGAGTTTTGTTTTTAATTTCATCATTCGATTATATTTAGAATTTTTAAAAATTTCGATAAAGTTTTATCTATAATTAAAAAAAAATTTAAATATAATTTTTATTTTTTATTTTTTTACAAATTAAACAAAAATTTTAACGAAAATTCGGCAAAATTTCTTCTTACATTAGAAATCTCAACTAAAAAAAGTAATCAAATTTTTACATAAGGAACAGTTGTAAACATTAATTAGAAGGCTTGTTTTGGGATTCAAAACTTTAATAGATTATTAATTATTAAATTTAAGCTTCCAACTTCCAAAATCTCTAAGTTCCAATTTGGTACCACAATAATCACTACTACATAAGGTCAAACTAATAATAATAATAATAATAATAATAATAATAATAATAATAATAAAGAAGGGTGGAAGCAATATATATTGGGATGTAATAAATTTCAAGCTTAGAAAGAGATATGGCTTCATACGAGTAATAGCATTGTGTGCGACAGTGACATGCAAATGCAATGCAAAACTATAAAAGACAAAGAGAAGCAAATGCATAAAATTTTGGTAGATTTTAATTAAATGAAAGCTCTTTCATTTCCAATTGCATGCCGCATAGGGGTGTTATTGGTTTAGTTTGGTTCGGTTTTAAATCAAAAATTAATCGAACTGATATATTTGATTCTTTAAATATATAATCGTTTGGTTTGCTATTTTTACAATAATTGAACTGAATTAATAACGATTTGGTTCAGTCGATTTTTTTGGTTTTTAATTTATAATGAACAGAATAAGAATCATAATTATTAAATATTTAAAATAGTCAATAAACTAAGATAACAAGAGTACATCATATCCAAATTCAATACATTTTTAATCCATTCTAATAACTAAACATAAAACAAAACACACAAATAAACATAAAACAAACATTTAAAAATATCTAACAAATTCAATCTTAAAAACCAAACAAACCTACAAACACACTTAGCAACTAAATAACAATTAAATTAGCCCATGATTAATCTAAATCCACACCAAATTCATCTACAGTTGGTATAATTTCTACAAAACAAAATAAAGAACTCAATATAAATTATAAATTATAAATTAACGCGCATAAATTATGTAAGAAATTTCAATTTTTTTTGCATACCTAATTCAAGTTTCTCAACCTTTTCAATAAACTCCTCAAAATCAATTGACATTGGAAAAGCAAACGAACAATAATATATATAAAAATAATAAATGAACAACAATATAATCAGTAACAACAACCAACAATATACTAACTAGCAACAACAAAAATTACAACAAATTGAACAATAAATTAGATAAAAAAAACTAACAACAACAACCAAAAAATACTAACTAGTAGCAACAACAATAATTACAATAAATTTTATTGAACAAATTTTTTGTCTTTAGCTATTGCAGTTTTAAATGCTCTTAAACAAACTGATGGCATAGTATTCAAAATAAAATACAAGAAGGCAGATGCATAGCCAAAAGAATCATAAATCAGGAACCATGTAGCTAAAGATGTTACAGCAGATAAAAAGGGAATGAATTAAATTGATTTGAAAAATAAATTGTTAAAGAAACTCTACCCCTTCTGAAAATACCAAAATATAGATTCTATGTTTCTGACACATTACTAGACATCTTATATAAAATCGTGTGAAGTTTGAAGCATAGCCAAAAAGATTTAATACTATATACGTGAATATATAGTGTTGTGCCTTGTCAAAAGAACAGTTCAATCTAAATGACTAACCCATTATGTGAGAGCACCAAAACAGATTTTATAATATTAATTTGCTAGTTTTGTATAGAGATCTAGACAAGATGCAAAAAATGTAAAAAAATACTAGTATTTATTTTAGTGAAGAGGATAAAACATAAGATTTATAAAAAAAGGATAATACAGCCACAAAGAACAAAAGGATGAGAAAAATCCTAGTTAAAAAAAGGGGGGGGGGGGGGGAAGACAATATAAAAATAAAGAAAATATAACTGAAGCTAACCACCTAAATCATAAAATTTGCAAGATTAGGCATTTGTAGATAAAAATAAAGTTGTTCAAAATAATTGAGATTTAATTAAAAAATTTTATCAGCAAATTTCTGTGCTGGAGCTTCTCTGCTTTGTGCCTCTTCAACGAGGCGCTGCGAATGAGAGAACGTCGGACTGACGAAAGGAGGAGACAAACACAAAAAAAATAAATGAAATGTATGTATATTTTTTATTCGATTTAGTTTTTACTAAATTAACTGAAAATCGAATCGAACCAATCAATTTTATAAAAAAATTCCAAAAAAATTGCTTTTTCAATTTTTAAATTAATGATTATAATTTTTTATTCGATTTTATGGTAATTTTTGGTCTAATTCAATAACTTACACCCTTACTGCCATATATTAATGATGTTCCAACAGATCTGATTTCGTACTTATTATTAATGCCACATATTAATCTACCACGATACCTATGACTCTTATCATTTCTCATTATGAAGCGTGTGGATTTAATTATTTATGATTGAAATAAAACATTATAATAATGTAATTTTAATGAGGGGAGTGGGCTGTAGCACAAAGGTATGTTGCCGCGCATTTTTTTATTATTGTTAAGTATTTTACATTAATAAGATATATACTAAAATTAATTATTAAAATTGATTATTAATATATAATATATATTAATTATTAAATTTAATATATAAATAATATTTTTAATTTTTCATTTTGCCACTTCAATATTTTTTATAAACTACAAAAAACTCAAAAAATGAAATAAAATAAAAATGTTGCTTACAGCCTTACACTCTGTAAAAGTAATAAAAAATACTTTTTGTATTCTGTAAAAACAATAACATTTATTAAAAAATGCTTATCGTATTTTAGAAGAAGTTTATTTTATCCTCATATTTCTGAATTTTATTTAAAATTTTCATTTGAGTATTACACAAAATCAAGGCATATAAGTATATAACAATTTTTAAGCATTGTTGTTAGACCTAATAAATTAAAAAGCGAGAATTAAAATAAAAAGGGCCAATGAACCTTAACTCACACGGCATTTTACTTTCTCTCTATCTTAAAAGTTTTAGGTTTAACTCCTACCGATTTTATTCGAGAAAAAAAAAATTAATAAGTATATGAGAAGTGTATAAGTGTGTCTACTTATACCTAAAATTAGAAGTTGTCTAATTCATTTAAAATATTTAAAATTAAAGATTGTTTAATTTACTGATCAATAAATAAATAAAGAAAAAAAGGCCTAAGGGCTAAAATAAATAAATAAATAAAGAAGAGAAGGCCTAAGGGCTAAGGGCATGGTGATGTCAAAAAGGTAGCTAGGCTTTGCCATTAGCATATACACCCAAATTTGTAGGACGGCTGGGGCTATATACATACACCACGTGATTCTGATCTGATAAAAGCTCTAAAGTGTGCGGTGCAGGGTGCCACTGCCAGGTTTCATTTTGTTTCTTAATTATTTGACAATTTGGTTCCTCATAACCCATGCCCCCATCCCACCGCGCACCACACCAATAGCCAATTTTCATAATTCACCTTATTTCCTTTAAATTCTAATGAAATTATTACAAATCTAATTATATTAGATTATACATAAACGAAAAAGCCTAGGAAATCAATTTTATATGCCGCGAAATAATCAACATTTACTTTTGGACGTTTTTTTATTTTAAGAATTTTTTTAAATTAATTTTAGATAATTTTTTAAATTTATTTACACTCCAACTAATAGTTAATATTCTAATTGATTATCTAGTATGATTATATATACTACTGTACAATGATGCGATGGAAACAACTGGAGTATTAACTATGGCAAGATTTAGTAGTTTGTTCAGGCTATATAGCATAGAAAGTTAGAAACAAAAACATCATCACATGATGGTTAATAATTTGATGCAACAATTGATACATAATTTCACTCTTTTATTTATTCTCTTAGCCAAGCATATCCCAATTATTGTTTGTCTAATTCTCTAGTCATAGGTTTTTTAAATTACATATATTTGTACTTTTAGCCTATTTATGATCATATTGGATTGAATTTATCTCAAATTAAGATTGTCAGATGAAAAAAAAAACAAATTAAAATTACTAAAAAACATAAAAATTAAAGGAAAAATAATCTGTTCAATTCAAATATTTATCGAAAGGGACCAAATCTTTTCTGGAGGAGGGGCTAAGTCCAAGAAAAGAAGGGTTGTTTTTGGACCAATATATTTGGCTAGGCTTATAAATTGGGTAACGTCCAACCCTATTTAGCAAAAGAATTTGGGCCTCATGAGGGGCCTTGTTTTTCTAAGACAAAAACCTAGATGTTGTATTAATACCAAAAGCAAAAACGAAATAAAATCCTAGCAAAAAAAATAAATAAATAAATAAAAAAAGAAGAAAAGAAATAAAACAAGAGATGTCGACATGTGGTTTTTCAGAAGTCTCGTGGTGGCATTACAAAAAATAGTACTGTCAAAAGACAAAAGTTAATCTATAAAAATGAGTAATATTTCAAAATTACCAAAAAAAAAATAATCCTTAAAGAACTTTTAGTAGAAAAATTTAATTCTTACACATTAATTTTTACGTCAATTTTATTAAAAAGTTAGATAAATTAATATCTGTCGTTATTTAACATAAAACATAACAGTTTTAAGAAAAATTTCTTATATTAGTTTTTTATATAGATAAACAATCTAATAAGATGTTTCGGTACGATCGTTTGACATATTTAGTTGGAGCGAAACAGGAGGATATTTCAAAATCAAAGAAAAGGCGTGGAAGATATCATCACTTAGACCATCCTTAACCGTGAAAAGTAGAAAAATGTGCATCTCTAAGATTCTTGATGGTTATGCTGAAGATGACGTGAAGATGTTGTTTTTCTGTTAAAAAATTTTGTAGGAGTTGTCTGTCTTTTTGTTTGATTCATACTGCTTATTCTACTTTAATGTGTTGAACTCTTTTACTTTTAAAATAAAATAAAATAAAATAAAAATTTAAAAAATAGTTTAATAAATTTTTTTGACACATAATTTAACAATTAAATTTATTAAAAATTAAAGTATTTGACTAAAAATTTCCTAATAACTGATTTGCCCATTTATATTCTCACCCAACTTTGTCCCAACTCCCAACTCAACGTTATACATATATAGCTTTAGAATTTAAAGTCCCCTTCTATATTTGATCATATTTGCCTTAATAGAGCTAGAGGACCACATTTGACATTTGTTTACCATTTTTTAGTGGAATGTTCTGATTGGGTTACATATCTGCCATTTGCCTGTTGCTCACTTGTAGCAATAGTTTCCATCAATTTCTCCATATACAAATAGCTGTGCTTAAGTCCTCCCTACTTGGACTTAGTGGATACTAATCCATTCTACACCAATCAAAACAAATAATTTTTTTTTTGACTTTATGGGATATTATAATTATTAAAAATATTTATTAGATGATGGTTCAATTTTTGGTGGTGTTAGTGAATCTTAATAAGCTTTTTATAAATATATTAATTATTTTGTTTATCTTAAAATTTATTGTGTTTCACAATAATTATTATCTTCTGTCATTTTTATAGAAGATTAAAAAAATATTATTATGCTTAAAAAAAATTATTGATTAAAAACATAGTTTAAGATGAATAAACAAACTTGTTAAATAGTCATATTTTATAAAAATATTTGCGATACAGTTTGGTTTGATTTTAAAAAATTATCTAATCCAATTTTATATTGATAGTTTGATTCAATTTTTTACTGAGATTATTTGAACCAAACTAACTAATTAAATTCGGTTTGGTTCACTTTAGTTTATTCGATTTTTCAATTAATTCAAACGAAAATTTGTCCCACTACTTCATAAAGTTTTAATATGAAATTATACAACACAATAACTAACAAAATTCTTGACACAATGAGATTCGACGATAAAAAAAATTACAATACGACAATTAAAGTTATGAAAAGTTTAATAGTCAAAGCAACAAAAAATAAAAACTAATTTTTCTTAATTTTTCAAGCTAAAGACAACCACATTTCGATGTTTTCTCTAGCAAAATAACAAAATATCTTCAAGCAAACAAATCTAAAATCAAAAGACAAATATACCACCTATTGCTTTTTCTGTGTCGTCAATATTCTCACTTGAACTGATATCTAACTGCATAATTATACAACTGACAGAATCATAAAAATAGAATTAAAAATCAAAATTGTAAATACAGAATCATATAAAAAATTAATAGAAGCAGAAGCACAACAAAATAAAATAGGTTGAACAAATATTCAATAACAATTTTAAAAAATCAACAAATACTCAATAACAACAAATCAACAACAAAATAGGTTGAACAGTAATTAAATCAGAAATTGAACCAACCTAACTCGTAAGCTCCATTCTTGAGGACGACGGCGTGGAAGACAATGGCGCCTACTGGTGCGTGGAGTAAACGGCGACTGCTATGCGTGGAGGACGACGAGGAATGGAGGGAGGGGCTGCGCCGAGAAGAGGGAAGCGTGATGAGGAAAGGAGGGAGAGAAAGGGATGCGCCTCCGCGAAAGTGTTGTTTGGCGGCGTCAGGGGATGAGAGGACACTAGCAGTTTGGAGTATGGGAGAAGTTTTGGCAGCATTACTGTGTTAGGGCTTCAAAATTGTGGTAGTTAGGTTAAATGGGTGATGATCCTTGTTTGGGTGAGGGGAGGTGTAACACCCTACCACACAGAATTTTATGCTTAAGTCGTAAAACAGAGGTTGTGTGGTATTACGGCGTCTAAAATAAATATATACATATAGTAGTAGAAGAATATAATAAACTAGGAACCTTGAAAAATAGGTGAAACAAAATCGCGAAAATAAAAGCGCAACGCTCATGAAATGGGATTGCTTGCATGCTAAGAAATCTAAAGATCGTAGGTATAAATAAACAAAGTGAGAATAGAGAGTCAAGGATACAGAATAACTAGCTCCTAACTCATCCTGCGAAGCCAAGGTTGGCCCGAGAATATTTACATACATATATACATATCCCAAAATGCCCAAATTGTATAGATAAACTCTAACTCTCCATAAACCTCTAAGAGGAACAAAATGAACATGTTATTCGGAGAGAAAGTTAAGTACATATATGCATAAACTATACAACAAAAGAAACCCAAAAACCACTCCGCTTCAGAAGTCTAGACGCCTAGCAAGGTGCCTCTCGACCTGCATCTGAAAACAACAACACAGTATGGGGTGAGAACCAGAGGTTCTCAGCATGGTAAAGGTGCCACGCACATAATATATAAGGTCTTAGGAATGCCAGAGGCAATCCTAGAACGCCGACACACAGATTAAAAAGCTTAAAAGTATAAAACAGAAACCATAAAAGGTGGTCTTCTAAGGAAATCTAGGTCTAATTTAAACTTAACCTTAACTCTAAATCTTTCCTCCGTTCCTCCATCTCCAATAACATATCACAGACAATCAAGCAGATAAAAACAAACACAAGTAGAGTGTAAGTACTGCAGATAACAATTATACAATTAACATAGCAAGTACATTTAGGCACACCTAGTTAATGCACAACAAGTAATTCGAGCAATATGTACATGATGCATGCCTGTCCTATGACTGGTGAGTCTCATCTGTCGGTTATCAAGCCAACCCGACAAGTCCGGTTGCTAAACCTTTGGACTGTCCCCTAACACACATCCCTAAGAGTCTATGCCTAGCTTTTTCTCATATTATAGATTGATCATTGGGGTCAACCTTCCCAGAAATTTAGAATGCCCGGTCACATCTTATGTCGCAGGGTCAACAGAGTATTGAGTCTCAACCTAGAACACGTGATGGCAAGCCACAGCACTTTATCCAGGGAAACTCGTATCTCAGATAAATTAAATGTGTAAGCCTCATACATTTCAGAGTAATTGTAGAAATCAATCATTCAAGCCTTGTCATCATAAATCATTCAAGTATACATCTCATTCTTATATGATTCAACATTTTTAACCTTTACTTCATCCCCAAGTTACCTTAATTTTTTAACTCCATCTCATTACTAAGCTCTCTAACCAAGTTTAGAACTAACAATATAAAAATAGAGGTTTAGGAGGTCAAATTGGCTTTGAAAATACAAAATAATGATTTGCTGAAAACAGGGGTATGCGTACGTATGCATGCATCTGTTCGCGTACGCATGTACGCTAGACAGAATTGAACGCATGGGTCTGGCTCCTATATGCATACGCATAGGTACCAAATAGAATGTAATCAATGCGTATGAAAGGGTATGCGTACGCATGCATGGGTTTTTGGTTAACTAAAAATGCTGCAGAATTTACATTTTGAACCCCGAACTTCTGACGTGTATAACTTCTTCATTTTAAATCATTTTTCATCCTTTTTTCGAACAATGTAAACTTCACAGATCCAATTTTTATATAAAACAAGTTTGAAATCATTTGGGGGTCCAGAAGTCAAGTTATGGCTCGCTGAAGTTCGGCCAAAAACTAATTTCACACCAAGTTCAAAAACCTCAATTTTCTTAAAGAATCCAATTCAAACCTAATATACCATACACCAAAATCAACACAACATAACCTTGCGATCACCACAATAATCCTTCCATGACTATCATATCTCAATTCAATAATATCATGCATCAATCTCTCAAATACATCAACAAATTTGTCATCCACTTATCCTAGGCATTTATATATTCTTGTCAATAAGTCCATAATCATAAATTCATCAATTCACATCCTATTATTATCATCCATAGCAGTTACCCAATCCAATACATAACTCATAGTACAATTTAACAACCAGAATAGTAAGCATTAAACATTCCTTTACATTGCAACCTATCTTATGGTCGTCTAGTCTAAGTTTTCACAGAACATTATATATTAAATACGTGAAACCTAAACCATACCTTGGACGATTTCCACGTATACCCTAAGACACCACCAAGGCGCCCAAAGCAACCCTCAAGGCTCAAAATCTTCAAGGCAAAGCCTCCCAAACTCCACCAAGCCTCCAATGTACTCAATCAACTTCAATATACACATATACATGCCTAATTCACATATTTCATACATATATACTTTAAAACTCATAATTTAACATACTAAAAACAAGGATTGGCTAGAGTTAGAGACCTCACCATATCCACAGATCAAGAGAGCCAAGTTCAACAAATTTTGCAAATTAATTCGAACCAAGAGAACTAAAATCAACAAATTCTTCAACTTGGGCACTCACAATTTTCAAGAATTAAAGGGATAGAAGAACTGGGATGATAGAGGAGCTTACCAATGAAATTGTTCCGATAGGTTTATAAAGCTCGACGCACTAGACACGTGGCTGCAAACGTTGCGGCGATCGGAGCTCGAAACTCGGAGTAAGAAGTTGTGGTGGTTTGAATTGAGCCTAGGGTTTGGAAGCTTTCTTCACTCCTTCCCTAAGGTTTGCTGCGTGAATGAAGAGTAGGGAGGAAGGGGAAGGCTGGGTTCATTAAGGCTAATGGGCTGAGTTGGGCCTTGGGCCCATTTTGGGCCCGATTCAACCAATCCAGTCCGTTCGGCCCAATCTTGTAGTCAAATTCTTTGAAATTAGTATCAAAATTCTCGTTTTAATGAGCTCTCTCCTAATTTAATATAAGATTTATATTTTTAATTTTTCTTATTAAAATTTAATTTATTGACTAATTATTTACTAATTTAACAGGGTTTACAGGAGGGATTTGGTTACTTGGTTTTGTTTAGGGTTTTTTAGAGTGCGTTTGATTTGCGTTTTTATTTATTTTTAGTGTTTTTTATTTTCTAAATTTCGTGGTGGCAAAAGTAAATATAGAAGGTGAAACAGAAAACATGATTTTATTATTTTTATTGTTTTTACTTTTTCTTTCACAAAATTTATAAAATAGAAAACATAGAAAATAAAAATACAGACCAAACACATCTTTAAAAATTTCAGTTCAGTTTGATTAGAATTTTTTTTACCAAAATTAAAAACTGAACCGAATAAAAAATAGTAAAATGTCATTCTTTTTAGTTTTTAATTTGTTTGGTTATCAATTTTGTTAGTTCGGTTGATCGATTTTGTTTGGTTTAGATCGATTTTAAATATCCATGTTAACAAATTTTTTTTAAGTCGGTGTAAAATTTGTCACAAACAAATCATATATGCCGTTTATTTTTCTTTTTAAATTTGCGCGATTTAATAATGCATTATTATTATTATTATTATTATTATTATTATTATTATTATTATTATTATTATTGGTGCTGGAATGGACCTATCTTCCTATATATAATAGGAGACTAGTGGTTGATTTGGTGCTCGACAAGTGGTGGATCTATTCACCCGACACGTGTTGAGTCATATGATAAAGAAAAAAAATAATATTTACTAACAAATTTCAACAAAAAATAAAAGACAAGGATCCAGTAAAGGTCTTCATTTTTCTCTTTTTGTACTCTCTTTCCATCTGTATCATATAAAATCCCATCTGAAAGAAGAATTACATGCATAAATCATTCTCACAAGTAAACAAAAAAAGAAGGGAAAATGTCTCAAACCTTTGATTACCTGGCTGATTTAAATGCAAGAAAACTGCAATGGAATTTCAAAGTATATGTAATACGTGTGTGGGAACTCCCTAACAGATACAATGAAGGAGAAGTTGGCACCATTGAAGTGATTATTGAAGATAGTCAGGTAAATATATTTACTCTATTCAAAAGTTTCAAAATTTTGCGTGATATAAGCAAGTTCTAAATATATTCAAATAACTGCAGGGCACAAGGTTGCAAGTCTCGATCCCTAAATCCCTGGTGAGCAAGTGGCGGGGTGTCTTGGTTCAGTTTCAAATGTACATTATGACCAACTTCATTGTTGTTGACAACCAAAAGGGTAACATATCAAGGGGAAAGTATTTATTATTCTTCAGTCATAGGACAATCGTCAGTCATGTTGAGAATCCCAGTTTTCCGCTAAATGCTTTTCGATTTAGAACCATCCGTGAGTTACTAAATGCTGAGAAGATCGATGACTCTGCATTGTTTGGTAAGTTGGTTTTATTAAATAGTTGTTCAACTTCTTTCATATTCAAATGCAATGCCTAGCTATGGTTCTCTCAAATGTGTGTACTGTTTATTTTTTTTTTAGACATGATTGGTAAAGTAGTTGGTAAAGAAGATCCAAAAGAGTTGATCACCAGCAAAGGAAAGGAGACTAAACGACTGGCTGTTATCTTGGAGGACCTAGAGTATGTACATTCAACACTATAACAACTATATTTCTGTGCATATGTAGAAATTTCTATTTTCAAAGAGTTAATGTGATGTCTTTTATATTTATAATGTTTCAGAAACAATAGGATTGGATGCACTATATTTGGTGAAATGGTTGACCAGCTACTTCGTCACATGCAAGATGGAAGGGTTGAGCCACTAATAGTTGTGGTCCAGTATTTTAAGGCAACCAGATGGAATGGCAAGACATCTGTCCAAAGCCATTTTGACATTTCACAGCTGCACATAGACTCCAACCTTAAAGATGTTGCTGAATTTAGGAGCAGGTTAGTTGAGTCTATCTTATATAATCACTAAAGTGGCTTGCTTTTATACTTTGTATGAAAAATTCTGTGGTCTATATGTATATTTGTTGATGAAGTTGATGATCCTTTTGAACCAATGTGTAGGCTGCTTGGCGGTGAACCATCATCCTCTGTGAGGATTAGTCAAGTTCCATAAAAAATAGCTTGGTCAGGGGTTGAGGAGCTTAAACAAGGTGCTGTGTCAGTGAAAACAATTGAAGAAGTCCTTATCCAACATGAGGTAATCACAACTATGTTTTTTCAAATTTTTGTTGCCCAATGTCTATTTAGATTGGTTGCTGATGCAAAAATACTTGACATTTTAATATGGCTTAATAGGAAGGTCCAGCTTGGATTGCTGCAAGTATTGTTGCGATTAATGTTACGAAGGATGATTGGTTCTATAAATCATGTAGAAAATGTCCAAAGAAAGTAGAAACTCCTATTGGAAACAGATATGAATGTAGGAAGTGTGGCCATACACATGGATCTGCAGCCCTAAGGTTCTTTTGTATAATATTTGTATGGAACTTTTTAAATAAATACATGTTCATTTGTATTTTGTTTGTATTATAGGTTCAAAGTCGAGGTGATGGTTTTTGATGGAACCGGTAGCATCCGATTGCTACTATGGGACAAGGAAACAAGTATGCTATGTGAGAAGAGAGCTGAATAGATTATGGAGGACGATGTAAGCACCTATTGTTATTCTTAAGAATTGCTATCTATAAGCTATATAGCAAGAGTGAAGTGTTTTATTTGTGTACAGGTTATAGTGGGAGATGAATATCCCAAAACACTTGATAACATGATGGAAAAAAGAGTCCTTTTCAAGATAAATATCAAAGAAGCCAACATTAATCAATTTGATCATGTGTACACGGTTATGAAAATCTGTGATGATGAGGATATCATTGACAAAAATCTTCCCAAAGAGTTGTCTACTAATCTTCCGAGTAATGTCAGTGTAAGTTCTTTAAACAATTTAGTGCTACCGATAAGTGTATATTCTTATACATGGTCAATTCACTGTAACATCTAAGCAGACCAATTCATTCCCTAAACACAGGAAGATGGCTGCAACAACTATTTGGAAATTTCAGAAAATGTGGCTAATCTTAAAACTGATTGTGATACTGAGTCTTCTATGGTATGTTCAAAATATCTATTTTCTTTTATATTGTTACAAACAAGTGCAGATTTCTTGACAGCTTTTAAGATGAACTGTTTAACCTGATAGTTTTCTGTTATTTATGTGTTATAGGATGTTGTGGAGGAGTGCATCTCATCCCTCAAGTACAAAACACCATCCAAAAATATTACCAATGGATTGAAGAATTCTCCTCTAAGTCTGAATGAAGATGAGGAAGAAGGCCAGCTATCAACCAACAGGTTCAGTAGGAAGATGGGAAAGAGACAGAAATGTGTTAACCTTGATGCAGATATATGAGTAATTGAAAATTTGATTTATATTTTGAGTAGTAAAAGAAACTCTATTGCAGTCACCTAATTATGTGTTTTGTAATTGTATGACTTTCTTATTATCTTTTTATCATGTAAGACTTGGTTAGTCAGGTGGCATTCAATTTATGATGAACTTACCTAATTATGTGTTTTGTAATTCTATGACTTTCTTATTATCTTTTTATCATGTAAGACTTGGTTAGTCAGGTGGCATTCAATTTATGATGAACTTACTTTAGAAACTTGATTGATTCCTAATTTTATTTCTAAATACTTTGCTTTGTTTTGACATGGTCAGTAAGTACCTGTATATACACCTTAAAAGAATTGTTTTTAGTAAGAATTCTTCTGAATGAATTTAATCATCTAATGTATACTATGGCTAATTTCGGTATATACACCAACTAAAATTGTTTCACATGGTTAGAAATAAACTATGTACACATCAGAGTAAAAAGAAGTATGCATTCACTATGAAATTTTGATATGGCCCGTACAACTACTTAGATAATAGTGTGAAATATGTATGAAATGCTAGATGTATTTTACACGTGATATTAGAACAAAAAGTAGATAAGGATAAAAAGATCATTTAAATACAATTACATTCTTATCTTATAACACTAATAGAATTTAATTTAATAGAAAAGATGGTCAGGTAGAATATAAAGCAATATCCTGCTGAAATACATAAACTATCTATTTATGATGGACTATGTTACGCAAATTTTTATAGGTGAAAGGATACATATAATTCAGTTTCATATTAAATTTCTAACTTATATGTATCTTTACTAAAGTGGGTTCACTAAATATGGTTTGAGTTGTACCCAAGTGATTAAATATGTTTTTTGTTTAATAGATATATTAAATGAAATAAATATGCCATAAATTGGAACATAGTGAAATGTGACCTTTATGAACTTATTTGTTAGGGATATTGACAAATAATTAATCTGATTTAAGCTATTTAATATACTAACTTTGGCAATAGAGGTAAAATTTTTGAAATGAGAACTATCTATATGTTAAATTTAACCCAATTTCAAAACAATGAATATAAATATTTAAAATGTAACTATCAGAGTTTTATTATCAATGAAGAAATTCGTTGGTCACATGATCAATTTTAATTTATAGTATAAGAGATATTACGTAAAGTATAGACCCTAAAGCTTTTTCTGAAATATAGCCACAGTATACAATAAAAAAAGCTAACTTTATTTCAAGTAATCCCTGTGTACATTACGTGAAAAAGAAAGGTCAAAACATGTTAAACCAGATACAATGAAAAAAAGCATGATGGATACTCTGATAATTTTTCTAGGCTATAGACACAGTATAGATAGTAAAAGATAAATTTATTAATTGTTATTATAATCAAGTCCTCCCTATGTACATTGCGTAAAGAAGAAGCGTCTTCAATATGTTAAAAAACTTAACAAAGCAGTGTTAAATGAGGTTATCGATGTACATGTTTTTAATATACATTACCATATATTGCTAACAAATAACACCACATATTAAAGTAATATTGTTGATACCACTTTTGGCATTTATAAAATGTCAACTAAGACAGTCTACCGCTGAACCTATGGTCAATAATCGGATAGCTTTTAATGAGCTATGATAGTTGTGTAAAGTGCTATTGATTTTACATAGTAATATATATTATTCGAAATTTTCAAAGCTTGGAGTTTATCTAAAAGGATGAAAGTTAAATAAAGCCAACCCCTATTAACTGCATATCTTAGGTTCAGGAGGATATCACGCGATGCTATATGACCCAGTAGTTAATTTATTTTTGTTAAAATAACCTTCTCAGACTAATATAAAATGTTACACATTAAATAAGTTTTGTGTTTACAAATTTTGTGTTTATCATTTATCTATCATCCATTACAACTTACAAGGACCAACTAAATAAAGACTTAGCTTAGATAGGTATGGTCAGAATCGTAGGAATTCATATACTCTTTTTAATCCCAAGTCTCTTCAAAATCACAGCAAAATGGGTATTTTCAAATTTGGCTTTTTCAATCGTTGCATTGCAAATAAAAACATTAAATATATTAGGAAATTACAATCATGATTGTGATAAGGAAGAATTGAAAAAAAGATTTAATAAGTACATGACAATTTTAATCATCCTAATTCAATATTGAAATATCGGATCATGTATATTGATAATTCAACCATTAAATGCATTAGCATAGCACGTACTAAATAGAGTTATTAACATAGAAATTTAAATTAAATCTAAATGTAATTTGACGGAAGAAAGAATTGTAAAAATTTATTGTAAGTCATTCTCACTGATAATTTACAATAGGTGAAATACTTGCAGTTAAAGCAGATATAATTTTTACATAAAAAAGTGAATAAGATTGATAAGACAAAAGTCTCTCAGGAGTAGAATATTTCAAATGTATCTCATAGGAACTACATCCAAGATGAATTAGTTATTCACAAAATGGGAATATATATATAAATAGCAAAGATATCTAGCAATGGGCCACATTATGTCTTATATCCACTAAAGCAACTCCATGGAATATTAATACAGCATCACATCAGTCAATATAGGATGAATGCATTCTAAATCATTTTTTGAAGTTGTATATATTTAAAATAAATTGTCAATTGTATAATGTTCCGGTAAAATTCATGATATAGCTACACGAGTATATAGTCATGTATTTGCCCATTTCATAAATTATTTTATTATACAGATGGGAAAATGTCAGATATTTTGTTTTTAAAAATTTAAACTACTAAAAAATCAAAACTTATAAAAATATTATGTGTGATTCCAAATGGCTCTACTGAATACTTTTTGACCGTTGAACATGGCTTGAAAATATTATTTTCTATAAAAAATTGCTTTAAAAGTTGATCTCCTAATATAGTTGCAGAGTATGTATTTGATAATGTCTTACTTTTTATGGTTTGCATAAAGTTATGAATAATATTGAAAAGTGATACTTATACTCGGAAGGAATATCAACCATAAGGATGATATAGGCACTACATTCAAGGTGCACCAATCAATCACAAAATTTGTATAGATATCTATAGTAGACCGATATATTATTACTGAAAAAAATGATTAAAATATAATATAAAGTTATAAGTAATATACTCAGATATGCCTTCTAACTACTTCGTTCATACTAAGAAGGTACTGTTCGACATATACTATAAGTCATGGCAGTTAATAAAAAAATGTCCATATTTAGCGTTAATAAAAAAATTATGGTTAGGAGATTAAACTAAGAATAGAATGTGGTAATTTCTATAAAGCTTATATCCATAATAAAAATCACATATTTTCAAAGGATAAAATATTAGATTTTCTGTATTATATTTGTCTTTGTAATGTTGGTAAAAAATAAGTTCAGGTACAAAAATTTAGATATTTTAAAAGATGAATGAAACACTTCTATAAGAATCATCAGTTATTATGTATATAGGTGCATGTGCCACCTTTTATTGATGTTTAAATATAACATATAAAAGAGAACAGCACAACGCCATAATTTCTTCTTAATTAGGATATTCATTTATAAATGTCATTTACGGCCTTATGGATGAATCCACCAAAAAATCTATTACTAATCATTTGTCTAACCTAGCTAAAAGCCTTTTCAAAATCATTTCTAATATGAGTGACATTACACACAAGAGAGTCCCCCTTCCCCATATCAACGATGAATTGTTGTGGAAGATTTTCAGCAAGTCTCATCATAAAACTGTTGGGAAGTGCAGAATGCTGAGCAAAAAATGGAGGCACAAGCTATCGAGCCCATACTTTGTCAAACAACATTTCATGGAGAACAAGCTCAGGGATAAGCGAATGATCATTGGGGTTGGTTATCTTCCTTTTGATGAAAAATCTAATTGGTTTCTGTGCGTTGATGTTGCAAGCGGACAACAGTTCGATTTCAACATTCCTATACCCATAGACAACTTTGGCTATTATGTTCTCATTGGTTCTGACCAGGGCAACATTTGTCTGAAGTTTTCACAAGGTGGCTTCAACTCTACACTTATGATATTGAATCCTCTCACCAGGAGGATGGCTTTTGTTACTGACAAGGCTAGGAAGCATTGCTCACATGCGGTCTCTCTATATGCTTTTGGTTATGTGCTTGATACCATTGAGTATCGCATAGTGCATGTTTACAAGAAGCACTACAAAGACAAAGTACTCTCATGGACTCTCTACAATTCTTACGAAGCAGAGTGGACCTACTCCGGTAATTTCCAAACCAAGACTCAAAAACTTGGCCCAAAGAATATTGTAGACAAAGGTGTTGTCTATTGGATAGGTTGGGAAGGGGTTAGATTTGAAGAACCAACCTCTATAATCACTTTCTCTCTGCAGAGCAGATTATTTTCTGAAGTTAATGTTCCACATGAAGTGAGATCATCAAATAATTCACTCACAAACTTCAATAATGGCGTTGGTTTCATATCATATAACAATATTGGATTCACAAGGGAGGTTGTTGTCTGGGAAATCACTCCCAAAGCTAATGATAAACTTGGGTGGGAGAAAATGATCAAGGTATCGAGAATTGGTATCCCATACAACCCAACTATCTTTGTGGGAAAGGACATTATTTCTGTTATGGAGTTTCGGGGTAGCTTTGGGAGTGCGAATGACTCTGAGAGCACAGATCTTCTTATATAAAGATTTAAGTTCATGACTGCCCGCAGGAAGCATCTTCTCCATAGGAACTGGAACGAGAATGTTTATGTTAAGTCTATTTCTATGCACTTGCAAGGACTCTATCCAGTTTGAATCACTTCCAGAAACCTCCTCCATATATTAGTGTGTTCTACTCTACTATTCTATGTGTGTGTAATTTGGAGTTAAATGTTTATGGCAATGTTTTTAATTTTTATTATGGTTCTCAATTTCATGTTTTGAGCCAGTTTTGTTTTACAGTTTGTTCACGTAAGAGTAATGCTTCACCAATATTAAGTAAACTGCTACCTTTTGTTAGTAATCCAGCCTTATAAAAGGGTTAATGAAGTCTGCCAAACAATGTGCAGCCTGTGTTGATGGAATATATGCATGTGTATACTACAACTAAAAAATTATGCAAACAAGTTTTCATTCTCATTGGGACTTTAGAAAAGTATTTCTGTATTCTGGACCTTAATATGTTGTCAAAAGTTAAATTAACATCATGAAGAGATAACTATCTCTTAATCAGCCTCACATCCCAAACAGTTGACGATGTCTTTATATATAAAAACCAATTAAAATAGCAAAATAAACTTCATAAAATTGATATAACAAATCCATTACATAGATTATAAAAAATATAGAATGAACCTCTGTTAATTTAAAGGAATTCAGGCCATCAGATGTGCAATATATATACTTAGAAAAAGGAGGTTAATAACCTATAGGATTTATGAGGATAAACCATTCTCAACAGGCATCTATATGGTTTTCCATAATATGGATTCGCATCTTGCCATTAAAACTCTATGCAATACTTATAAAACCTTTAAACATCTTTTAAATATATAAACAAATTAGTAATGTCAATTATAATTTGACTCGAGCAAAAAGTAAAATTTCATTTGATTATCTAAATTAGCTTATTAAGGAGTATCATACTTTATGTCACCGAACGGTTTTTTATTCCTACCAATAGCTATTACCAATACTCAATAATAAGTTAGTGGTATCAATTAAAATCACCTATGCCATCAGGTGATAGAACTTGGTCACTTGAAGCAAAAAATCTCACAAATACCAAGAAAGTTCCATCATATTATCTACCCGATTACCCCTCATGTAATACTAACAAAAAAAAGTTTGTGAACATTGGTTTTTTAAGTCAATTATCAACACTGGCTTAACATGGAGAATATACAAAAGATGGAAAAAGCAAATGCTTCCATAGCAAGAAGAGAAAGGAGAGCTATTATTGAAGAGAAGAGGAAGAAGGCAAGGATATCAAACGAAGTTCACACTGGTTCTCAAAAGGAGTGCAGAAATCCTCTTCAAACAATAAACTTAAACTCAGACACATCCTCTTCAGGTATTATATTTGTGCATAAGCATATGGGTTATTAATGTCATTTATTTTAAAATATACTATGAACAAAACTCAGATTATAGAAGAATGAATACAGAATGCAAAATGATGTTTATTGGTTTAAAAATCGTTAAATCTTTAGGTTCATTACATGGCCAGCTGACAAAGTACATATTGTGTTCGGATATGTCAAACTTTCTAAGAGGATAATATAATTGGTATATTTGGTTTCAGGAGAAATACATACATATTTAAAAAACAAGAGGAAAGTTGATGTGTCGAATCTGTATGATAATATTAGGACACCAACAAAGAAGATAATGGGACCGATAATATCTCGAGATAGTGAACTAAATCATATGATGGGAACTCCTTTGTCAAGTAATAACTAATACTCTTACTAAATAATAACTTTATACTTTGACACCATGGAAATTGCTAATACATTTAAGCCATGCGCGTCCGATTCAATCAGGTTCCATACAACTATATAAAAATTACCTTGCAGGAAAAGAGAATAATATTTATTGGAAAAATGGTGACACAAGCATACAAACTTCCATAAGGTTAGAAGGCACGGTCAACAACGAACCTAATTTGGGTTTTCCTGTAGAAAGAAATCTAGCAAGCAAGACACCTGACTCGAGAGGTATTTTATATTAGCAAAAATAATATTCAGGTTGTTTTGATAAATCTACTTCTATGATACAAAGACCATCATTAACTCATGGTGGTTGTTGTAGTTACAATCATTTATATCTTGACAATACTTTTCATACATTATAACTGAAAATGCAATTACTGTACATTATCATTAAGCAAAGTAGTTAATACTTCAAATCTACATAGATGATGCCAAGAATGCCAGACGAGAGAGAGCTTTGAAACTAGCTGGAAAAAGGCAAACCATTCATAAAAAATCTGCGGGAGGTATTCCACTATTGTTTTCAAAGCTTAATAGACAAGTGTATTTGCAAATAAGAGGGCGATAATAAATATCTGTATTTTTAGGCAGGAGAGATTCTAGCATTATTGAACTAGACTTGAGCTCAATAACAAGTACACAAGAAGTTAGTCTCGATCAAAGTACAAATCCAGACATAGGGAAAATGAACAATATGGAGGTTAATTCATTTCGGTGCAGCAATGAGTTTTCAGGCAATTCAATTTTTTTAATATATGTTTAGTGGTTTTATATTATATATATGATCTTTGATTAAATTGTACTTAGTCTAGAATTTGAATAATATACTATATTTATATTGACCCAGTAGAGCAAAGGAAGTTTATTAGGGGACCAACGACATCGCCACCAGCTGTAGGATCCAACACACGAACACTACAAGCTGGAAAAGGTATTAGAAGTTTTTCAACATGAGTAAAATTAAAAGTTTTGTTATGTTTATATCTCACTTTATATAGCATTGCTAAACAGATACAAGTATTATAAGACTGTTGAAAAACAAGCCCAAAACAACACATAACAATGCAAGCTCAGGTGCAGTGACTTTGGCTATTTTAGTATAAGATAGTGAATTTTGTCTAGAATACTATGTAATATGTTAATTATTTGTTTATAGGTCCTGAATACTTGAGCATTGGAGATCCAATGCATCAATGTGAGTATTGTAATGCACTCTTTTGGTATGATGAACGCACAAACAAGCACTACAAAGCAACTGAACCTAAATACACAAATTGTTGCAAAGGAGGCCAAGTTCAAATACCCCATTTACAAGATGCTCCAAAGGAACTATACAATTTGTTGTATGAAGATAGTCCTAAAAGCAAGCACTTTCGTGACAACATTAGAGCTTATAATAACATGTTCCAATTCACTTCAATGGGTGCAAAGATAGACCGAAGCATCAATCGCAGCAAAGGACCGGCTACCTTCATTCTTTGTGGAGAAAATTATCACTTGATGGGTAGCCTCATACCACCAGAAGGCAATGTCGCCAAGTTTGCTCAGCTATATGTGTATGATACACAGAATGAAATCCAGAATCGTATGAACATTTTCAGGTTTGTAACAAAATACTAAAATTTAACGACAAATTCCTGTTAGGATTCTATAATGGAGAGTATAGAGACTTCTTATTTAGAAAATGTTAAATATCTTATGTACATTGTTGTTGGTGTACAGCAGAGCAGAAAACCAGTTAATTTATGAAGATATTGTAAAGGATTTAAAGAAGATGCTAGACGAGCACAATGTCCTGGTAAAGGCCTTTCGTATGGTTAGGGAGACGATGAGAGTTGACTCACGTAATTCTGTGAAGCTTAGGCTCTTGGGTAAAAGGGGTAAGGATGGTAGACGCTATAATCTTCCGTCAACAAATGAGATTGCTGCATTAATAGTGGGTGATTTTGATATTGATAAGAATGACAGAGACATTGTCGTAGAGACACAGACTGGGAAATTACAACGGATTAATCAACTTAATCCAGCTTATCTTGGATTACAATACCCTCTTTTATTTCCTTATGGTGAGGATGGTTTCAAGGAAGATATCTCTCTCAGCAAACCTACATCTAATGATGGAAAAGGGAGACAACACATGTCTATGAGAGATTTTTTTGCTTTTAGAATACAAGAGAGACTAGCAGATGGATCTCCATTGTTGTATTCAAGGAGGCTCTTCCAACAGTTCTTGGTGGATGCTTATTCAATGATTGAATCATCTAGATTGAATTATATACGTCATAATCAAGACAAATTTAGATGTGAAATGTACAAACGAATAAAAGATGCTGTTTTGAATGGTGAAACTACACCCTCATGTAAAGGGAAGCGAATTATACTACCTTCTTCATTTACTGGTGGTCCTAGGTATATGATACAGAATTATCAAGATGCAATGGCAATTTGCAAAGTTGTGGGTTATCCAGACCTATTTATTACATTTACATGTAATCCTAAATGGCCAGAGCTTGAAGATTTTTTTGACAATAGAGAACTACGTGCAGAAGATAGACCAAACATGGTTTGCAGGGCTTTTAAGGTGAAGTTGGATTGTCTTATCAAGGACATCAAAGCAAATCGCATTTTTGGGAGGGTTAGTGCAGGTGACTCACTGACTATACTCCAAATTATATTTTTTTAGCAACTTTATTTTACACCTGTTTATAAATATAGGGTTAATTTTGATATGCAGAACCTGAAAAATAGAGATATTTTTCTATGAATATAAACCTTTTATTTGAGCAAGTTATATGTCTTTTGCATTAAAATGTGATCATATTGAAAGTGAATAGAGTGCTTTAGAGCAGTTTAGATGCAGTCACATGTTAATTTATTAATGAGTGATGATTTTTATCCATTTCATAGCTTATAATAATGAGTCATTAGCTATTAGATAAACAATCATTATACCAAGTAAAGGCTGACATAATAAATTTTTATATTTTTAGTGGTGTACACGATTGAATTCCAAAAACGCGGATTGCCTCATGCCCACATACTAATTTTCCTACACCCAGATGATAAGTATCCCACTGGAGAAGAGATAGACCAGATTATTTCAGCTGAGATTCCAGATAGAGAAAAAGATCCTGTTTATTTTGATGCCGTTGAAAAACATATGATGCATGGTCCATGTGGCAATTTTAGAAAACAATCACCGTGCATGGAAAATGGAAAATGCATAAGGCACTTTCCAAAAAGATTTGTTGATGAGACAACAGTTGATGAAGATGGCTATCCATTATACAGGCGCAGAGATGATGGGAGGATTATTAATAAAAGTGGTGTTGATCTCGATAACCGTTACGTAGTCCCACATAATAGGTTTTTGCTGCTGAGGTATGGTGCACACATTAATGTTGAGTGGTGTAATCAATCGAGATCAATTAAATATTTGTTTAAGTATGTGAATAAAGGGAATGATCGTGTAACTACTGCATTTTACAAAAGTGTTGGTGAAGACGTAGAAAGTGATGAAATCGATGAGATTAGTATGTACTATGATTGTAGATACATATCTCCATGTGAAGCAGTTTGGAGGATTTTCGGTTATAGCATTCACTATAGAGATCCTTCAGTCGTTAGGTTGGGGTTTCATTTGCCGGATGAGCAAAATGTGATATTCAAAGACCATGACAACTTAGATGAGGTAGCTAGAGAGGCTCCGGTAAAGGAATCTATGTTTCTTGGTTGGTTTGAAGCAAATAAAGAATATCGAGAGGCTAGGTCCCTAACATTTGCTGAGCTTCCTACTAAGTTTGTATGGAAAGCCCAAGAACGGATATGGGTTCCACGAAAATCGCATGCAGTCATTGGAAGAATTTTTTTTGTGCCTCCTGGATCTGGTGAAATTTACTATTTAAGACTACTGTTGAATTTAGTCAAAGTCCCTACTTGCTATGAAGATATTAGAACTGTTGATGGAACTGTGTACTCAACTTTCAGAGATACATGTTATGCACGTGGCCTTTTAGATGATGACAGAGAATATATTGATGCAATACAAGAAGCAAATAATTGGGGTTCCGGAGAATATTTGAGAAAATTGTTTGCAACACTTTTGTTTTCAAATTCTATGACAAGGCCAGAATATGTATGGGACAACACGTGGCATATTTTATCTGATGATATTCTACATAGGCAAAAGAGAATTCTTGACAATCCAGGTATTTTAAAGTTGATTTACCCCTAATTTATCTGACATACTATTAATTTGTACATAATACAACTGGCCAATACATATTAATAGGTCGGATTAGGTTTATAATGTTGTTTTGGTTGGTTTATTACATTAGTGTTTGGTTAAAAAAATGTATTATAGAATAAAAGAGTGGTAATAGAGAATAAAAAGTTCTCATGATATAAAAATTTAGTTGAACAAAGTCTAATTTTTTTTGTAAACTAGGCATTAACAATGACTACTTCATACGAGACAGTAAGATTTTATGATCGAAAAGAAATTATTATCAACAATGTTTGTTCATATTTAGAATGTATACAATCAATATTAATGTAAAGAAATAGAAGGAAAAAGATATTTTACTCTGTATAACTACTCAAAAAGTTAAATTACCATTTAATGTGTTTATGAATATGAAATCATGTATATTGTAAAATGATAATAATTTGAAAAGTGATCTTGATAGTAGTTTCTTCTATGTGTTTTTACACATTTAACTCTCTCCATTACGTTGGTGTCTTTCACAGATTTAAGTTTAACAGAGCAGGAATTGAAGGATCTAACTCTTATAGATATTGAGAATAAATTGAAGACTTACAACAAGAGTCTAAAAGAGTTCTCTTCCATGCCATTTCCAGATATGGAAATGTGTTCCTCTCATTTGGTTTCAAGCGGCATCAATCGGTTAATTTCTGATGAGCAACAATATGATAGACACAGATTAGCTGATGAACATAGCCTTTATTTACAACAGCTGACAGATGAACAACACCATGTTTATGATAGGATTATGCAATCTGTCAATGATGGAGTAGGTGGTGTTTACTTTTTATATGGATATGGTGGAACAGGAAAAACTTTTGTTTGGAAGACATTGGCATCAGGGTTAAGATCAAGAGGTCAAATTGTCTTGACGGTGGCTTCAAGTGGCATAGCTGCTTTGTTATTACCGGGTGGTAGAACAGCTCATTCAAGATTTGCAATACCACTTAATGTTGATGAGTTTTCCACTTGCAATATAAAACAGGGCAGTGCATTGGCAGAATTGATCATAAAAACAAAACTTATTATTTGGGATGAAGCTCCCATGGTCAATAAGCATTGTATAGAAGCACTTGATAGGACAATGCGAGATTTATTGAGATTCAAGAATGTTCATAGTGAAGAGCAACCTTTTGGAGGGAAAACAATTGTGTTTGGTGGTGACTTTAGACAGATACTCCCTGTTATACCCAAAGGAAGCAGGCAGGATATTGTGAATGCGACTATCAATTCATCCTACATTTGGAATAGTTGCAACATGTTGAAACTAACAAGAAATATGCGGCTACAAGCGGATGATGCTAATGTACATTCGTCTGAGTTAAAGGATTTTGCAGAATGGATACTAAGCATTGGCGATGGTAAATGCGGGGAGTCTAAAGATGGAATTGATACAATTCAAATTCCCAATGACATTCTGATAAAAGAATGGGAGGATCCTATAGCTGCTATATGTAGAGCAATTTATCCCGAGATGTTTTGGCCTTCAAATTCTGTCTATGAAGTCGAAGATCGAGCTATCCTTGCCCCAACATTGCAAATAGTAGATGAGATTAACCGATACATGATGAGTTTAAATCCACGTGAATCACAAACATACTATAGTTCTGACAAAGCATGTCCAACAGAGCCATCTAATGAGTTAATCGCATCAATACACACTCCAGAATTTCTAAACACAATTAGGTGTTCGGGGATTCCAAACCATGAGTTGACAGTCAAGGTAGGAACACCTATCATGTTACTACGGAATATTGATCACTCGGCTGGATTATGCAATGGAACCCGATTGGTGATAACAAAGCTAGGAAAACACATTATTGAAGCTAAAAGCATGACAGGAAAGAATGCTGGTCAGAAAGTTTTTATTCCAAGGATGACCCTTAGTCCATCTGACCATAGAATGCCATTCAAGTTTCAACGCAGACAGTTCCCTATAATGGTATCCTATGCCATGACAATTAATAAGAGTCAAGGACAATCCTTATCAAAAGTTGGATTGATTTTAAAGAAGCCTGTTTTTACCCACGGACAATTGTATGTGGCTATTTCGAGAGTTACAAATAAATATGATAAATAAACATTTCAAATTTAAAAGTGATTATTTACACTTCAAAGTTACAATAAATTTATCCAGATGATAAGTTTTGGCAAAATATCATTACAAAACCATCTCTATGTAAAATTGTATTATTTTAGATGGAAGCAATATCCCTAAAAAATCTCTTACATTATCAGTTGTTTGAACATATGAGATTTCACAAATTGGATGAAGCTAAATAGAAACATAGAAGCATATAAAAAGGCAAATAGATAAAAGTATGCAAAACAATTAAGCCAACTGCCATTATCATGTATAACAGATAAAAAGGCAAATCAATAAACATATAATCATACAACTGTAATAAAAACTATCAACTATACTCACAAAAAAACATCATGTTCTTATATTGTTTACTTTTTAATTACCTCATAGTATGAAGCTTCTGTCATGAGTGGTCACCACTTTGTTAACAAAACTTTATCTACAATCTTGCCAATTTTCATCTAAATATCATCCTATCCACCATTGTCAGGAGCAGGACTCTCCACACAAATTAAGAGGGAAACACGTAATAAAAGTAAAAAAAAAAATTATATAAAATTTATAGAAACATTAACAATAGATTTAATTTAATTTGTTAAATTTAAAGATGGAGGCATAATCTATTAATTTAAACAGATCAAGTTATGCAGGCACATTTTGAGAATCTCACTAACTTACTTATAATCTGGTGAAGAAGTAGATCGACGCAAATCCCATAACCAACCCGTCAAATTCATCAGTATGATCTATAAATTTGCAATATCTCTGCATCAGATAAACTATGTTAGTGAAAACCAACATGTGTAAAACTAAATATATTCAACAGAAACCCAATTTGAAAAATCAAAAACAAAAATAATATAATTTGGTGATCTCCGAAAAAAAGATACACCTGTTATTATTAGAAATAGAACGCTCTTATAATCGGAGACTCTCAAATCAGATCTCATAAGTACCTTTATATTTCAGATGGCTGCTCATGGGGTAAGCTACAAATCTCCTGTGGAATTATGGCGGATGGCATGGTAAAAATATTGCAGAAATTGCATCATCAGCTGCACCGTTATTAGCACCGTCAACACCATCAACGGTAATCCTTTCCTTGACAAGGTCAACAACTCCAAGAAGGAGAAGACCACTGGTGACAAGAAAGTGATCTATTTCTCTTGATTTTTCTTAATGCGTGTAATTAGTGACGAGAACTTCTGATCTAAATCCACTAAGACTCAAGAACTATAGTTCCTGATCTGATCCAACTTTCTAACTCTTGAGCATCCCAAGTTCCCAACTCTCCTGACTGTTTAATATTCTAACCTATTAAAAGTTGCATTTTTTTTCTTGATTGGTGAAAAATTAGGTGCCAATTTAAATTTGAATGGTAGTAATAGTAAATGTGTGTATATCTGTATATACAAGTGGGAGTGGAAGAGAGAAAGATACGTTTTTTTATTATTATTAAAATGTTTTATTCATGACAATAAGTTTCAAAATGATTTTTAAGCGGGAGTTATGATCTTCTCTAATTCAATTAGTATATATAGTATTATAATAAATTTAAATATTTAGTTCACCAATTATTAGAAAGTCATAATATAGTTATCAAACAAAAAAATAAATTAAAAAAATTAAAATATATTTTTTATTTTTAAAATATGTAAATTTTTTTAAAAAAAATTTATTTTATTTTAATTTATTTTTATATCAACAATTTTTAATTTACATTAAATATATTCTTAATTACTATTTTTTTATTAAATTTTGAACTAATTTAACAAAAAGTTAACAAAAATAATTCTTAACACAAGTTAATCAAATATGGTTGTCATATATTATTATTGGATAGATCATAATTTTTTTAAAAATTTTAATTGTCAAGTCTATACTTTTAAGATAAAATTAAAATAAATTAAAATTTTAAATATTTGATTAACTTTTAAAAAAATTTAAAAATAAAAAATACATTTTACTCTTATTAAAATATATCAACTTAAAAATTATTTTTTTTTAGTTGACGTAACAAAAAGCTTATAATTCTTTTGAATAATTATTTCTTATTAAATATTAAAATTATTTCAAATACAAAAATCTACTGTCCTTTAATTTTTTTTCAAATGATACATGTGCAATAACGTTAACTAATATTTTCAAATTGTTAATTATTTTATTAATATACTTTATATAAATTAGACCATTTACTTGAATGAATTTTCTATGAATCGAAATCATCGATCTAACGAATATTTTAATGCATACATTATACCAATTATTAACTTATACGAAATAATATTTAATTTGGAGTCAATTTTGAGTCATTGTTTTTAAAATTTATTCTTATTAAATCATATCATTCCATTTCACAATTTATTTATATATTTATATATATAATAATTCAATTATATAATACGATAAATAGTTAAATACACAAACCGCGCATAGCGCGGGCACTAGACTAGTCTGTTTTACAAAATGGTCGCAGGCTGAACCGCTGAAGCACACTGAGAAGGGAAAGAGAGTGAATCTTGTTGCCATAAAAAAAAAAAAAAAAAAGAAAAATGGCTTGGAAATGTCAGATTTGACTCCACTTTGAAGAAAGTGGTGCCATTATATATACGGTCCACATTGGCCAATAATAGTGATAGCCACAATTAAGGATAATGTTGAAAATGAATTTTGACAACCAATTATATATGGGCTATGTTCCCTTCTTAAATTTGCAAACGAATCAACATTTCGAATTTGGAAAGGAGAAAGTTCTCTGCCTCTGAAATGTCTGTTGGGAGATCCATTTATTATTTATCATGGTCTGCGGCAAAAGTTAGAACTTAATTAGAACCACGGATAGATTTGTTGCACTATTTTCTTATCTTTATCCCATGCAAAATTGGGGTTGACTTTCTATATAATGCATAGCATAACGTTTGATAACTAAGCAAAAGTGGTTTCTTGTGGGGAAAAAGCTACAACATTTATTGTTGTTGATATAGGCGTTATAAATCGGCATAAACGGCATAAATTGGTGACTGAAGTTACAGGATCAGTTATCAATAAATGGTTGTCTAAATAAAAATATTTTTATACATTATTAATTTCTATAAAAAAGGAAATATTCAAAATATAATTATTGGATACTCCATCCTATAAAAAGAGAGGCAAGACATTTTTATATTCAAGTATATTGAGATAATTTATATACTAATTTGATCGTTAGAATGTCTTTTATAAGTATCCGCACTCCTATGTGTACTCTAAGCCAAGATATAACTCTCCAAGAGAAGAAAGTTCGAATTTGGTCATTAAAAAACAAGATTCATCCTGTTAATTTATAGTTTGACCACACAAGAATAGTTGTTATTAAAGTATTATTATTTAGAGAAAGTATAAAAATTAATTTTTAATTAGTAAATATTAATCAATTTGAAAATTTAAGTTTATAATTTATAATTTAAGATTAATTATTTATAATTTAGAATTTAAAATTTAAAATAAATAAAATAATTTGAAAATTGATTGATGTTAATTAAAAAAATTAAATACTTAATATTATTCTATTATTTATTATAGTATTGTTGTCTTTTTAAATTAATTATATAAATCGCATTTTAAACATGAATTATTGACAAGCGAAACAACATTAGTAAGTCAATGAATTATAACTCAAATGACATAATTTTTTTATATTCATTTAAGAAATCGCGGGTTCAAGTTTCTCTATTTTTGATAAATAAAAAAAAAGAAAAAACAACATTAGTAAAACAATTCTTTCAAATAATAATGCTTTTTCATGTTTGAAATCAGATACTATACTCTCATCAGTGATCAAAACAAGTTATGCTAACATTGCTTTTAATTTAAGATATATATAAATATATATATCAAAATTAATTACCAAATTAATTATTATATATTTCAATATTTGTATATAAATATATATGGTATTTAACTTATTTTTAATGTGCATTTTGTATTTCAATATATATTTTATACGAGCGAGTGATTTAGTGACTGATTTTTAATGTGTCTATAGCATAGATTGAGACAAATTTTGAGACCATTAACATATTCGAAAAAGTATATATAAAGGAAAAGTAACTAATACACTTGGTAGTTATGTTAAGAGTGGCAATATTCTATAGGTTGTTAAAGATTGTTAAGCTTGATTCTTGAGCAAGCTTCTTGGTTAGTCACAACCTCTAAATACTAGTCTCTCCTCTGTAGTGTGTAATGCGCATTCAATCATATCATACATTTCTTCATTTAATTTTCTTATTATCATTGATTCTTCACCAAGAAAACTGTTATTTTTCTTTAGTTTTTGAAAACACTCAAGTTCCTTTCATGGCATCAAGAGTTAGGTTATCTTGATCCATGGATTCATCCATAAATACTGCTACATCAACCAATACCAATCCTCAATAGAATAACAATATTGCTGCAGCTTCTTCATTCATTTTTAAAAAATTTTAGAATTCCATCAGTAACAAACTTAGAGAAAACATTCATAAAATATATAACAATAGGACTTGGCTGCGATCAGGAGCCAGGACCTTAAAGACCATCTTCAATCCTCTTCCACCCCATCTCAATATGCTTCAATGGATGATCAGATTGTTGGAATTGAAAATCAGATTTATAAGAGGTGGAGGCAAGAAGATTACAACATCATCTCCTTCTTTCTTGACTCAATGGACGATGGATTCATCACCAACAAAATGTTGGATTGCATGTTTGCACATCAGACTTGGCGCAAGGTTGAGGAGTATTTTGTAGAATCAACTAAGTACAAGATTAAACAATTCAAAGCTCAACAAGAAATTAGCTCTAAGTGCTTTAAATTATATCTGAAAAATAAAAAAAATCATTGATTCTCTCAAAACAACTATTCTTGCGGGATTAAATGAATATTACCAAATACTGATTTCAAAAATTTCTTCAAAGAGTGAGAATTTTATTAGACATACGGCATCAACGATTAGGATATATGCCAATGCTAAGATTGTTAGACATATTCTGACTCAATGTAGTGATTCAATAAATAAGATTCAATCTTCTTCTTTCAATGGTGTTTGTGATAATTGTGTTAGAGCTAAAATGCATACCTTGTCATTCGTTAGTTCTATTATTGTTTAGAGAAAGTATAGGGAGCCAATGGCTTAAGCGTACAATGCGTACAATGGAGGTTTAGGAAGTATTAGAGATATAATCATTAGTGTTACATTGTCTTATCAGGTTACGCTTTTGGGATGAGTGGTTTCATGATATGACATTAGAGTTCTAGATTTGTAAGGTTAAGGGTTCGATTCTTGGTGAATCCCAAAATTAGTTTAAGTTTTTGGGATGAGTGGTTTTATGACATGAGATGTTTATTTATCCTGGTATCCGGATGGTTATTCTGGATAATATGGGTGATTCGGATGGTTATTCTGGATAGTATGGGTGATGTTCATTCTATTCATGAATCACAGATTTAGCCAATTGTACACTTAGGCCATTGGCTCCCTAGGACTACTCATTTGTTTATCATCTACCTCTTAAAATAGTATATTCTGATGTTTGGGGCCTTTCCCTTGTACTAGTTGATGCTCCCGTGCGCTTGTACAGTTTTATTACATGATATTAAAGATAAATAATTTGATTATGTAATTAAAATGAGTAAATAGGATTAGCTGAAATAAAACAAATTTTATTTCATGCATTTATAAATAATTCAAGAAAAAAATACAGCACAATGTATACATATTAGTTAAACAATGAATGAAAATTAAAATCTTTAGTTTATTTAATATAATACTCACCTAAGATTTTGAGTAAATTGTCTGATTACATTAATTAAATAAAAAATAACAGAGATAATTTTAAAGTATATACTTATACAAATACAAAAAAGACAAATTAAAGCATAATTGTGATAAAAACTAAAAATTACTATGTTATTATGAATTCAAACAAAACACATGTTTTTCAACTAAATATGATATTTGTATATTACATCCATCAATATATTTAATTGAATTGAATTATTCATAACAACAATTGAAAATCAGCAATATCCAAATTCATTCATGAAAACAAAACAAACATAACAGTGAACACTCTTTATTTAAGATATACAACATTACTTAACTTCTCATCCTTATCAACAACCATGTAAGTTTGTTGAAAAATATGAGCAATATAATTAATATTAATAATTAAAAATAAAATAATTACGAATATAAATTTTGTTGTTTAAGGCAATTCTATAATTTTATTTTTTATGTTTACTATATAATTATTATACAGAAATTTTTAACTAAATGAATTAATCAACTAAATTAGTTGATCAACTCAGATGATAATTAGAATCTTAATTAATAATACAAATTTTAAAAGAGAACTAATTTCACACTACTAATTCTTTAAAAGTTCATATATATATATATATATATATATATATATATATATATATATATATATTATTTGAAAATAATAAAGATAACCAGCAAAACTATTTTAATATTTTCCGAACATAATATTTTTAAGTTTAATAATACATGACTTTATTATATTTTTAGTCTCCTTATATAGAGAAAAATCTAGCAAGATAAATTATTAATTGAACATTACTGACATTAGCAAATTGCATTTGAAGTATAACAACTACAAAGTAGTATATATTGACTTTATGCCGATCAATTTGAACAAAAAGAAAAAATTCAAAAATAATATTCATCCATCATAATTTATTTGTAAAACTTAATAGACAATATTCTAAATTCGAATTCTAAATTATTTGTAAATCTCTTTAAAAAAATCAAATTTTTGCCTATTACTCAAACAAATTAAACAAAAGATTAGATGCTTAACTCAAATCTTGAATTAAAAAAAAAAACTTTGTCCAAAATATAATTAGTTAATATATATATCAGAATGATGAAAACTCAAACTGATACAACAACATAGGAATTATAAACACCTTAATAAAAATGAGTCCAATTGGAACAAAGTCCATTAGCCCTTCACCTGTTGGCCTCTCGCAGGAACACAGTAGGTTCAAAAGGCAGGGATACCAAAAAGCTTGACTCTAAACTTAGTTTGAAGAATTGCTTATAAATACAAAATCATATAATTTAAAAAGAACTTGCATACATAAAAATCTAAGAAAAATAAATGATAGCTTCAACAAAGTAAATGTGTTTCGAAAAAATTTTATGAATAAATTATATTTTTTTTTTTTGGATAAAGTTCTAATTTTATTAAGGGGAATATAAGGTATTTCTTTTGATTTTTAACTTTTGTTAAGTGAGTAAGAAATGGCAAGAAACCTCCAAGCCAATATTAAGAGAAAAAGAATTTGTGAAAAATATGAAATTGAAACATTGACATGACGAAAAGAAGCATATTTTATTTTTTTGGTGTATTAGTACTTTTGGCTAATGTAAAATTTATGCATTTTTAAGAAAAAAAATTTTAAATTTTAATCTGAAGATCGTAATAAATTTAAGTAGAGTAATAGACTAAGTAGTAAAAATTATTCTGTTAAAAAAAATGGTGCATACATGATGAAATAATTAATTAGGATGCAAAGAGAAATAAGAGAATAATAGTTACCAAATCTTTTAAACTTTTTGTGCATAAATATCTTTAAAAAACTGCTGAATGAGATTAATATGACAATATCTATATTTACAAAATTGAAATTGTATTTGTTTACAAACAACTAAAAAGGGAATACTAAATCTATAAGCACAATAACTTTCAATACATTCGAGGTTGTAATTTATTTTTTATTTTTAGAGATTAATACAGTAGTGGATATCAATTTTGAAGTTGAGCTACAATTTATCTTTTCTATCGTAACATACATCAATTAAATTTTATAGTAATTTATTGACATAATTTTGATAAATTTAGGGTGAAAGTGAGTTTAGTAATTTTATCTTGTACCTTTGTATTAAGACAAAAACGTACAATTCATGATTGTAATTAGATAAAAGATAGCATATGCGACAGAAAGGATGGAAGACCATAATAAAATAACAGACTAACAGTTATTGGGGTTAGATAAAAAAAATACAATTAAATGAACTAACTGATAATATTTTGATTCATGTAAAGGAATCCGTTAAATTACAATTTGAGAATTGTAATTAAGGTAGGCACTCCAAACTCTAAACGAAGGATCATTAACATTCAAACCTTACTATCAATGAATCAACATTTTAGAATAGTGACATATTGTATAAGAATTTATTTTGAGGACTGAAAAATAGCAAAAAAGAGACCCTAAGAGAAATCAAGAGCTCTGCAATATCTGCACAAGTCACATTCTCAATAGAATCCTCTTCTTTTCTCTTTTCTTTTTTTTTTCCTTTCAGGACTACGTGCCTCCACATATCACGATGACCATAAAGATCAATTTGATCAACCTAAACAAATAGTTACTAAAGTAATACAAATGTTTGAACTTGTGGTGAATAATACTTGCTATTACTATGAGTTATAGAATAATGCTTACTATTACTATGAGTTATAGAATATCTTGTTATATACTATCAGTTGACCAATTATCATACAGTGTATTTAAAAATAAATAAATAATTCAGACATAAAATTCAAGCATCTAATACTATGTTTATTGAATTTTTATTTTCTTCTTTGTTAGGATACAAATAAAACATTCTCTCACAGTCTTGCTATTTATGTGCTTTCTTTCTTCTTTTCTTGTTGCACTTATGAAATCCAGTCTAGTCACATAGTTTCTTTAGAATAAAATATTGGACAAAAAACGAAATATTAAGAAAAAGGAGTAACACATAATATGATAAAAGTTTAATGAGAGTAAACCCAATTAAAAAATAGATAGGGATAATATAATACCTGAAAATATATACTAAAATATCTAGTAACTTGCTCTGCCAAAAGTCTAAAATTAAACTAATTTCAAGGTGTTATAAATTTAAGAGTTTTGAGAAACTATTGAGCAGTTAACATCTTAAACATACGGTGATATATTTGACCCATAATTTGAAAAGCCTAACTTATTATTGCATGATTTTTTTTAAATCAACAATGATGAGAAGACTCTAGAAAAAAAAATTTAAAAAAACAGAAACAATCCAATAATTTAAATAAGTACCCTTAGAACCTTCAAGTTATTGATTTGCTCTGAATAACACATTTTAATTAGTTTATGTCTGTAAAATTAACTTATTAACTGTAGAAAAAAAATTCTAAAAACTCTCAACACACAAATAGGAACAGTAATGTTGTGTATAAGACAGTTCTCTCTCAACTTTAGCCAATCCCTTAAAATAAGGATCGGCCAATGCCTGAAGATACCAAAAATTATTATATATTATAGATTTTTATACATGATCTACACTTCAATACATTTCAATGTATACATAACCAATAAAGCACAATGTCACAAACTACTACAATGGTAGGTCGCTCTTTCGAGATCAAAAGCAAGCAATCTCTCTAGTAGTCTGATGAGCGGATAATTTATATGCTTTTTGGCATTGTTTTTAGTATGTTTTTAGTAGGATTTAGTTAGTTTTTAGTATATTTTTATTAGTTTTTAATTAAAATTCACTTTTCTGGACTTTACTATGAGTTTGTGTGTTTTTCTATGATTTCAGGTATTTTCTGGCTGAAATTGAGGGACCTGAGCAAAAATCTGATTCAGAGACTGAAAAGGACTGCAGATGCTGTTGGATTCTGACCTCCCTGCACTCAAAGTGGATTTTCTGGAGCTACAGATGCCCAATTGGCGCGCTCTCAACGGCGTTGGAAAGTAGACATCCTGGGCTTTCCAGCAATGTATAATAGTCCATACTTTGTCCAAGATTTGATGGCCCAAACCGGCGTTCCAAATCAGCTCAAGAATGCCCGGCGTTAAACGCCGGAACTGGCACAAGAATGGGAGTTAAACGCCCAAACTGGCACAAAAGCTGACGTTTAACTCCAAGAAGAGTCTCTACACGAAAATGCTTCAATGCTCAGCCAAAGCACACACTAAGTGGGCCCGGAAGTGGATTTTTATGTCTTTTACTCATCTTTGTAAACCTTAAGCTACTAGTTCTCTATAAATAGGACCTTTTACTATTGTATTTTTCATCTTCGGACATCTAGTTCTTAGATCATGGGGGCTGGCCTCACGGCCATACCTAGACATTGTTCTTATGTATTTTCAACGGTGGAGTTTCTACACACCATAGATTAAGGTGTGGAGCTCTGCTGTACCTCGAGTATTAATGCAATTACTATTGTTCTTCTATTCAATTCAGCTTGTTCTTATTCCAAGATATTCATTCGTACCCAAGAACATGATGAATGTGATGATTATGTGACGCTCATCATCATTCTCACTTATGAACACGTGACTGACAACCACCTCTGTTCTACAAGCAAACAAGGCTCTAATGTTTATCTCTTGGGTTCTTTAACCGGAATCTTCGTGGTATAAGCTAGAATTGATGGCGGCATTCAAGAGAATCCGGAAGGTCTAAACCTTGTCTGTGGTATTCTGAGTAGGATTCAATGATTGAATGACTGTGACAAGCTTCAAACTCACGATTGTGGGGCGTTAGTGACAGACGCAAAAGAATCACTGGATTCTATTCCGACATGATCGAGAACCGACAGCTAGATAGCCGTGCCGTGATAGGGTGCGTTGAACATTTCCACTGAGAGGACGGGACTGTAGCCATTGACAACGGTGATGTCCAACATACAGCTTGCCATGGAAAGGAGTAAGAAGGATTGGATGAAGACAGTAGGAAAGCAGAGAGACGGAAGGGACAAAGCATCTCCATTAGCTTATCTGAAGTTCTCACCAATGAATTGCATAAGTATCTCTATCTTTATCTTTATGTTTTATTCATATATCATCCATAACCATTTGAGTCTGCCTGACTGAGATTTACAAGGTGACCATAGCTTGCTTCATACCAACAATCTCCGTGGGATCGACCTTTACTCGCGTAAGGTTTATTACTTGGACGACCCAGTGCACTTGCTGGTTAGTTGTGCGGGATTGCAAAAGTGTGATTGCAATTTCATGCACCAAGTTTTTGGCGCCGTTGCCGGGGATTGTTTCGAGTATGGATAATTGACGGTTCATCTTGTTGCTTAGATTAGGTATTTTTTTCAGAGTTCCTAAGAATGAATTCTAGAGTTTCATGATGATCTGTTGAAATCTGGCTGGCTGTGAAGCCATGTCTAATCTTATTGGACCGAGGTTTCAACTTATCATCACAAGAGCTTATTGATTTCTATCAATCTTGCTGTTGGAGCAATGATCTGCTGAGGCTTGGCTGGCCATTGGCCATGTCTAGTGTTTTGGACCGGAGCTTTCTTTGAAAGCTTGGCTGGCTGTGAAGCCATGTCTAATTCCTGGACCGGAGTCTTAGACTAGCAGTGCAATGATTCCTGGAATTCTCATTAAGAATTTTGATACCTTTATTTTCTTTGCCACTTAATTTTCGAAAAAAAAAACCAAAAAAATTACAAAATCATAAAAACCAAAAATATTTTATGTTTCTTGTTAAGTCCAGTGTCTCATTTTAAGTTTGGTGTCTTGCATGCATTGTTTATTTGATCTTGGTTCTATTTTCAAGTCAATAATACAGGGAACTGAAGATTCAGTGTATGCAGCAGAGGAATTATACAGAAAAAGCTGCGCGTTCAAAACGCCCAGTGAAGAAGGAAAACTGGCGTTTAAACGCCAGCCAGGATACCTGGTTGGGCGTTTAACGCCCAATAGGGTAGCATTTTGGGCGTTAAACGCCAGAATGGATACCATTCTGGGCGTTTAACGCCAGGATGGCACAAGAGGAAAGATTTTGTTTTTAATGCAAATTTTTTTCAAGTTTTCAAAGTTTTTCAAAATCAAATCTTTTTCAAATCATATCTTTTCAATCAAAATCAATTTCTTTCCATTTTCAAAAATACTTGCTATCAATTAATGATTTGATTCAACATTTCAAGTATGTTGCCTTTTCTGTTGAGAAAGGTTTAATGTTTGAATCATATCTTTTCTTGTTAGCCAAGTCATTAATTTTTAAAATCAAATCTTTTTAAATTGTTTTTCAAATCATATATTCTCAATCACGTCTTTTTTAAAAAAAACCATAACTTTTAAATCACATCTTTTTCAAAAAAGTTTTCAATCATATCTTTTTGATTTCTAATTTCAAAATCTTTTTCAAAAATCACTTGATTTCTTTTCCACTCTTGGTTTTCGAAAATCAATTAGTGTTTTTCAAAATGTTTTTAAAATCTTTTACTTAATTTTCGAAAATTTCTTCCCCTCTTCTCACATCCTTCTATTTATGGAGTAACACTCCTCCTCAATGCACAATTCGAACTCTATCTCACTAAGTTCGAATTCTTCTACCTCTTCCTTCTATTTTTCTGTTCCTCTGACACCTCAAGGAATCTCTATACTGTGACATAGAGGATTCCATATTTTCTTGTTCTCTTCTCTTTCATATGAGCAGGAGCAAAGACAAAAGCATTCTTGTTGAAGCTGACCCTGAACCTGAAAGGACCTTGAAGCGAAAGCTAAGAGAAGCTAAAGCACAATTCTCTGTAGAGGACCTAACAGAATTCTTCAAAGAAGAAGAACCCATGGCAGCCGAAAACAACAACAATGCCAACAATGCAAGGAAGGTGCTGGGTGACTTTACTGCACCTACTCCCGACTTCTATGGGAGAAGCATCTCTATCCCTGCCATTGGAGCAAACAACTTTGAGCTTAAGCCTCAATTAGTTTCTCTAATGCAACAGAATTGCAAGTTCCATGGACTTCCATTGGAAGATCCTCATCAGTTTTTAGCTGAGTTCTTGCAAATCTGTGACACTGTCAAGACTAATGGGGTTGACCCTGAGGTCTACAGACTTATGCTATTCCCTTTTGCTGTAAGAGACAGAGCTAGGATATAGTTGGATTCACAACCTAAAGAAAGCCTGAACTCTTGGGAAAAGCTAGTCAATGCCTTCTTGGCAAAGTTCTTTCCACCTCAAAAATTGAGTAAGCTTAGAGTGGAAGTCCAAACCTTCAGAGAGAAGGAAGGAGAATCCCTCTATGAAGCTTGGGAAAGATACAAATAATTAATCAGAAAGTGTCCCTCTGACATGCTTTCTGAATGGAGCATCATAGGTATTTTCTATGATGGTCTGTCTGAACTGTCCAAGATGTCTTTGGATAGCTCTGCTGGAGGATCTCTTCATCTGAAGAAGACGCCTACAGAAGCTCAAGAACTAATTGAAATGGTTGTAAATAACCAATTCATGTACACTTCTGAAAGGAATCCTGTAAACAATGGGACAAATCAGAAGAAAGGAGTTCTTGAGATTGATACTCTGAATGCCATACTGGCTCAGAACAAAATATTGACTCAGCAAGTCAATTTGATTTCTCAAAGTCTGTCTGGAATGCAAGCTGCACCAGGCAGTACTAAGGATGCTTCATCTGAAGAAGAAGCTTATGATCCTGAGAACCCTTCAATGGAAGAGGTGAATTACATGGGAGAACCCTATGGAAACACCTATAATTCTTCATGGAGAAATTATCCAAATCTCTTATGGAAGGATCAACAGAGACCTCAACAAGGTTTCAACAACAATAATGGTGGAAGAAACAGGTTTAGCAATGGCAAGCCTTTTCCATCATCTTCTCAGCAACAGACAGAGAATTCTAAGCAGAGCCACTCTGACTTAGCAACCATGGTCTCTGATCTAATCAAAACCACTCAAAGTTTCATGACTGAAACAAGGTCCTCCATTAGGAATTTGGAGGCACAAGTGGGACAGCTGAGCAAGAGAATTACTGAACTCCCTCCTAGTACTCTTCCAAGCAATACAGAAGAGAATCCAAAAGGAGAGTGCAAGGCCATCAACATGGCCGAATTTGGAGAGGAGGAAGAGGCGGTGAACGCCACTGAGGAAGACCTCAATGGGCGTCCACTGACCTCCAATGAGTTTCCTAATGAGGAACTATGGGAATCTGAGGCTCAAAATGAGACCATAAAGATTCCATTGGATCTACTTCTGCCATTCATGAGCTCTGATGAGTATTCTTCCTCTGAAGAGGATGAGTATGTTACTGAAGAGCAAGTTGCTAAATACCTTGGAGCAATCATGAAGCTAAATGACAAGTTGTTTGGTAATGAGACTTGGGAGGAAGAATCCCCTTTGCTCACCAAAGAACTGGATGACTTGTCTAGGCAGAAATTACCTCAAAGGAGACAAGATCCTGGGAAGTTTTCACTACCTTGTACCATAGGCACCATGACCTTCAAGAAGGCTTTGTATGACTTAGGGTCAAGTGTAAACCTCATGCCTCTCTCTGTAATGGAGAAGCTAGGGATCTTCGAGGTACAAGCTGCAAGAATCTCACTAGAGATGGCAGACAACTCAAGAAAACAAGCTTATGGACTTGTAGAGGATGTTTTGGTGAAGATTGAAGACCATTACATCCCTGCTGATTTCATAGTCCTAGAGACTGGGAAGTGCATGGATGAATCCATCATCCTTGGCAGACCCTTTCTAGCCACAGCAAAGGCTGTGATTTATGTGGATAGAGGAGAATTGATCATTCAAGTGAATGAAGAATCCTTTGTGTTTAAGGCTCAAGGATATCCCTCTGTCACCATGGAGAGGAAGCATGAAGAGCTTCTCTCAAAACAGAGTCAAACAAAGCCCCCACAGTCAAACTCTAAGTTTGGTGTTGGGAGGCCACAACCAACTTCTAAGTTTGGTGTTGAACCCCCACATTCAAACTCTAAGTTTGGTGTTGGGAAGTTCCAACATTGCTCTGAGTATCTGTGAGGCTCCATGAGAGCCCTCTGTCAAGCTACTGACATTAAAGAAGCGCTTGTTGGGAGGCAACCCAATGTTATATTTTATCTATTTTCCTTTGTTATTTTATGTTTTCTGTAGGTTGATGATCATGAGAAGTCACAAAATCAATTGAAAAAGCAAAAATAGAATGAAAAACAGAAAGACAAACAGCACACCCTGGAGGAGAATTTGCTGGCGTTTAAACGCCAGTGAAGCTAGCAAATGGGCGTTTAACGCCCAGTCTGGCACCATTCTGGGCGTTTAACGCCAGAAAGGGGGCACCAGACTGGCGTTAAACGCCAGAAAAGGGCTAGAAGCTGGCGTTAAACGCCAGAAATGGGCACCAGCCCGACGTTTAACGCCAGAATTGGCAAAGGGTGCATTTTTTACACGCCACTTGGTGCAGGGTTGAATTTTCCTTGACACCTCAGGATCTGTGGACCCCACAGGATCTCCACCTACCCCACCACCCTCTCTCTTCTTCACCCATTCACCAATCACCTCAACCACTCTTCCCCAAAAACCCCTCACCTATCAAATCCCATCTTTCTCTTCACCACTCACATCTATCCTTCATAAAACCCCTCCTACCTCACCATTCAAAATTCAAACCACTTTCCCACCCAAACCCACCCATAATGGCCGAACCCTACCCCTCTCTTCACCCCTATATAAACCCATCTTCACTCCTTCATTTTCACACACCCTAAACACTACTTCTCCCCCCTTTTTTTGGCCGAACCACAAAGCCACCTCCATCTCCTCTATTTCTTCTTCTTCTACTCTCTTCTTTCTTCTTTTGCTCGAGGACGAGCAAACCTTTTAAGTTTGGTGTGGTAAAAGCATTGCTTTTTGTTTTTCCATAACCATTTATGGCATCCAAGGCCGGAAAAACCTCTAGAAAGAGAAAAGGGAAGGCAAAAGCTTTCACCTCCGAGTCATGGGAGATGGAGAGATTCATCTCAAGGGTGCATCAAGACCACTTCTATGAAGTTGTGGCCTTGAAGAAGGTGATCCCCGAGGTCCCTTTCAAACTCAAAAGAGTGAATATCCGGAGATCCGACATGAGATTAGAAGAAGAGGTTGGGAAGTTCTTACCAACCCCATTCAACAAGTCGGAATCTTGATGGTTCAAGAGTTCTATGCCAATGCATGGATCACCAAGAACCATGATCAAAGTGTGAACCCGGACCCTAAGAATTGGCTTACAATGGTTCGGGGGAAATACTTAAATTTTAGTCCGAAAAATGTAAGGTTGGCGTTCAACTTGCCCATGATGCAAGAAGATGAACACCCTTACACTAGAAGGGTCAACTTTGATCAAAGGTTGGACCAAGTCCTCATAGACATATGTGAAGAGGGCGCCCAATGGAAGAGAGATTCAAGAGGGAAGCCGGTTCAACTGAGAAGGCATGACCTCAAGCCCGTGGCTAGGGGATGGTTGGAGTTTATCCAACGCTCAATCATTCCCACTAGCAACCGGTCCGAAGTTACTCTAGACCGGGCCATCATGATTCATAGCATTATGATTGGAGAAGAAGTAGAAGTTCATGAGGTTATAGCCCAAGAACTCTATAGGGTGGCGGACAAGTCCTCTACCTTGGCAAGGTTAGCCTTTCCTCATCTTATTTGTCACCTCTGTTATTCAGTTGGAGTGGACATAGAAGGAGACATCCTCATTGATGAGGACAAGCCCATCACTAAGAAAAGGATGGAGCAAACAAGAGACCCCACTCATCATGAAATCCCTGAGATACCTCAAGGGATGCACTTTCCTCCACAAAACTATTGGGAGCAAATCAACACCTCCCTAGGAGAATTGAGTTCCAACATGGGACAACTAAGGGTGGAACACCAAGAACATTCCATCTTCCTCCATGAAATTAGAGAAGATCAAAGAATCATGAGAGAGGAGCAACAAAGGCAAGGAAGAGACATTGAGGAGCTCAAGCACTCCATAAGATCTTCAAGAGGAAGAACAAGCCGCCATCACTAAGGTGGACCCGTTCTTTAATCTCCTTGTTCTTTATTTTCCTGTTTTTCGATTTTTCATGCTTATGTTTATCCATGTTTGTGTCTTATGATCATTAGTGTCTTAGTGTCTATGCCTTAAAGTTATGAATGTCCTATGAATCCATCACCTTTCTTAAATGAAAAATGTTCTTAATTGAAAAAGAGAAGAATTGCATGAATTTCAAATTTTATAACAGATTAATTATTTTGATGTGGTGGCAATACTTTTGTTTTCTGAATGTATGCTTGAACAGTGCATATGTCTTTTGAATTTGTTGTTCATGAATGTTAAAATTGTTGGCTCTTGAAAGAATGATGAAAAAGGAGACATGTTACTAAGGATCTGAAAAATCATAAAAATGATTCTTGAAGCAAGAAAAAGCAGTGAATACAAAAAAAGGGGGTATATGCGAAAAAAAAGGGGGGACGAAAAAAAAAAGAGAAAGAGGAAAAGAAAGAAAAAGAAAGAAATAAAGTTGTGATCCAAGGCAAAAAGAGTGTGCTTAAGAACCCTGGACACCTCTAATTGGGGACTCTAGCAAAGCTGAGTCACAATCTGAAAAGGTTCACCCAATTATGTGTCTGTGGCATGTATGTATCCGGTGGTAATACTAGAAGACAGAGTGCTTTGGGCCACGGCCAAGACTCATAAAGTAGCTGTGTTCAAGAATCATCATACTCAACTAGGAGAATCAATAACACTATCTGGATTCTGAGTTCCTAAAGAAGCCAATCATTCTGAATTTCAAAGGATAGAGTGAGATGCCAAAACTGTTCAGAGGCAAAAAGCTAAAGCCCCGCTCATCTAATTAATACTGATCTTCATAGATGTTTTTGGAGTTCATTGCATATTCTCTTCTCTTTATCTTATTTGATTTTCAGTTGCTTGAGGACAAGCAACAATTTAAGTTTGGTGTTGTGATGAGCGGATAATTTATACGCTTTTTGGCATTGTTTTTAGTATGTTTTTAGTAGGATTTAGTTAGTTTTTAGTATATTTTTATTAGTTTTTAATTAAAATTCACTTTTCTGGACTTTACTATGAGTTTGTGTGTTTTTCTGTGATTTCAGGTATTTTCTGGCTGAAATTGAGGGACCTGAGCAAAAATCTGATTCAGAGACTGAAAAGGACTGCAGATGCTGTTGGATTCTGACCTCCCTGCACTCGAAGTGGATTTTCTGGAGCTGCAGAAGCCCAATTGGCGCGCTCTAAACGGCGTTGGAAAGTAGACATCCTGGGCTTTCCAGAAATGTATAATAGTCCATACTTTGCCCAAGATTTGATGGCCCACACCGGCGTTCCAAATCAGCTCAAGAATGCCCGGCGTTAAACGCCGGAACTGGCACAAGAATGGGAGTTAAACGCCCAAACTGGCACAAAAGCTGGCGTTTAACTCCAAGAAGAGTCTCTACATGAAAATGCTTCAATGCTCAGCCCAAGCACACACCAAGTGGGCCCGGAAGTGGATTTTTATGTCTTTTACTCATCTTTGTAAACCTTAAGCTACTAGTTCTCTATAAATAGGACCTTTTACTATTGTATTTTTCATCTTCGGACATCTAGTTCTTAGATCATGGGGGCTGGCCTCACGGCCATGCCTAGACATTGTTCTTATGTATTTTCAACGGTGGAGTTTCTACACACCATAGATTAAGGTGTGGAGCTCTGCTGTACCTCGAGTATTAATGCAATTACTATTGTTCTTCTATTCAATTCAGCTTGTTCTTATTCCAAGATATTCATTTGTACCCAAGAACATGATGAATGTGATGATTATGTGACGCTCATCATCATTCTCACTTATGAACGCGTGAGTGACAACCACCTCCGTTCTACAAGCAAACAAGGCTCTAATGTTTATCTCTTGGGTTCTTTAACCGAAATCTTCGTGGTATAAGCTAGAATTGATGGCGGCATTCAAGAGAATCCGGAAGGTCTAAACCTTGTCTGTGGTATTCTGAGTAGGATTCAATGATTGAATGACTGTGACAAGCTTCAAACTCGCGATTGTGGGGCGTTAGTGACAGACGCAAAAGAATCACTGGATTCTATTCCGACATGATCGAGAACCGACAGCTGGATAGCCGTGCCGTGATAGGGTGCGTTAAACATTTCCACTGAGAGGACAGGACTGTAGCCATTGACAACGGTGATGCCCAACATACAGCTTGCCATGGAAAGGAGTAAGAAGGATTGGATGAAGACAGTAGAAAAGCAGAGAGACGGAAGGGACAAAGCATCTCCATTCGCTTATCTGAAGTTCTCACCAATGAATTGCATAAGTATCTCTATCTTTATCTTTATGTTTTATTCATATATCATCCATAACCATTTGAGTCTGCCTGACTGAGATTTACAAGGTGACCATAGCTTGCTTCATACCAACAATCTCCGTGGGATCGACCCTTACTCGCGTAAGGTTTATTACTTGGACGACCCAGTGCACTTGCTGGTTAGTTGTGCGGGATTGCAAAAGTGTGATTGCAATTTCGTGCACCATAGTCATAGTGCTAAAGGTCTGCATTAGAAAACTTACGTGCAAATGGCACATGCTACTTTTTTCTCATGCTAATAAAATATTACATTCTCATTGCATACCTGCATCCAACTCAATTTTTTATGCAAGCTAGTAAGCTTCAGTTCAGAATTTTACTAAGATATAGTACACTATAGTCATCACATCTGTCAATTGCGAGGAAGAAGTTACCTGTGATATGGTATTTAGTGAGGGAGTCCCAAGCAGATCTGTCATTAGATCCGAACAACATTCTTTCCAGGAAAAATGGGTTTTCTAAGAGTACTTCGATAAAGATGCAACCAATACTCCATATATCAATTGCTGGGTTATATTGCACCAAGAATTACAAAAGAAGACAAAAGAGAAAATTGTTACAACTGTAGAAATCTCAAAATCTGTAACAAACCGAAAAAATATCTAAGCTAACTCAAATCAATGCCATTGGTCTCGAAATCAACACGAAACTTATAGTTCAACATAAGAAGCAAAATAAAACAAAATCAAAGAAATCCCACAAAATATGATAATGATTCATCATCTCCATATATTAATAGATCACAATTAAAAAAAATAGTAAATTTGTATTTTTTGAAACAAAATCAAAGAATCCCTAGAAAACATGATGATGATGATTCATCTCCATATACTAATATATCACAATTAAAAAAAAATATAATAAATTCATATACAAAATCAACGAAACCCTAGAAAACATAATGATGATTCATCTCCATATACTACATTTCAACATTCATATTCAGAAACTCAGTATAAGTATTGTATACATATCACAACAAAATAAATGAAAAACATGTATAGTACAAAGAAATCACAAAAATACTAATATGAATGGCTTCACTTCAAAGCCCACAATTCTAGCATATTCAATTTGAGAGGTCTGAGCGTCGCAACAGGCGATGTTATGAGAGGTCTGAGCGTCGCCACAAGCGACACTATGAGCACCTCAAGCTGATGATCCGATCTGGTGGCGACATTCCCTCCAAGCCCGACACACCATTAGACACATCTGAGGAGGAGGCGAGCGATCATGAGGAGGAGGCACCTACCCAGGCTGAGCAGGGAGGTCCCGAGCACACTGTCCCACATCATGAGGAGCACCACTATCACTAAAAAGAGGATGGAGCAAATAAAAGAGCCCACCCATGGACCTCAACAAGAACATGAGGAAGTTCCTCATCAAGAAATTCCTGAGATGCCTCAAGGGATGCATTTTTCTCTACACAACTATTGGGAGCAACTCAACACCTCTTTGGAAGGCTTGAGTTACAACATGGACCAACTAAGGGTGGAGCACCAAGAGCACTCCATCATTCTCCATGAGATTAAAAAAGATCAAATAGCCATGAGGAAAGAGCAACAAAGGCAAGGAAGAGACATAGAGGAGCTCAGGCGTTCCATTGGATCTTCAAGAGGAAGAACTAGCCGCCATCACTAAGGTGGACCCGTTCTTTGATTTCCTTGTTCTTATTTTTCTATTTTTCGAATTTTATGCTTTATGTGCTATCTATGTTTGTGTCTTCATTACATGATCATTAGTGTCTAGTGTCAATGTCTTAAAGCTATGAATAATTCCATGAATCATTCACCTCTCTTAAATGAAAAATGTGCCTAATTACAAAAGAACAAGAAGTACTTGGATTTCAAATTTTATCTTGAAATTAGTTTAATTATTTTGATGTGGTGGCAATACTTTTTATTTTCTGAATGAATGCTTGAACAGTGCATATTTTTTATAGTGAAGTTTATGAATGTTAAAATTGTTGGCTCTTGAAAGAATGATGAACAAAGAGAAATGTTATTGATAATCTGAAAAATCATGAAATTGATTCTTGAAGCAAGAAAAAGAACTGAAAAAAAAGAAAAATGACAAAAAAGAAAAAGAAAGAAAAAAAAAGCAAGCAGAAAAAGCCAATTGCCCTTTAAACCAAAAGGCAAGGGTAAAGAGGATCCAAGGCTTTGAGCATTAATGGATAGGAGGGCCTAAAGGAATAAAATCCTGGCCTAAGTGGCTAAATCTAGCTGTCCCTAACCATGTGCTTGTGGCATGAAGGTCCAAGTGAAAAGCTTGAGACTGAGTGGTTAAAGTCGTGATCCAAAGCAAAAAAAGTGTGCTTAAGAACTCTGGACACCTCTAACTGGGGAATTTAGCAAAGCTGAGTCACAATAAGAAAAGGTTCACCCAGTTATGTGTCTGTAGCATTTATGTATCCGGTGGTAATACTGGAAAACAAAGTGCTTAGGGCCACGGCCAAGACTCATAAAGTAGCTGTGTTCAAGAATCAACATACTGAACTAGGAGAGTCAATGACACTATCAAAATTCTGAGTTCCTATAGATGCCAATCATTCTAAATTTCAAAGGATAAAGTGAGATGCCAAAACTGTTCAGAAGCAAAAAGCTACTAGCCCCGCTCATCTAATTAGGACTAAGTTTCATTGATATTGTGAACTTCATTGTATATTCTTTTCTTTTTATCCTATTTTATTTTCAGTTGTTTGGGGACAAGCAACAATTTAAGTTTGGTGTTGTGATGAGCGGATAATTTATACGCTTTTTGACATTGTTTTTAGGTAGTTTTTAGTAGGATCTAGCTACTTTTTAGTTTTTATTAGTTTTTAAGCAAAATTCACATTTCTGGACTTTACTATGAGTTTGTGTGTTTTTCTATGATTTCAGGTATTTTCTGGCTGAAATTGAGGGACCTGAGCAAAAATCTGATTCAGAGGCTGAAAAAGGACTGTAGATGCTGTTGGATTCTGACCTCCCTGCACTTAAAATGGATTTTCTGGAACTACAGAAGCCCAATTGGCATGCTCTCAATTGTGTTGGAAAGTAGACATCCTGGGATTTCCAGCAATATATGATAGTCCATACTTTGCCTGAGTTTTGACGACGCAAACTGGCGTTTAAACGCCAACTTCCTACCCTATTCTGGCGTTAAACGCCAGAACTGAGTTACAAGCTGGAGTTAAACACCCAAACTGGTACCAAAGCTGACATTTAACTCTATGAAAAGTCCCTACACATGAAAGCTTCAATGCTCAGCCCAAGCACACACCAAGTGGGCTCGGAAGTGGATTTCTGCATCATTTATTTATTTCTGTAAACCCTAATAACTAGTCTAGTATAAATAGGACCTTTTACTATTGTTATTGGGGATCTTTGATCAGTTTTATGCGATCTTAGAATTTTATGGGGCTGGCCATTCGGCCATGCCTGGACCATTATTGCTTATGCACTGTTCAAGCATTCATTCAGAAAACAAAAAGTATTGTCACCACATCAATATAATTAAACTAAATTCAAGGATAAATTCGAAACTCATGTACTTCTTGTTCTTTTGTATTAAAAACATTTTTCATTTAAGAGAGGTGAAGGATTTATGGAATTATTCATAGCCTTAAGACATAATTACTAAATATTAATGATCATGAAGTAGAGACACAAACATAGATGACACAATAATTATAAAAACCGAAAAACAGAGAAATAAGAACAAGGAATGAATCCACCTTAGTGATGGTGGCGCTTTCTTCTTGAAGAACCAATGATGTCCTTGAGCTCTTTTATGTCTCTTCCATGCCTTTGTTGCTCCTCCCTCATTGCTCTTTGATCTTTTCTAATTTCATGGAGAATGATGGAGTGCTCTTGATGTTCCACCCGTAATTGATCCATATTGTAACTCAAATCTTCTAGAGAAGTGTTGAGTTGTTCCCAATAGTTGCTGGGAGGAAAGTGTATCCCTTGAGGCATCTCCGGGATTCCTTGGTGATGAGCTTCCTCATGCGTCTCTTGGGATCCATGAGTGGGCTCTCTTGTTTACTCCATCCTCTTCTTAGTGATGGGCTTATCCTCCTCAATGGGGATGTCTCCTTCTATGATAACTCCAGCTGAGTAACATAGATTGGAAATAAGATGAGGAAAAGCTAGCCTTGCCAAGGTAGAGGTCTTTTCGGCTATTTTGTAGAATTCAAGAGAGATGACTTCAAGAACTTCTACTTCCTCTCCAATCATGATGCTATGGATCATAATGGCCTGATCCACAGTAACTTCAGATCGGTTGCTAGTGGGGATGATGGAGCGTTGGATGAACTCCAACCATCCTCTAGCCACAGACTTGAGGTCCAGTCTTCTTAATTGAACCGGCTTGCCTTTGGAGTCTCTTTTCCATTGAGCTCCTTCCACACATATGTCCATAAGGACTTGGTCTAATTTTTGATCAAAGTTGACCCTTCTAGTGTAGGGGCGTGCATTTTCTTGCATTGTAGGCAAGTTGAACGCCAACCTCACATTTTCCGGACTAAAATCTAAGTATTTCCCTCGAACCATTGTAAGATAATTCTTTGGATTCGGGTTCATACTTTGATCATGGTTCCTAGTGATCCATGCATTGGCATAGAACTCTTGAACCATTAAGATTCTGACTTGTTGAATGGGGTTGGTCAGAACTTTCCAACCTCTTCTTTGGATCTCATGTCGGATCTCCGGATACTCATTTTTCTTGAGCTTGAAAGGGACCTCAGAGATCACCTTCTTCTTGGCTACAACTTCATTGAAGTGGTCTTGATGGGCTTTGGAGATGAATCTCTCCATCTCCCATAACTCGGAGGTGAAAGCTTTTGTATTCCCTTTCCCTTTTCTAGAGGTTTCTTCAGCCTTAGGTGCCATAAGTGGTTATGAAAAAACAAAAAAGCTATGCTTTTACCATACCAAACTTAGAATATTGCTCGCCCTCGAGCAAGAGAAGAATGAATAGATGAAGAAGAAGAAGAAATGGAGGAGAAGGAGAGAGGGTTGTGTTTCGGCCAAAGAGGAGAAGAGAAGGTTGTGTTGTGTGAAAATGAGGAAGAATGGAGGGGTTTATATAGTGGATGGAGAGGGGTTAAGGTTCGGCCATATTGGGTAGGTTGGGTGGGAAAGGGATTTGAATTTTGAAGGTAGGTGGGGTTTCTGGGGAAGAGTGGATGGATGTGAGTGGTGAAGGGGTTAATTGGGAAGAGAGATTGAGGTGATTGGTGAAGGGTTTTGGGGAAGAGTGTTTATTGGATTGTGTGAAGAGGAGAGAATGTGAGTTGAGGTAGGTGGGGATCCTGTGGGTTCCACAGATCCTGAGATGATCCTGTGGGGTCTACAGATCTTGAGGTGTCAAGGATTTACATCCCTACACCAGTTAGGCGTGTAAAACGCCTTTGTATGCAATTCTGGCATTTAAACGCCAGAGTGATGCTTGTCTTGGGCGTTCAACGCCCATTTGCAGCATGCTTCTGGTGTTGATCGCCAGTTCCATGCTTATTTCTGGCGTTCAGCGCCAACTCTCCTCAGGGTGTATTCCTGGCGTTCAAACGCCAGGATGCTGCTTATTTCTTGCATTCAACGCCAGATCCATGCTCTGTTCTGGCGTTGAACGCTAGCCAGATGTTCCTTACTGGCGTTTAAACGCCAGTAAGCCCTTCGTCTAGGGTGTGCTATTTCTTCTGCTATTTTTGATTCTGTTTTTAATTTTAGTATTTATTTTGTGACTCCACATGATCATGAACCTAATAAAACATAAAAGAACAATAAAAGAAAAATAAAATTAGACAAATAAAAATTAGGTTGCCTCCCAATAAGCGTTTCTTTAATGTCAATAGCTTGACAATGGGCTCTCATGGAGCCTCACAGGTGATTAGGTCAATGTTGTAGACTCCCAACACCAAACTTAGAGTTTGGATGTGGAGATTCAACACTAAACTTAGAGTTTGGTTGTGGCCTCCCAACATCAAACTTAGAATTTGATTGTGGGGGCTCTGTTTGACTCTGTATTGAGAGAAGCTTTTCATGCTTCCTCTCCATGTATACGGAAGAACACCCTTGGGTCTTAAACACAAGGTAGTCCCCATTCAATTGAAGGACTAATTCTCCTCTGTTAACATCTATCACAGCTCCTGCTGTGGCTAGGAAAGGTCTTCCAAGGATGATGCATTCATCCTCCTCCTTCCTAGTGTCTAAGATTATGAAATCAGCAGGGATGTAAAGGCCTTTAACCTTCACTAGCACGTCCTCTACCAATCCATAAGCTTGTCTAACTGACTTGTCTGCCATTTGTAATGAGAATATGGCAGGCTGTACCTCAATGATCCCCAGCTTCTCCATTACAGAGAGTGGCATAAGATTTATGCCTGACCCTAGGTCACACAGAGCCTTCCCAAAGGTCATGGTGCCTATGGTACATGGTATTAAGAATTTTCCAGGATCCTGTTTCTTTTGAGGTAACGTTTGCTGAACCCATGTATCTAGTTCACTAATGAGTAAGGGAGGTTCACCTTCCCAAGTCTCATTACCAAACAACTTGGCATTCAGCTTCATGATGGCTCCTAGATATTGAGCAACTTGTTCTCCAGTTACATCTTCATCCTCTTCAGAGGAAGCATAGTCTTCAGAGCTCATGAATGGCAGAAGGAGATTTAATGGGATCTCTATGGTCTCTATATAACCTTCAGATTCCTTTGGGTCCTCAATAGGGATCTCCTTATTGCTTGAGAGACGTCCCATGAGGTCTTTCTCATTGGGATTCACGTCCTCTCCTTCCTCTCTAGTTTTGGCCATTTTGATTATATCAATGGCCTTGTACTCTCTTTTTAGATTTTCTTCAGTATTGCTTGGGAGAGTACTAGGAGGAGTTTCTGTGACTTTCTTACTCAGCTAGCCCATTTGTGCCTCCAAATTTCTGATGGAGGACCTTGTTTCACTCATGAAACATAAAGTGGCCTTAGACAGATCAGAGACTATGTTTGCTAAGTTAGAGGTACTCTGCTCAGAATTTTCTGTCTGTTACTGAGAAGATGATGGAAAAGGCTTGCTATTGCTAAGCCTGTTTCTTTCACCATTATTAAAGCCTTATTGAGGCTTTTGTTGATCCTTCCATGAGAAATTTGAATGATTTCTCCATGATGAATTATAGGTGTTTCCATAAGGCTCACCCATGTAATTTACCTCTGCTATTGCAGGGTTCTTAGGATCATAAGCTTCTTCTTCAGAAGATGCCTCTTTAGTACTGTTGGATGCATTTTGCCATCCATTCAGACTTTGAGAAATCATCTTGACTTGCTGAGTCAACATTTTTTTCTGAGCCAATATGGCATTCAGAGCATCAATTTTCAAGAACTCCTTTCTTTTGAGGCATCCCATTATTCACAGAATTCCTCTCAAAAGTGTACATGAATTGATTATTTGCAACCATGTCAATAAGTTCTTGAGCTTCTGTAGGCGTTTTCTTCAGGTGAATGGATCCACCTGCAAAATGGTCAAGTGACATCTTAGAGAACTCAGACATACCATAATAGAATATATCCAGAATGGTCTACTCTGAAAGCATGTCAGAAGGACACCTTTTGGTCATCTGCTTGTATCTTTCCCAAGCTTCGTAGAGGGATTCACCATCTTTTTGTTTGAAGGTTTGAACATCCACTCTAAGCTTGCTCAGCTTTTGAGGAGGAAAAAAATTAGGCAAGAAGGTCGTGACCAGCTTATCCCAGGAGTCCAGGTTATCCTTAGGTTGTGAGTCCAACCATGTTCTAGCTCTGTCTCTTACAGCAAAAGGGAAAAGCATGAGCCTGTAGACTTCAGGATCTACTCCATTGGTCTTAACAGTCTCACAAATCTGTAAGAACTCAGTTAAAAACTGATAGGAATCTTCTGATGAAAGTCCATAAAACTTGCAGTTTTGTTGCATTAGAGCAACTAGTTGAGGTTTCAGCTCAAACCTGTTAGCTCCAATGGCAGGGATTAAGATGCTTCTTCCATCAAACTTGGAAGTAGGTGTAGTATAATCACCAAACATCCTTCTTGCATTATTGTTGTTAGGTTCGGATGCCATATCCTTTTCTTGTTCAAAAATTTCAGTAAGGTTGTCTCTGAATTGTTGTAATTTAGCTTCTCTTAGTTTCCTCTTCAGAGTCCTTTCAGGTTCCAGATCAGCTTCAACAAGAATGTCTTTTTCCTTGTTCCTGCTTATATGAGAAAGAAGAGAACAGAAAAGGAAGAGAAATCCTCTATGTCACAGTATAGAGATTCTTATGTGTTAGTAGAAGAAGAAAGGGAATAAGAGTGAAGAAGAATGAAGAATCCAAACACAAGCGTGAGGATAGGACTCGAATTCTTGAGGTGAAGAGAAGTGTTAGTAAACAAATAAATAAATAGAATAAGATGAGAGAAAGAAGTTTTCGAAAATAAATTTTGAAAAGAAGTTAGTGATTTTCGAAAATTAATAAAAGAATTAAAATTAAAATTAAAATTTGAAATAATTAATTAATTAAAAGGAATTTTGAAAAAGAGGGAAGTAATTTTCGAAAATTAGAGAGAAAAAAGTAGTTAGGTGGTTTTGAAAAAGAGAAGAAACAAACAAAAAGTTAATTAGTTAGTTGAAAAAGATTTGAAAATCAATTTTGAAAAGATAAGAAGTTGGAAAAGATATTTTAAAATCAAATTTTTTTTTGAAAAAGATAAAATTTTGAAAAAGATATGATATAAAAGATATTTTGAAAAGATTTAATTTTTAAAGTTAAAATTGATTACTTGACTAACAAGAAACTATAAGATATGATTCTAGAATTTAAAGATTGAACCTTTCTTAACAAGAAAGTAACAAACTTCAAATTTTTGAATCAATCACATTGCTTGTTAGTTAAGTTTCGAAAATTTGAAATAAAATTAAGAAAAATATTTTTTTAAATTTTTGAAAAATAGTAAAAAAATGAAAAAGATTTAATTTTTGAAAAAGTTTTGGAAAGATAAGATTTTTAAAATTGAAAATTTGACTTGACTTACAAGAAACAACTAAATTTTAAAAATTTTTGACTAAGTCAACCCAAATTTTCAAAATTTATGAGAAAAAAGGAAAATATATATTTTTTTATTTTTGAAATTTTTTTATGATGAGAGAGAAAAACACAAAATTGACTCACAACATGAAAATTATGAATCAAAACACATGTTGCATGCAAGAACACTATGAATGTTAAGATGAACACCAAGAACACTTTGAAGATCATGATGAACATCAAGAACTTATTTTTGAAAAATTTTCAAGAAAAGAAAAACATGCAAGACACCAAACTTAGAAATTTTTAATATTTAGACTCTAAGAATTCAAGAATGCATATGAAAAACAACAAAAGACACAAAACAAGAAAATATCAAGATCAAACAAGAAGACTTGCCAAGAACAACTTGAAGATCATGAAGAACACATGCATGAATTTTCGAAAAATGCATAATTTTTTAAAACATGCAATTGACACCAAACTTAAAAATTGACACTAGACTCAAACAAGAAACACAAAATATTTTTGATTTTTATGATTTTCTAAATTTTTTTTTGGATTTTTCGAAAATAATTCTAAAAAAACGAAAAAGAAGAAAAAAAATTTTTTTTGAAAGATTTTTGAAAACTTTTTGAAAAGAAAATTACCTAATCTGAGTAACAAGATGAACCGTTAGTTGTTCATACTCGAACAATCCCCGGCAACGGTGCCAAAAACTTGGTGCACAAAATTGTGATCTCCAATAATGGCATTCAACTTGGTATGCGCATCTACTAACTCAGCACTTTCTTCACAACTTCACACAACTAACCAGCAAGTGCACTGGGTCGTCCAAGTAATAAACCTTACGTGAGTAAAGGTCGATCTCACGGAGATTGTTGGTATGAAACAAGCTATGGTCATCTTGTAAATCTCAGTTAGGTGGATTTAAATGATTATATTGGTTTTCGAAAATAATAATAAATAAAACATAAAATAAAGATAAAGATACTTATGTAGATCATTGGTGGGAATTTCAGATAGGCGTACGAAGATGCTGTGTTCCTTCTGAATCTCTGCTTTCCTACTGCCTTCATCCAATGCTTCTTACTCCTTTCCATGGCAAGCTGTATGTAGGGCATCACCGTTGTTAATGGCTACATCCCATCTTCTCAGTGAAAATGGTCCAAATGCTTTGTCACAGCACGGCTAATCATCTGTCGGTTCTCGATCATGTCGGAATAGAATCTATTGATTCTTTTGCGTTTGTCATCACGCCCAACAATCACGAGTTTGAAGCTCGTCACAGTCATTCAATCCTTGAATCCTACTCGAAATACCACAGACAAGGTTTAGACTTTCCGGATTCTCATGAATGCCGCCATCAATTCTAGCTTATACCACGAAGATTCTGATTAAGGAATCCAAGAGATATGCGCCCGGTCTAAGGTAGAACGGAAGTGTTTGTCAATCACGCGTTCATAGGTGAGAATGATGATGAGTGTCACGGATCATCACATTCATCATGTTGAAGTGCAACGAATATCTTAGAATAGGAATAAACTGAATTGAATGGAAAATAGTAGTAATTGCATTAAAACTTGAGGTACAGCAAAGCTCCACACCCTTAATCTATGGTGTGTAGAAACTCCACCGTTAAAAATACATAAGCGATAGAGGTCCAGGCATGGCCGAATGGCCAGCCCCCAAATATGATCAAAAGACCGAATGGTCAAAAGACTAGACACCTAGTACAATAGTTAAAAGTTCTATTTATACTAAACTAGCTACTAGGGTTTACAGAGATAAGTAATTGATGCATAAATCCACTTCCGGAGACCACTTGGTGTGTGCTTGGGCTGAGCTTCAGCTTTACACGTGCAGAGACTTCTTTTGGAGTTGAATGCCAAGTTGTAATGTGTTTTTGGCGTTCAACTCTGGTTCGTGACGTGTTTCTGGCGTTTGACTCCAGAATGCAGCGTAGAACTGGCGTTGAGCGCCAGTTTGCGTCATCTAATCTTGAATAAAGTATGGACTATTATATATTGCTGGAAAGCTCTGGATGTCTACGTTTTAACGCCGTTAAGATCGCGCTATTTGGAGTTCTGTAGCTCCAGAAAATCTATTTCGAGTGCAGGGAGGTCAGAATCTAACAGCATCAGTAGTCCTTTGTCAGCCTTTTTTTCAGAGTTTTGCTCAGGTCCCTCAATTTCAGCCAGAAATAATCTGAAATCACAGAAAAATATAGAAACTCATAGTAAAATCCAGAAATATGAATTTAGTATAAAAACTAATGAAAACATCCCTAAAAGTAGCTAGATCCTACTAAAAACTACCTAAAAATAATGCCAAAAAGCGTATAAATTATCCGCTCATCAATTGTCCTTCATGTTGTAACCCAATCAAGTTCCAATTTATGTTTTGGATATTGTTCAATTATGTAACTAATGAAAAATACAATGGCCATAGAAAAACTAATAAGGATAGCATTCTTTAGAATCTTACTCATTTTCTTTCAACCTCACATGTCATAACAATAGAACTCTGGTTTATCAAATACAAATTCTAAAATCATACAATCAAATAATAAAACCTGTTCTTGATCATTATTTTTCTTTTGAAAAAAGGAAGGATGAAGAATTAAATGATTCCATTGAGAGTAGCTTATACTAACATTAGATATGGTAGTCATGTTCAAGGATGGATGTTTAGACACAAATGTTTTTCACTCATCTTAATCAATCATTCCATCACCTTTTGTATTAGCATAACTAAAGGTTCCTAAGGTAAAATATATACAATTTTAGAAACATTAATTTCAAAGAGCACTTAAAAGATAGTAATTAAGGGAAGAAATCTTAAGAACCTTATTTAGATGCAAAACAAAAAAAGAAAGGAAATAATAACTTTAAAGAACAATCACATAACATTAATTAATCATGCAACAGAGAACATCCTTATACTGAAATTGTTTTCATATTAAGAGAGAGCATTAAGAGAAAATAGATGGAGCAGGATCCCTTCTACAAAAAGTTTTTCACACAACAATAAGTAGAATCAAAAAGCATCCTTATGACGACTTAGATACCTTACAATCTTAAAAGATGTCAATTTGTTTTTTATTTTTCTATTACAAAAGCTTAAAAACAAAAATGCTGAAAAATTAATTGAAAATGCTGTCATTTGTATAATAGTTAACATCTTTAAAATAACATCTCTTTTATTCTTTGCTGTGCCATTTTCATTTCTCCATTAGTTTGAAATGGAAAACGATGAAATTTGTATAGTTTTGCTATTTTAAATTAGTTATTAAGAAACAAAAGTGGATACTAATGAAAATATGTTTAGATTACCATGCATGTGTCAAGTTGCAATATTGGTGGCAATGTTTACAATTACAAACCCCTTCAAAAAAGAATCTTTTTTAGGGAAAGCAAAGGTAATAAAAACTTATCCACTCTAAAGTCTTAAGAGACAAGAAGAAGGACCGTGTTTTGTTAAAAACAAAAAAAAGTATAACAAATGGCCATGTTTTGTTGACATTATTTTAAGCACATATTTTGGTATCTCTCTTATGTGAACATTCCACAACTGTAAGCTTGTAAAAACTCAAAAAATGACTGGACTAAGAGTAGTGTTTATAAATTCATATAGAAAATATTATCTTTAGAAGCAAATAACTATAGAGAAAAGCATGTAATAAAGTTATATAAGATGACTGAGAATGAAAGCCTTCATGACTTCTTGGGATGCAATTCCACCAACCAAAGCAGCCACATCATGAAGCTCTCCGCACCAAATGGACACATCTAATTGATAAGATCCCCAGCCAAAGCAGCACCATTGTATATCCTGATCTGTTGCACTGCAAAATAATCATCATAATATACAAAGTTTGGTATTGAATAAATGACAACTAACCAAGCACCTCAAAAGTAACCAAAAAATAGTCCATGTATTCAGTCAAATTTCAACATCGACATATTCAAACTGATTTTACATAAAAATTTGTTCATGCTAACTATATTATTTGTTCCAATCTGGTCAATTATGTCCTCTTCAAATTAAAGTGTGTAATCAGATTACTGTCCAAACATTAAATAAATAAAATATAAAATAAGATATTATATCCACTTCAAAATTTTACATCATAGTGATAAAGTAGCTTCACAAAAGAAATTGTTTATTGGTGCACGAAATTATGATCATCAATAATGGCGCCAAAAACTTGGTAGCGCTCTCAAACGTGAATCACACTTTGTCACAACTCCGCACAACTAACCAGCAAGTGCACTGGGTCGTCCAAGTAATACCTTACGTGAGTAAGGGTCGATCCCACGGAGATTGTTGGTATGAAGCAAGTTATGGTCATCTTGTAAATCTCAGTCAGGCAGATTATAAAAGTTATGATGGTTTTTGAAAATTAATAATAAATAAAGCATAAAATAAAGATAGAGATACTTATGTAAATCATTGGTGGAGATTTCAGATAAGTGTATGAAGATGCTGTGTTCCTTCTGAATCTCTGCTTTCCTACTGCTTTCATCCAATCCTTCTTACTCCTTTCCATGGCAAGCTGTATGTAGGGCATCACCGTTGTCAATGGCTACTTCCCATCCTCTCAGTGAAAATAGTCCAAATGCTCTGTCACAGCACGGCTAATCATATGTCGGTTCTCGATCATGTCGGAATAGAATCCATTAATTCTTTTGCGTCTGTCACCACGCCCAACAATCGCGAGTTTGAAGCTCGTCACAGTCATTCAATCCTTGAATCCTACTCGGAATACCACAGACAAGGTTTAGACTTTCCGGATTCTCAAGAGTGGCCACCAAAGGGTTCTAGCTTATACCACGAAGATTCTGATCAAGAAATCCATGAGATATGCACTCGGTCTAAGGTAGAACGGAAGTGGTTGTCAAGCACGCGTTCATAAGGACGGATGATGATGAGTGTCACGGATCATCACATCCATCAGGTTAAAGGGCAGCGAATATCTTAGAATAAGAATAAGCATGAATTGAATAGAAGATAGTAGTACTTTGCATTAAAACTCGAGGTACAGCAGAGCTCCACACCTTAATCTATGGTGTGTAGAAACTTCACCGTTGAAAATACATAAGTGATCCAAGTTCAGGCATGGCTGAATGGCCAGCCCCCAATGTCTAAGAACTAAACGTCCAAAGATGATAATACAATAGTAAAAAGTCCTATTTATACTAGATTAATTACTAGGGTTTATAGAAATAAATCTAAATGCAGAAATCCTCTTCTGGGACCCACTTTGGTGTGTGCTTGGGCTGAGCTTGAGCTTTACACGTGCAGAGGCTTATTTTGGAGTTAAACGCCAAGTTGTAACATGTTTTTGGCGTTTAACTCTGGTTTGTGACGTGTTTCTGGTGTTTTACTCCAGAATGCAGCATGGAACTGGCGTTGAACGCCAATTTGCATCATCTAAACTTGAATAAAGTATAGACTATTATATATTGATGGAAAGCTCTGGATGTCTAATTTTTAACGCCGTTAAGATCGTTTCATTTGGAGTTCTGTAGCTCCAGAAAATCCATTTTGAGTGCAGGGAGGTCAGAATCCAATAGCATCAGCAGTCCTTTGTCAGCCTCTTATCAGACTTTTGCTCAGGTCCCTTAATTTCAGCCAAAAAATACCTTAAATCACAGAAAAATACACAAACTCATAGTAAAGTTTAGAAATGTGAATTTAGCATAAAAACTAATGAAAACATCCCTAAAAGTAGCTAGATCCTACAAAAAACTACCTAAAAACAATGCCAAAAAGCGTATAAATTATCCGCTCATCACAACACCAAACTTAAATTGTTGCTTGTCCCCAAGTAACTAAAAATAAAATAGGATAAAAAGAAGAGAATATAATATAAATCTCAAACTATCAATGAATATTAGTTCTAATTAGATGAGCGGGACTTGTAGCATTTTGCTTCTGAACAGTTTTGGCATCTCACTTTTTCCCTTGAAGTTCAGAATGATTGGCATCTATAGGAACTCAGAGTTTTAGATAGTGTTATTGATTCACCTAGTTAAGTATGTTGATTCTTGAACACAGCTACTTTTATAAGTCTTGGCCGTGGCCCTAAGCACTTTGTTTTCCAGTATTACCACCGGATACATAAATGCCACAGACACATGACTGGGTGAACCTTTTCAGATTGTGACTCAGCTTTCCTAAAGTTCCTAGTTAGAGGTGTCCAGAGCTCTTAAGCACACTCTTTTTGCTTTGGATCATGACTTTAACCACTCAGTCTCAAGCTTTTCACTTGGACCTGCATGCCATAAGCACATGGTTAGGGACAACTTGATTTAGCCGCTTAGGACAGGATTTTATTTCCTTGGGCCCTCCTATCCATTGATGCTCAAAGCCTTGGATCTTTTTTACCCTTGCCTTTTGGTTTTAAGGGCTATTGGCTTTTTCTGCTTGCTTTTTCTCTCTTTTTTTTTCTTTAAAATTTTTTTCGCCACTTTTTTTTTTCGCGAGCTTTTGTTATTCACTGCTTTTTCTTGCTTCAAGAATCAATTTTATGATTTTTTAGATTATCAGTAACATTTCTCTTTGTTCATCATTCTTTCAAGAGCCAACAATTTTAACATTCATAAACAACAAGATAAAAATATGCACTGTTCAAGCATTCATTTAAGATAATTAAACTAATTTCAAGGATAAATTTGAAACTCCTGTACTTCTTGTTCTTTTGTTTTAGAAACATTTTTCATTTAAGAGAGGTGAAGGATTCATGGAATTATTCATAGCCTTAAGACATAGTTACTAAACACTAATGATCATGTAGTAAAGACTCAAAACATAGACAAACATGAAGCTTAAAACCGAAAAACAGAGAAATAGGAACAAGGAAGTTAAGGAATGAGTCCACCTTAGTGATGGTGGCGTCTTCTTCTTGAAGGACCAATGATGTCTTTGAGCTCCTCTATGTCTCTTCCCTGCCTTTGTTGCTCCTCCCTCATATCTCTTTGATCTTCTCTAATCTCATGGAGAATGATGGAGTGCTCTTGGTGCTCCACCCTTAATTGGTCCATGTTATAACTCAAGCCTTCTAGAGAAATGTTGAGTTGTTCCCAGTAGTTGTTTGGAGGAAAATGCATCCCTTGAGGCATCTCAGGGATTTCTTGATGATGAGCTTCCTCATGCGTCTCTTGAGATCCATGAGTAGGCTCTCTTGTTTGCTCCATCCTCTTCTTAGTGATGGGCTTGTCCTCTTCAATGAGGATGTCTCCTTATATGATAACTCCAGCTGAGTAGCATAGATGGCGTATTAGATGAAGAAAAGCTAGCCTTGCCAAGGTGGAGGGCTTTTCGGCTACTTTGTAGAATTCAAGAGAGATGACTTCATGAACTTCTACTTCCTCTCCAATCATGATGCTATGGATCATGATGGACCGATCCACAGTTAATTTGGATCGGTTGCTAGTGGGGATGATGGAGCATTGGATGAACTCCAACCATCCTCTAGCCACAGGCTTTAGGTCCAGTCTTCTTAATTGAACCGGCTTGCCTTTTGAGTCTCTTTTTCATTGAGCCCCTTCCACACATATGTCCATGAGGACTTGGTCCAAACTTTGATTAAAGTTGACCCTTCTAGTGTAGGGGCGTGCATCTTCTTACATCATAGGCAAGTTGAATGCCAACCTTACATTTTCCGGACTGAAATCTAAGCATTTCCCCCGAACCATTGTAAGATAATTCTTTGGATTCGGGTTCATACTTTGATCATGGTTCCTAGTGATCCATGCATTGGCATAGAACTCTTGAACCATTAAGATTCCGACTTGTTGAATGGGGTTGGTCAGAACTTCCCAACCTCTTGTTTGGATCTCATATCGGATCTTCGGATACTCATTTTTCTTGAGCATGAAAGGGACCTCGGGGATCACCTTCTTCTTGGCCACAACTTCATAGAAGTGGTCTTGATGGGCTTTAAAGATGAATCTCTCCATCTCCCATGACTCAGAGGTGGAAGCTTTTGTGTTCCCTTTCCTCTTTCTAGAGATTTCTCCGGCCTTAGGTGCCATAAGTGGTTATGGAAAAACAAAAAAGCTATGCTTTTACCACACTAAACTTAGAATATTGCTCGCCCTCGAACAAAAGAAGAAAGAATAGAAGAAGAAGAAGAAAATATGAAGGAGAGGGGGAGAGATGTGTATTCGGCCAAGGGGGAAAAGAGAGGTTTATGGTGTGTGAGAATGAAGAAGGATGGAGGGGTTTATATAGTGGAGGGAGAGGGGTTTGGTTCGGCCATTTAGGGTGGGTTTGGGTGGGAAAGAGATTTTGAATTTGAAGGTAGGTGGGATTTATGGGAAAGAGAGGATGGATGTGAGTGGTGAATACGTGATGGGGAAGAAAGATTGAGGTTATTGGTGAAGGGTTTTTGGGGAAGAGTGTTATTGGATTGTGTGAAGAAGAGAGAAGGTAGGTTGAGGTAGGTGGGGATTCTGTGGGGTCCACAGATCCTGAGGTGATCCTGTGGGGTCCTCAAATCTTGAGGTGTTAAGGATTTATCATCCACGCACCAATTAGGCATGTAAAATGCCCTCTGCATGCAATCCTGGCATTTAACGCCAGATTGATGCTTGTTTCTGGCATTAAACGCCAACTCTATGCTTGTTTTGGGCGTTCAACGCCAATCTGTAGCATGTTTCTGGCGTTGAACACCAGTTCCATGCTTGTTTCTGGCATTTAACGCTAGCTCTCCTCAGGGTGTAATCCTGGCGTTCAAACGCCAGACTGCTGCTTGTTTCTGGCGTTCAACGCCAGATTCATGCTCTGTTCTGGCGTTGAACGCCAACCAGATGCTCCTTACTGGCATTTAAACGCCAGTAAGCTCTTCCTCCAGGGTGTGCTGTTTCCTTTGCTATTTTTGATTCTGTTTTTTATTTTAGTATTTGTTTTGTGACTCCACATGATCATGAACCTAATAAAACATAAAAGAACAATAAAAATATATATAAATAAAAATTGAGTTGCCTCCCAATAAGTGCTTCTTTAATGTCAATAGCTTAACAATGAGCTCTAATGGAGCCTCACAGATGTTCAGAGCATTGTTGGGACCTCCCAACACCAAACTTAGAGTTTGATTGTGGCCTCCCAACACCAAACTTAGAGTTTGGTTGTGGGGGCTCTGTTTGACTCTGTATTGGGAGAAGCTTATCGTGCCTCTTTTCTATGTTTACAAAAGGATACCCTTGGGCCTTAAACACAAGGTAGTCCCCATTCAATTGAAGGACTAATTCTCCTCTGTTAACATCAATCACAGCTCCTGCTGTGGCTAGGAAGGGTCTTCCAAGGATGATGCATCCATCATCCTCCTTCATAGTGTCTAAGATTATGAAATCAGCAGGGATGTAAAGGCCTTTAACCTTTACTAACACCTCCTCTACCAATCCATAAGCTTGTCTTATTGACTTGTCTGTCATCTCTAATGAGAATGTGGCAGCCTGTACCTCAAAGATTCCCAATTTCTCCATTATAGAGAGTGGCATAAGATTTATACCTGACCCACCATGGTACAGGGTATTAAGAATTTACCAGGATCTTGTTTCTTCTGAGGTAATGTTTGCTGAACCCGTGTATCTAGTTCACTAATGAGCAAGGGAGGTCATCTTCCCAAGTCTCATTACCAAACAACTTGGCATTCAGCTTCATGATAGCTCCTAGATATTGAGCATCTTGCTCTCCAGTTACATCTTCATCCTCTTCAGAGGAAGAATAGTTTTCAGAGCTCATGAATGGCAGAAGGAGGTTTAATGGAATCTCTATGGTCTCTATATGAGCCTCAGATTCCTTTAGGTCCTCAATAGGAAACTCCTTCATGTCTGGGAGATGTCCCATGAGGTCTTCCTCATTGGGATTTGCATCCTCTCCTTCCTCTCCAGGTTCGGCCATTTTGATTATGTCAGTGGCCTTGAACTCTCTTTTCGGATTCTCTTCAGTATTGCTTGGGAGAGTACTAGGAGGAATTTCAGTGATTTTCTTACTCAGCTGGCCTACTTGTGCCTCCAAATTTCTAATGGAGAATCTTGTTTCACTCATGAAACTTAAAGTGGCCTTAGACAGATCAGAGACTATATTTGCTAAGCTAGAGGTGCTCTGCTCAGAATTCTCTGTCTGTTGCTGAGAAGATGATAGAAAAGGCTTGCTATTGCTGAGCCTGTTTCTTCCACCATTATTAAAGCCTTGTTGGGGCTTTTGTTGATCCTTCCATGAGAAATTTTGATGATTCCTCCATGAGAAATTATAGGTGTTTCCATAAGGTTCACCCATGTAATTCACCTCTGCTATTGCAGGGTTCTTAAGACCATAAGCTTCTTCTTCAGAAGATGCCTCTTTAGTACTGTTGGATGCATTTTGCCATCCATTCAGACTTTGAGAAATCATGTTGACTTGCTGAGTCAACATTTTGTTCTGAGCCAATAAGGCATTCAGAGCATTAATTCAAGAACTCCCTTCCTCTGAGGCATCCCATTATTCACAGAATTCCTCTCAGAAGTGTACATGAATTGGTTATTTGCAACCATGTCAATAAGTTCTTGAGCTTCTGCAGGCGTTTTCTTTAGGTGAATGGATCCACCTGCAGAATGGTCCAGTGACATCTTAGAGAACTCAGATAGACCATAATAGAATATATCCAAAATGGTCCACTCTGAAAGCATGTCATAAAGGACACCTTTTGGTCATCTGCTTGTATCTTTTCCAAGCTTCATAGAGGGATTCACCATCTTTTTGTTTCAAGGTCTGAACATCCACTCTAAGCTTGCTCAGCTTTTGGGGAGGAAAGAACTTAGCCAAGAAGGCTGTGACCAGCTTATCCCAAGAGTCCAGGCTATCTTTAGGTTGTGAGTCCAACCATGTTCTAGCCTTGTCTCTTATAGAAAAAGGGAAAAGTATGAGCCTGTAAACTTCAGGATCTACTCCATTAGTCTTAACAGTCTCACAGATCTGCAAGAATTCAGTTAAAAACTGATAGGGATCTTCTGATGGAAGTCCATGAAACTTGCACTTCTGTTGTATTAGAGCAACTAGTTGAGGTTTCAGCTCAAAATTATTTGCTCCAATGGCAGGGATTGAGATGCTTCTTCCATGAAACTTTGAAGTGGGTGTAGTATAATCACCAAGCATCCTCCTTGCGCCTCCACCATTGTTATTAGGTTTGGCCATGTCTCTCTCTTTTTCGAGATTCTCTGTAAGGTTTTTCTCTGGATTGTTGTTCTTTAGCTTCTCTTAGCTTCTTCTTCAGAGTTCTTTCAGGTTCCGGATCTGCTTCAACAAGAATGTTCTTGTCCCTGCTCCTGCTTATATGAAAAAGAAGAGAACAGAAAAAGAAGAGGAATCCTCTATGTCACAGTATAGAGATTCCTTTATATGAGTAGAAGAATAAGAGAATAAAAGAAGGAAAAGGTAAGAATCCAAACACAAGGGGGAAGAGTGAGTTCGAATTCTTGAGTAGAAGAGAGGTGTTAGTAGATAAAGAAATAAATAGAAGAAGATGAGAGAGAGGAATTTTCGAAAATTATTTTTGAAAACAGGTTAGTGATTTTCGAAAATTAAGAGAAGAAATAAAATTAAAATTAAAATTTGAAACAATTAGTTAATTAAGAAAATTTTTAAAAAAGAGGGAAGTGATTTTCGACTATTAGAAAGAGAAAAGTAGTTAGGTGGTTTTGAAAAAGATAAGAAATAAACAAAAAGTCAATTATTTGGTTGAAAAAGATTTGAAAATCAATTTTGAAAAGATAAGAAGTCAGAAAAGATATTTTGAAATCAAATTTTTGAAAAAGATATAATTTTGAAAAAAATATGACGAAGATATGATTGAAATTTATTTTGAAAAAAAAAGATTTTATTTTTAAAGTTAAAATTGATTACTTAACTAACAAGAAACTAAAAATATGATTCTAAAATTTAAAGATTGAACCTTTCTTAACAAGAAAGTAACAAACTTCAAATTTTTGAATCAATCACATTAATTGTTAGTAAAGTTTTCGAAAATTATGAAATGAAATTAAGAAAAAGATTTTGAAAAACAATTTTAAAATTTTCGAAAAATAAGAAGAAAAAATGAAAAAGATTTGATTTTTGAAAAAGTTTTGAAAAGATAAGATTTTTAAAATTGAAATCTTGACTTGACTAACAAGAAACAACTTATTTTTAAAATTTTTTGACTAAGTCAACCCAAAGATTTCGAATTTTTGAGAGAAATAAGGGAAAGATATTTTTTTTATTTTTGAATTTTTAATGATGAGAGAGAAAAACACAAAAATGACTCACAACATGAAAATTATGAATCAAAACACATGATGCATGCAAGAACACTATGAATGTCAAGATGAACACCAAGAACACTTTGAATGTCAAGATGAACATCAAGACTTATTTTTGAAAAATTTTCAAGAAAAGAAAACATGCAAGGCACCAAACTTAAAGATTTTTCATGTTTAGACACTATGAATGCAAAAATGCATATGAGAAACAACAAAAGACACAAAACAAGAAAATATCAAGATCAAACAAGAAGACTTGTCAAGAACAACTTGAAGATCATGAAGAACACATGCATGAATTTTCGAAAAATGCAAAAGTTTTAAAAACATGTAATTGACACCAACTTAAAAATTGACACTAGAGTCAAACAAGAAACACAAAATGTTTTTTATTTTTATGATTTTATTATTTTTTTGTATTTTTATTTATTTATTTATTTTCGAAAATAATTTTTAGAAAAACGAAAACAAAGAAAAATATTTTTTGAAATATTTTTGAAAACTTTTTGAAAAGAAAATTACCTAATCTGAGCAACAAGATGAACCGTCAGTTGTCCAAACTCGAACAATCCCCGGCAACAGCGCCAAAAATTTAGTGCACGAAATTGTGATCATCAACAATGGTGCCAAAAACTTGGTAGCGCTCTCAAACGTGAATCACACTTTGTCACAACTCCGCACAACTAACCAGCAAGCGCACTGGGTCGTCCAAGTAATACCTTACGTGAGTAAGGGTCGATCCCACGGAGATTGTTGGTATGAAGCAAGCTATGGTCATCTTGTAAATCTCAGTCAGGCAGATTATAAAAGTTATGATTGTTTTCGAAAATTAATAATAAATAAAGCATAAAATAAAGATAGAAATACTTATGTAAATCATTGGTGGGAATTTCAGATAAGTGTATGAAGATGCTGTGTTCCTTCTGAATCTCTACTTTCCTATTGCTTTCATCCAATCCTTCTTACTCCTTTCTATGGCAAGCTATATGTAGGGCATCACCGTTGTCAATGGCTACATCCCATCCTCTCAGTGAAAATGGTCCAAATGCTCTGTCACAGCACGGCTAATCATCTGTCGGTTCTCGATCATGTCGGAATAGAATCCATTGATTCTTTTGCGTCTGTCACCACGCCCAATAATCGCGAGTTTGAAGCTCGTCACAGTCATTCAATCCTTGAATCCTACTCAGAATACCACAGACAAGGTTTAGACTTTTCGGATTCTCAAGAGTGGCCACCAAAGGGTTCTAGCTTATACCACGAAGATTCTGATCAAGGAATCCAAGAGATATGCGCTCGGTCTAAGGTAGAACGGAAGTGGTTGTCAAGCACGCGTTCATAAGGACGGATGATGATGAGTGTCACGGATCATCACATCCATCAGGTTAAAGGGCAGCGAATATCCTAGAATAAGAATAAGCATGAATTGAATAGAAGATAGTAGTACTTTGCATTAAAACTCAAGGTACAACAGAGCTCCACACCTTAATCTATGGTGTGTAGAAACTCCACTGTTGAAAATACATAAGTGATCCAGGTTCAGGCATGGCCAAATGGCCAGCCCCCAATGTCTAAGAACTAAACGTCCAAAGATGATAATACAATAGTAAAAAGTCCTATTTATACTAGACTAGTTACTAGGGTTTACAGAAATAAATCTAAATGTAGAAATCCACTTCTGGGGCCCACTTTGGTGTGTGCTTGGACTAAGCTTGAGCTTTACACATGCAGAGGCTTCTTTTGGAGTTAAACACCAAGTTGTAACGTGTTTTTGGCGTTTAACTCTGGTTTGTGACGTGTTTCTGGCGTTTTACTCCAGAATGTAGCATGGAACTGGCGTCGAACGCTAGTTTGCGTCATCTAAACTTGAATAAAGTATGAACTATTATATATTGATGGAAAGATCTGGATGTCTACTTTCTAACGCCGTTGAGAGCGTGCAGTTTGGAGTTCTCTTGATCCAGAAAATCCATTTTGTGTGCAGGGAGGTCAGAATCCAACAGCATCAGTAGTCCTTTGTCAGCCTCCTATCAAACTTTTGCTCAGGTCCCTCAATTTCAGCCAGAAAATACCTGAAATCACAGAAAAACACACAAGCTCATAGTAAAGTCCAGAAATATGAATTTGGCATAAAAACTAATGAAAACATCCCTAAAAGTAGCTAGATCCTACTAAAAATACCTAAAAACAATGCCAAAAAGCGTATAAATTATCTGCTCATCATTTCTCCTCCTCTATCAAGCATTTTTTGTTTAGCTTGTAAATATTTTGAATACAGTAAATATTATGGCTTGTAAAATCATTAGCATGTTCGTATTATCTGTATAAAGGTATGTATGCATAAGCTATGACCATGGTCAAATTAAACATACCAAAGCTAGTTCCCTCAATGATTACAGAGCTATTTCCATACTTTTCAAAATGTTCAAAGGCACACCGTGCATGTTGCTCCCACTGGTCAAGTAATAACAGCAAAACTCATCAAAATCCATCCTTTTATATTGTAATGCATTAAGCTGCAACCCAAATTCATTTTAATCAGCGAGCACTATTGGTGCAAATGCTATTCATATAATTTATGGAAGAATTGGTACAGTTAAATCATAGAACTTACTGATCCAAGGAAGTCAGGAATGTGTGACTCCTTCATAGCATCTATTTTTCATAGTATTGAAAGCTCCTCTACTGATGACTTCTTTATAATATTACAAATGCAAAAAGAATTATTAGCTTAGTGTATGATGCGTGAGCATCCTTTCTATCTTTTCCTAGTGAATTTGCATCTAATTTGTTGAGTTTAATCAAGAATTAATTATATTTTAGCCACTATGGATGCTATTTTGAGTTTTGTGCAATACTGTTTATTTTAAGTAGCATTCGGCTAGATTTGATGGAGTTTCTGCAGCACAAGAATCAAAGGAGATGGCTGCGAGGAGCGACGTGCACGCGTTCCTGACGCGTGCGCGTAATTTGGAGCTTTCCATGGTGACGTCTCCGGGTGACCAACGCGTCCGCGTGACTTGCGAAAAAGACCATCGATGCGTACGCGTGACTGACGTGTACGCGTGACATGCACCATGAGCAGAAAACGCAAAAAATGCTGGGGGTGATTTCTGGGCCCCATTTTAGCACCCAAGTTAGGCGCAGATCTAGTGAAGCCAAGTAGCCCCCACGTTACAAGACGCGGAGTAGTTAGTTAATTCTGATTTAAATTCAAATTTGAATTTGAAAATAGGAAAAGATATTATCTTAATTATAATATTAGATTTTAAATTAATTAGGATTAGTTATAAAAAGGAGAGACTTCTCTTCTATTAGAGGTCCAATTAGGGGGATTCCATTAGGGAATTCTATACAAATTTACATTCCACATTCCATGAGCAACTAATCCTCCATTTTTAAGGTTAGGAGCTCTGTCTATTTATATGGATTGATTTTATTGCTTTTTCTATTTTAATTCATGTATGGATTTATAATTTAAGAATTGTTTTCGCTCTTCATCTTATGAATTTGGGTGGAACGGAAGTATGACCTATGTTCTAATTGAATTCTTGTAAAACTTGGAAAAGCTCTTTACTTGAACAACAGCTTGAAAACATATTATCCTGAATTTCTAATTGTTTGTATTTAACGGGATACGTGACATATAATCCCCTTATTTTTGGATAATTAGGATTCTTGTGGCATATAAACTGGAACTTGATCATCACCCTCTAATTAATTAATTGACCAAGGAATTGGCAGCTGATAAATTTTAGAGGAGACTAGGAAGGTCTAAAGAATTAGGGTCTAGTCACATATAGTTTGCCATGAATTAAATCTTTCATGATTAAAATAGTTAGTAAGAAAAATCAATCTGGAAAATAGATAACTCTGAAGCCTTAACTGTTTTCTCCATATTTTATTCCCAACTCATTACTGCTTGCTTTCTGAAATTCTTAATTTACTGTTTAATGCTCTTTGAATACCAAAACACTCTTTTCTGCTTGCCTAACTAAGCCAGTCACTCAATCATTGTTGCTTGATCTATCAATCCTCGTGGGTTCGACCCTTACTCACGTAAGGTATTACTTGGTACGACCCGGTGCACTTGCCAGTTAGTCTGTGGTTGTAAAATACCGCACCAAGTTTTTGGCGCCGTTGCCGGGGATTTACTGTGATTGACAACTACGGGTTGTTTGATTTCTTAGATTAGGCGTTTTTACTTTAATTTCATTTAACTTATTTCCTTAAATTTTCAAAAAAAAAATATATTTTGATTTATTTTATTTAAATTTTTTTCTCTTAATTTTTGAAATTAAGTTTGGTGTCCCCGTAGTAATTTTTCTCTAAAAAAATATTTTTTTAAAAATCCTAGTATCTTTCTTTGTTTAATTTTTGAATTTATAGTTCACTTCTTTTCATTTATTTTCAAATTTTTTTATTATTTTTTTATTATTCCTTTTCAAAAAAAATTATGTTCTGTCTTCTTTGCTTTCCTATTTACCACATGGTGCGTTTAATTCATTTTGGTGTTTTATGCTGAGGAAAAATAATGGAGGGAGATCACATAGGTTACTACTCACACCCGAGTAGTGATTCATATTATTGTGGATGGGGGAACTACCCAAAAAAACCATCTCCATATCCATACCAAGAACCACCGTCTCACTATCCATATCAAGAACCATCATCTTTCTACCCATATCAAGAGCCACCATCTCCCTATTCATACCAAGAGCCATCCACTTTTTACACTTATCAAGAACTATCATCTCCTTCTTATTCATATCAAGAGCCATTATCTCCTTATTCATCTCAAATACCATCAGATCTTGAGCTTCTCATGAAAGAATTCTTACATGATATAAAGACAAGTGTCAAAAATGTAGAGAAACATGTGCAGTCAATTATCAAGTCGCAGGAAGAGGAGCAAGCAAATTCCTTCCCAAGAGATATAATGCAAGATCCTATGGAAAAAAGTGAGGAAATCAATCAAAGGAGTTTATACTCCAGTGAGCTAGAGAACTTTCCATCCTCACACATGGAAGAAATGGAATATGCAAAAACAAAGGAGGAAGATGCACCCACAAAGGAGGAAGATGCACAACCTCCCATGCCCTTGGTAAGCAATGAAGAAGAGATTGAATTAGAAGAAAGCTACCAAGAGGAAGAGGTTGAAATTGAGGAAGCTTGCAAAGAGGTAGAAGAATTCAAAGAAGAATACAAGGGAGTGGAGCTTGCAAGACCTCTTCCAAAGCCATCACCATCCAATATAACATTCAAGTGGGTAAAATTCCTATCCTTAACCTTTACTTTCCCACTTGAATATGGGCTACTGGAGACAGATGGTCAACTTAGAGCTCTTTGTGGCATTAAGAGTAAGAGGAAGATGGTTAGTGGCAAGAAATGTCAAGCAAGGTTCAATATGGTTGCATGCTCCAAATTGAAGTACAAGGATTGGTGTAGAGCTCACTTGAATGGGTCTAGAAGGTTAATTGGATGTCTCTATGAGAATTCAAATTGCTTGCCACCCAGTGGGAACAATGGTGATCCACAAGAAGACGGGTGTAAAAGTAAGGTTTGGGACCCTGGAATTCATTTCCACAATCAACACTCTTGGGGCCTTGCCACTTGCTTCAACTTGCTCGAAGGCGTTATGCGCCTAGCTTGGGATTCAGGTGGCCATTGGAATTATAAACATTGGTGGAGAATCCTGGATCAGTACAAGCACAAGCTACCATGACAAGGAGCTCACCACATGTCCAACTTAAGGACTTTAACTAAAAGTGCTTGGTGGGAGACAACCCACCGTGGTATGATCGTTCCTTTTCATTCTTAGTTATTTTTCGTAGTAGTAGTTTTCTAACTTATTTGATTTTTATTGAGTTCTTACTAATTTTCTGATCATGCAGCTATTTTAGAACAGGAACCGGAAAAAAAAAAGAGAGAATAGGAGCACATGACGCGCAAGCGTCGTTGACGCATACGCGTCATATGCATGTGCATGAAAAATAAAATTTGACAGAGAGTTGCGCGGGAGTGGTGCAAGAATGATGCCTCTAGCACAAACAAACCCACGCATACGCGTACCCCACGCATGTGCATCATTTGTGATTTTGACCATTCACGCGGGTGCATCAGCGACGCGTACGCGTGACCTGAAAAATCGACGTAAAAGTGTGTTTGGGCAGAGAGTTATGTTGGCTTGGGGAAGGAAGTGTGCTAGACGCACAAAATTGACCATGCGTATGCGTCCCTGACGCGTGCGCGTCATTTGAAAAAATGGCCATCCACGCGTGCGCATGCATGACCCGCATGGTCGTATGAAATTGTTGGTTCCCAAGCCACATGAACAGAGAGTTGAGCGTGTGTGCAGCTAGATTCGCGCAAATCGCACAAAACCAAGGGCACGGGGACGCGTGCCTGACGCGTACACGTCATTAAGAAAATTCCGCAACCCACGCGTACGCGTGCTGCACGCGTACGTGTCGCCTGCACCGCACAACCACACTAGTTCGCCGCCCAGTTTTAATTTACTTTCCCCCTCTTCCAATCCTAATTCTCTCTTGTTCTTTTATCCTTTTCTTTTTCTTTCATCATAATATTTTTCTCTTTCTATTATCAGTTCTTCTTTGCTTGAGGACAAGCAAATCTTTAAGTTTGGTATTGACGCTTTGCTTAAAAGCTTTCTGTTTATTCCTATGGCACCAAAAGGGAGGTGAATCATCTTCACTGAAGAGCACAACCTGAAGAATAAAGCGACCGCTAGGATAACTAAGGTGGTTGAGTTCCTTTCATTTTTTATTCCTTCTCGCTTTTTCAATGTTATGTTTCGGCTTTTGATAAACCACTAATTTATAGTTTATATTGTGTTTAATTGTGTGGTTTTGTCGTGATCCTTACCCACTTATTCATCAATTTAGCATGCATTTAGATTTCCTTCCTGAATTTATTACATGTTTGAAAATTGCTTCCTAGAGACTTTAATTATTTAATTTTAATTCTCCTTTATTCCATTCGATGCCGTAATCTGTGTGTCAAGTGTTTCAGGCTTTATAGGGCATGAATGAGACGGAGATTGGAGAGGAAGCTAGCAAAAATGGAAGGAACACAAGAATTTGAGGAGATAACCAGCGAAAAGTGACGCGGTCGCATGACTAACGTGACCGCGCGAAGGAGCGCAAATCGCAGTGATGCGGCCGCATGGCTTGTGCGGCCGCGCGGATTGGAAAGCACAAGCAACGCGGTAGCGTGGACGACGCGAACGCGTGAAGAGGAAAAGTGCAAGTGGCGCCTCCGCATGGACGACGCGATCGCGTGACATGCGCGATCTGCATAATCTGCAGAATCTGAAACCAGCGATTTTGGACCCTATTTCGGCCCAGTTTTCGGCCCGGAACAGCAGACTAGAGTCAGGGAATATGCAGAAACAACAGAGACACATTCATTGAGTAGTTTTAGATCCATTTTTTCACTCTCTTAGGTTTTTCTCTCTTGTTTTTAGAATTTTAATTTTCAATTGGTCTTAGCATTGGAACATTGAGAAGAGTTATTTCCTCATCAAGCTTCATCATTCTAGTTTGTTCTCTTAACTTGGTTTTATTCTTCCATGTTCTTTGTTATGTTCAATTTTGTCATTCAGATACTTTTATGATTAATTAATGCAAGGATCATTTCTTTTTAATTTAATTTCAATTCCAATAATCATGTCTTCTTTTAATTTCCTTTCATGTGCCATGGATTCTTTATTTACAATGCGTGAGTAGTTTCATTACTTGATGGGGAGTTGATTAAAAGGAACTCTTGAGTTGGAAGGATTGAAGGAAAAATTTGTAATTGGGTTAAATGTTGGATTGCTATCCTGTCACCGACGCCAATCCCTTTGAACTAAGTGGGTTGCAACTTGTGAATAGATCTGGCATTCTCACTTGTTTGACTTTCCCTTACCTAGTAAGGGATAACCAAACAGAACAACTATTAATTATAAATTAATCTTACAATCACACCATCAATGATAGAGATTCTAACCAATCAATTCCCACTCAAGGCTTTTATTTATATTATTTAAAATTCCTCAATTTAAATTCCAATTTACTTAGCTCAACTTCTTGGAATATTTGATTAATAAAACAGCACACTTTTCTGCAACTCGTTGGGAGACGACCTGGGACTTAAAACTCCCAGTAATTTTAATTTAAACTTTCTGTGACATATTTCTAAATTGATAGGCAGATTTTCGGTGAGTTAAGAACTATACTTGCAACGTAACCATTTAAATAAATTTTTAATTCACCAGCTTCTGCACTCCTTCAATTTTTGGCGCCGTTGCCGGGGAGTTGCAATAGAGTGCTAATTTTATTAATTAGAATTTATTTACTTGCATTTTATTTAATTTTGCTACTATGAGCTGCATGTTTCTTCCGTCAAATGACACGTTCACTTCCTGATCCGCGCTTGCTAATATTCGATCCTGAAATTGAAAGAACAATTTCACGAATAAGGCGAGAACAGCATAGGTTAGTCCGCTCTGAGGGCGGATCTGAAAGTGAATCTGAGGAAGAAACCAGCCCACGTTCTACTGATTCGGTTGTTTTACGTGCAGAAAACATGGCAGCTAGAAAAGTTACCATTCAGGAGGAAGGAGCTCCTGATTTTACAATGCAATCGTTTCAAGCGCATCATCCAGCGGTAGCTACGGATTTTGAAATAAAGACAGCACTGCTAAATTTGATGCCCAAGTTTCATGGCCTACCTGCTCAAGAGCCTATCAAGCACTTGAGAGATTTCCAGGCAGCTTGTTCTACTGTCAGGCGTGATGGCACTGATGAAACTTCAATTCTGTTGAAAGCTTTTCCATTCTCTCTTGAGGGAAAAGCAAGAGAGTGGTACTACACTCAACCTCTAGCAAATGTATCCAACTTGGATACACTTAGAAAGGAGTTTCAGGAGAAATTATTTCCATCTGAAGTTACGGATAAACTGAGGAAGGATATCTCTACAATTGTTCAGGATGACAATGAGACTCTCTTTGAATACTGGGAGCGCTTCAATAATCTTCTGGAAGCATGCCCCCACCACATGATTGACAAGATCATGCTACTCAGCTATGTCACACAAGGTATGAGGCCCCAAGATAAGACCACATTGAAAAGTGCCAGCAATGGGTCTATGAAGAAGTACAAGACCACCGATGAAGCTTGGCAATTGATTAGTGATTTAGTTGAATCTACTCGGAACCATAGACAGAAGCAAGGCCGTTCAAGGGCCGTTGCAGAAGTATCTTCTGGCATAGAGACTGCTGCTCTAAATCGAAGCATATGTGAAATGACCAACCTGCTGAAGCAATTGCAGTTAAATCAACAAGTTCAGCAAACTCAACCGCAGCAAAACCAATAACTAGTTCCACAAAGAATTTGCGGAATTTGTGCTGATTACAGCCATTACACTGATGAATACCCGCAGCTCCAACAAGAAGACAACATGGTGGCATCCACCCACAACTTCTATGACCGCCCCAACCAAGGGTACAATCAAAGTGGAAATAATAACTATGGATGGCAGGATAGTTCAAACCAGAATTGGAAGGACAACAATAATAGGGGAGGCAGAGATAATCAGGGAAATTAGAGGTGGAATAATTACAACAATAGGCAGCAAAATCAACCTTACCGAGCACCTCACCTGAGGCAAAACCAAGGACCACCGAAAAATTAGCAGCAAACCTCTCAATTTACTCATTCTTCTGTATCTTATAATGAAGATTTATTACAAGCTTTTGAGAAAAGACAACTGGCCATGGAAAATACCATCGTGAATAGTATTAACGCCAGTCTAAATGGTTTCACCTCTACTTTGCAAGCTTTTATGACACAACTTGGTTCAGCACAAAATTCCAGTAACCAACCTTCAAGCACCACTGGAATCCCCTCTCAACCATTACCCAATCCAAAGGGAGGCATTAATGCCATCACCCTGAGGTCCAGAACCACACTGCAGGAGAGGAATCAGGAGGAACCAAGCTCACCAGAATACGCCTCAGCTGAAGAGGTGGTAGAAATCGAAGATGTTGAAGAGGAAGAGGATATACAGGACATAGCTGAAGAAGAGATAGCTCAACCACAGGAAGAAGCACAAAAAGGTGCAGGCACCACAGAAAATACTACTCCCATTCTATTTTCACAATTTGCAAGGAAGCCTAGGAAGCAGCTGGAACCTGATCCTAAAATGGTAGAAATATTCAAAAAGGTTGAGGTAATTATTCCCCTTTTTGATGTTATTCAGCAGGTACCTAAATATGCAAAGTTTCTAAAAGACTTATGTATCCATAAAGACAAAATTAATGAATTAGAAACTATTCCTTTAGGTAGTTCTATATCTACTTTAATGGGAGGATTACCTGAAAAATGTAGTGATCCAGGTCCTTGCATAGTTAGTTGTACTATTGGTGGTGTAGTAATTTATGATTGCATGTGTGATTTAGGAGCATGTGTCAGTATAATGCCTTTGTCTATATATGATGTTTTAAGGCTCCCTCCCTTAAAAAGGTCGGCAGCTCGTTTTGTGTTAGCAGATAAAAGCATTATTACAGTGGCTGGAGTTGCTGAAGATGTTTTGGTGAACATTAAAGGGCTCACATTTCCCACTGATTTTTATATCTTGGAGATGCCCCATAATGATTCAGATAAGCCATCATCAATCCTACTTGGAAGACCATTCCTGAAGACATCAAAATTCAAATTGGATGCTTTTTCAGGGACATACTCCTTTGAAATAGATGGCCGCATAGTAATCTTCAATCTGAATGGAGTCATTGACAACCCCCCAGAAGATCGTTCTATCTTCCAGTGTGATGTCATAGACGAAAGTGTGGCTGAAGTTCAAAAGGAAGAGTTTGAAGAGAGGCACACTGGACAAGGTCCAAGTGTGGGGACCCTCTTAACTGACAATGAGGACACTTCGCCATTTTCACAAGCCCTAGATAACCCAGAGCCTGCCCATGATCAAAAGTTAGAATTGAAACCTCTCCCTCCACATCTCAAATATGCTTACCTTGAGGATGAGCAGAAGCTTCCGGTTATTATTGCAAGAGAACTGACTTCTCAACAAGAAGAACAGCTACTTGATGTGCTGAGGAAGCATAAGAAGGCAATTGGGTGGAGATTGGCAGACATAGTGGGAATCAACCCTCAAATATGCGAGCACAGAATATTTTTAGAAGAGGGAGCAAGACCTGTCCGTCAACCACAAAGAAGATTGAATCCTACCATCTTGGAAGTTGTCAAAAAGGAAGTGACCAGACTATTGAAGGCTGGTATCATATATCCCATTTCAGACAGTGAATGGTTAAGCCCAGTACAAGTGGTGCCCAAGAAGTCCGGAGTCACTACCGTGAAGAATGAGCATGGAGAGCTCATAGCAACTAGAGTTCAGAATGCTTGGAGAGTCTGCATTGATTACAGGCGTCTCAACCAAGCTACTCGTAAGGATCACTATCCACTTCCATTCATTGATCAAATGCTGGATCGCCTGTCAGGTAAATCACATTATTGCTTTTTAGATGGTTACACAGGTTATTTCCAGATTCATATAGCTCCTGAGGATCAGGAAAAGACTACTTTTACATGTCCTTTTGGGACCTACGCTTATAAGAGAATGCCCTTTGGCTTGTGCAATGCACCAGCTACTTTCCAAAGGTGCATGATGAGTCTTTTCTCTGATCTTATTGAGGACAGTATGGAAGTTTTTATGGACAATTTTAGCGTTTATGGTGATTCTTTTAACCTTTACTTAGATGGATTATCTAGAGTATTAGATAGATGTATTAATACAAACCTTGTATTGAATTTCGAAAAATGCCACTTTATGGTAAAGCAAGGGATTGTATTGGGACATGTGGTATCTAATAATGGCATTTCTGTAGACCCAGCAAAGGTGAATGTTATTTCTAGTTTACCTTACCCCTCTTCTATGAGGGAAGTCCGTTCGCTCCTTGGCCATGCAGGTTTCTACAGGAGATTTATTAAGGACTTTAGTAAGGTGGCACTTCCCTTATCCAGATTACTACAAAAGGATATTGAGTTCGAGTTCAGTGAGGATTGCAAACAAGCATTTGATAAGCTAAAGACTGCTCTAACTCAAGCTCCAATTGTGAGAGGACCCGACTAGAGCCAGCCATTTGAAATCATGTGCGATGCTTCCAACCATGCAGTAGGAGCAGCGCTGGCTCAGCGTGAAGGTAAGAATCCTTTTGTTATTGCCTATGCGTCTAAGACTTTAGACACTGCCCAGTCCAATTATACTACTACTGAGAAAGAGCTACTTGCTATTGTTTTTGGCTCTCGATAAATTCCGGGCTTATTTACTTGGTACTAGAGTAGTAGTGTATTCGGACCATGCAGCTCTAAAGTATCTATTGGCTAAAAAGGAATCCAAACCAAGACTTATACGTTGGATACTGCTGTTACAAGAATTTGATTTAGATATCAAGGATAGGAGTGGTAATCAAAATTTAGTAGCAGACCACTTGCGTCGCCTTGAACATATTAAGAATGATTCTACTCCTATAGATGATAATTTTCCTTTTGACAACCTGCAAGCAGTATCTGAGGTAGTCCCTTGGTATGCACCTGTTGCTAATTATTTAGTTAGCCGCACATTTCCTCCACATTTTTCTAAACATCAAAGAGACAAGCTGAAAAGTGAGTCTAAATATTATACATGGGATGACCCATATTTATGGAGATGTGGTACTGACCAGATAATTAGACGTTGTGTACCTCAATCAGAATTCCAGTCCATTTTAGAGGCCTGTCACTCATCTGAAAGTGGAGGACATTTTGGCCCCCAACGAACAGCTAGAAAGATCTTAGACTGTGGATTCTGGTGGCCTACTCTTTTTAGAGATGCTGCTGAGTTTTGTAAATCTTGTCACCCATGCCAGAAATTTGGTAACATATCCAAGAGGGATGAGATGCCTCAACAATATATGCTTTTCTGTGAAATTTTTGATGTTTGGGGCATTGACTTCATGGGTCCATTTCCAAATTCTAGTGGATACTTTTATATATTGTTAGCTGTAGATTATGTTTTCAAATGGGTGGAAGCAATTCCTACCCGCACTGATGATGCTAACACTGTTGTTTCCTTTGTGAGAAACCATATTATATGCCGCTTTGGATCACCACGAGCAATCGTGAGCGATCAAGGCACCCATTTTTGTAACAGGAGACTAACAGGATTGATGAAGAAGCATGGGATAATCCATAAAGTTGCAACAGCTTACCATCCCCAAACTAATGGGCAAGCCGAGGTGTCAAATAGAGAAATTAAACGTATCTTGCAAAAGATAGTAAAGCCTCACAGAAAAGACTAGAGCACCAGACTACAAGATGCACTTTGGGCATATAGAACAGCATACAAGACACCCATTGGGATGAGTCCCTACCGCTTAGTCTATGGAAAAGCTTGTCATCTCCCAGTTGAAATCGAACACAGAGCCTTCTGGGCAGTTAAAGATTGCAACATGGGGATTGAGAATGCTGGAGCTGAAAGAAAGTTGCAACTGCAGGAATTGGAGAACCTTCACCTAGAAGCTTATGAGAACTCCAGAATATACAAGGAAAAGATGAAAGCTGTGCATGATCAAAACATCAAGAAGAGAGAGTTCCAACCTGGAGATTTTGTTCTCCTTTACAAATCTCGACTGAGGCTCATGCCCGGTAAGTTGAGATCAAAATGGGAAGGTCCATACAGAATAGAGAAGGCTGAACCGTATGAAGTTTATCACCTAAGCCATCCCTCAAGTTCTGAACTTATTAAGGTTAATGGACATCGCCTGAAGCTATACCATGGTGAGAAGGTGCAGAAAAGCAAGGAGCTTGATATCTTCCGCCTGGAAGATCCCCACATAGCAACAGATTGAGCTAGTGGAGCGTCCAACTTACGGACGTTAAAGCAAAGTGCTTGGTGGGAGACAACCCACCGCGGTATGATCGTTCTTTTCTTCACTTTTAGTTTTTCTTCTTTAAATAACTCTTCTCTTTATTAGTGCTTTCGTGCTCTTTCAATTACATGTCTTTATCTTTCCTTAAAAAAAAAAATATTTCGCCGCGCGACGCGATCGGACTAGTGACGCGTCCGCGTGGCAAGGGGAGTAAAGAAAAATAAAAATGAACAGAAAGTTACGCAGGAGCAGCGCTGGAGTCGTGCCGAAGGCACACATTATTCCACGCGACCGCGTCGCATGGAAATCATGGCCTCCCACGCGACCGCGTGCTCCACGCAACCGCGTGCTCCACGCGGCCGCGTGCCCTGCATTTTCGACGTCAAAGGGTGCACAATGCTATATTGTGCGAGAGTGGTGCTGGATTGGTGCTGGAAGCACAATCCTTGTCACGCGACCGCGTCACCGACGCGGCCGCGTCAATTAATTTCTGATGCACACTCACGCGATCGCATGACCCACGCGATCGCGTCACCTTGATTTGGCAATTGAATTATATTGAACAGAGAGTTGTGCTGGAGCGAGGCTGCACTCGTGCCAGTAGCACAACGTAAATCACGCGACCGCGTGACAGACGCGATCGCGTCCCCTTTCCCGATGCGCACTCACACGAACGCGTGCCTTCCGCGGCTGCGTCGCATGCGCCGCACAGCTCAACTTCAATTGCCAAATTATCTTATCTTTCTTTCCTCCAAATCCTAATTTTTCTTTTCCCTCCTTCCTTCTTCTTTCCCCTTTCCCCATCTACCTCACCTTTCACTCTCTATCTCTCTCACCACCATTAACAAGGTTTTACCTTCTTCTTCCTTCTTCTCTTTTCTATCATCCTTATTATATTATGTATATATATTATTATTTTCTTTTTCTTTTCTTTTTCTTTTCAAATCTTTATTTTTTCTTCTTCTTCCTTTCCTTTAACATGGTGTTAGAAACCTTTTGGGTCATCATTCCTCATTATATGCTTGTGGATTATTGCAAATTGTTTGACAATTATTTTTCTCCTATTTAAGGGATTGCTTGCATGTTCAATTTCATACTTTTTATATCTTGTTTAACATGCATGCCATGTGTTTGTGAAAAAGCCCATATAGCACTATGCACTTTTCTACATTACTTTACTCTACTCTGCAATGCTTGCTTTTCACAAATTCCCTTTCATATTTTATTAATTAAATTTAATTATCAATACAAACGTGATAGTTAGTTTGTTACAAATGGTAACCTAACTTGGACATTGAATGTTTGATATATGCTACTCATGCCTTTGCCTGCATGCCAATAAACCTCTTGCATTCCATTGTCCTACACGCACTTGCTATATTTCCACTGATGAGCTTTTCACATGTAATCCAGACCATGTGTTAATGCCATTTATCTTTATTGTGCATTGACTATCACTTACAATACCCTCTTCCTTGCTCTATCTCCTTGAATTTAATTTCCTTTCTCTTCCCTTCTTTCAGGATGGTCACCAAGAAAGGAAAAGAGAAAGCTACTTCCAAACCACCAGCAAGAAAAGGAACTAAAAGAGCATTAGTGGCAGAGCCTTCTTCAACCGCAGTCAAGCCCTCAACAAAAAGAGTTAAGAGGATAATAAAGGTTGACGACAAGGAGAAAGCCTTTCCAGCAAAGGACACTGCGCGATTTCCCAATCGCTACTGTGAGCAGATGTTCCCTATCCTAGCAGAAAGGAACTATAACAATGAATACCTTCTTATCCTCCCGTCCAATATTGCCACCTTTGTTGAGCCGCAAATTGAGCGAAGACAATGGGGTTTCCTACGGAGACAGCCAAGGCAGGTCAATCTTTCTTGGGTAGTTGAGTTCTACTCCAACTTCTACATACCAACCCTGCAGTCTGTTTATGTCCGGCAGAAGCAAGTCCCCATCACAGAAGAGGCCATTCAGCAAGTTCTGAGTCTTCCCCCTATTCTAGCAGGAATGGACGCTTTTCAAGAAGCCACCCTTCAGTGCCAAAGATACCAATTTGACTGGGACTCCATTCTCGGAGTCATCGCTTTACCTGGCAGCCGTTGGATCTACAGATACCACCGCACCCGCCCTAAGGGAATCTTGGCTTCCGCACTTACCTTGGAGGCTCACGTATGGGCACAGATCATGTCCCATTACGTCTTTCCAAGCACTCATGAGTCCTCCTTCACTGCGGACATGGCTATTCTACTATGGTGCATCCTTACAGACCAACCACTGGATCTCTCAAAACACATCCGGCATGCTCTGGAGCATGTACAAATCGCAGGCAACTTACCTTTCCCCGCCTTGGTCTCAAATCTTGTCTCAGCAGCTGGAGTCTCCTGCAGAGCTAGGGACACCAAAGCCATGCTTCCACGGGATGATTAATATGTCCCTAACGGGAAATACCTCAGACTTTCAGCAGCCACTACAAGCCAGCCTACTGAGCCGGTTGAAGATATTCCTTCTTCAACACCACAAGCATCTACCACTGAGAAATTGCTCCAGCAGATACTTGAAAAGTTGGATCGGCATGAACAGAAAGCAAAGATGAGAGAGCGCCGTAACGAGCGCCGATTCAAACACCTCAAGGAGCTACTCAAGGGACGCTTCAGAGACTCAGACACCCCGGACTCTACTTCTTTTACCAGCACCGGGAGCCATGATGATCTCGACTGTGGAGATACTGCCACCAGCCCACCCCTGTTCCTGACAGATGGCACCGAGGACGGTGCAAAGCCTTAAGAGTGGGGAGGTCGGTCAGTACCTGACTTCCGGAGGTAAATTCTCTTCTCTGACACCAATAATTAGGATATTTTAGTTAGATTTTTCTTTCTTTTATAGAATAGAATAAATTGCATAGGTTAGGATAGTTGCATGCATGTTCTACTTGATTGAAAAGACAATAAGTTTCTTTTAAAAATCTATCTTTGGAACAAAATTTCACTAATTTTTCAAAATTTTTATGATAAATCTGCTTGAGTTGTATTTGGAACATGATCTTTGAGCTAAAGAACACACAACCTGTGAAAGATTTGAGCCTTTATGTATGGTTACATTATTTAACCATAATTATTTTATTCTTGTGTGTTTACTTCTCTATGATTGTAATCTATATTTTGTTTTATCTTATATGTCCAATATTTATTATATTTACATGCTTGCACATGATTGAGGCCATTATTTGTTTAAACTCACTTATCCAAATCAAGCCTACCCTTTTCAATTACCCTTGTTAACCACTTTGAGCCTTTAAAACCCCATTTGTTCTATATTTTACCACATTACTAACCTTAAGCTGAAAAACAATTGCATATCCCAAATTGAATCTTTGGTTAGCTTAAGATAGAATTGTGTGTGCTAGTTAAGTATGGGAAATTGTGGGAACAAAAGTTGTTAAGGGAATGTGTCATGAAAATTTAAAGGAAATTTGGATACTCACTCATGTGAAAATATAAGAATGAAAAATCTATGTGCATTGATAAGCTTTATTTATTAAAAAAAAATCAATAAATAAGGGGACAAAATTACCCCAATGTTAAATTCAGAATTCAAAGATCAATGCACATATGATAGAATTAAAATACAAGGTTGAAACATGAGTATGGGTTGAAAAAGGGAATTATGGGTAGCTAGGCATGAATTTAAAAGTATATAGAATATATGTATATTAGGTGAGAGCTTAGGTTAATTAAAGATTCAATTTATAAAGCTCACTTAGCCATATGTATATCCTTACCTGCACCTTGGCCCCATTACAACCCTGAAAAGACCTCATGATGTTTGCATTGGTATATTAACTGTTGTTGATTGGTTAGGAGAAAAACAAAAGTTAGAAAGCATGACTAGAGAAGAATAGAGTGATTACCCTATACACTAGAGATTAGAGCATACATACATTATCAGTGAGGGTTCAATGCTTGAATTTTCATGTTTCCGGCCTTCATAAGCTATCTTCTTGCACTTTTATCGGTTTTATTATATGATGATAGAATTAGTGAAATTTGATTTGTAATTGTTTTTGAAGGGCTTATTTACTTTTGATCAAGTGGATAATAATCATATAGTTGCATTTATTTATATATGTAGGATTGCATTGCATTTCATGAGTTTCTGCATGTTCATACTTATTTCCTTGTCTCCTTCAATTTAGCATGAGGACATGCTAATGTTTAAGTGTGGGGAGGTTGATAAACCACTATTTTATAGTTTATATTGTATTTAATTGTGTGGTTTTGTCGTGATCCTTACCCACTTATTCATCAATTTAGCATGCATTTAGATTTCCTTCCTGAATTTATTACATGTTTGAAAATTGCTTCCTAGAGACTTTAATTATTTAATTTTAATTCTCCTTTATTCCATTCGATACCGTAATCTGTGTGTCAAGTGTTTCAGGCTTTATAGGGCATGAATGAGACGGAGATTGGAGAGAAAGCTAGCAAAAATGGAAGGAACACAAGAATTTGAGGAGATAACCAGCGAAAAGTGACGCGGTCGCATGGCTCATGCGACCGCGCGAAGGAGCACAAATCGCAGTGACGCGGCCGCATGGCTTGCGCGGCCGCGCGGATTGGAAAGCACAAGCAACGCGGTAGCGTGGACGACGCGAACGCGTGAAGAGGAAAAGTGCAAGCGACGCGTCCGCATGGACGACGCGATCGCGTGACATGCGCGATCTGCATAATCTGCAGAATCCAAAACCAGCGATTTTGGACCCTATTTCGGCCCAGTTTTCGGCCCGGAACAGCAGACTAGAGTCAGAGAATATGCAGAAACAACAGAGACACATTCATTGAGTAGTTTTAGATTTAGTTTTTCACTCTTTTAGGTTTTTCTCTCTAGTTTTTAGAATTTTAATTTTCAATTGGTCTTAGCATTGGAACATTGAGAAGAGTTATTTCCTCATCAAGACTTCATCATTCTAGTTTGTTCTCTTAACTTGGTTTTATTCTTCCATGTTCTTTGTTATGTTCAATTTTGTCATTCAGATACTTTTATGATTAATTAATGCAAGGATCATTTCTTTTTAATTTAATTTCAATTCCAATAATCATGTCTCTTTTAATTCCCTTTCATGTGCCATGGATTCTTTATTTACAATGCGTGAGTAGTTTCATTACTTGATGGGGAGTTGATTAAAAGGAACTCTTGAGTTGGAAGGATTGAAGGAAAAATTTGTAATTGGGTTAAATGTTGGATTGCTATCTTGTCACCGACGCCAATCCCTTTGAACTAAGTGGGTTGCAACTTGTGAACAGATCTGGCATTCCCACTTGTTTGACTTTCCCTTACCTAGTAAGGGATAACCAAACAGAACAACTATTAATTATAAATTAATCTTACAATCACACCATCAATGATAGAGATTCTAACCAATCAATTCCCACTCAAGGCTTTTATTTATATTATTTAAAATTCCTCAATTTAAATTCCAATTTACTTAGCTCAACTTCTTGGAATATCTGATTAATAAAACAGCACACTTTTCTGCAACTCGTTGGGAGATGACCTGGGACTTAAAACTCCCAGTAATTTTAATTTAAACTTTCTGTGACATATTTCTAAATTGATAGGCAGATTTTCGATGAGTTAAGAACTATACTTGCAACATAACCATTTAAATAAATTTTTAATTCACCAGCTTCTGCACTCCATCAGCTTTCTACTATTTTGCTTTGTTTGTTGCATGATCTTTTATTAGTTAGAATCCTAGGTCTAGTTTTGTTTTCTCTTAATTTTTTTAATTCTAAAAAGATGTCTCATGTATTACTCACTAAGCTTGAATTCAAATAAAAAAATACAAAAGTGATCTATTGCATGAGAAATTGAGTTAATTTTAAGAGTAGTCTTATTTACTTAAATGTGGTGGTATTTTCTGTAATTCTGAATGCATGACATGAATAGTGCATATTTTTATAGTGAAGTTTATGAATGTTAAAATTGTTGGCTCTTGAAAGAATGATGAAAAAAAGAGAAATGTTATTGATAATCTGAAAAATCATAAAATTGATTATTGAACCAAGAAAAAGTAGTGAAAAACACAAAGCTTGCGAAAAAAAATAGAATAAAATAAAAAATAAAGAGAAAGAAAAAAAGAAAAAGCAAGCAGAAAAAGCCAATAACCCTTTAAACTAAAAGGCAAAGAGTAAAAAGGATCCAAGACTTTGAGCATTAATGGATAAGAGGGCCCAAAGGAATAAAACCTTGGCCTAAGTGGCTAAATTAAGCTGTCCTTAACCATGTGCTTGTGGCGTGAAGGTGTGAAGTGAAAATCTTGAGACTAAACGGTTAAAGTTGTGATCCAAAGTAAAAAGAGTGTGCTTAAGAACTCTGGGCACAATCTGAAAAGGTTCACCCAGTTATGTGTCTGTGGCATTTATGTATCCGGTGGTAATACTGGAAAATAAAATGCTTAGGGTCACGGCCAAGACTCATAAAGTAGCTGTGTTCAAGAATCAACATACTGAACTAGGAGAATCAATAACACTATCTGAATTCTGAATTCCTATGGATTCCAATCATTCTGAATTTCAAAAGATCAAGTGAAATGCCAAAACTATTCAGGATTGCAGTTGTAAACCCCACTATAAGAAGAGACATGAGTTAATCGAACTCTCATTCTCATGCAAATTCACATCCTAAGCCTATGTTAGTTTTGGTTGCTTGAGGACAAGCAACAGTTCAAGTTTAGTGTAGTGATGCGTGAACATCTTTTCTGTCTTTTCCTAGTGAATTTGCATCTAATTTGTTGAGTTTAATCAAGAATTAATTATATTTTAGCCCCTATGGATGCTATTTTGAGTTTTGTGCAATATGTTTATTTTAGGTAGCATTCGGCTAGATTTGATGGAGTTTCTGCAGCACAAGAATCAAAGGAGATGGCTGCGAGGAGCGACACGCACACGTGCTTGACGCGTGCGCGTAATTTGGAGCTTTCCATGACGACACGTGCGCGTGACTGACGCGTACGCGTGATTTGAAGATTTGCTCAGTGACGCGTCCGCGTGACTTGCGAGAAAGACCATCGACGCGTACGCGTGACTGATGTGTACGCGTGACATGTACCACGAGCAGAAAATGCAGAAAATACTGGGGGTGATTTCTGGGCTCCATTTCAGCACCCAAGTTAGGCGCAGATCCAGTGAAGCCAAGTGGTCCCCACATTACAAGACGCAGAGTAGTTAGTTAATTTTGATTTAAATTCAAATTTGAATTTGAAAATAGGAAAAGATATTATCTTAATTTTAAATATTAGATTTTAAATTAATTAGGATTAGTTATAAAAAGGAGAGACTTCTCTTCTATTAGAGGTCCAATTAGGGGGATTCCATTAGGGAATTCTATACAAATTTACATTCCACATTCCATGAGCAACTAATCTTCTATTGTTAAGGTTAGGAGCTCTGTCTATTTGTATGGATTGATTTTATTGCTTTTTCTATTTTAATTCATGTATGGATTTATAATTTAAGAATTGTTTTCGCTCTTCATCTTATGAATTTGGGTGGAACGGAAGTATGACCCATGTTCTAATTGAGTTCTTGTAAAACTTGGAAAAGATCTTTACTTGAACAACAGCTTGAAAACATATTATCCTGAATTTCTAATTGTTTGTATTTAACGGGATACATGACATATAATCCCCTTATTTTTGGATAATTAGGATTCTTGTGGCATATAAACTGGAACTTGATCATCACTCTCTAATTGGAATTAATTGACCAAGGAATTGGCAGTTGATAAATTTTAGAGGAGACTAGGAAGGTCTAAGGAATTAGGGTCTAGTCACATATAGTTTGCCATGAATTAAATCTTGCATGATTAAAATAGTTAGTAAGAAAAATGAATCCAGAAAATAGATAACTTTGAAGCCTTAACTATTTTCTCCATATTTTATTCCCAACTTATTGCTGCTTGCTTTTTGAAATTCTTAATTTACTGTTTAGTGCTCTTTGAATACCAAAACACTCTTTTCTGCTTGACTAACTAAGCCAATCACTCAATCATTGTTGCTTGATCCATCAAACCTCGTGAGATCGACCATTACTCATGTAAGCTATTACTTGGTACGACCCGGTGCACTTGCCGGTTAGTCTGTGGTTGTAAAACAGCGCACCAGTGCACCACTGATATACTTCTTTATTTGTCTTCGAAAAAGCAAAAGTAAAAATACAAAGAATAAAAACACCAAATCAAATACTACATTACCTCATCTTTGAGCATGTGAATTATTAACAAAACCTATGCTACTACAAAAAACAAAGAGAATAATCTAGGTTACAACACCATTTATGAAATGAAGCTTTTTCAATTTGCCTGGGTTTACATAGAATTTAAGTAAAATTTACATCCCTAAAATACTACTACTCTAGGATTACAGTGCAAGATTGAGAAGAAGAAAAGATTGGAAAAAACTGATAATAATGAAATAATTTTAAGCTATAAGTAAATAGTTGGACAAAATCTAAATTAGTAGTACTAGTAGCAGTATTTTGCCTTTGAAACTTAAATTGTGCTACTCAAAAATGGTAACTTACATTATAAATTACACCCCAAATCAGTGTTTCAAAAAAGGTCCAAAATCTTTAATGGGCCATACCTACACACCAGAAACATAAAAAGATTGGTGGAAAACATTGAGCAAAGAAACTTAACCAGTCTCACCATATTTAAGCTTGAATTCATTTGGGGTGGAGTGAGCCACTACACGACTTGGCCTTTCCAGGGCAAAGCTATCCGATTTAGAATAGTGGGGGTTGGGTCGTCGCTGCTACATGTTTCGTGTGTGGTGGTTAACCGGTGAATCGAACGAATCGGCCAGTATTTTTTAAGTCTGGTTCTCCCCTTCAACACCAAACAGCATCGTTTTGGTTTAATTAAAAAAAAGCATAGCCCAAATGCCCCCAAATCCCAATCCCCTCTCCCTTCTCTCACTCTCAGTGTCACCAACATACCAAAATCAAAGTATTTCCCCCGAACCATTGTAAGATAATTCTTTGGGTTCGGGTTCATACTTTGATCATGGTTCCTAGTGATCCATGCATTGGAATAGAACTCTTGAACCATCAAGATTCCAACTTGTTGAATGGGGTTGGTCAGAACTTCTCAACTTCTTCTTTGAATCTCATGTCGGATCTCCGGAAACTCATTTTTCTTGAGCTTGAAAGGGACCTCAGGGATCACCTTCTTCTTAGCCACAACATCATAGAAGTGGTCTTGATGGGCTTTGGAGATGAATCTCTCCATCTCCCATGACTCGGAGGTGGAAGCTTTTGTCTTCCCTTTTCCTTTTCTAGAGGTTTCTCTGGCCTTAGGTGCTATCAATGGTAATGGAAAAATAAAAAGCTTATGCTTTTACCACACCACACTTAGAATATTGCTCGCCCTCGAGCAAGAGAAGAAAGAAAAGAAGAAGAAGAGGAGAAAATATGGAGGAGAGTGAGGGGGAGGTGTATTCGGCCAAGGTATAGAAGAGGGGGTGTGTTGTGTGAAAATGAAGGAGAATGGAGGGGTTTATATAGGGAGGGGAGAGGGAGTAGGTTCCCCTATTTAGGGTGGGTTTGGGTGGGAAAGAAATTTTGAATTTTGAAGGTAGGTGGGGTTTATGGGAAAGAGTGGATGGATGTGAGTGGTGAAGGGGGTAATTGAGAAGAGAGATTGAGGTGATTGGTGAAGGGTTTTGGGGAAGAGTGTTTATTGGAAAGAGAGGATGAATGTTGAGAAGAGGAGAGAATATGGTAGGTGGGGATCCTGTGGGGTCCACAGATCCTGAGGTGTCAAGGATTTACATCCCTGCACCAATTAGGCATGTAAAATGCCTTTTCATGCAATTCTGGCGTTTAAAGGCCGAAGTGATGCATGTTCTGGGCGTTCAACGCACAGGTGCAGCATGTTTCTGGCGTTGAACGCTAGTTCCATGCTTGTTTCTGGCGTTTAGCGCCAGCTCTCCTCAGGGTGCATTCCTGGCGTTTGAACGCCAGGATGTTGCTTGTTTCTGGCGTTCAACGCCAGATCCATGCTCTGTTCTGGCGTTGAACGCCAGCCAGATGCTCCTTACTGGCATTTAAACGCCAGTATGTCCTTCCTCCAGGGTGTGTTTTTTCTTCTGCTGTTTTTGATTCTGTTTTTAATTTTAATATTTTTTCGCGACTCCACATGATCATTGATGAGCGGATAATTTGTACGCTTTTTGGCATTGTTTTTAGTATGTTTTTAGTAGTTTGAGTTGAGATTTTAGTTAAAATTCACTTTTCTGGACTTTACTATGAGTTTGTGTGTTTTTCTGTGATTTCAGGTATTTTCTGGCTGAAATTGAGGGACCTGAGCAAAAATCTGATCCAGAGACTGAAAAGGACTGCAGATGCTGTTGGATTCTGACCTCCCTGCACTCGATGTGGATTTTCTGGAGCTACAGAAGCCCAATTGGCGCGCTCTCAACGGCGTTGGAAAGTAGACATCTTGGGCCTTTCAGCAATATATGATAGTCCATACTTTGCCCAAGATTTGATGGCCCAAACCGGTGTTCAAAGTCACCTTCAGATTTCCCAGCGTTAAACGCCGGAACTGGCACCTAAATGGGAGTTAAACGCCCAAACTGGCATAAAAGCTGGCGTTTAACTCCAAGAAGAGTCTCTACACGAAAATGCTTCATTGCTCAGCCCAAGCACACACCAAGTGGGCCTGGAAGTGGATTTTTATGTCATTTACTCATCTCTGTACACCCTAGGCTACTAGTTCTCTATATATAGGACCTTTTACTATTGTATTTTCATCTTCTGATCTTTGGAATCTTTTGTTCTTTAGATCTTTTGATCACTTTGGGAGGCTGGCCTCACGGCCATGCCTAGACCTTGTTCTTATGTATTTTCAACGGTGGAGTTTCTACACACCATAGATTAAGGTGTGGAGCTCTGCTGTACCTCGAGTATTAATGCAATTACTATTGTTCTTCTATTCAATTCAGCTTGTTCTTGTTCTAAGATATTCATTCGCACTCAAGAACTTGATGAATGTGATGATTATGTGACGCTCATCATCATTCTCACTCATGAACAAAGTGACTGACAACCACTCTTGTTCTACAAGCAAACGAGGCTCTAATGTTTATCTCTTGGATTCCTGATAACACGATGCATGGTTGATCGCCTGACAACCGAGCGCTCGCCTGACAAACGAGCCAGCCATTCTGTGAGATCAGAGTCTTCGTGGTATAGGCAAGAACTGATGGCGGCATTCAAGAGAATCCGGAAGGTCTAACCTTGTCTGTGGTATTCTGAGTAGGATTCAATGATTGGATGACTGTGACATGCTTCAAACTCCTGAGGGCGGGGCGTTAGTGACAGACGCAAAAGAATCACGGGATTCTATTCCGGCTTGATCGAGAACCGACAGATGGATAGCCGTGCCGTGACAGGGTGCGTTGAACATTTCCACTGAGAGGATGGGAGGTAGCCACTGACAACGGTGAAACCCTTGCATAAGCTTGCCATGGAAAGGAGTAAGAAGGATTGGATGAAGACAGTAGGAAAGCAGAGAGACGGAAGGGACAGCATCTTCATACGCTTATCTGAAGCTCTCACCAATGATATGCATAAGTATCTCTATCTTTATCTTTATGTTTTATTCATCATCTATACCCCTTTGAGTCTGCCTGACTAAGATTTACAAGGTGACCATAGCTTGCTTCATACCAACAATCTCCGTGGGATTGACCCTTACTCGCGTAAGGTTTATTACCTGGACGACCCAGTGCACTTGCTGGTTAGTTGTGCGAAGTTGTAGTGATCACGATTTCGCGCACCAAGTTTAACGCCCAAAAAGGTAGTGCATTGGGCGTTAAACGCCAGAATGTGCACCATTCTGGGCGTTTAGCGCCAGGATGGCACAAGGGGAAGGATTTTGTTTTCAAATCAATTTTTTTCAAGTTTTCAAAGTTTTTCAAAATCAAATCTTTTTCAAATCAAATCTTTTCAATCAAATGTTTTCAAAATCAATTTCTTTCCTTTTTCAAAGATACTTGCTAATAATTAATGATTTGATTGAACATTTCAAGTATGTTGCCTTTTCTGTTGAGAGAGGTTTAATGTTTGAATCATATCTTTTCTTGTTAGGCAAGTCATTAATTTTTAAAATTAAATCTTTTTAAAATTGTTTTCAAATCATATCTTTTCAATCATATCTTTTTAATCACATCTTTTTCAAAAAATAGTTTTCAATCATATCTTTTTAAACTCTAATTTCAAAATCTTTTTCAAAAATTACTTGATTTCTTTCCCACTATTGGTTTTCGAAAATCAATTAAAGTTTTTCAAAATGTTTTCAAAATCTTTCACTTAATTTTCGAAAATTTCTTCCTCTCTTCTTACATCCTTCTATTTATGGAGTACCACTCCTTCTCAATGCACAATTCGAACTCTCTCTGACTAAGTTCGAATTCTTCTCCTTCTTCCTTCTATTTTTCTTCTTCTCTGACACCTCAAGGAATCTCTACACTGTGACATAGAGGATTCCATATTTTCTTGTTCTTTTCTCTTTCATATGAGCAGGAGCAAAGACAAAGGCATTTTTGTTGAAGCTGACCCTGAACCTGAAAGGACCTTGAAGCGAAAGCTAAGAGAAGCTAAGGCACAACTCTCTACAGAGGACCTAACAGAAATCTTCAAGGAAGAAGAAACCATGGCAGCCGAAAACAACAACAATGCCAACAATGCAAGGAAGGTGCTGGGTGACTTTACTGCACCTACTCCCGACTTCTATGGGAGAAGCATCTCTATCCCTGCCATTGGAGCAAACAACTTTGAGCTTAAGCCTCAATTAGTTTCTCTAATGCAACAGAATTGCAAGTTCCATGGACTTCCATTGGAAGATCCTCATCAGTTCTTAGCTGAATTCTTGCAAATCTGTGACACTGTCAAGACTAATGGGGTTGACCCTGAGGTCTACAGACTTATGCTATTCCCTTTTGCTGTAAGAGACAGAGCTAGGACATGGTTGGACTCACAACCTAAAGAAAGCCTGGACTCATGGGAAAAGCTAGTCAATGCCTTCTTGGCAAAGTTCTTTCCACCTCAAAAATTGAGTAAGCTTAGAGTGGAAGTCCAAACCTTCAGACAGAAGGATGGAGAATCCCTCTATGAAGCTTGGGAAAGATACAAACAATTGATCAGAAAATGTCCTTCTGACATGCTTTCTGAATGGAGCATCATAGGTATTTTCTATGATGGTCTCTCTGAACTATCCAAGATGTCTTTGGATAGCTCTGCTGGAGGATCTCTTCATTTGAAGAAGACTCCTACAGAAGCTCAAGAACTAATTGAAATGGTTGCAAATAACCAATTCATGTACACTTCTGAAAGGAATCCTGTGAACAATGGGACAAATCAGAAGAAAGGAGTTCTTGAGATTGATACTCTGAATGCCATTCTGGCTCAGAACAAGATATTGACTCAACAAGTCAATTTGATTTCTCAAAGTCTGTCTGGAATGCAAAATGCACCAAGCAGTACTAAGGATGCTTCATCTGAAGAAGAAGCTTATGATCCTGAGAACCCTTCAATGGAAGAGGTGAATTACATGGGAGAACCCTATGGAAACACCTATAATTCTTCATGGAGAAATCATCCAAATTTCTCATGGAAGAATCAAGAGAGACCTCAACAAGGTTTCAACAACAATAATGGTGGAAGAAACAGGTTTAGCAATGGCAAGCCTTTTCCATCATCTTCTCAGCAACAGACAGAGAATTCTAAGCAGAACCCCTCTGACTTAGCAAACATGGTCTCTGATCTAATCAAGACCACTCAAAGTTTCATGACTGAAACAAGGTCCTCCATTAGGAATTTGGAGGCACAAGTGGGACAGCTGAGCAAGAAAGTTACTGAACTCTCTCCTAGTACTCTCCCAAGCAATACAGAAGAAATCCAAAAGGAGAGTGCAAGGCCATCAACATGGCCGAATTTGGAGAGGAGGGAGAGGAAGTGAACGCCACTGAGGAAGACCCCAATGGGCGTGCACTGACCTCCACTGAGTTCCCCAATGAGGAACCATGGGAATCTGAGGCTCAAAACGAGACCATAGAGATTCCATTGGACTTACTTCTGCCTTTCATGAGCTCTGATGAGTATTCTTCTTCTGAAGAGGAAGAGTATGTCACTGAAGAGCAAGTTGCTAAATACCTTGGAGCAATCATGAAGCTAAATGACAAGTTATTTGGAAATGAGACTTGGGAGGATGAACCCCCTTTGCTCACCAAAGAACTGGATGACTTGTCTAGGCAGAAATTATCTCAAAAGAGACAAGATCCTGGGAAGTTTTCAATACCTTGTACCATAGGCACCATGACCTTCAAGAAGGCTCTGTGTGACTTAGGGTCAAGTGTAAACCTCATGCCTCTCTCTGTAATGGAGAAGCTAGGGATCTATGAGGTGCAAGCTGCAAGAATCTCACTAGAGATGGCAGACAACTCAAGAAAAAAAGCTTATGGACTTGTAGAGGATGTTCTGGTAAAAGTTGAAGACCATTACACCCCTACTGATTTCATAGTCCTAGAGACTGGGAAGTGCATGGATGAATCTATCATCCTTGGCAGACCCTTCCTAGCCACAGCAAAGGCTGTGATTGATGTTGATGGAGGTGAACTGATCATTCAAGTGAATGAAGAATCCTTTGTGTTTAAGGCTCAAGGATATCCCTCTGTCACATTGGAGAGGAAGCATGAAGAGCTTCTCTCAAAGCAGAGTCAAGCAGAGCCCCCACAGTCAAACTCTAAGTTTGGTGTTGGGAGGCCACAACCAAACTTTAAGTTTGGTGTTGAACCCCCACATTCAAACTCTAAGTTTGGTGTTGGGAGGTTCCAACATTGCTCTGAGTATCTGTGAGGCTCCATGAGAGCCCTCTGTCAAGCTACTGACATTAAAGAAGCGCTTGTTGGGAGGCAACCCAATGTTCTATATTATCTATTTTCTTTTGTTATTTTATGTTTTTTGTAGGTTGATGATCATAAGAAGTCACAAAATCAATTGAAAAAGCAAAAACAGAATGAAAAACAGGAAGAAAAATAGCACACCCTGGAGGAAGGACCTACTGGCATTTAAACGCCAGTAAGGCTAGCAGGTGGGCATTTAACGCCCAGTCTGGCACCATTCTGGGCGTTTAACGCCAGAAAGGGGCACCAGACTGGCGTTAAATGCCAGGAAAGGGCAAGAACCTGGCGTTAAATGCCAGAAATGGGCACCAGCCCGGCGTTTAACGCCAGAATTGGCTCAAAACGTGGTTTTTCATGCCATTTGGTGCAGGGATGACTTTTCCTTGACACCTCAGGATCTGTGGTCCCCACAGGATCCCCACCAACCCCACCACCCTCTCCTATATAAACCCTTCTTCACCCCTTCATTTTCCCACAACTTAAACACCACTTCCCCCCTCTTTGGCCGAACACAAAGCCATTCCCTTCTTCCTTATTTTTTCTTCTTCTACTCTCTTCTTTCTTCTTTTGCTCGAGGATGAGAAAACCTTTTAAGTTTGGTGTGGTAAAAGCATTGCTTTTTATTTTTCCATAACCATTTATGGCATCCAAGGCCGGAGAAACCTCTAGAAAGAGGAAAGGGAAGGCAAAAGCTTCCACCTCCGAGTCATGGGAGATGGAGAGATTCATCTCAAGGGTGCATCAAGACCACTTCTATGGAGTTGTGGCCTTGAAGAAGGTGATCCCCGAGGTCCCTTTCTCACTCAAAAAGAGTGAATATCCGGAGATCTGACATGAGATTCGAAGAAGAGGTTGGGGAGTTCTCACCAACCCCATTCAACAAGTCGGAATCTTAATGGTTCAAGAGTTCTATGCCAATGCATGGATCACCAAGAACCATGATCAAAGTGTGAACCCGGATCCAAAGAATTGGCTTACTATGGTTCGGGGGAAATACTTGGATTTTAGTCCGGAAAATGTAAGGTTGGCATTCAACTTGCCCATGATGCAAGGAGATGAACATCCTTACACTAGAAGGGTCAACTTTGATCAAAGGTTGGACCAAGTCCTCACTGACATCTGTGAAGAGGGCACCCAATGGAAGAGAGATTCAAGAGGGAAGCCAGTTCAATTAAGAAGGCATGACCTCAAGCCCGTGGCTAGAGGATGGTTGGAGTTTATCCAACGCTCAATCATTCTCACTAGCAACCGGTCCGAAGTTACTCTAGACCGGGCCATCATGATTCATAGCATCATGATTGGAGAAGAAGTGGAAGTTCATGAGGTTATAGCCCAAGAACTTTATAAGGTGGCGGACAAGTCCTCTACCTTAGCAAGGTTAGCCTTTCCTCATCTCATTTGTCACCTCTGTTATTCAGTTGGAGTTGACATAGAGGGAGACATCCCCATTGATGAGGACAAGCCCATTACTAAGAAGAGGATGGAGCAAACAAGAGACCTTTCTCATCATGAGATCCCTGAGATACCTCAAGGGATGCACTTTCCTCCACAAAACTATTGGGAGCAAATTAACACCTCCCTAGGAGAATTGAGTTCCAACATAGGACAACTAAGGGTGGAGCACCAAGAACATTCCATCCTCCTCCATGAAATTAGAGAAGATCAAAGAATCATGAGAGAGGAGCAACAAAGACAAGGAAGAGATATTGAGGAGCTCAAGCACTCCATAAGACCTTCAAGAGGAAGAACAAGCCGCCATCACTAAGGTGGACCCGTTCTTTAATCTCCTTGTTCTTTATTTTCTTGTTTTTCGAAAATTTATGCTTTATGTTTGTCCATGTTTGTGTCTTATGATCATTAGTGTCTTAGTGTCTATGCCTTAAAGTTATGAATGTCCTATGAATCCATCACCTTTCTTAAATAAACAATGTTCTTAATTGAAAAAGAGAAGAATTGCATGAATTTTGAATTTTATAACAGATTGATTATTTTGATGTGGTGGCAACACTTTTGTTTTCTGAATGTATGCTTAAACAGTGCATATATCTTTTGAATTTGTGGTTCATGAATGTTGGCTCTTGAAAGAATGATGAGAAAGGAGACATGTTACTGAGGATCTGAAAAATCATAAAAATGATTCTTGAAGCAAGAAAAAGCAGTGAACACAAAAAAAACGAAAAAAAAAGAAAGAAAAAAAAAGAAAAAGAAAGAAATAAAGTTGTGATCCAAGGCAAAAAGAGTGTGCTTAAGAACCCTGGACACCTCTAATTGGGGACTTTAGCAAAGCTGAGTCACAATCTGAAAAGGTTCACCCAATTATGTGTCTGTGGCATGTATGTATCCGGTGGTAATACTAGAAGACAGAGTGCTTTGGGCCACAGCCAAGACTCAATAAGTAGCTGTGTTCAAGAATCATCATACTTAACTAGGAGAATCAATAACACTATCTGGATTCTGAGTTCCTAAAGAAGCCAATCATTCTGAATTTCAAAGGATAGAGTGAGATGCCAAAACTATTCAGAAGCAAAAAGCTAAAAGTCCTGCTCATCTAATTGATACTGATCTTCATAGATGTTTTTGGAATTCATTGCATATTCTCTTCTTTTTATCTTATTTGATTTTCAGTTGCTTGGGGACAAGCAACAATTTAAGTTTGGTGTTGTGATGAGCGGATAATTTGTACGCTTTTTGGCATTGTTTTTAGTATGTTTTTAGTAGTTTGAGTTGATTATTGAATGAGGACATTTAAGTTCCCTGGGTAGACTTAGTGAAGTGATTTCACTGCTCCAGGTAGAAAATGAGATTATTTGAGCTCCCTGGGTAGATGATGGATGATGAGCGGATAATTTGTACGCTTTTTGGCATTGTTTTTAGTATGTTTTTAGTATATTTAGTTGAGTTTTTAGTATATTTTTATTAGTTTTTAGTTAAAATTCACTTTTCTGGACTTTACTATGAGTTTGTGTGTTTTTCTGTGATTTCAGGTATTTTCTGGCTGAAATTGAGGGACCTGAGCAAAAATCTGATCCAGAGACTGAAAAGGACTGCAGATGCTGTTGGATTCAGACCTCCCTGCACTCGAAGTGGATTTTCTGGAGCTATAGAAGCCCAATTGGCGCGCTCTCAATGGCGTTGGAAAGTAGACATTCTGGGCTTTCCAGCAATATATGATAGTCCATACTTTGCCCAAGATTTGATGGCCCAAACCGGCGTTCAAAGTCACCTTCAGATTTCCCAGCGTTAAACGCCGGAACTGGCACCTAAATGGGAGTTAAACGCCCAAACTGGCATAAAAGCTGGCGTTTAACTCCAAGAAGAGTCTCTACACGAAAATGCTTCATTGCTCAGCCCAAGCACACACCAAGTGGGCCCGAAAGTGGATTTTTATGTCATTTACTCATCTCTGTACACCCTAGGCTACTAGTTCTCTATATATAGGACCTTTTACTATTGTATTTTCATCTTCTGATCTTTGGAATCTTTTGTTCTTTAGATCTTTTGATCACTTTGGGAGGCTGGCCTCACGGCCATGCCTAGACCTTGTTCTTATGTATTTTCAACGGTGGAGTTTCTACACACCATAGATTAAGGTGTGGAGCTCTGCTGTACCTCGAGTATTAATGCAATTACTATTGTTCTTCTATTCAATTCAGCTTGTTCTTGTTCTAAGATATTCATTCGCACTCAAGAACTTGATGAATGTGATGATTATGTGATGCTCATCATCATTCTCACTCATGAACAAAGTGACTGACAACCACTCTTGTTCTACAAGCAAACGAGGCTCTAATGTTTATCTCTTGGATTCCTGATAACACGATGCATGGTTGATCGCCTGACAACCGAGCGCTCGCCTGACAAACGAGCCAGCCATTCCGTGAGATCAGAGTCTTCGTGGTATAGGCAAGAACTGATGGCGGCATTCAAGAGAATCCGGAAGGTCTAACCTTGTCTGTGGTATTCTGAGTAGGATTCAATGATTGGATGACTGTGACGTGCTTCAAACTCCTGAGGGCGGGGCGTTAGTGACAGACGCAAAAGAATCACTGGATTCTATTCCGGCCTGATCGAGAACCGACAGATGGATAGCCGTGCCGTGACAGGGTGCGTTGAACATTTCCACTGAGAGGATGGGAGGTAGCCACTGACAACGGTGAAACCCTTGCATAAGCTTGCCATGGAAAGGAGTAAGAAGGATTGGATGAAGACAGTAGGAAAGCAGAGAGACGGAAGGGACAGCATCTTTATACGCTTATCTGAAGCTCTCACCAATGATATGCATAAGTATCTCTATCTTTATCTTTATGTTTTATTCATCATCTATACCCCTTTGAGTCTGCCTGACTAAGATTTACAAGGTGACCATAGCTTGCTTCATACCAACAATCTCCGTGGGATCGACCCTTACTCGCGTAAGGTTTATTACTTGGACGACCCAGTGCACTTGCTGGTTAGTTGTGCGAAGTTGTAGTGATCACGATTTCGCGCACCAATCATGTACCTAATAAAACATGAAAGAACAATGAAAATAAAATAAAATTAGATAAATAAAAATTGGGTTGCCTCCCAACACCAAACTTAGAGTTTGATTGTGTGGGCTTTGTTTGACTCTGTACTGAGAGAAACTTTTCATGCTTCCTCTCCATTGTTAAAGAAGAAGATCCTTGAGCCTTAAACATAAGGTAGCCCCCATTCAATTGAAGGACTAATTCTCCTCTGTTAACATCTATCACAGCTCCTACTGTTGCTAGGAAAGGTCTTCCAAGGATGATGCATTCATCCTCCTCCTTCCTAGTGTCTAAGATTATGAAATCAGCAGGGATGTAAAGGTCTTCAACCTTTACCAACACGTCCTCTACCAATCCATAGGCTTGTCTTACTGACTTGTCTGCCATTTGTAATGAGAATAAGGCAGGTTGTACCTCAATGATCCCCAACTTCTCCATTACAGAGAGTGGCGTAAGATTTATGCCTGACCCTAGGTCACACAGAGCTTTCTCAAAGGTCATGGTGCCTATGGTACATGGTATTATGAATTTGCCAGGATCTTGTCTCTTTTGAGGTAAAATTTACTGAACCCAGGTATCTAGTTTACTGATGAGCAAGGGAGGTTCACCTTCCCAAGTCTCATTACCAAATAACTTGGCATTCAACTTCATGATAGCTCCTAGATATTGAGCAACTTGCTCTCCAGTTGCATCTTCATCCTCTTCAGAGGAAGAAAAGTCTTCAGAGCTCATGAATGGCAGAAGGAGGTTTAATGGAATCTCTATGGTCTCTATATGGGCCTCAGATTCCCGTGGGTCCTCAATAGGGAACTCCTTCTTGCTTAAGAGACGTCCCATGAGGTCTTCCTCATTGGGATTCATGTCCTCTCCTTCCTCTCTAGGTTTGGCCATACTGATTATATCAATGGCCTTGCACTCTCTCTTTGGATTCTCTTTTGTATTGCTTGGGAGAGTACTAGGAGGAGTTTCAGTGACTTTCTTACTCAGCTGGCCTACTTGTGCCTCCAAATTTCTTATGGAGGACCTTGTTTCACTCATAAAACTTAAAGTGGCCTTAGACAGATCAGAGAATAAGTTTGCTAAATTAGAGGTGCTCCGCTCAGAATTTTCTGTCAGTTGCTGAGAAGATGATGGGAAAGGCTTGCTATTGCTAAGCCTATTTCTTCCACCATTATTAAAGCCTTGTTGAGGCTTTTGTTGATCCTTCCATGAGAAATTTGGATGATTTCTCCATGATGAATTATAGGTGTTTCCATAAGGTTTACCCATATAATTTACCTCTGCCATTGCAGGGTTTTCAGGATCATAAGCTTCTTCTTCAGAAGATGCCTCTTTAGTGCTGTTGGATGCATTTTGCCATCCATTCAGACTTTGAGAAATCATGTTGACTTGATGAGTTAACATTTTGTTCTGAGCCAATATGGCATTCAGAGCATCAATTTTAAGAACTCCCTTCCTTTGAGGCATCCCATTATTCACGTAATTCCTCTCAGAAGTGTACATGAACTGGTTATTTGCAACCATGTCAATAAGTTCTTGAGCTTCTGCAGGTGTTTTCTTTAGGTGAATGGATCCACCTGCAGAATGGTCCAATGACATCTTAGAGAACTCAGATAGACCATAATAGAATATATCTATCATGGTCCATTCTGAAAACATGTCAGAAGGACATCTTTTGGTCATCTGTTTGTATCTTTCCCAAGCTTCATAGAGGGATTCACCATCTTTTTGTTTGAAGGTCTGAACATCCACTCTATGCTTGCTCAGCTTTTGAGGAGGAAAGAACTTAGCCAAGGAGGCTGTGACCAGCTTATCCCAAGAGTCCAGGCTATTTTTAGGTTGAGAGTCCAACCATGTTCTAGCTCTGTCTCTTACTGCAAAAGGGAAAAGCATGAGCCTGTAGACTTCAGGATCTACTCCATTAGTCTTGACAGTCTCACAGATCTGCAAGAACTCAGTTAAGAACTGGTAGGAATCTTCTGATGGAAGTCCATGAAACTTGCAGTTTTGTTGCATTAGAGCAACTAATTGAGGTTTCAGCTCAAAATTGTTTGTTCCAATAGCAGGAATTGAGATGCTTCTTCCATCAAACTTGGAAGTGGGTGTAGTATAATCACTAAGCATCCTCCTTGCATTCTTGTTGTTGGGTTCGGCTGCCATCTCCTTTTCTTGTTCGAAAATTTCAGCAAGGTTGTCTCTGGATTGTTGTAATTTAGCTTCTCTTAGTATCCTCTTCAGAGTCCTTTCAGGTTCTGGATCAGCTTCAACAAGAATGCCTTTTTCCTTGTTCCTGCTCATATGAAAGAGAAGAAAACAGAAAAAGAAGAGGGATCCTCCATGTCACAGTAAAGAGGTTCCTTATTATTAGTAGAAGAAGAAAGGGAATAAAGAAAGGAAAATCCAAACAGAAGGGTGAGGATAGGGGTAGTGATTTGAGATGAAGAGAGGTGAAGAGAAGTGTTAGTAAATAAATAAATAAATAAATAGAAGAAGAGGAGAGAGAGATTTTCGAAAATAAATTTTGAAAAGGGGTTAATGATTTTCGAAAATTAAAATAAGAAATAAAATTAAAATTAAAATTTGAAACAATTAATTAATTAAAAAGAATTTTGAAAAAGGGGGAGATATTTTCGAAAATTAGAGAGAGAAAAGTAGTTAGGTAGTTTGAAAAAGATAAGAAACAAACAAAAAGTTGGTTGGTTAATTGAAAAAGATTTGAAAATCAAATTTGAAAAGATAAGAAGATAAGAAGTTAGAAAAGATATTTTAAAATCAAATTTTTAAAAAAGATAAAATTTTGAAAAAGATATGATATAAAAGATAGGATAAGATAGATTTAATTTGTAAAATTAAAATTAATTACTTAACTAACAAGAAACTAAAAGATAAGATTCTAGAATTTAAAGATTGAACCTTTCTTAACAAGAAAGTAACAAACTTTAAATTTTTGAACCAATCACATTAATTGTTAGCATAATTTTCGAAAATAAAGATAAAATTAAGAAAAAGATTTTTGAAAAAGATTTTAAAGTGTTTTCGAAAAATAATAAGAAAAATGATAAAGATTTAATTTTTGAAAACGTTTTGAAAAGATAAGATTTTTAAAATTTGAAAATTTGAGTTGACTTACAAGAAACAACTAATTTTAAAAATTTTTTTGACTAAGTCAACCCAAATTTTCGAAATTTTGAGAGAAAAAAGGAAAAGATATTTTTTTATTTTTGAATTTTTAATGATGAGTGAGAAAAACAAAAAAAATGACTTACAACATGAAAATTATGAATCAAAACACATTATGCATGCAAGAACACTATGAATGTCAAGATGAACACCAAGAACACTTTGAAGATCATGATGAACATCAAGAACATATTTTTGAAAAATTTTTGATGCAAAGAAAACATGCAAGACACCAAACTTAGAAATCTTTAATGCTTAGACACTATGAATGCAAAAATGCACATGAAAAATATCGTACAACACAAAACAAGAAAATCTAAAGATCAAACAAGAATACTTTACCAAGAACAACTTGAAGATCATGAAGAACACTATGAATGCATGAATTTTTGAAAAAATCATAATAATAAGTTTAAAAAATTACAATTGACATCAAACTTAAGATTTGACTAAAGACTCAAACAAGAAACACAAAATATTTTTTATTTTTATGATTTTATAATTTTTTGTATTTTTGTATATTTTTCGAAAACATATTTTGGAAAAAAGGAGTAATGAATTCATAGTCCTCAATCAAAATCCTGTGAATTAGCCATGGCTTAATAGCCAACCAAGCTAAAACATGTTATATGAAACTCTAGGATTCATTCTTGAAAACTTTGAAAATTTTCGAAAACAGGTGAGAAATTTTGAAAAATATTTTTGAAAATTTTTTTGAAAAGAAAATAAAAAGAAAATTACCTAATCTGAGCAACAAGATGAACCGTTAGTTGTCCAAACTCGAACAATCTCCGGCAACGGCGCCAAAAACTTGGTGCACAAAATTGTGATCATCAACAATGGCGCCAAAAACTTGGTAGCACTCTCAAACGTGAATCACACTTAGTCACAACTCAGCACAACTAACCAGCAAGTGCACTGGGTCGTCCAAGTAATACCTTACGTGAGTAAGGGTCGATCCCACGGAGATTGTTGGTATGAAGCAAGCTATGGTTATCTTGTAAATCTCAGTTAGGTGGATAGTAAATGTTATGGAGTTTTCGAATAGCAAATAAATAAAACAGAAAATAAAGATAGAGTTACTCATGTAATTCAATGGTGGGAATTTCAGATAAGTGTATGGAGGTGCTGTGTTCCTTCTGAATCTCTGCTTTTCTACTGCTTTCATCCAATCCTTCTTACTCCTTTCCATGGCAAGCTGTATGTAGGGCATCACCGTTGTCAATGGCTACATCCCATCCTCTCAGTGAAAATGGTCTAAATGCTCTGTCACAGCACGGCTAATCATCTGTCGGTTCTCGATCATGTTGGAATAGAATCCCTTGATTCTTTTGCGTTTGTCATCATGCCCAACAATCGCGAGTTTGAAGCTCGTCACAGTCATTCAATCCCTAAATCCTACTTGGAATACCACAGACAAGGTTTAGACTTTCCGGATTCTCATGAATGCCGCCATCAATCTAGCTTATACCACGAAGATTCTGATTAAGGAATCCAAGAGATACGTGCCCGGTCTAAGGTAGAACGGAAGTGGTTGTCAGTCACGCGTTCATAGGTGAGAATGATGATGAATGTCACGGATCATCACATTCATCATGTTGAAGTACAACGAATATCTTAGAATAAGAACAAGTGGAATTAAATAGAAAATAGTAGTAATTGCATTGAAACTTGAGGTACAGCAGAGCTCCACACCCTTAATCTATGGTGTGTAGAAACTCCACCGTTGAAAATACATAAGTGATGAAGGTCCAGGCATGGCCGAATGGCCAGCCCCCATGAAAGACCGAATGGTCAAAAGAACTAGATAGTCCAAGAAGTCCAAAATGTCTAATACACTAGTAAAAAGTTCTATTTATAATAAACTAGCTACTAGGGTTTACAGAAATAAGTAATTGATGCATAAATCCACTTCCGAGGCCTACTTGGTGTATGTTTGGGCTGAGCTTGATCTTTACACGAGCTGAGGCTTATCTTGGAGTTGAATGCCAAGTTGTAACGTGTTTTTGGCGTTCAACTCTGGTTCGTGACGTGTTTCTGGCGTTTGACTCCAGAATGCAGCATGGAACTAGCGTTGAGCGCCAGTTTACGTCGTCTAATCTCGAATAAAGTATGGAGTATTATATATTGCTGGAAAGCTCTGAATGTCTACTTTCCAACGCCATTGGGAGCACGCCATTTGGAGTTTTGTATCTCCAGAAAATCCATTTCGAGTGCAGGGAGGTCAGATTCCAATAGCATCAGCAGTCCTTTGTCAGCCTTTTTTCAGAGTTTTGCTCAGGTTCCTCAATTTTAGCCAGAAAATACCTGAAATCACAAAAAACACACAAACTCATAGTAAAGTCCAGAAATGTGAATTTAACATAAAAACCAATGAAAACATCCCTAAAAGTAGCTAGATTATACTAAAAACTATCTAAAAACAATGCCAAAAAGCGTATAAATTATCCGTTCATCAGCTTACACATGTTTTCTTGGAAAGTTGAATTATGTTGACCAAGCATTTGCATTCACTTTAGGTAGTTGCATTTAGATAGGACTCATATGATTTAGTTGCATCAAATAAAGATCATATCCCTTGTTTCCTTCTTATTTTAGCATGAGGACATGCTAAGGTTTAAGTGTGGGGAGGTTGATAAACCCCATTTTTAGGGTTTATCTTGTGTTGAATTTAGAGTATTTTGCTAACCTTTTCTCACATTTAGCTAATGAATTAGCATGATTTTGTGATCTCTCCCTTATTTGTACTTAATTGTAAAAACATGCTTTCTAGGCCTTTAATTTGATAATTTTAATTCTTTCTTGATTCCATAAGGTGCCTTGATGTGTTTGCTAGTAATCTCAGGCTGAAATAGGCTAGGCATGGATCAAAGGAGCAAGGAAGGAAGCATGCAAGTGGAGAGAAGCACAAAAAGTCAAAGAATTGATCTCGGCCAAGGACGCGCACGCGCACAAGGCGCTCGCGCGCACCTTGCGAATCGGCCAGGGACGCGTACGCATACCGTGCACGTACGCGTCGCAGTCCGCACGTGATTTCATTAAAGCAGCTCGTGCCTGGCGATTTTGGAGGGTTTCTGGACCCCTTTTGGCGTTGGAATTCTGGTAGAGAAGGATTAAAAGGACCAAGGATTGAAGGGAAAAGCATCTTTCATTCATTGTATCTTACACACTCATTAGGATTAGGATTAGTTAGTTTTAGAAGGAGAAGCTCTCACTTCTCTCTAGGATTAGGAATTAGGGTTAGATTGGGATCTCATAGTTCTAGGTTTAATTCAAGTCTACTTCTACTTCCACCTTCAATTGGTGATTGCTACACTTTGGTTCTTCTTTCTATCCCTACTCTCTTGTTGTAATTTCTCTTATTTTGTTTCTAGGTTTTGTAATTGAGATACTCTTGTTCTCTTAGTTTTCTTTTAATAATGCAATTTGAGGTAATTCATGATAATTGTGATTTCCTTGATTGTTGTTGTTAATTCTTTGCATTCAATTGTTGTTAGAATTCATTCTTATTGTGATTTACTATACTTTTCTTTTGTACCTTCCAAGTGTTTGATGAAATGTTTGGAAGGATGTTAGAGTAGGATTTTATGTTCTTGGCTTGGGAAGGTAACTTAGGATTTCTTGAGTTACTAATATCCAAGTGATTGATAGTTGATAGCCATTGACTCTAGCCTTCATTAATTCAATTAGTGGAAAGCTAGGATTTATGGACTTGGATTGATATAACTCACTTGACTTTCCTTTGCTACTTGATTAAAGGATGACTAAGTGGGATTAATCCTTTCAACTACCATAATTGTGGCTAGTGATAATGATAGAGACCCTTGACAACCAAACCTTGCCAAGACCATTTTGTTAATAGAATTTCATTACCATTTACTATTCATGTTTCTCATTCAAAACCCCAAAATAAACAAGTCCATAACCAATAACAAGAACACTACCCTGCAAGTCCTTTGAGAGACGACCCGAGGTTTAAATACTTTGGTTTATATATTTTAGGGATTTGTACTTATGACAAACAAATTTTTGTATGAGAGGGTTATTGTTGGTTTAGAGACTATACTTTACAACAAGAATTCATTGGTGAAATTCTAAACCGTCAAAAATCCACTCATCATGGGTCTCACTGTTTCAGTTTCTCTTGCTGGCTCAGGAGACAAAATGGAAATGTCTCCTCCATTCTGACGAGACAAAACTGGATTGGCACATTCTTCATTTTGGGCAGACTTGGGATTTTCTTTGCTTGTTCCAGCTTCTTCACAATCTGAATCATTATCTATCACAGTACTGGGAATTAAATTAGAATCACAAAAGTAACATGTATAGATTCCTCTATAGTTCTATAATCTTTGAGGTAAATTCTATAGGCTTTGTTAGTAGTGGAATATCCAACAAACATGTCCTCATATGATTTTGGATCAAATTTGCCAAGATTTTCTTTATTATTAAGCACAAAACACTTGCATCCAAAAATATGGAAATACTTAAGATTTGGAAGGGTTCCTTTCCATAGCTCATAAGAAGTTTTCTTTAACCCTTTTCTAATAATGGTCCTATTCAAAATATAACATGCTGTATTTACAGTTTCAGCCCATAGAAACTGTGGAACCTCATTCTCATATAACATAGCCCTAGTCATCTCTTGAAGGCTTCTATTCCTTCTTTCAACAACCCCATTTTGTTGAGGTGTTCTAGGGCATGAAAAATTATGAGTAATTTCAAAGTCATTACAGAATTTTTCAAAGTCTTGGTTTTCAAATTTTTTTCCGTGATCACTTATCAAATGGGCCACTTTTAAATCTTTTTCATTTTGAATTTTCTTGCAAAGAGTTGAGAAAGCATGGAAAGCATCATTTTTATGAGCAAGAAAAAGTATCCAACCAAATCTAGAGTAATCATCTACCACTACTAAACCATAGTGTTTACCTCCTAGACTTTGAGTTCTTGTTGGACCAGAAAGATCAATGTGTAACATCTCTAATGGCCTTTTGGTTGAAATTCCATCTTTTGGTTTAAAAGAGGATTTAACTTGTTTGCCTAATTGACAAGCCTCACAAGTAAGATCCTTATCAAATTTGATTTTAGGAATTCATCTAACCAGATTTTTCTTTACTAGCTTAGAAATTTGGTACATGCTAGCATGACCCAACTTTCTATGCCATAGCCATTTTTCAGATTCAATAGAGGTAAAACATGTTACATTTTGTTCTTTCAAGTCCTCAAGAGTTAATCCATACACATTGTTGCATCTTTTAGCTTCAAATAAAATATCTCCAGTTTTTTCACAAACAACCAAACACACAAATTTTCTAAAAACAACTTCAAAACCTAAATCACACAATTAGCTTACACTAAGTAAGTTATGTTTCAAACCATTTACAAGAAGAACATCATTTATACAAGATGAAAAGCTTTTACCAACTTTACCAACGGCCACTATCTTTCCTTTACCATCATCACCGAAAGTGACAAGTCTTCCATCATATTCATCAAGCTTTATGATGAAGGTTGTCTTTCCAATCATGTGCCTAGAGCATCCTCTGTCCATGTACTACATATTTTCCTTCCGTTTAGATGCTAGGCACACCTACAAAACAAGCTCAAGTGACCTTAGGTATCCAAAATTTCTTGGATCCTTTCACGTTAAACCATCTCCTATGACCCAAGCCATTGTAATCAAAAACAACTTTGTAAACTTTGTCACCAATCATTCTTTCACCAAAAAAATATTGAATGGGAAAGTGTCCATTTCGGTTGCATAGTCTACAAAACCTTGGAGTTGCTGATTTGTTAAAGTAGGTGGGATCTTGAAACCTTGTGTCATTAGAAGATGAAACTCTATTTTCAAAAGAAGGTTTATTAGATTTGTAAAACCCCAAACCAGCTTTATCAAAGAGTGGTTTTTGACTAGCCAATATTTGATTTAAATTTTCAGAACTTTGAGTAAACTTGGCTAAGTCATTTTCAAGATTTTTAATCTTTTTCAGCAACTCTTCATTCTCCTTAAAACAATTTACATATGCAACAACAGAATGGTCACTTTCACAACTTCTAAGTTGGGCTTTTAACTGCTTATTTTCTTCAACAAGATCACAAGCAGTTTCGGCCTCTCTTAGCTTTTCCTTGAGAAAACCATTTTCAGTTTTAAGAATGATAATTTGTTGTTCAAGATCTCGGTTATCAAGTAGAAAAAATCTTATTTTTCCAGAAATGTGGTCTATCATAAGATGAAGATCTTTAGTGTTAGGGTTGTGAAAGACTACCTGATCTATGTGATCTGCCATGAGACAAGGTTGTGACTTGGTTTCTGATTCTTCATCATCGTCTGAGTCATTTTCCAAGTCCTCCCATGAAGCCATCAGTCCCTTCTTCTTTCCTCCTTTTGGCTTCTCCTCCTTCTTCAACTTGGGACAATCAGATTTGAAATGCCCCATTTCCTTGCAGTTGTAACAAGCTACTTTGCTTAGGTCTTTCTTCATTTTCCTTGAGCTGCTGCCTTTGCCTTTCCCTTTGAACTTCACCATTTTTTTGAATTTTTTGGCAAACAACACAAACTCATTTTCAGAGGAATTATCACTAGATTCATCATCCAGGGGGTTAGTTATAGAAGAAAAAGCAATTCCTTTCTTTTTTGAATCTTTTTTTCAAATAAGTATTTTCAAAAGCAAGAAGATTTCCTCTCAAATTATCACATGTCATGGAATCAAGGCTACTGCTCTCAGAAATAATTAAAGCTTTTGTTTCCCACTCTTTAGTGATACATCTCAACACTCTTCTCACAAGCACAGAATCAAAATATGTTATTCCCATAGCATCCAAGACAACAATGATGGTGTTGAACCGTTTGAACAGTTCATCAATAGATTCTCCTTCCTTCATTGCAAATATTTCATACTCTCTGTTCAACATGTCTATCCGAGTCTTCTTTACAATGGTGGTTCTTTCATGAGTGATTTGCAGTTTGTCCCAGATTTTCTTTACCGTTGTGCATCATGATACCCGTCGGTATTCCTTGAAGCTGATAGCACAGTTGAGTAGATTTACAGCCTTGGCATTTAGCTCTTCCTCGGTCCAGCTTGCTTCTGGTTTAAGAGTGACTACTCCTTCAGCACTTGTGTTAGTTGGAAATTGAGGACCCTCTAGGATGATCTTCCAGAGCCTGTAGTCTACTGCTTGCACAAAGATTTTCATTCTCTCCTTCCAATAGGTATAGTTTTTCCCATTGAAAAGAGGCGGTCTGTTGCTTGACTGTCCTTCTGTAAGGTTGTAGGACACCATATTTGAGCCACTGCTTTCTACCATCTGGATCTTTTCTCCAAGATGCAAAGCTTGATCTCTTTGAGACCAAGCTCTGATACCAATTGATGGTTTTCAGTGGCTAAGAGAAGGGGGGTTGAATCTTAGCCCCCTTTTTTTTGCTTAGTAACACTTACTAGTCTTTGAAATAACTTCAGGAGACTTTTTTATTTTTGTCTCGTCCCTAGCCATGCGACTTTTATTTTTGTCTCATCACTTGGCACGAGATATTTTTCAGTTTTAGCTCCTGTGCAGTAAAAACAGAAATGGAGTAGAAAAGAGAGAAAAATTACACCCAGATATATCCTGGTTCAGCTGCTAAGTGCAGTGCAGCCTACATCCAGTCTCCATCACAATAATGATGGAATTTCACTATAATCTTCTTGATTACAGACTGTAAAGTGCTAACCCAACTTACAAGGGTATTCCTACAAAATCATGAAACATAACACAGATGTACAAAGGAACTCTAAGGACATCTATGGCTTTTTCTTTTAATTTTGCACTCTCTGCCTTTTTTCGCTCTATGGCTTTTTCATACAAACCTCACTGTTTGCCTTTTTCCATGAGATTCAAGACATGACAAAATTAAATAGAAAAATACAAAATAGAATACATTGAAGGAGAAGAGAAATCTGTTAGCTCAGGTAGCTTTGAGAACTCTGTGCCTTGCACTCTCACACTTTCTCCTTGCTCCAAACCGTGGCTGTTCTCTCTTTTTATATAAGAGGGAAGCCTCCACATTTGAAGCCAAAAACCAAGCCAACTTCTTCTTCTCCAAGAACAAAACCGGTTCGGCCAGAGAGAGAGAAGAGATAACCCATGCAAAACCCAACATGCAATTACCTCTAGTCCTTCCTTGGTCATCAATCTTCATCAATCCGAGCACTCCATCCTTGGCTTGCTCTCCAAGTTGAATTTCTGGCCCTTGATGCTTCATGATGATGATAGCTTCACCTGCTCCACTTTTGCTTCCTCCCTCACGTAGCCACCCTAGCTACCTTCTGTGATGAGTGAACCCAAAAGCAGAGACAAGCCATCCCTCCAAGGATCTTCTCCTTGCTGGCCGAATCTCCTTCAACCATTTTTGGTATGGAGAAGCCAAGATCTGATCACCATATCTTATCACAAGTGATAAGAATCTCAGCCACTATATTTTTTATGTTTTCTTGCCATCAGCTCGATGGTCTTGATGCATGTAGCTCCTTCTTTCTTTTGGTAGATCAACTTAGCTTCCATAATTTCCTCTGTGATATGACCGAAGAGAAGAAAGAGATGATAGAGAAGATAGAGCTAGAAGAAAAGTAATTAAATGAATCAAATTAATTGAAATGGGATTGCTTTTACTTCCCTTGCAAATTAGCGTGCAACATCGATGTCTTCAATCAAATCAATGACACTTTCTCTCTCATAGTTCCCATGCATGTATTAACTCTTCTCAATAAAATTTTGAGTTCCATCACATGATTAAAGAAGAGATCCGTTGGAAGTAATGGAACTTTGCTTTCTTTGCTTAGTGGATTCGGACCATGCATTGGTCTAATTAGCAAAGATTGTAATTGGGCTTATAGTGATAATAGTTCAATCTGGCCCAAATAATCACAAATAACTTCAGCCATATAATATAGGAAACATTAATCAAGGCTGATTGGTTTTAAGCATATTGGGCTTGCAATAATTCTGCTTTTCTGTTTGGCCCAATAATAAAACCTGCATCACAAAATTATTAATTAACATATGTTAAATGAAAATCAAATTAATAATTTTGTAATTAATTATTTCAATAATGTTTGATCATCATCAAAATAAATTTGAGTTTTCTAAACTCATCAATGTTGAAATGTTTTCTGGTTTTTGTTTTTTTCAATTAATTTTTATTCAGTGTGGAATTTAGGGCAGATTTGAGTTCATAACTTCAGATGCAGAGTTCTTGTTTTAAGTTCTTCTGCTTTTCAAATTTTTTTTATTTTGTTAATTATATGAATTAATCATTTTGTAATTCTAAATTTTACCGAATATAAATTTGATAAAAGTTCAATTTTGGGACTCTGGTTTTTAAATTTTTCTATATTGAATTTCGCTATATAAGTTTAATTGTGCTCTATTGATTTCTGCTATATTGAATTTTGGTGAATTAACTGTATGAAATGCTGAATTTAATTATATTGAATGTTGTATGAATTGTATGAATTGATATAATCAAGAGCAATGAAGAATGCAACAGGACAGGGGAGTCAATGAGTAATGCAGATGGAAAAGTTCACAGGGAACTGAAGCCACTAAGAGCTCTAGAGGTTATAGATTATTTTTAAGTTTGTGTTCCATTTACATAATCCATTTGGTATAGGAATCATCATTGTACATTTAATAGCTATTGGATAATTTTCTCTTCAATGCATTATGGAACTCATGTTGTGTTTAATGTGTTTATATACTAAATTTTTAATAATTTTATTTAATATTTAATTAAACCGGTTGAACCCAGTTAAACCTGTGAACCAGTCACCTCACAAGTTCATTGACCGGTCCGGTTCTCGCAACTTTGGATGGAGAGAATCAACCATCCTTCATTTCCAACAACTGCCAGGGAAGGAATAACTGCGACACCGTTCTGCAGTGGAAGCAGTTCTATGTATCCAACAGCAGCGATGGCTGGTGCACGTAAATTGTGATCATCAATAATGGCGCCAGAGACTTAGTGCTCTCAAATGTGAATCACACTTTGTCACAACTCCGCACAACTAACCAGCAAGTGCACTGGGTCGTCCAAGTAATACCTTACATGAGTAAAGGTCGATCCCACGAAGATTGTTGGTATGAAGCAAGCTATGGTCATCTTGTAAATCTCAGTCAGGCAGATTATAATGGTTATAATGGTTTTCGAATATAAAACTAATTAATGCATAAAATAGAGATAGAAATATTTATGTAATTCATTAGTGGGAATTTCAGATAAGTGCATGAAGACGTTGTGTTCCTTCTGAATCTCTGCTTTTCTACTGCTTCATCCAGTCATTCTTACTCCTTTCCATGGCAAGCTGTATGTTGGATTTCACCGTTGTCAATGGCTACCTCTTGTCTTCTCAGTGAAAATGGTTCAAATGCTCTATCACAGCACGGCTAATCATCTGTCGGTTCTCGATCATGTCGGAATAGAATCCAGTGATTCTTTTGCATCTGTCACTACGCCAAACACTCGCGAGTTTGAAGCTCATCACAGTCATTCAAACCCTGAATCCTACTCAGAATACCACAGACAATGTTTAGACTTTCTGAATTCTCAAGAATGCTGCCAATGGATTCTAGCTTATACCACGAAGATCCTGGTTAAGGAATCCAAGAGATATTCACTCTAGCTTTTGCTTGAAGAATGGAAGTGGTTGTCAGGCACGCGTTCATAAGGGAAAAGCATGAGCCTGTAGACTTCAGGATCTACTCCATTAGTCTTAACAGTATCACAGATCTGCAAAAACTCAATTAAAAACTGGTAAGGGTCTTCTGATAGATGTCCATGAAACTTGCAGTTCTGTTGCATTAGAGCAACTAATTGAGGCTTCAGCTCAAAATTGCTTGCTCCAATGGCAGAAATTGAGATGCTTCTTCCATAAAAATTGGAAGTAGGTGTAGTATAATCACCAAGCATCCTCCTTGCGCCTCCACCATTGTTATTGGGTTCGGCCATGTCTCTCTCTTTTTCGAGATTCTCAGTAAGGTTTTCTCTGGATTGTTGTGCTTTAGCTTCTCTTAGCTTTTTCTTCAAAGTCCTTTCAGGTTCAGGATCTGCTTCAACAAGAATGTCCTTGTCCTTGCTCCTGCTCATATGAAAAAGAAGAGAACAGAAAAGGAAGAAGAATCCTCTATGTCACAGTATAGAGATTCCTTTATGTGAGTAGAAAAATAAAAGAATAAAATAAGAAAGAGAAAAATTCGAACACAGATAGAGGGGAGAAGAGGGTCCGAATTTTTTTTAGATGAAGAGAAGTGTTAGTAAATAAATAAAATGAATAGAAAGAGATGATAGGAAGAGAATTTTGAAAATTATTATTGAAAAAATGGTTAGTGATTTTCGAAAATTAAGAAAAGAAATAAAATTAAAAATTGAAACAATTAGTTAATTAAAAGAATTTTGAAAAAGAGTGTGGAAGATTTTCAAAAATTAGAGAGAGGAAAGTAGTTAGGTGGTGTTGAAAAAGATAAGAAATAGTAAAACAAACAAAAAGTAAATTAGTTAGTTGAAAAAGATTTGAAAATCAATTTTGAAGAGATAAGGAGTTAGAAAAGATTTTTGAAATTGATTTTGAAAAAAAAAGATATGATTGAAAAGATATGATTGAAATTTATTTTGAAAATGATTTTATTTTTAAAATTAAAATTGATTACTTAACTAACAAGAAACTAAAAGATATGATTCTAGAATTCAAAGATTGAACCTTTCTTAACAAGAAAGTAACAAACTTCAAATTTTTGAATCAATTACAATAATTGTTAGTAAAGTTTTCAAAAATTTGAAGTAAAATTAAGAAAAAGATTTTGAAAATCAATTTTTAAAATTTTTGAAAATAAATAAAAAATAAAAAATATTTGATTTTTGAAAAAGATTTGAAAAGATAAGATTTTTAAAATTGAAACCTTGACTTGACTAACAAAAAATAACTTATTTTTAAAAATTTTTGACTAAATCAATCCAAAGATTTCGAAATTTATGAGTAAAATAAGGAAAAGATATTTTTTTTAATTTTTAATGAGGAGAGAGAAAAACACAAAAATGACTAAAAACATGAAAATTTTGGATCAAAACCAATGATGCATGCAAGAACACTATGAATGTCAAGATGAACACTAAGAACACTTTGAAGATCATGATGAACATCAAGAACTTATTTTTGAAAAATTTTCAAGAAAAGAAAAACATGCAAGACACCAAACTTAGAAAGTTTTCATGTTTAGACACTATGAATGTAAAAATACATATGAAAAACAACAAAAAATACAAAACAAGAAAATATGAAGATCAAACAAGAAGACTTATCAAGAACAACTTGAAGATCATGAAGAACACCATGCATAAATTTTTCGAAAAAAAATGCATAAGTTTTGACACTAGACTCAAACAAGAAACACAAAATATTTTTGGTTTTTATGATTTTATTAATTTTTTTGGATTTTTTTCGAAATTAATTTTGGAAAAATGAGAACAAATAAAAAAAAATTTTTTGAAAGATTTTTGAAAACTTTTTGAAAAGAAAATTACCGAATCTGAGCAACAAGATGAACCGTCAGTTGTCCAAACTCAAACGATCCCCGGCAACGGTGCCATAAACTTGGTGCGCGTAAATTGTGATCATCAATAATGCCGCCAAAGACTTGGTGCTCTCAAATGTGAATCACACTTTGTCACAACTCTGCACAACTAACCAGCAAGTGCACTGGGTCGTCCAAGTAATACCTTACGTGAGTAAGGGTCGATCCCACGGAGATTGTTGGTATGAAGCAAGCTATGGTCATCTTGTAAATCTCAGTCAGGCAGATTATAATGGTTATAATGGTTATAATGGTTTTTGAATATAAAACTAATTAATGCATAAAATAGAGATAGAGATATTTATGTAATTCATTGGTGGGAATTTCAGATAAGTGCATGAAGACGCTGTGTTGCTTCTGAATCTCTGCTTTCCTACTGCTTCATCCAGTCATTCTTACTCCTTTCCATGGCAAGCTGTATGTTGGATTTCACCGTTGTCAATGGCTACCTCCTGTCCTATCAGTAAAAATGGTCCAAATGCTCTGTCACAGCACGGCTAATCATCTGTTGGTTCTCGATCATGTCGGAATAGAATCTAGTGATTCTTTTGCGTCTGTCACTACGCCAAACACTCGCGAGTTTGAAGCTCATCACAGTCATTCAAACCCTGAATCCTACTCGGAATACCACAGACAATGTTTAGACTTTCTGGATTCTCAAGAATGCTGCCAATGGATTCTAGCTTATACCACGAAGATCCTGGTTAAGGAATCCAAGAGATATTCACTCTAGCTTTTGCTTGTAGAACGGAAGTGGTTGTTAGGCACGCGTTCATAAGGACGGATGATGATGAGTGTCACGGATCATCACATCCATCAGGTTGAAGTATGAGTAATATCTTAGAATAAGAATAAGCTTGAATTGAATAGAAGAATAATAGTAATTGCATTAATTCTCGAGGTACAACAGAGCTCCACACCCTTAATCTATGGTGTGTAGAAACTCCACCGTTGAAAATACATAAGTGATGGTCCAGGAATGGCCGAATGGCCAGCCCCCAAAATATGATCAAGAGACCGAATGGTCAAAAACTCAGTCTAAAGATGTCTAATACAATAGTAAATGTCCTATTTATACTAGACTAGTTACTAGGGTTTACAAAAATAAGTCTAAGTGCAGAAATCCACTTCCGGGGCCTACTTTGGTGTGTGATTGGGCTGAGCTCAAGCTTTACACGTGCAGAGGCTTCTCCTGGGATTAAACGCCAAGTTGTAACGTGTTTTTGGCGTTTAACTCTGGTTTGTGACGTGTTTCTAGCGTTTTACTCCAGAATGCAGCATGGAACTGGCGTTAAACGCCAGTTTGCGTCATCTAATCTCAAATAAAGTATGAACTATTATATATTACTGGAACGCTCTGGATGTCTACTTTACAACGCAGTTAAAAGCGCACCATTTGGAGTTCTGTAGCTCCAAAAAATCCATTTCGAGTGCAGGGAGGTCAGAATCCAACAGAATCAGCAATCCTTTGTCAGCCTCCTATCAGATTTTTGCTCAGGTCCCTCAATTTCAGCCAGAAAATACCTGAATCACAGAAAAACACACAAACTCATAATAAAGTCCAGAAATATGAATTTTGAATAAAAACTAATAAAAACATCCTTAAAAGTAGCTAGATCCTACTAAAAACTACCTAAAAACAATGCCAAAAAGCGTATAAATTATCCGCTCATCAATGGCCTCCATCACCATTGTCACCTCATTCATCTTCCTTTCTATATGGATTTAGACTCCTTCTTTGTGATCACTGCGGTCGTCGCCACCCTCTTCTCCTTCTTCCATCGTGCTTTCTTCCTTCACCGTTGTGTTTTCTTCTTTTCTGTGATGTCGTCGGAGTAAGTCTTCCCCTTCTGGCACCAACTTCTTCCCCTATCAATACTTGTAGCTTTGTCTCTCATTTTCTCTTCTCACAAGAAGAAATTTGTTGACATCTCATTTTTTAAATTTTCGTACGATAAATAAAAATAAATTAAGATATATAAGAGGCTAAAAGCACAGCTGGAACAATATAGATTTGAATTTGAATTTGATTCAAATTCCCACTCCATTACTTTGTGCTGGGATGCAGCACTTTTGTGATTCATTGTGTTTTGTGACACTTGTCATGTAATTAGGATAAACACTTGTTGAACATAGGATTTGCCACTTGTTGATCGAAGACTATCTACTACATTTTTATTATATATTAATAGATATTTTAGTCTCACATATCATATATTGGATAGGCTAAAGAGCGCGCTAAGCCTTGTAGTTTCATTTTTTTCAGGGACAGGCTTTGTAGCAGTTTCATTTAATTCATGGTATTTTAACATTTTAACCAATAGGAATAATTGTAAGATGGATATTCCCATGATCATCTTTATATAAAGATAACATTATAAGTTATTAGATGATTTAATATATTTGATTAATTATCTAAAAATTCATAACATCATCTTCATATAAAAATATCATCATGTGAATATTTTTTTAATTGTAATTGGTCTATATCCGTTTTACTTTATTTTTTTGTGTGAAAATATGTGCTAGGATCACCAACGGACGATTGAGAAACTTTTATACTATATGATTAAATACTAGTTACGTAGATAGTATAGCTTAAAGTATATAATAAGATTTTTCATTGAAAAAGTTTTTATAAAAATATATGAAATTTAAATTTTTAATATATATATTAACTATTTATGAAGATAATTTTTTTTTTGCTGATAATAATCTTAACAATCTTAATATGGTATTTTCAAAACTATTTTTTTTATATATAAGAAAAAAACGTTTAACATCTAAAGAGGACTAAAAATGTTATTCCTATACCAAAGTCAGTTACTAATATATTTGTATAAATATATATGTGTGGTTTAATTTATTTTCAATTTGTATTTGTATTTTAACATATATTTTATACTAGTAGCTAATTTTAGTGACTGATTTTAGGCTTAGTTTGATAAAGCTTTTCGAAGAGATACTTGAACTTTTTAGAAGTTCAAGCTCCTCATTTTGTGTTTGGTAAACAAAAAAGATTATGTGCTTGTACTTGTAGCTTTTAAAAGATTGGGGTACTTTTGAAAGCACCTAAAATAGAACTTTTTAAAATTGGCTTGTACTTTTCAAAATTTAAAAGTCTAATATAACCTCATATTTTAACTAATTTTCAAATTTAATGCTTGTATTTATGTCTATTATAGTATTTTTAAATTTTAAAAGTTATTTTAGCAAATGCAATTGTTGTTGCTTGTGTTTATTAAAAGTAATTTTTAATTTGATTTACCAAACATAAATGTTACAACTTTTAAAAAGCCATCTTTTAAAAGTTTTTAAAAGTTAGTTTTTATAAGCTACTTTTGAAAAGTAAAAGTTTTACCAAACTAAGTCTTAGTATACACATACCATAATCGAAAAAGGACTATATTTTTCATGAGTGATGATCAGAAGTTCTAATTCATTCTTCTAATTATCCTCTTAATATTTAAATAGGTTACAGTTTATATATATGAGTAAACTACTAAAATGGTACTCGAAAGATTTTGACACTGATAAAAAGGATCCTAAAAGATGCAAAAGACAATAATCCCCAAAAAATTTTAAATTTGAAAAAAACACCCAAAGTAAAAGCATGACATCACAGTGAACAAAAAACGCTGACCTGACGACTGAAAGTGTGGAGAGAGAGAGAACTCAAAATTCTAATTTTCCCAAATCAAATCTTTTACTTTCTGTATCACCATCACCATTACCATCCTTATCCTTTTTCTTACACTTTCACCATCACCACTCACCAGCAGTACCACCACCACCGCTATAACAACAAGCACCTTCAACACCACACCATGGATGAACAACAGAATATGGAGCAAGCTTTCTCATCGCATCCTCACCTTCATCTCTTCCCCTGCTTTCTTACGAGGTGGTACGACCTTCTCTTCAACAACTCTTTCCTTGAATTGTACCTTCAAGTCTCACTTAAACATCACTGGTTCATCTTCTTCAACCACAAAATCTGCTGGTTCATCTTCTTTAACAACAAAACCCGCAAAAGCTACATCTACAAAAACAACATCAACAACAACAACAACAACAGCGGCGCTACTGCCACTTCCACCAACCATAACAACAATGGTTCACCAATCTCATGGAAGACCTTTTCTTGGAGGAGCAAGCAATATCGATTTCATGGAACAAGACCGTCTTACAAAGGTACAAAAAAAGTTTTGGATTGAAAGAAAATGAGAAAAGCCATTGAAGCTCTCATGGTTGATGATGAATGAACGGTTATGAAATGAATTTTAGATCGGAAGTAAAGGAAGAAACCACCATTGAAGCTTTCTGCCATCATCATTGAAGTTCTTTCGATTGACAGAGCAATGTTTTTCGTTCACTGTGACATCATGCTTTTATATTTGGGTGTTTTTGTCAAATTTTAAAATCTTTCGAGATTTATTTTGTCTTTTATGTCTTTCAAGATCTTTTTGTCAGTGATGCACGAAATTGCAATCACACTTTTTGCAATCTGCACAACTAACCAATAAATGCACTGGGTCGTCCAAGTAATACCTTACGTGAGTAAGGGTCGATCCCACAGAGATTGTTGGCTTGAAGCAAGCTATGGTTATTTTATTATTCTTAGTCAGGAGATCAATTATAATTATCATTTTGAATTACTAAAAAATAAAAGAGCGTGAAATAATTACTTATTGTGCAATAATGGATAATATCTTGGAGTTTTGGAGATGCTTTGTCTTCTGAATTCCTGCTTTTCTCTTGTACTCCTCTTCCCACAAGCAAGGCTCCTTCCATGGCAAGCTATATATTGGGTGTCACCGTTGTCAATGGCTACTTCCCATCCTCTCAGTGAAAATGGTCCAAATGCTCTGTCACAGCACGGCTAATCATCTGTTGGTTCTCGATCATGTCGGAATAGAATCCATTGATTCTTTTGCGTTTGTCATCACGCGCAACAATCGCGAGTTTGAAGCTCGTCACAGTCATTCAATCCTTGAATCCTACTCAGAATACCACAAACAAGGTTTAGACTTTCCGGATTCTCATGAATGCCGCCATCAATTCTAGCTTATACCACGAAGATTCTGATTAAGGAATCTAAGAGATACTCATTCAATCTAATGTAAAACGGAGGTGGTTGTCAGGCACGCGTTCATGGATTGAGGAAGGTGATGAGTGTCACGGATCATCACCTTCTTCATAGTGAGGCACGAATGAACATCTTAGATAGGAACAAGCGTGTTTGAATGGAAAATAGAAATAATTGCATTAATTCATCGAGACGCTGCAGAGCTCCTCACCCCCAACAATGGAGTTTAGAGACTCATGCTGCCAAAAGGTACAAATTTCAGATCTAAAAATGTCATGAGATATAAAATAAGTCTCTAAAAAATTGTTTAAATACTAAACTAGTAACCTAGGTTTACAGAAAATGAATAAACTAAGATGGATAGTGCAGAAATCCACTTCTGGGGCCCACTTGGTGTGTGCTGGGGCTGAGACTTAAGCTTCTGACGTGCCTAGGCTGTTTCTGGAGTTGAACGCCAAGTTGTAACTTGTTTTTGGCATTCAACTCTGGTTCGTGACGTGTTTCTGGCGCTAAACGCCAGACTGCAACATGAAACTGGCGTTGAACGCCAGTTTATGTCGTCTTTCTTCGCGCAAAGTATGGACTATTAATATTACTGGAAAGCCCTGGATGTCTACTTTCCAACCCAATTGAGAGCGTGCCAATTGGACTCCTGTAGCTCCAAAAATTCCATTCCGAGTGCAAGAAGGTCAGAATCCAACAACATCAGTAGTCCTTTTTCAGCCTAAATCAGATTTTTGTTCAGCTCCCTCAATTTCAGCCAGAAAATACCTGAAATCACAGAAAAATACACAAACTCATAGTAAAGTCCATAAATATTATTTTTTCTTAAAAACTAATAAAATTCTATTAAAAACTAATTAAAACATGCTAAAATCTACATGAAATTACCCCCCAAAAAGCGTATAAAATATCCGCTCATCACAATACCAAACTTAAACGGTTGGTTGTCCTCAAGCAACTAGATAAATAAAATAAAATGAAAAGAAATTAAGAAGCAATAATATTTCAGAGTTTTAAGTGAAGCTCAGATTCTTATTAGATGAGCGGGGCTGGTAGCTTTTTGGCTTCCGAACAGTTTTGGCATCTCACTTTATCCTTTGAAATTCAGAATGATTGGCATCCATAGGAACTTAGAATTCAGATAGTATTATTGATTCTCCTAGTGTAGTATGTTGATTCTTGAACACAGTTACTTTATGAGTCTTGGCCGTGGCCCTAAGCACTTTGTTTTCTAGTATTACCACCGGATACATAGATGCCACAGACACATAATTGGGTGAACCTTTTCAGATTGTGACTTAGCTTTGCTAAAGTCTCCAATTAGAGGTGTCCAGAGTTCTTAAGCACACTCTTTTGCCTTGGATCACGACTTTAACCACTCAGTCTCAAGCTTTTCACTTGGACCTGCATGCCACAAGCACATGGTTAGGGACAGCTTGATTTAGCCGCTTAGGCTAGGATTTACTTCCTTGGGCCCTCCTATCCACTGATGCTCAAAGCCTTGGATCCTTTTCACCTTGCCTTTTGGTTTTAAGGGCCATTGGCTTTTTTTTCTTTTTCTTGATTCAATGATTCCTTGTAAATTTTTTTTTCACTGCTTTTTCTTGCTTCAAGAATCAAATTCATGATTTTTCAGATCAGTAATAATATTTTTCGTGTTCCTCATTCTTTCAAGAGCCAACAATTTTAACATTCATAAAATTCAAGATAAAAAATATGCACTGTTCAAGCATTCATTCAGAAGACAAAAAGTATTGCCACCACATATAATTAATTATAATTTTTCTTATTAAGAACTCGAAAAATATAAATTACCTCTTTATTCTAAAAGTCTACTATTTTATTCATGTTTGATGATGATGAGAAAAATAAATTATAACTTAATTGAAAATAAAATCAAAATAGATATACTAATTACCACTACTCCTATATAACTTCTAAGGTAAATTCCTATAATAACAACTATCACAGAGTTAAAGCTAAAATTAGAACTCAACAACCTGTATTTTGAGAAGTGGATGTTCCTCTAGTCTGTGGGGTGCTTGGTCATTCAAGAATTAATTTCTGACGCTTCAGTTCCCTTAAGTCACGCCCTTGCTCCTCTTGTTCCCTAAGCAATTTGCAAAGCATGCTATTTTGATTATTCTGATCTTCCTTTATTTGGTCCATATCTTCTTGCAACTTGGAAACAGATGCCTCAAGATGCTCCCAGTATTCAAATTGAGGGATTTCTGGGAGGAATTTCTGTGCCCTCTTCTTGATGGGGTCATCCTGCAACTGTTGTTTTTCCATTGATATTTTAGTGATTGGCCGCTCAACTGAGATATACTCAGTTATTCCCATCCTCACTCCAACATCTTTGCAGAGCATAGAAATTAAGCTTGGATAAGCCAATTTGGCATCTTTGGAGTTCTTGTTTGCTATTTTGTAAAGTTCACACGAGATTAGTTGATGAACTTCTACTTCTCTTCCCAACATGATGCAGTGAATCATCACTGCTCTTTTAACAGTGACTTCAGAACGGTTGCTAGTGGGCAATATAGAATGCCCAATGAAGTCCAGCCAGCCTCTGGCGACTGGTTTGAGATCTTCTCTCTTGAGTTGAATTAGGATGCTAGTGGTGCTGGTGGTTCAAATCTCTAAGTTCCAATTTGGTACCACAATAATCACTACTACATAAGGTCAAAATAATAATAATAATAATAATAATAATAATAATAATAATAATAATAATAATAATAATAATAATAATAATAATAATAAAGAAGGGTGGAAGCAATATATATTGGGATGTAATAAATTTCAAGCTTAGAAAGAGATATGGCTTCATACGAGTAATAGCATTGTGTGCGAAAGTGACATGCAAATGCAATGCAAAACTATAATTGGAAAGTTTTTAGGTATTCCACTTACTTTATTAGAACTCCAATGTTCCATATACGATTAAGTTGCAGGTTGATTTTTTGTCTTATAGTTATTCATAAAATGACGAAAATAGCCTTTCAATCATAAAATAAAAACTAAAAAGACAAAAAGAACCTTAAAGAAATTTGCAGTGCTGTACAGAAAAGTCATGTGCAGAAATTTTATTTCTTTATTTATTATGAGTTATATTGTTTGTGAAATCTCATATAAAAAAATTTTTGTTTACAAGATGTTTAAAAGTAAAATTAGTTGCATTAATTTGAGCTAAATGTATAAAAATAAAAAATTTATTAAAAGAAACAATACTTTTTTATATTCCAAAAATTATATATATCATGTTATTATATATTGATTAAATAATTATGTATTTATTTTATATATTTCTTAATTTGAAAAATTATAATTTATATAATTGACACATTGATTTTAATTGAAAAAAAATTAAAATAATAAATTTTAATCTTATTTTATACATGATAAATGACAAATTATTAAATTAATAAAGACTTAAATTTAATATTTGTAAATATGATAACATTATGTTGCTATAATTTACTTCTTCATTGTTCAAATAAAATTATTCAATTTGAGTAATTTATTTTTTATTTTTAAAAATATAAATTGTAATTATTAATTTTGGTAAATGATATGCCTAGTAAAAAAAATAATTAAAACTTATTTTACTTTTATTTTTTTAAAATCAAATTATTATTGGTTTTTAGAACAATCAAATAATATTTTTTGGTAAAAATTTTTCTTTCAAATGTATCAAATACGTTTAAAATTTAATAAAAATACTTTATTATTTTAAAAGGTTTTTTCACCAAAAAATTCTAATCCAAATAGAATATTTTTTGAGTAATTGTACATATTCAAGTTTTTTTATGAATAAAGTCAAACCAAGTTAAATAATAAGATTTGGAATAATACTAGTTATAACTGATTTTTGTTATTTGAAACTAATTTAGTTATACTTGGTTAACAAAAATACTTAGATGTATAGCATTATTTTTTTTCTTTAGGTTATTCAATGTATTTAATATTAATACTATTTCTCTTTAATAAGTATAGATGAACTAAAAAGACAATCATATTTGCCTTGCATATAATGACTTCTTTCTTATATAATAGTATTTAAATATAGTATAAATATATCGATTTAAAAATATTTTTATAATATATTATTGAAATTTGTCTTTTTACTATATTATTTTAAACAAGAAAAACAAAGATAAATAGAAAAAAAACTGGTGATAAATATTAAATAGATCTCTATATAATTAAAAATATTTTTTTTCATTCTTTTCAAATTTTCTATTTCTTTGCTTTTGTTTATCTACTTATTTATAATATATTAAAGGTGAAATTAAATATTGTTATCTTGAAAAACTAACACATAATATAAGTAAAAAATATTGCACATATGCATATATCCTCTAGAATCTTGTCCAGGCCCTTGTTTGTTCTCATCATTCTCTTATTAAAGGAGTCTGGGTCATCTTTCAGCTGAGGTAGCTTAAAGATCTCCCTGATTTTGTCAGGGTGGATGTGAACAATTTTCCTCTGACCAAGGTCTGATAGTCATAGAGGGCAGTTCCAAATATTCTCTGCCTGTCTGTTTGCCACAGATTAGCATAGAACTCCTGAACCATATTCCTTCCTACTTTTATTTCAGGATTTGCTAGGATTTCCCAGTTCCTGTTTCGAATTTGCTCTTGGATCTCTGGATATTCATCTTCTTTCAGATCGAACTTGACTTCCGGGATCATTGACCTTAGACCCATTATTTTGTAGTAGTAGTCTGAATGTTCTTTGGTTAAGAACTTCCCTAGATTTCAAAGTGGTTTTGGAATATTCTCTTTCTTGCCTCTTGGAGTGGGTTGTTTTCCTTTAGGAGCCATGATCTTAGTGAGTATGTTTTTGTGATTACGGATAAACACACTAAACTTAAAAGGGATAGAAGGAGAGCTAATTTTGAATGGTGGATGAGAGGAGGGAGGCCGAATGTGGATTTAAAAGGGAGGGGGTGGGTTTCGAAAAAATTTTAAAAAGATAAGATAAAAGATATGATTTATGAAAGATAAATATGATAAGAAAAAGATATAATTTAAAAATAAAAAGTTGTGTATGATATTTGAAAAAGATAAATCTGAATTTTTATTTTGAAAAATATTTTAAAAGATAATTGAGTTTTGAAAAATTTTAATTGGAAAAAGAGTTGGATTGGATTGGAAAAAATTTGTGTTTATGAACTAAGATACATTTGATATTTTTGAAAAAGGGATTTTAGAAATTAGAGTTTTTAGAAATTAGGATTAAAATTTTTGGAATTGAAGGATGAGAATTTGGAACGTGTTTATGCAAGAAATCATGAATTGAAACAAAAAAAATTAAAAATTTGTGAAGAAAAAATGAATTTACCTCCTCCCCACCATCCTGGCGTTAAACGCCCAAACGCTGCTTCTCCTGGGCGTTCAACACCCAGCTGTTGCTTCTTTCTGGCGTTGAACGCCAGGAACTCCTTCGTCACTGGGCGTTTTTCTGAACACCCAAGACACTGTAAATCTGGCGTTGAATGCCCAGAAGGTGCTTCTTTCTGGCGTTCAATGCCCAGAAGGTGCTTCTTTTGGGTGTTTAACGCCCAAAACAGTTTTTACTGGCGTTTTCGCACCAGTGAGCTTCCGTTTTGCTATTTTTATCCTTTGAATCCTTCTATAACTCTGTGAACTCAAGCAATTGCTATTTTACCTTGAAGATACTTGACATATACCTGTAAAAATCAATTAATTAACAAATAAACTTTGTAAATGGCTGGGTTGCCTCCCAGCAACCGCTTCTTTATTGTCTTTAGCTGGACTATTACTGAGCTTTAATCAAGTCTCCGTCTTGAGCATTCTTGCTCAAAATTGCCTTCAAGATAATGTTTGACTCTCTGTCCATTAACAATGAACTTTTTATTAGAATCATTATCTTGAAGCTCTACGTATCCATATGGTGACACACTTGTAATCAGATATGGTCCTCTCCACCAGGATTTCAATTTCCCGGAGAATAATCTGAGCCTAGAATTAAATAGCAAAACTTTCTGCCCTGGCTCAAAAACTCTGGATGACAGTTTTTTATCATGCCATCTTTTTGCTTTCTCTTTGTAAATTTTTGCATTCTCGAAAGCATTGAGTCTAAATTCCTCTAGCTCATTTAACTGGAGCAATCGTTTATCTCCAGCTAACTTGGCATCAAGGTTCAGGAATTTGGTTGCCCAGTAGGCCTTATGTTCCAGTTCCACTGGCAAGTGACATGCCTTTCCATACACAATCTGGTATGGAGAGGTCCCTATAGGGGTCTTGAATGCTGTTCTGTATGCCCACAGAGCATCATCCAAGTTTCTTGCCCAATCCCTTCTATGGTTAATCACAGTCCGTTCCAGGATTCTTTTAAGTTCTCTATTTGAGACTTCAGCTTGTCCATTTGTCTGTGGATGATATGGAGTGGCCACCTTGTGGCTAACTCCATAACGAACCAAAGCAGAGTAAAGCTGTTTATTACAGAAATGAGTGCCCCCATCACTAATTAATACTCTAGGGGTGCCAAATCTGCTGAAGATGTGTTTTTAGAGGAATTTTAACACTGTCTTAGTGTCATTAGTGGGTGTTGCAATAGCTTCCACCCATTTGGATACATAATTCACTGCCACCAGAATATAAGTGTTTGAGTATGATGGTGGGAAAGACCCCATGAAGTCAATACCCCATACATCAAACAACTCAATCTCCAAGATCCCTTGTTGAGGCATGGCATAACTGTGAGGCAAATTACCAGATCTTTGGCAACTGTCACAATTAAGTACAAACACTCGGGAATCTTTATAGAGAGTAGGCCAGTAGAAGCCACATTGGGAGGCTTTTGGTGGTGTTCGCTCACTTTCAAAATGTCCTCCATACTGTGATCCATGGCAGTGCCAGAGGATCTTCTGTGCTTCTTCTTTAGGCACACATCTACGGATTACTCTGTCTACACATCTCTTGAAGAGATATGGTTCATCCCAAAGATAGTACTTTGCATCTGTGATCAATTTCTTTGATTGCTGCCTACTGTACTCTTTGGGTATGAACCTCACTGCCTTGTAGTTTGCAATGTCTACAAACCATGACACTTCTTGGATGGCAAAGAGTTGCTCATCCGGAAAGTTTTCAGAGATCTCAGTAAGAAGGAGGGATGCCCCTTCTACTGGTTCTATTCGGGACAAGTGATCTGCTACTTGATTCTCTGTCCCTTTTCTGTCTCTTATTTCTATATCAAACTCTTGCAGAAGCAACACCCATCTGATGAGTCTGGGTTTTGAATCCTGCTTTGTGAGTAGATATTTAAGAGGAGCATGGTCAGTATACACAATCACTTTTGATCCCACTAAATAGGATCTGAACTTGTCAATGGCGTAAACCACTGCAAGTAACTCTTTTTCTGTGGTTGTGTAGTTCTTCTATGCGTCATTTAGAACACGACTAGCATAATAAATGACGTGCAGAAGCTTGTCATGCCTTTGTTCCAACACTGCACCAATGGCATGGTCACTGGCATCACACATTAATTCAAATGGTAATGTCCAGTCTGGTGCAGAGATGAGTGGTGCTGTGAGCAGCTTAGCTTTCAGAGTCTCAAACGCCTGCAGACACTCCTGATCAAAGATAAATGGCGTGTCAGCAGCTAGCAGATTACTTAGAGGTTTGGCAATTTTTGAAAAATCCTTTATAAACCTCCTATGGAATCCTGCATGCCCCAAAAAGCTTCTGATTGCCTTAACATTGGCTGGTGGTGGTAATTTTTCAATTACCTCTACCTTAGCTTGATCCACCTCTATTCCCTTGTTCAAAATTTTGTGCCCAAGGACAATTCCTTCAGTCACCATAAAGTGACATTTCTCCCAGTTTAAAACTAAGTTAGTCTCTTGGCACCTCTTTAGAACAAGTGCTAGATGGTCAAGACAAGAGCTGAATGAGTCTCCAAATACTGAAAAGTCATCCATGAAGACCTCCAGAAATTTTTCCACCATATCAGAGAAAATATAGAGCATTCACCTTTGAAAGGTTGCAGGTGCATTGCACAAATCAAATGGTATTCTTCTGTATGCAAATACTCCAGATGGGCATGTGAATGCTGTTTTTTCTTGATCCTGGGGATCTACTGCAATTTGATTATAACCTGAATATCCATCCAGGAAGCAGTAGTATTCATGACCTGCTAGTCTTTCTAGCATCTGGTCTATGAATGGTAAAGGAAAATGATCCTTTCTGGCAGCTGTATTGAGCCTTCTGTAATCAATACACATACGCCACCCTGTAACTGTTCTTGTAGGAACCAGTTCATTTTTTTCATTATGAACCACTGTCATGCCACCCTTCTTAGGGACGACTTGGACAGGGCTTACCCAGGGACTATCAGAAATAGGATAAATAATCGCAACCTCTAGTAATTTAGTGACCTCCTTCTGCACCACCTCCTTCATGGCTGGATTCAACTGCCTTTGTGGTTGAACCACTGGCTTAGCGTCACCCTCCAATAAAATCTTGTGCATGCATCTGGCTGGGCTAATGCCCTTAAGATCACTGATGGACCACCCAAGAGCTATCTTGTGTATCTTTAGTACTTGAATTAGTGCTTCCTCTTCCTGTGGCTCTAAGGTAGAGCTTATGATTATAGGAAAGGTATCACCTTCTCCCAGAAATGCATATTTCAGGGATGGTGGTAATGGTTTGAGCTCGGGTTTAGGAGGTTTCTCCTCTTCCTGAGGGATTTTCAGAGGTTCTATTGTTCTCTCTGATTCCTCCAGATCAGGCTGAACATCTTTAAAGATATCCCCTAGCTCTGATTCGAGACTCTTAGTCATATTGACCTCTTTTACCAGAGAGTCAATAATATCAATGCTCATGCAGTCATTTGGGGTGTCTGGATGCTGCATAGCTTTGACAACATTCAACTTGAACTCATCTTCATTGACTCTCAGGGTTACTTCCCCTTTTTGGACGTCAATAAGGGTTCAGCCAGTTGCTAGGAAAGGTCTTCCTAGAATGAGAGTTGCACTCTTGTGCTCCTCCATTTCCAGCACCACAAAGTCAATGGGAAAGGCAAATGGCCCAACCTTGACAATCATGTCTTCAATCACGCCTGATGGGTATTTAATGGAGCCATCAGCAAGTTGGAGACATATCCGGGTTGGTTTGACTTCTTTAGTCAAACCATGCTTTTTGATAGTAGATGTAGGTATTAGGTTGATACTTGCCCCAAGATCACATAGAGCTTGCTTGGTACAAGTACCCTCTAATGTGCATGGCATCATAAAGCTTCCGGGATCTTTGAGCTTCTCAGGTAAGCTTTTCAGAATGACTGCACTGCATTCTTCAGTGAGGTAAACTTTTTCAGTTTCCCTCCAATCCTTCTTATGACTTAAGATCTCTTTCATAAACTTAGCATAAGAGGGTATTTGCTCAAGTGCCTCTGCAAATGGAATCTTTATTTCAAGAGTCCTGAGATAGTCTGCAAAGCGGACAAATTACTTATCCTGTTCCGCTTGGAGGAGTTTATGAGGATAAAGAATTCTGGCTTTGTATTCCTCAACCTTACTTACTGCAGGTTTATTGCCTACAGATGTGGGTTGAGAAGCCTTTTTAGATGGGTTATTATCAGTACTTGTATGTGTCTGATCCCCCATTAGCATTTGAATGCCAGGGGTGGAAGCTGGAGTGGCATTAGACGCCAACTCCTTACTTGTTTCTGGCGTCTGAACGCCAGAACTGTGCTCCCTTTGGGCGTTCAATGCCAAATCCTTGCTTGTTTCTGGCGTTGAACGACAGGATTGAGAATGGTTTGGGCGTTCAACGCCAACTTTCCACCCATTCTCTGGCATTTAAGCGCCAGAATTATTCCTCTCTGGGCTCTTACTGTTGATGAGCAGATAATTTATACGCTTTTTGGCATTGTTTTTAGGTAGTTTTTAGTAAGTTCAAGCTACTTTTAGGGATGTTTTCATTAGTTTTTATGTTAAATTCACATTTCTGTACTTTACTATGAGTTTGTGTGTTTTTCTATGATTTCAGGTAAAATCTGGCTGAAATTGAGGGACTTGAGCAAGACTCTGAAAAAAGGCTGACAAAAGGACTGCTGATGCTGTTGGAATCTGACCTCCCTGCACTCGAAATGGATTTTCTGGAGCTACAGAACTCCAAATGGCGCGCTCTCAATGGCGTTGGAAAGTAGACATCTAGAGCTTTCCAGAAATATATAATAGTCCATACTTTATTCGGAAATTGACGACGTAACTTGGCGTTGAACGCCAAGTACATACTGCTGTCTGGAGTTAAACGCCGAAACACGTCATGATCCGGAGTTGAACGCCCAAAACACGTTATAACTTGGAGTTCAACTCCAAGAAAAGCCTCAGCTCGTGGGTAGATCAAGCTCAGCCCAAACATACACCAAGTGAGCCCCGGAAGTGGATTTATGCATCAATTACTTTCTCATGTAAACCCTAGTAGCTAGTTTATTATAAATAGGACTTTTTACTAGTGTATTAGACATCTTGGGACGATTAGTTCTCAGATCATGGGGGCTGGCCATTCGGCCATGCCTGAACCTTTCACTTATGTATTTTCAACGGTGGAGTTTCTGCACACCATAGATTAAGGGTGTGGAGCTCTGCTGTACCTCAAGTTTCAATACAATTACTATTACTTTCTATTCAATTCTCTTTTATTCTTATTCCAAGATATACGTTACACTTAAGTTTGATGAATGTGATGATCCATGACACTCATCATCATTCTCACCAATGAACGCGCGTGACTGAAAACCACTTCCGTTCTACTCTAGGCCGGGCGCATATCTCTTAGATTCCCCAACAGAATCTTCGTGGTATAAGCTAGATAGATGGCGGCATTCATGAGGATATGGAAAGTCTAAACCTTGTCTATGGTATTCCGAGTAGGATTCTGGGATTGAATGACTGTGACGAGCTTCAAACTCCTGAAGGCTGGGCGTGATAACAAACGCAAAAGAATCAAGGGATTCTATTCCAACCTGATTGAGAACTGACAGATGATTAGCCGTGCTGTGACAGAGCATAGGAACGTTTTCACTGAGAGGATGGGATGTAGCCATTGACAACGGTGATGCCCTACATACAGCTTGCTATGGAAAGGAGTAAGAAGGATTGGATGAATGCAATAAGAAAGTAAAGATCCAAGAGGAGTACAGCATCTCCATATGCCTATCTGAAATTCCCACTATTGATTTACATAAGTATTTCTATCCCTTTTTATTTTATTTATCTTTATTTATCCAATCTAATCACATTTGACTTTATGAGTCCACTTAACTGGGATTTACAAGATGACCATAGCTTGCTTCATACCAACAATCTCCTTGGGATCAACCCTTACTCACGTAAGGTATTACTTGGACGACCTAGTGCACTTGCTGGTTAGTTGAACGGAGTTGTGACTTCAAATAGAGCCAATTATTAAATTTCATACAAATACAAAGAGTATGTGATCACAATTTCGTCCACCAAGTTTTTGGCGCCGTTGCCGGGGATTGTTCGAGTATGGACAACTGACGATTCATCTTGTTGCTCAGATTAGGTAATTTTCTTTTCAAAAAGTTTTCTAAAATCTTTCAAAAATATTTTTCTATTATTTTCGTTTTTTTAATATAATTTTCGAAAAAAAATAATAAAAATACTAAAAAATCATAAAATCATAAAAACCAAAAATATTTTGTGTTTCTTGTTTGAGTCTTGAGTCAATTTTTAAGTTTGGTGTCAATTGCATGCTTTAAAATTTTTTCTTGCATTTTTTTCGAAAATTCCATGCATTCATAGTGTTCTTCATGATCTTCAAGTTGTTCTTGGTAAGTCTTCTTGTTTGATCTTGATGTTTTTTGTTTTGTGTTGTTTGTTGTTTTTCATGTGCATTTTTCGTTTGTTAGAGTCCATGCATTAAAGATTTCTAAGTTTGGTGTCTTGCATGTTTTCTTTGCATAAAAAATTTTTCAAAATATGTTCTTGATGTTCATCATGATCTTCAAAGTGTTCTTAGTGTTCATCTTGACATTCATAGTGTTCTTGCATGCATCATTGGTTTTGATCCAAAATTTTTATGTTTTGGGTCATTTTTGTGTTTTTCTCTCTCATCATTAAAAATTCAAAAAAAAATATCTTTTCCTTATTTTTCTCCAAATTTTCCAAAATTTGAGTTGACTTAGTCAAAAAATTTTAAAATTAGTTGTTTCTTACAAGTCAAGTCAAATTTTCAATTTTAAAAATCTTATCTTTTCACAATCTTTTTCAAAAATCATATCTTTTCAATTTTATCTTTGTTTTTCGAAAATTTTCAAAAATATTTTTCAAATTATTTTCAAAATCTTTTTCTTATCTTTATATCAAATTTTAGAAAATTAGCTAACAAGTAAATGTGATTGATTCAAAAATTTGAAGTTTGTTACTTTCTTATTAAGAAAGGTTCAATCTTTAAATTCTAGAATCTTATCTTTTAGTTTTTTGTTAGTTAAGTAATTAATTTTAATTTTAAAAATTAAATCTTTTTCAAAACTAATTTCAATCATATCTTTTTAAAACCATATCTTTTAAAATCATATCTTTTCAAAAAAATATCTTTTTAATCTTATCTTTTCAAAAATCATATCTTTTTATCTTATCTATTTATCTTATCTTTTTATCTTATCTTTTTCAAAATTTTATCTTTTTCAAAATTTTGATTTCAAAATATCTTATCTAACTTATTTTCTTATCTTTTTCAAATTTGACTTTTTGGTTGTTTCTTATCTTTTTCAAAACCACCTAACTACCTTTTCCTCTCTAATTTTCGAAAATACCTCCCTCTTTTTCAAAAATTCTTTTTAATAACTAATTGTTTCAAGTTTTAATTTTAATTTTAATTCATCTTTAATTTTCGAAATTACTAACTCCTTTTCAAAAATATTTTCGAAAATCCCTCTCTCATCTTCTTATTTATTTATTTATTTACTAACACTTCTCTTCATCTCTTATCACCTCCCCTATCCTTACTCTTTATACAGACTATTCATCCCTCTCCTTCCATTATCCCCTTTTCTACTATAATAAGGATCCTCTTTACTATGACATAGAGGATTCCTCTTCCTTTTCTTTTCCTCTTCTCTTTCATATGAGCAGGAACAAGGAAAAAGACATTCTTGTTGAAGCTGATCCAGAACCTGAAAAGACTCTGAAGAGGAAACTAAGAGAAACTGAATTACAACAAGTCAGAGACATAGAAGAGCTCAAGGACATTAATGGTCCTTCAAGAAGGCGCCACCCTCACTAAGGTGGACTCATTCCTTGTTCTTAAATTTTTCTTCTGCTTTTCATTTTTTTTATGTTATATGTTTATCTATACTTGTGTCTTTATTACATGATCATTAGTAGTTAGTAACTATGCCTTAAAGTTATGAATAAATCCATTAATCCTTCACCTCTCTTAAATGAAAAATGTTTTAATTCAAAAGAACAAGAAGTACATGAATTTTGAATTTATCCTTGAATTTAATTTAATTATATTGATGTGGTGACAATACTTTTTGTTTTCTGAATGAATGCTTGAACAGTGCATATTTTTGATCTTGTTGCTTATGAATGTTAAAATTGTTGGCTCTTGAAAGAATGATGAACAAAGAGAAATGTTATTGATAATCTGAAAAATCATAAAATTGATTCTTGAAGCAAGAAAAAGCAGTGAAAAAGCAAAAGCTTGTGAAAAAAAAAAAGAAGTGGCGAAAAAAAATAGAAAGAAAAAGAAAAAGCAAGCAGAAAAAGCCAATAGCCCTTAAAACCAAAAGGCAAGGGTAAAAAGGATCCAAGGCTTTGAGCATCAATGGATAGGAGGGCCCAAGGAAATAAAATCCAGGCCTAAGCGGCTAAATCAAGCTGTCCCTAACCATGTGCTTGTGTCATGCAGGTCCAAGTGAAAAGCTTGAGACTGAATGGTTAAAGTCATGATCCAAAGAAAAAAGAGTGTGCTTAAGAACTCTGGACACCACTAACTGGGGACTCTAGCAAAGCTGAGTCACAATCTGAAAAGGTTCACCCAGTTATGTGTCTGTGGCATTTATGTATCCGTTGGTAATACTGGAAAACAAAGTGCTTAGGGCCACGGCCAAGACTCATTAGTAGCTGTGTTCAAGAATCAACATGCTTAACTAGGAAAGTCAATAACACTATCCAAAATTCTAAGTTCCTAGAGAAGCCAATCATTCTAAACTTCAAAGGAAAAAGTGAGATACCAAAACTATTCAGAAGCAAAAAGCTACAAGTCCCGCTCATCTAATTAGAATTAATATTCATTGATAATTTGGAATTTATAGTATATTCTCTTCTTTTTATCCTAATTGATTTTCAGTTGCTTGGGGACAAGCAACAATTTAAGTTTGGTGTTGTGATGAGCGGATAATTTATACGCTTTTGGCATTGTTTTTAGGTAGTTTTTAGTAAGTTCAAGCTACTTTTAGGGATGTTTTCATTAGTTTTTATGTTAAATTCACATTTCTGGACTTTACTATGAGTTTGTGTGTTTTTCTATGATTTCAGGTAAAATCTGACTGAAATTGAGGGACTTGAGCAAGACTCTGAAAAAAGGCTGACAAAAGGACTGCTGATGCTGTTGGAATCTAACCTCCCTGCACTCGAAATGGATTTTATGGAGCTATAGAACTCCAAATGGCTCACTCTTAATGGCGTTGGAACGTAGACATCCATAGCTTTCCAGCAATATATAATAGTCCATACTTTATTCGGAAATTGACGACGTAACTTGGCGTTGAACGCCAAGTACATACTGCTGTCTGGAGTTAAACTCCAGAAATACGTCATGATCCGGAGTTGAACGCCCAAAACACGTTATAACTTGGAGTTCAACTCCAAAAAAAGCCTCAGCTCGTGGATAGATCAAGCTCAGCCCAAACATACACCAAGTGGGCCCCGGAAGTGGATTTATGCATCAATTACTTACTCATGTAAACCCTAGTAGCTAGTTTATTATAAATAGGACTTTTTACTAGTGTATTAGACATCTTGGGACGATTAGTTCTCAGATCATGGGGGCTGGCCATTCGGTCATGCCTGAACCTTTCACTTATGTATTTTCAACGGTGGAGTTTCTGCACACCATAGATTAAGGGTGTGGAGCTCTGCTGTACCTCAAGTTTCAATACAATTACTATTACTTTCTATTCAATTCTCTTTTATTCTTATTCCAAGATATACGTTACACTTAAGTTTGATGAATGTTATGATCCGTGACACTCATCATCATTCTCACCTATGAACGCGCGTGACTGACAACCACTTCCGTTCTACTCTAGGCCGGGCGCATATCTCTTAGATTCCCCAACAGAATCTTCGTGGTATAAGCTAGATAGATGGCGGCATTCATGAGGATCCGGAAAGTCTAAACCTTGTCTATGATATTCCGAGTAGGATTCTGGGATTGAATGACTGTGACGAGCTTCAAACTCCTGAAGGCTGGGCGTGATGAGAAACGCAAAAGAATCAAGGGATTCTATTCCAACCTGATTGAGAACCGACAGATGATTAGTCGTGCTGTGACAGAGCATAGGAACGTTTTCACTGAGAGGATGGGATGTAGCCATTGACAACGGTGATGCCCTACATACAGCTTGCTATGGAAAGGAGTAAGAAGGATTGGATGAATGCAATAAGAAAGTAAAGATCCAAGAGGAGTACAGCATCTCCATATGCCTATCTGAAATTCCCACTATTGATTTACATAAGTATTTCTATCCCTTTTTATTTTATTTATCTTTATTTATCCAATCTAATCACATTTGACTTTATGAGTCCACTTAACTGGGATTTACAAGATGACCATAGCTTGCTTCATACCAACAATCTCCTTGGGATCGACCCTTACTCACGTAAGGTATTACTTGGACGACCTAGTGCACTTGCTGGTTAGTTGAACGGAGTTGTGACTTCAAATAGAGCCAATTATTAAATTTCATATAAATACAAAGAGTATGTGATCACAATTTCGTCCACCAACTGTCCTCATAGGGATTTTGGTTAGTTTGCTCATTTCTTGGCTTCCTGCTATCTTGAAGTGAGGTATTTAATGTTTTCTCACTTCTTAATTGAACTGCTTGGCACTCTTCTGTTATTTGTTTTGATAACTGCTGTTCTGTTTGCTTCAACTGTACTTCCATATTCATATTAGCCATTCTTGTTTCTTGTAGTATTTCCTTGAATTCGGCTAGCTGTTTTGTTTGAAAATCCAGTTGCTGATTGAATTCAGTAACTTGTTCTGTAGGACTCAGTTCACTACTTAGGTACAGATGCTGATTTTTGGCAACTGTATCAATGAGCTCTTGAGCTTCTTCTATTGTCTTTCTCATGTGTATAGATCCACCAGCTGAGTGGTCTAGAGAAATCTGAGCTCTTTCTGTAAGCCCATAGTAGAAGATGTCTAACTGCACCCACTCTGAAAATATTTCAGAGGGGTATTTTCTTAGCATCTCTCTGTATCTCTCCCAAGCATCATAAAGAGATTCATTTTCTCCTTGTTTGAAGCCTTGGATGCTCAGCCTTAGCTGTGTCATCCGTTTTGGAGAAAAATAGTGATTCAGGAATTTTTCTGACAGTTGTTTCCATATCTTTATGCTGTCCTTAGGTTGGTTATTTAACCACCTCTTAGATTGGTCTTTTACAGCAAATGGAAATAGTAATAGCCTGTAGACATCCTGATCTACCTCCTTATCATGTACTGTGTCAGCAATTTGTAAAAACTGTGCCAGAAACTCTGTAGGTTCTTCCTGTGGAAGACCGAAATACTAGCAGCTTTGCTGCACCATGATAATGAGCTGAGGATTCAACTCAAAACTACTAACTCCAATGGAGGGTATACATATACTACTCCCATATGAAGCAGTAGTGGGGTTAGCATATGACCCCAAAGTCCTTCTGGACTGTTCATGTTCACTTAGGTCCATGATGAAGAAAGGGAGATGACGTGAATTTATTTTATTATAAAAAATGATTTTCAAAATAATAAAATAAAATAAAATAAAAACTGAAATAATAATAAAATAAAAAATAAAAATAAAAAATGATAAAAATTTGAAAATACTTTATGAAGATTTTCGAAAAAGTGAGGAGAGAGAAAGTCGTTGGGATATTTTCGAAAAAGATATAAATATTATATATTTTTTTTATTTTTATTTTTTTTTAAATCTTAAAAGGATAAGATTTGAAAAATTTTGAAATTGAAATCTGAATTCTAAAAAAAATTTGAAAATATAGCTTAAAAATAGTTAGAAAGAATAATTTTTTTGAATTTTGAATTTTATGATGGAAGAGAAAAACACACCAAAGACACAAGACTTAAAATTTTTTAGATCTAATGCTCCTTGTTTTCGAAAATTTTGGAGGAAAAACACCAAGGAACACCAAACTTAAAAATTTTAAGATCAAAACACAAAGAAGACTCAAGAACACTTTGAAGATTCACAAGAACAACAAGAGCAAAAGAAAGAACACCAAACTTAAAATTTTTAGAAAACTTCAATAAAATTTTCGAAAATTATAAAAAGATTAACAATAAAACACCAAACTTAAAGTTTGGCACAAGATTCAATCAAAGAAAAATTATTTTTGAAAAAGATTTTAAAAAGAAGATACCCAATTACCAAGAATATAGACCAACGCTCTAGCCAATTGGGCAATAAAGGTAACACTTGTTTTGAAGAGGTATTTTCACTAACTAAAAATAAATTCCTTTTTGAAGACTAATGCTTTGGAAAAGCACAAGAAAAACAAGAAAATACACAGAACAAGAAAAACTAAAAATCAAACAAGAAAAATAAACAAGAACAACTTAAAGATCAAAGAACACAAATTCGAAAATTTAAAAGGAAAATATAAAATATGCAATTGACACCAAACTTAGGACAAGACACTAACTCATGAAAAATTAAAACTTAATAAGGAAAAGTAATATTTTTGAAAATTTTTTGAAGAGAAATTAAAGGACTCAAATTTAATGACTCTATAGCATCAATATTCTATTCCTAATATAAGCAACAAAATAAACCTTTAGTTGTTCAAACTCAAACAATCTCCGGCAACGACGCCAAAAACTTGATGCACGAAATTGCAATCTGCACAACTAACCAGCAAGTGCACTGGGTCGTCCAAGTAATACCTTACGTGAGTAAAGGGTCGATCCCACGGAGATTGTTGGCTTGAAGCAAGCTATGGTTATTTTATTATTCTTAGTCAGGAGATCAATTATAATTATCAGTTTGAATTACTAAAAAATAAAAGAGCGTGAAATAATTCCTTATTGTGCAATAATGGAGAATATGTTGGAGTTTTGGAGATGCTTTGTCTTCTGAATTCCTGCTTTTCTCTTGTACTCCTCTTCCCACACGCAAGGCTCCTTCCTTGGCAAGCTGTATGTTGGGTGTCACTGTTGTCAATGGCTACTTCCCATCCTCTCAGTGAAAATGGTCCAAATGCTCTGTCACAGCACGGCTAATCATCTGTTGGTTCTCGATCATGTCGGAATAGAATCCATTGATTCTTTTGCGTTTGTCATCACGCCCAACAATCGCGAGTTTGAAGCTCGTCGCAGTCATTCAATCCTTGAATCCTACTCGGAATACCATAGACAAGGTTTAGACTTTCCAGATTCTCATGAATGCCGCCATCAATTCTAGCTTATACCACGAAGATTCTGATTAAGGAATCTAAGAGATACTCATTCAATCTAATGTAGAATGGAGGTGGTTGTCAGGCACACGTTCATGGATTGAGGAAGGTGATGAGTGTCACAGATCATCACCTTCTTCATAGTGAGGCGCGAATGAACATCTTAGATAGGAACAAGCGTGTTTGAATGGAAAACAGAAATAATTGCATTAATTCATCGAGACGCTGCCGAGCTCCTCACCCGAACAATGGGGTTAGAGACTCATGCTGCCAAAAGGTACAAATTTCAGATCTAAAAATGTCATGAGATACAAAATAAGTCTCTAAAAAGTTGTTTAAATACTAAACTAGTAATCTAGGTTTACAGAAAATGAGTAAACTAAGATGGATAGTGCAGAAATCCACTTCTGGGGCCCACTTGGTGTGTGTTGGGGCTGAGACTTAAGCTTCTCACGTGCCTGGGCTGTTTCTGGAGTTGAACGCCAAGTTGTAACGTGTTTTTGGCGTTCAACTCTGGTTCGTGACGTGTTTCTGGCGCTGAACGCCAGACTGCAACATGAAACTGGTGTTGAACGCCAGTTTATGTCATCTATCTTCGCGCAAAGTATGGACTATTATATATTACTGGAAAAACCTGGATGTCTACTTTCCAACCCAATTGAGAGCGTGCCAATTGGACTCCTGTAGCTCCAAAAAATCTATTCCGAGTGCAGGGAGGTCAGAATTCAACAGTATCAGCAGTCCTTTTTCAGCCTAAATCAGATTTTTGCTCAGCTCCCTCAATTTCAGCCAGAAAATACCTGAAATCACAGAAAAACACACAAACTCATAGTAAAGTCCAGAAATATGATTTTTGCTTAAAAACTAATAAAATTCTATTAAAAACTAATTAAAACATGCTAAAATCTACATAAAATTTCCCCCAAAAAGCGTATAAAATATCCGCTCATCAGTCAGCGTCAAAATTTTTCGAGTATTATTTTAATAGTTTACCCATTTAGACATACACACACACACACACATATATATATAGTAAGGCTTCGAAATTTTGTTTAGAAATTAAAAAGATAATAAGAAAATTGAGTTAGGACTTCTAATTATTTTTATAGAATCATAATGCTGTAATGATGTGAAATACCCACACATATATCCATTTTCTATTATATATTACTAATTTTTTAATTAAAATATATCATATGACACTCTCTCGTTATAATTGAATTGAAATATTTTTCTTTAGAATAAAAAAATCTCTCATTCCTCCTCTTTCTTTTTCTATCTCTCTTCTTTTCTTACATACTCTATTTCTTTTATATATTATTATTAATTATTACTTTAATAATCAAAATATATTACATGATCTTTTTTAATATGAAACGGGCCAAACATCCAAAGAAACAAAAATTAGGCTTTTTTTGTGATGGAAAGTGTTAATGTGTAACACTATGAAATGGAGGGAATAAAAAAAATTGCATTGCTATAGGTCAGATATAAAACGCAAGTTGCATTTTGTACTTGTTTATTTTTTTAATTTTGGAATACGCTAAACGTAGGTTACGTTTTGGCATTTCCATTTTTTTTATTTTGTTTTAGGCTAAACGCAAGTTGCGTTTTTTTAAGCTAGAAAATTCAAAATTTTTTTGAAGTCCACAAAATGCAGGTTACATTTTGTTAGTGTCAGAAACTTTTTCTTGGAAGTCCCAAAACGTAGGTTGCGTTTTATACACAAAATAATATTTCAATCCACAGCTTTGCCTATAAATATGAAGTCCAGTTTCATTCATCTTCATCTTCACTTCTCCTCTTACTCTTTCTTGCATAAAGTCCTTAGTGGTGTGCTTTTTTGGCAGATAACTGTGTCAAAAAAATAGTGTTAGTTGAGGCTGAAGTTATGGAAGGTGTTGCGAATTTGCGAGTATATTATAACGGTGAGGTTATACCAAACACACATGAAGAAGTGACTTTTGTTTGTGAATGTCCGTTGTCATTTGCTATTCCATGTACCATGAGTTTGGTCGAGTTACAAAATGGTCTTTGTAATAACATTCAAAGCCACATTTTGAAAAGGGTGAGCAATCTTTTATACAGAAGTCCTGTGCAAGTATTTGGTGGGCTAATACAGTTTCAAATAATGGCCATCACTGATGATTCCAGTATGCAGCAGATGTTGTAGATTTATCCATAAATCCAATCTCACGTGCCGATGATAGAGCTGTACGTTGAGTTTGAACAGCAGTCGGGGATGGGTACAGTCGGCGACGAGGTCAATGTTGATGAGCTTAGGGATATAGATTGGGAAGAAGATAATAATGACAAAAAAGAGGAATTCGAAGCTAACTATGAAGAGACTTGGCAGGCAATCCGGCGGTGCAAAATGAAGCAAATGCGATTGTAAGCTAACACCCTTTGGTGTTCCGTCTTTTATGCAGACTCTAGATCTCGAAACCATGCATGCCCCAGAATTTTCTGAGTATGTGAATATGGGTATGTTATGATTATTAACTCAAGTATCCTATAGTGCTTATTTTATTTGCCTTGTCTGACTGATGGTGGTGCGCATGTCGTAGGTGAAGGCAATGTTACGGTGGAAGATGGCATGTTTAGTGTCGGAATAGAATTTGGTTCGAGAGAGTCGGTGATATCTGCAATCAAAAGCAACAACATCTCTAGAATAATTGATTACACCGTGTATGAGTCTGAGCCGCAGACATTCTATGCGAAATGCAAAGGGTATGGTGTAGGGTGCGACTGGCTTATCCGAGCTAGCTTGATTCGAAAAAAAGCTTGTTGGGAGATCAGGAGATACAATGGCAAGCACATGTGCACCATGGGCACGATTTCACAAGATCATGCCAAGTTGGACTCAGACACAATTGCAGATTAGGCCGTTGGTCGAAGCAGACCTCTCGATAAAGGTGAAGTCTGTTATTGCAGAAGTTCAAGGCAGGTTCAACTACACTGTGAGTTACCGCAAGGCTTAGTTGGCAAAGCAGAAAGCTGTCGCAAAAGTTTTCAGTGATTGGGAAGTTTCTTACTAGACTCTGCCAGTATGGTTGAAAGCAATGACAATTAAAATGCCAAGGTCTTGTGTTCAAATTAAAACGCTCCCCGTTTACTGTGAGAGTGAGGATGTTCAAGGTGTAAGAGTTCTGCACTGCATTTTTCGGAGCTTCTATCCGTGTATTGTAGCATTCAGACACTGCAAGCCCTGGTGCAGGTTGATGGTACGCACCTGTACGGAAAATATAAAGGTACACTTCTGGTAGCGGTTGCATAAGATGGGAATAAAAACATTGTGCCTATTGCATTTGTGATTGTCGATGGCGAAACAGCAGACACATGGGAGTTTTTCCTAACCAATTTGTGGAGATATGTTGTTACCATTGATGGTGTGGGTATTATTTCTGACCGCTATACCTCCATCGACACTACAATAGCTCACAGTAACGGTGCATGGTCACCACCAAAGGCGTGGCACATATACTGTATCAGGAACATCGTGTCCAACTTCTTAAGGAGGTTCAAGGCTCCATATTTACATAGACTCGTGGTGAACACAGATATTTCAACTCGCTGTTATGGTTCTATTCATAGTAAATTTGTGACATCTTAAAAAATAATAATAAATTACTAAAATAAAAATTATTTATTTATTATTTATTATTATTTATACAGTATTCTATAAGAACTAATAATAATAATAATAATAATAATAATAATAATAATAATTTTAATTATTATTATTATTATTATTATTATTATTATCTTAAAAAATAATAATAAATATTATACAGTATTGTATAATGGCTAATAATAATAATAATAATAATAATAATAATAATAATAATGGTAACTAAAAAATAATTAAACATTATTTATTTTTCATTACAAAATACTAAGAATTAATTATTATTATTATTAGACAATATTATTTATTTATTATTAAAAAATATTAATAATTTATTATCATTATACTACACTGTATTTTATTATTATACTACTCATGATAACAATTTTTTTTCATTAGACTTAAGCATTATAATACTAGCTAATAATAATAATAATAATAATAATAATAAATAATAATAATAATAATAATAATAATAATAATAATAAATAATAATAATTAAATTGTTTGTTAAAAGATAAATAAACAAAATCTAAATAAATATATTTATTTATTATAAATTTTTTTAAAAAAATTACTTATCCATTGAGGATGATCCAAGTACTCAATAATGTGATCTTCAGGTCTAGTAAAATTACGAACCATTTTTTTTTAAGAACCAAATGAACCTTAGCTTTCTACTCTTCTTCTTCCTCTCACAACACTCTTCACCCTTCAGTAACTCCTCCCTCTTCAGTATTTTTTATACACCCCCTACAACACTCTTCTCTAACATGTGACATGCATGCAATTGGAAAGACTGCCAAACGCAACCTGCATTTTGGCTTGGTCATCTGTCAAACGCAGCTTCCATTTTTCGAGTTTCAACATGGTCAACATAGCAGGTCCAGTCTGCATGCAGGGGACAAGGACACGTTTCGAGCCATCGATCTGCTTCCCTGCCAATCAAAAGCTATGTTTTGCAGGTTGTTGCAGCTTTCTGATTTTGGATTCACGCAAAACGTATCTTGCATTTTGCAGGAGACTCAGCTTTTTTGGTTTCTGGTCATGTAAAATGTAACCTGCATTTTGTAGGACTGACTTCAACAGATTCACATATGTGGAATACACCCCAAATCACAATATACTTGCACATCTCCATCATTACTTCCATTCTTAAATTAATTTCTACAAAAATTAACTTACAAAAACTATACGAAATCTAACTCCTCTTCCATCCGCATCTAACATTAACGAAAGGAAAGGGGGTGGGTCTTCAAGGCAGACCAGACCAGTGATGATCTCTTAGGCGTTCTTAGTAAAAGTGTCAGCAGCAAAATTAACTTCCCGAAAAACATGGCAGATGTAAAATATGTCTGGTCTTGCAAGCAGGCTATTGATCGCATAAATTAATGAGGTACAAGAATGGAGATGACTCTTTGATTTTGACCAAATGGAAGGCATAAGCCAAATCTGTTTCAATATCTATCTTGCAAAATCCAAGCTCAATGACCATCTTCAAACTTAGATAAATTCCTTATAACTTAGCTATAGTTGTAGTCACGTTCCCAATGTTGAGCATGAAGCCCGCAACAAACCTCTTATTGGAGTTCCTCAGGAGGTCACCGCAAGCTCCATTTTTAGAGGAGGTGAAGTAGAAGCCATCGGAGTTCAACTTAATGCAGCCTTCCTCAGGGGATTTCCAACCCACATCCTTCGTTATCAAAGAGGTAAGAAGTTTTTTGCTGTGCTATGTTATATTAAGAACATCCTTATAATATCTAGCATAGTTTTTGCTAATTTGGGGATCTCTGAGCTTTGCAACACAGTTTTAAAAACCGAAATAAACTGGCCATTCAACACGTGGATGGAAAATCGACGTCAATGGGTGATTTGGCCGAGAGTTGTACTGCTTTGGTGCTGGTATTGTGCATTTAGCACAACCAGTGGTCACGCGTACGCGTGACCGATGCTTACGCGTCACTTGGATTCTTACTCACCGATGCGTAAGCGTGACCGACGCTTACGTGTCGCCTCTTCTCTTGCACACCCACGCGTACGCGTGGGCGACGCTTACGCGTCGCTTCGCAGATCCCATTCTTCTACTTTACTGTATACTATTAATTTAATAATTAAAATGTGCCACATAATATTCTATCCACTACAACACAAGCAGAGGATTGCAATGGGAAAGTAGTGTCTGTGATCGAACTCGCCACAAATTGATAGAATCGCGATGGAGGTGAGCTGCGATTCTGCAGCAGCTGCAAAACTGCCCTAGATAGCGGCTATTCAGTAAAAACCATTGTAAATTTGGATATATATATAGTCAAGATTCAGCTGATTATTATCATATCTTCTTCACATGAAAAGGAGTGGGAGTAGATTTCAATTTGGTTTAGTTTTCTTTTTCGTTTCAGATTTCAATTTGGTTCACATTATACTTTTTCTTCTTGATTTAGTTTCAATATTTTGGGGTTTGTTTTTGTTCTTGTCAAGAACACAGAACAAAAAGGGTGAAATAAAGGAAATACCTGCAAGAAGCACCAATACCGCTATGAAGAGTTGCCATTGCAATGCGCTGCACCTTCATTCGAGGTCTTTCCTATTTGGTATGCGTATATTATTTGTTGTTGCCGCCTTTACCTTTTCCAATTTGGGGTAGAATCAGCTTTCTTTAATTTGAATTCAGACTAAAGATGTTATGCATTGTTGATTGATTTGTGGAAACAACATTATTATATGTTAATAATAATTTTAAAATATCAAGTAATGTTTCTACAATATGTTTGGATGCAACAATACACAGAAAAATTGGATAGAAAATTTGATTACCATGCTAAATTAGATTCGATTATCGAAATCTCCATTTGTCTGGTATTTTTTTTTTCTTTTTATTTTTCCTTAATTTATGGATGATGCCAGGTAATGAAAGAACTAATATACATGTTAATTCCTTAGTGTGATAACTTTATAAAGCAATGAAGCCCCTATTTTTGAAGACTCCATTTACATGACCATGAGACTTGAGTCTGTATAATATTAACTAAATGAAGATCTAACATGCAAATGCATTAGCTCTTCAGTGAATATTGTTTTGACTTTTTAAAAGTAGCTGGCAAAAGAAACACAAAGAAAATGAGCCACGCAAACATCTTAGAATATGATGCCCTGAACAAATTCAGAACTGATAAAGTGATTGGAGGGCTAAACAATGTTGAATTGACTTTTTTTTACTATTTAATGTTAAAATGATGTTTAAATTTGAAACTTAAAGAACAAAAGTACAAGTAAAATAGAGTAGTACTGCAGAATTTGGTCACGATTGCATCTGTATGAATGTTGAATTGGTAATGATGAAAAGATCAGTAAACTATTTTTGTGTTTATACTTTATAATAATAGTAATGCAATATCCACTGAATAATAAAATAATTACTATATGCCAAAAATGAGTCAAATTCCTTAATAATAAGACCCCAATACTTCTTATATCATTTGCTCAGCTTTGAAGAAGTGTTTCTCGTACTATATCACTAATGCAGTCCTTGTGAAACCAACCAACAGGCATGTGATGCACCATCCAATGTAAAAAATAATTTGCTAAATGTAACACCCTCACTACCAGAATGTCACGTTTCCAGCGGCTCCACTTTGATAGCAAGAAGTATTACGACGACTTCATATGCTTAATAATAAAATAGGAGTCTTTGACTCAAAACCGTATTGTTGTTTTCTTTGAAAAGAAAAAATCAAAAAAATACTTATTTATCTTGAAAATCAACAAGTATATTCATATATACTAAACTTTTTTACCTAAGTAGCTTATAAATATAATATACATATAAAACGTACAACTCCTATTCCTCTTACAAAATTATAATAACAAAGGCAAGGAAAGAAAAATTATCTAACTAAAACAACATTGTATAGACAAAATGCAAAAAAACTCTTTGTAAGTTCCTTCATCTGATTCTTGAAAAAGGTAAAGCTGTAGGGGGTGAGAACATTGCCTTTGCTGGTTCCCAGTAGAGGGTTTTTAAAAATTTGTCGTAAGAAGATATTTTAAATAAAACTATTTTCAAAACGCATAGATCATCAGTTCATTATTCAAATCTAAAAATCATATTTTCTTACAAAAATTTCATGCAAAATAACATTCCATACATTTCACCGCTTACTAAGAAACCATTTTAACTAAAGCTTACCACTGATCCAATCAATCATGGCCTCTGGCCCAAACATAAACAATCACGGCCTCGACACAATATATATTCGAATCTCGGCCTATGTAAAATCCGGTCAAACTGTAATTAACTAAATAATAAATTAAATAGGAGCGAATATGGTTAGAAAATTTGGCAATCGAAATTTGATAATTTAAATATGATATTTGGATTCAGTGAATTTTTCTGAGTCGGAAAACATAGTTTTCTGCAAAAAAAACGCACACTGAAATTTTGACCGGCAGTACCGGCTGAGATCTGTCTAATACTGCAGTTGAGAAAACTGATTATAAGTAAATGAGTTTAAGAAATTAGGAATTATAATTAGGGAAGGTAGAAATATTTAAAGTGCGATTTGGAGAGCTAATCCTAAAGGTTTTGGCCCAAAATTGGGCCAACGAACAAAAATAAGTGAGCTGCGCCTAAGTGGGCCCAAGATCCAACATATATAAACATTAGTTATGAGAATTTTAGCTCAATTTACCCTAAAGAAAGGGTGTGGGGCGCAGCATGGTGAAGAGAGGAAGAAGAGAGAAAATCCTAACTCTCTTTGATCTTCAAATCACCATAACTTTCTCTCCGGAGCTCCGATTGACAAGCCGTTTGCGGCCACGCATTGCTCTTCTCATTCTCTACAATTCTATCTAAATTTGTGGTGAGCATTCTATTCGTCTCTGCACAGTTTTTGAGTTTCCCCACTGCTATGCATTTTTGGGATGGTTAGTGTTAAAATCTTGTGATTTTGGTTGTTTAGGGATACTCTAACTTAGATTCTAAGTAGTTTCTATCCCTATGTCATATGGGATGAGGTAAGATGTGCTCAAACCCTTGTGATTTATCAATTTCATAAACCCTAGGTTAATGTATATATGTGAAATTGGTTATGTGAGTGTATTTGGTGATTTTGGTGCACAATTGGGAGATTGATGTTTCTTGAGGAGCTTTGGTGAGGCTTGGAGCTAAGGTTGGTGGAGAATTCCAAAGAAGAGGCTCAATTGATTTGGCTACAAGAGGTACGGTTTAAGTTTCATTTAAGTACCGTGTGGTGTGATGAGAATTCCTAGGCTAGATGCCCCTAGGAATAAGTTTGGATTGTGCAAATGGTTGGTGGTAATATGCATAGTTGATATGTATGTAAATTAATGATTGGGTGGAGAATTGTGTAAATTGTATGTTTGGGGTGTTGAAAATTGGATGAATTAGATAATGAGTATTGGTTTGTAAAATATGCTATTAAATTGTGAATTTGGGCCGGAGGTCAGAAAGAGGTAAGGAAGGTAAGTTGATGTGTGTATTGTGTGATGATATGACTAACTGGATGGATTTTAGATATTGAATGGGTGAATAATTGGGTTGGTTCTTGAATAATAAGGTTTGTGTAATTGAAGTGTGGAATTTGATAGTTTTGGGTGAAATTGTGTAGATGAGGTAAGTTGGGCTTTGGTTGGGTGTAATTATGTGAATGTGATTGAGTTGTGGTCAGTTGGATGAGTGGAAATGAATTTGGCCTGTGAACATTGAAAAAATTGGTGATTTCTATGTTTGGGTAAAAAACGAATTTTGACCAACTTTGGCGGTCCGTAACTCGGTCCACATAGTTTGAAATCCTTCAAAAAATGGATTTTTATGAAAGTTTATTCAAAGATCTTTCCAACAGTTTAAAAATAGTTGAAAAAAGAATTTTGTAGAAGAAGTTATCTGCGTCATTTTCAAGTTTTCACTCCCCACGTGTGCGCATGGTCCACGCATACGCATCGATGTACTGCATCAGTTGACAAGCCAAATTTCCGAGAGTTGTGCGAGACTTGTGCTGGTTTTGTGCGTGGGGCACAAAACGCACCCACGCGTACGCATGGCTGATGCGTAGGTGTCACTTGGTTTTCCTCCCGTTCACGCGTGCGCGTGGGCGACGCATACGCGTCGCTATACTATTTTGGCGTTCCACGCGTGCGTGTGGGTGACGCGCACACGTGACCCTGTTTTCACCCCAATGTTGATTTTTGAGTTGTTAAAGCCAAATTTCAGACTTATAACTTCTAAGTCTCCTTTCTCACCCTTTATGTCCTAAATACTTATAGTATGCCTAGCGATGGAAATAGACTAGGAGATATGGTAACTTGTGGACGAAGTAAGGAGAGATTTAATGATGAGTCATAACTAATGATGACTGTATGGGTGTTGAGGGTGATGAAGGAAGTGCGGTATATGACGTGGGCCAAAGGGCTGTATTTGATAGTGATTATTGGCTGGTTATGAGTTGTGCCATGAGCCAGATGGCTATGGTGGATATTGATTTATGGCTAGAAATGAAATTAAGACTTTGAATGATTACTTTATCTTGAGCTCTTTTCTCGAAAGTGCGACCACGGAGAAATGGAGGAAGTTGAGGATCCCCTTCCTCGTTCTTCCTGGTATTGTAAAATTTCCCCCAACGAGATGGTGGGAGGTTAGGATTCCCTCCTTGGTTCCTCCTAGGCATATGAGAACGTACCTCCTGGGTAGTAGCAAGGGTTGTGGTTGCGCCCCACTTGCTCCAGGTTGGTTAGTATAGAAGCTCCCTGGGTGGACGCAAGGGTTGTGGCTTTGCCCCACTTGCCTCGGGTTATGATGAGTAATGTATAAATGTGCAATCATGTGATGTATAAATGACGATATGGTCATGATGAATGATTATGGAATATTATGAATGAATGTGGAATGATTATCTGAGATACGAGTTTCCCTGGATGAAGGCAGTGACTAGGGGTGGGCATGGTTTGGATTTTTAAAAATCCAAACTGGATCCACTCCAGTTCCAATTTTGTGGTTCATGAAACCAAACTGAAACTGGATTGAAGAGAGAAACCGGTTTTAAACCGATTTGAAAAAACAAAAACCGATTTTAAACCGATTTTAGAATTTAAATCCAATTTTACTTATAAACCGGTTTTAAATTCGGTTTTTTATCCAAATCTAAAATCCAGTTTTTTTTTTTTTTTTTGAAAATCTAGTTTTAAAACCATATTTTTTAAACAAAAATCCAGTTTTAAAGAAAATCCAGTTTTAAAACCAGTTTTTTTAACCAAAAATATAATTTTAAAACTAATTTTTAAAAATTCAATTTCCAAACAAGATTTTTAACAAAAAATTCAATTTTAAAACTAATTTTTAAAAATTCAATTTTCAAACCATAATATTTTTTAAAATAAAATTACTAAAATCATTTTAAAGTGTATAAATTTATTACAACTAGAATTTGATTTTTTTTTTATAAATCTAATGACAATAGTTAATTACTTACGTATTCACAGCTATTATTTCACATTTATATGCATTCCCTTATTTCCAAAATTTTGCAGAGATAAATTGGAATCACAAATATAAAAAATCAAAACTTCTGTACAAAGCCTAATACAAGGAGGGGCACATACCAAATATACCTAATTATCATAATAGGAGCTACAAACAATATTTGAAATTATTATATATATTGTATGTTACTTTTCTTCAAGATTTCATTTATTTTTGACACATATTATTAGTATGATGGTTTTTTTTCCATGGCAAGAATCTCAAAAAAAAATTATTGCATTTTTTTTACTTGCAGAGAATTTATGACTAGACATGATTTCGAATAATTATCTTCTTTTATAATTAGCAAAAAGCAGGCACTTAAACTAAAATATTTTGTTTAATTGATGCATCAATTATTTACTACATGCAGCATATGCTATAATTTATTGGTTTGCTTACGTACTTGTTCGTAGTTTTTAATTTGGGCCACTAACAAATCACAATATATAAATAAATTAAACTAGTGGTTAATTTATTCTAATTAATTATGCTAAAATAAAATTTCTATGTAGTATCCCCATATAATTTTCTATAGGGATAAACCCAAAATAATAATAATAATAATAATAATAATAATAATAATAATAATAATAATAATAATAATAATATAACTCAATTATATTCATCAATTAGGAGTTAGATGTATTATATATGTTATTATAGACTTATAGCTATAGCTGCTATATATACTAGGGTTTGCTAAGGTCATCTGTCGTAAATTATCCAATCATAGTTAACATGCTCTTGCCATGTGTCCAACTTCAATTTTCTTTTCTTTCTTTTTTTTTTTTTGACAGAAACTTTCATTTTCAAAACTTTGGGTTGTGAGTTGTGACTTGTGACAAAACTTGATTTTGTTGTAAAACAACTAAATAAATAAATAAAGAAGATATAATATAAAATAAAGAAGTGTTGATAGAAGACTCTAATATTAATATAATTAGCTCAATAGAAATTATTCATATATTATAAGTAATAACAAAAGAAAGAGAGAGAGAAAAACTATTCATAAAAATAAAGAGAGAGAAAGATATTTTAGTAATATAAAGAAAGAGAAAGAATTTTATTATTACTTGTGTTGCTCTATTCTCTTGCCTCAGATCATGCTTTTATAGGCAAAGAGAAGTTTACTTTTCAAACTACATTTATTTTCTTCATTCTAAGAATTTGTTCTCTTCAACGTAGAAAATGGGTTGCCCATTAAATGGACATCCATCCTTATCCTTTCCTAGTCATAACACTCCCCCTTGGATGTCCATTCAGGATTATGCCTCGTTAAAACCTTACTAAAGAAAAACCCAGTGGGAAAAAACTTTAGTGAAGGAAAAAGAGTACAATATCCTTCAATGATGGGGACTGCCTCATTAAAAACCTTGTCAAGAAAAACCCAATGGAAAAAAACTTGACCAAGGGAAAAAGAGTACAGTCTCCCCCTCTTGCCGACATCAGTTAATGTCTCGAAATCGGCGCATCCCAATCTTATGTACCAATCTTTCAAAGGAGGATTTTGGGAGTGACTTTGTAAATAAATCTGCCAGATTGTCACTTGAACGGATCTATTGGACATCAATTTTTCCTTGATTTTGAAGGTCATGAGTGAAGAAGAATTTGGGAGAAATATGCTTTGTTCTATCACCTTTGATGTATCCACCCTTAAGTTGAGTAATGCATGCTGTATTATCTTCAAACAGGACAGTTGGAGCTATCTTATGATCAATCAGTCCACATGATGACATAATATATTGAATCAAACTCCTCAGCCAAAAACACTCGCGACTAGCTTCATGAATCACCAGTATTTCAGCATGATTAGAGGATGTTGCAGCAATTGTCTGTTTCGTGGACCTCCAAGATATAGCTGTACCACCATATGTGAACAGGTATCCTGTTTGAGATCTCCCTTTATGTGGATCAGACAGGTATTCGGCATCTGCATAGCCAACTAATTGTGACTTGGATCCATAGGGATAAAACAATCCCATATCAACCGTTCCATGAAGATATCGAAAGATCTACTTGATTCCACTCCAATGTCTTCTGGTTGGAGAGGAACTATACCTTGCTAGTAAGTTCACAGCAAATGATATATCGGGTCGTGTATTATTAGCAAGATACATTAGCGCTCCAATGGCACTAAGATATGGTACTTCAAGACCAAGGATATCCTCATTCTCTTCTTTAGGACGGAATTGATCCTTCTCCACATCCAAAGATCTTACGATCATTGGGGTACTTAATGGATGTGACTTATCCATATAAAATCTCTTCAAGATCTTTTCTGTGTATGTTGTTTGGTGAACAAAGATCCCAATTTTTATATGCTCGATCTGCAGGCCGAGACAAAACTTAGTCTTTCCAAGATCTTTCATCTCAAACTCTTCTTTTAGAGTTTTTATAATTGTTGGAATCTCTTCAGGAGTCCCAATGATATTTAAATCATCAACGTACACAGCAATTATAATGAACCCAGATGTAGTTTTCTTTATGAAAACACATGGGCAGATATCATCATTCTTGAATCCGTTTTTGGCCAGATACTCAGTAAGACGATTATACCACATTCGTTCAGATTGCTTTAGACCATATAAAGATCTTTGCAATTTGACTGAGTATAACCCTTGCGAATATTCACTAGATGGTTTAGATATCTTTAGTCCTTCAAGGACTTACATAGAGATATCCCGATCTAATGAGCCGTACAAATAGGCTGTTACCACATCCATTAAATGCATATGCAGTTTATGATATGCAGATAAACTGACCAAATAACGCAATGTTATCGCATCCACTACAGGGGAATACGTTTCTTCATAATCTATACCGGGCCTTTGTGAAAAACCTTGTGCCACAAGTCGGGCTTTGTAGTGCACAACTTCATTTTTCTCATTTCGTTTTCTCACAAATACCCATTTGTATCCAACAGGTTTTACATCTGCAGGTGTACGGACTATAGGTCCAAAGACTTCACGTTTTACGAGTGAGTCTAATTCAGCCTTCATGGCTGCTTCCCATTTTGGCCAATCATTTCTTTGTCGACATTCTTCAACTGATCTTGGCTCAAGATCCTTATTTTCATGCATGATATCTAATGCTACATTATATGCAAATATTTCATTGACAATTGTCTTATTTCGGTCCCATTTCTCTCCTGTAAAGACATAATTTATCGAGATCTCGTCATTTTCATAATTTTTAGGTACCTGAACGTCTTCTGGCGTTATATCAGAATTTTGGACAACTGCCGGTGTCTTTACTATGTCTTTTTCAACAGGAATCGTATTTACCTCTTTTCTCTTTCGAGGATTTTTGTCTTTGGAACCGACAGGCCTACCACGCTTCTGGCGTGTATTTGCTTCCGTGGCTATTTGCCCTACTGGGACATCAATTCGAATTGGGGCATTTTCTGCCCTGCCACGCTTCTGGCGTGAATTTGCATCAGTGGCTACTTGTCCTACTGGGACGTCAATTCGAATTGAGGCATTTTCCGCTGGTATGTAAGATTTGGTTATCCTCTTTGTATCGGAAAATGCATCAGGCAATTCATTTGCTATTCTTTGCAAATGTATAATCTTTTGAACTTCTAGTTCACATTGCCCTGATCGAGGATCTAAATGCATCAACGATGATGCATTCCAGTTAAGTTCCTTTTCAGGAAGCTTAGTCTCTCCCCCTAATGGTGGAAATTTTGATTCATCAAAATGACAATCCGCAAACCGGGCTTTAAACACATCACCAGTTTGTATCTCAAGATACCTCACTATAGAGGGAGAATCATATCCAACATATATCCCCAATTTTCTTTGGGGTCCCATTTTGGTGCGATTAGGTGGCGCAATGGGAACATATATCGCGCACCCAAATATTCTTAAATGGGAAACATTTGGCTGCTGGCCAAAAGCTAATTGCATAGGAGAGAACTGATGGTAACTCGTTGGCCTCAAACGAATAAGTGCTGCGGCATGTAAAATAGCATGCCCCCAAACCGAGGTTGGGAGATTTGTTCTCATAAGCAAGGGTCTAGCAATTAATTGGAGGCGCTTAATAAGTGATTCTGCTAACCCATTTTGTGTGTGAACATAAGCTATTGGATGTTCAACACTTATTCCATTAGTCATACAATAAGCATCAAAAGCTTGGGAAGTAAATTCACCAGCATTATCAAGACGAATTGCTTTGATTGGATTTTCTGGAAATTGTGCTTTTAATCGAATAATTTGAGCCAGTAATCTCGCAAACGCTAGGTTGCGAGAAGATAATAAGCACACATGTGACCATCTCGAAGATGCGTCTATTAGGACCATAAAATATCTAAAAGATCCACATGGTGGATGAATAGGTCCACATATATCACCTTGAATCATTTCTAGGAATTCAGGGGACTCAAATCCAATCTTTACTGGTGATGGCTTTAAAATTAGCTTTCCCTGAGAACATGCAGCACAACAAAATTCACTAGTTTTAAGAATCTTCTGGTTCTTTAGTGAATGTCCATGAGAATTTTCAATAATTCTCCTCATCATGGTTGTTCCCGGATAACCCAATCTATCGTGCCAAGTTATGAATTCATTTGGGCTAGTAAACTTCTGGTTTACAGTGGCATGTGATTCAATTGCACTAATCTTGGTATAATACAACCTAGATGAAAGTGAGGGCAACTTTTGTAATATAACTTTCTTATTTGAATCATGAGTTGTGATACATAAGTACTCATGATTTCCCTCATTCATAGTCTCAATATGATATCCATTTCGGTGAATATCTTTAAAGCTCAACAAGTTTCTTCGAGACTTGGTAGACAATAGTGCATTATTTATTATGAATTTTGTTCCTCCAAGAAACAAAATTATAGCTCTTCCGGAGCCTTCTATCACATTGCCCGAGCCAATAATAGTATTAACATATTCTTCTTTTGGCACAAGATGGGTAAAATATATATCACTTTTAAGAATAGTGTGCGATCTTGCACTATCCGCAAGGCAAATATCTTCAGGATATGTCCTTGCCATTTTTCTTTAAAGACAAATAATAATAATAATAAAATGAGTAGAAATACATACACAGTAAAAATTATTCACATGAATACTTAACAAACATATACACATATCAAACTATTTCATCATTGATCAAATAGCCAATATTTCTTTCAAAATCCTTAAAGAAATTAGATACATCATAATGAGTGGTGGAATTTTCATCATTTGTAAAAAAAATTTTTTCCTTTTCTTTGTCATCCTTTTTCAAAAATGCTTGATAAAGATCAACTAGGTGCCTTGGGGTACGACAGGTACGTGACCAATGGCCCTTTCCACCACAACGGAGGCATTAATCCTCAATTGATATACTTTGCCCATTATTTCTTTCTTTATCCCACTTCTGGTGAGATCCTTTCTTGTGAACATAATTCATTTTCCTTCCATAATTTTTCTTGTCATCAAAATCTTGCCATTTACCTCTTCTGGGGTTATAATTTGCCGTATTTGCTTCAGGAAATGGGGCGGCGCCAGCTGGGCGCGCTTCATGATTTTTTAAGAGCAACTAATTGTTGCGTTCAGCAACAAGAAAGCAAGAAATTAACTCAGAACATTTTTAAATTCTTTTTCTCAATACTGCTGCTGCAGGAGCACAATCAATATATGAAAGGTCGAGAAAATTTTCTCTAACATATCGGGTTTGAGGAGGTATAACCGTCTTTTGATGATTGTACATTTCTTCAAGGTCTTTCCACAGATCTGCAAGATCTTTTAATGTGGGATATTCATTTTCAATCATACTTCAAGATGACGACGAAAGAGAATTATGGCTTTGGCTATATCCTTCTGGGATACATTATTTTCAGCCTTAATGGTATCTCCAAGATCCATTAAATCAAGATAGATTTTAACATCTATATCCATGATAAATAATTATTTCGAAATATATCAAGAACATTAAATTTAAGATGAGAGAGCTTCAATATAATGAAAATTTGTTACCTGGAGTCTTCCTAAAATTTTATTAGAGCTTCGTGCTGATAACGTGTTGTAAAACAACTAAATAAATAAATAAAGAAGATATAATATAAAATAAAGAAGTGTTGATAGAAGACTCTAATATTAATATAATTAGCTCAATAGAAATTATTCATATATTATAAGTAATAACAAAAGAAAGAGAGAGAGAAAAACTATTCATAAAAATAAAGAGAGAGAAAGATATTTTAGTAATATAAAGAAAGAGAAAGAATTTTATTATTACTTGTGTTGCTCTATTCTCTTGCCTCAGATCATGCTTTTATCGGCAAAGAGAAGTTTACTTTTCAAACTACATTTATTTTCTTCATTCTAAGAATTTGTTCTCTTCAACGTAGAAAATGGGTTGCCCATTAAATGGACATCCATCCTTATCCTTTCCTAGTCATAACAGATTTGATATTATTTATTTATTTATGGCTAAGTGCCTAATAACGTCTTCCACTTAGTTAATTAATTTGATTAATATATAGTAATACAAATCATATGGTAGTGCATTAACTGTGCCCAAACTGATATAATTAATTTGCTGCGGAGACCAAGAGGGAAGAGCCGAAGAGTTGGATGTATGTGAAACTGGATTGTGAATTAGATAAAGGCTTTTTTTATTTTGGATTTTAATTTGGATATGGATTTGGATTGGATTTAAAACTGTTTAAATGATTTGGATTTAAAAACCAAATTATAAAAAAGATTTAATTTGGTTTGGATTTTCTTTATTTAAAACCGGTTTTTTTTAAATGGTTTGGTTTGGATGTGGTTTAAAATTCAAAATGTGGATTTTTTTGCCCACCCCTAGCAGTGACTAGCAACCACGTGCTTCAGGTTGAGACTCGATACTCTGCAGACCCTATGTCAAAAGTGTGACCGGACACTGTGAAAGTTCCGGATGAGTTCGTCCGGTCGTCCCCGTGGATAAACACCAGTGTGGGTGTTGCATGGATAAACACCAGTATGAGTGTTGTATAATTGTGATTATGATTATAATCATGATTATGATTGAGGATAACTCGAGTTGAGGATTGATGAGCGGATAATTTATATGCTTTTTGGCATTGTTTTTAGGTAGTTTTTAGTATGATCTAGTTACTTTTAGGGATGTTTTCATTAGTTTTTATGCTAAATTCACATTTCTGGACTTTACTATGAGTTTGTGTGTTTTTCTATGATTTCAGGTATTTTTTGGCTGAAATTGAGGGACCTGAGTAAAACTCTGATAGGAGGCTGGCAAAGGACTGCTGATGCTGTTGGAATCTGACCTTTCTGCACTCAAAATGAATTTTCTAGAGCTACAGAACTCCAAATGGCACGCTCTCAATGGCGTTGGAAAGTAGACATCCAGAGCTTTCCAACAATATATAACAGTCCATACTTTATTCGTAATTAGACGACGTAAACTGGCGCTCAACGCCAGTTCCATGCTGCATTATAGAGTCAAACGCCAGAAACACGTCACGAACCAGAGTTAAACGCCCAAAACATGTTACTACTTGGCGTTCAACTCCAAGAGAAGCCTCAGCTCGTGGATAGATCAAGTTCAGCCCAAGCACACACCAAGTGGGCCCCGAAAGTGGATTTATGCATCAATTACTTACTTCTGTAAACCCTAGTAGCTAGTCTAGTATAAATAGGATAGTTTACTATTGTATTAGACATCTTTGGTCTCAGTTTTATTTTATTATCCATCCTAGGAGATTATTGATCATGTTTTGGGGGGGCTGGTGGTGCGCGAAATTGTGAACAATACTTTTTCACAACTCTCATAATCCCCGGTAATGGCTCCAAAAACTTGGTAGCTCAATACCATGGCATTACACAACTTCGCACAACTAACCAGCAAGTGCACTGGGTCGTCCAAGTAATACCTTACGTGAGTAAGGGTCGATCCCACGGAGATTGTTAGCATTGAAGCAAGCTATGGTCATCTTGTAAATCTTAGTCAGGCAAACTCAAATGTATATGATGATGAACGAAAATAACATAAAGATAAAGATAGTGATACTTATGCATATCATTGGTGTAAGAGCTTCAGACAAGTGTATGAAGATGCCTTCCCTTCCGTCTCTCTGCTTTCCTACTGTCTTCATCCAATCCTTCTTACTCCTTTCCATGGCAAGCTCGTGTAGGGTTTCACTGTTGTCAGCAGCTACCTCCCATCCGCGCAGTGAAAGCTAATGCACGCACTCTGTCACAGTACTGCCAATCACCGGTTTGGTTCCCTCCCCTACCGGAATAGAATCCCTCTTTTGCGTCTGTCACTAACGCCCAGTAGGTTACAGGTTTGAAGCACGTCACAGTCATTCAATCATTGAATCCTACTCAGAATACCACAGACAAGGTTAGACCTTCCGGATTCTCTTGAATGCTGCCATCAGGTCCTGCCTATACCACGAAGACTCTGATCTCACGGAATGGTTGGCTCGTTTGTCAGGCGAGCACTCGGTTGTCAGGCGATCAACCATGCATCGTGCAATCGGGAATCCAAGAGATATTCACTAAGCCTCAGATGCTTGTAGAACAAGAATGGTTGTCAGTCACCTTGTTCATGAGTGAGAATGGTGATGGGCGTCAATCATCACCTTCATCATGTTGAAGAACAAGTGATATCTTGGATAAAGAACAAGCGGAATTGAATGGAAGAACAATAGTAATTGCATTAATACTCGAGGTACAGCAGAGCTCCACACCTTAATCTATGGTGTGTAGAAACTCCACCGTTGAAAATACATAAGAACAAGGTCTAGGCATGGCCGAATGGCCAGCCTCCCAATGATCTAAGATAGCATAAAACGAAGATAGCTACCAAAAGTCTCCCAAATACAATAGTAAAAGGTCCTACTTATAGAAAACTAGTACATAGATGAGTAAATGACATAAAAATCCACTTCCGGGCCCACTTGGTGTGTGCTTGGGCTGAGCAATGAAGCTTTTTTCGTGTAGAGACTCTCCTTGGAGTTAAACGCCAGCTTTAGTGCCAGTTTGGGCGTTTAACTCCCAATTAGGTGCCAGTTCCGGCGTTTAACGCTGGAATTTCTTGAGGTGACTTTGAACGCCGGTTTGGGCCATCAAATCTTGGGCAAAGTATGGACTATTATATATTGCTGGAAAGCCCAGGATGTCTACTTTCCAACGCCGTTGAGAGCGCGCCAATTGGGCTTCTGTAGCTCCAGAAAATCCACTTTGAGTGCAGGGAGGTCAAAATCCAACAGCATCTGCAGTCCTTTTGAGTCTCTGGATCAGATTTTTGCTCAGGTCCCTCAATTTCAGCCAGAAAATACCTGAAATCACAGAAAAACACACAAACTCATAGTAAAGTCCAGAAAAGTGAATTTTAACTAAAAACTACTAAAAATATACTAAAAACTAACTAAAAGATACTAAAAACATACTAAAAACAATGCCAAAAAGCATACAAATTATCCGCTCATCACAACACCAAACTTAAATTGTTGCTTGTCCCCAAGCAACTGAAAATCAAATAAGATAAAAAGAAGAGAATATGCAATGAACTCCAAAAACATCTATGAAGATCAGTATTAATTAGATGAGCGGGGCTTTTATCTTTTTGCCTCTGAATAGTTTTGGCATCTCACTCTATCCCTTGTAATTCAGAATGATTGGCTTCTTTAGGAACTCAGAATCCAGATAGTGTTAATGATTCTCCTAGTAAAGTATGATGATTCTTGAACATAGCTATTTATTGAGTCTTGGCTGTGGCCCAAAGCACTCTGTCTTCCAGTATTACCACCGGATACATACATGCCACAGACACATAATTGGGTGAACCTTTTCAGATTGTGACTCAGCTTTGCTAAAGTCCCCAATTAGAGGTGTCCAGGGTTCTTAAGCACACTCTTATTTGCCTTGGATCACAACTCTTATTCTTTCTTTTTCTTTCTCTCTTTTTTTTTCTTTCTTTTTTTTTCGTTTGCTTTTTCTCTTTTTTTTTTCTGCTTTTTCTTGCTTCAAGAATCATTTTTAATGATTTTTCAGATCCTCAGTAACATGTCTCCTTTTTCATCATTCTTTCAAGAGCCAACATTCATGAACCACAAGTTCAAAAGACATATGCACTGTTCAAGCATACATTCAGAGAACAAAAGTGTTGCCACCACATCAAAATAATTAAACTATTATAAAATTCAGAATTCATGCAATTCTTTCCTTTATCAATTAAGCACGTTTTTATTCAAGAAAGGTGATGGATTCATAGGACATTCATAACTTTAAGGCATAGACACTAAGATACTAATGATCACAAGACACAAACATGGACAAACATAAAGCATAAAAATCGAAAAACAGAAGAATAAAGAACAAGGAAATCAAGGAACGGGTCCACCTTAGTGATGGCGGCTCTTTCTTGCTCTTGAAGATCCTATGGAGTGCTTGAGCTCCTCAATGTCTCTTCCTTGTCTTTGTTGCTCCTCCCTCATGATTCTTTGGTCTTCTCTAATTTCATGGAGGAGAATGGAGTGTTCTTGATGCTCCACCCTTAGTTGTCCCATGTTGGAACTCAATTCTCCTAGGGAGGTGTTTAGTTGCTCCCAATAATTTTGTGGAGGAAAGTGCATCCCTTGAGAAATCTCAGGGATCTCATGGTGAGAGGGGTCTCTTGTGTATTCCATCCTTTTCTTGGTGATGGGCTTGTCCTCATCAATGGGGGTATCTCCCTCTATGTCAACTCCAACTGAATAACAGAGGTGACAGATGAGATGAGGAAAGGCTAACCTTGCCAAAGTGGAGGTCTTGTCCGCCACCTTGTAGAGTTCTTGGGCTATAACCTCATGAACTTCTATTTCTTCTCCAATCATGATGCTATGGATCATGATAGCCCGGTCTATGGTAACTTCGGACCGGTTGCTAGTGGGAATGATTGAGCGTTGTATGAACTCTAACCATCCTCTAGCCACGGGCTTGAGGTCATGCCTTCTTAATTGAACCGGCTTTCCTCTTGAATCTTGCTTCCATTGTGCGCCCTCTTCACATATGGTTGTGAGGACTTGGTCTAACCTTTGATCAAAGTTGACCCTTCTTGTGTAAGGGTGCTCATCTCCTTGCATCATAGGCAAGTTGAACGTCACCCTCACACTCTCCGGACTAAAATCCAAGTATTTCCCCCGAACCATAGTGAGATAATTCTTTGGATTCGGGTTCACACTTTGGTCATGGTTCTTGGTGATCCATGCATTGGCATAGAACTCTTGAACCATCAAGATTCCGACTTGTTGAATGGGGTTGGTAAGCACTTCCCAACCTCTTCTTCGGATCTCATGGCGGATCTCCGGATATTCACCCTTTTTGAGTGAAAAGGGGACTTCGGGGATCACCTTCTTCAAGGCCACAACTTCATAGAAGTGGACTTGATGCACCCTTGAGAGGAATCTATCCATCTCCCATGACTCGGAGGTGGAAGCTTTTGCCTTCCCTTTCCTCTTTTTGGAGGTTTCTCCGGCCTTGGATGCCATAAATGGTTATGAAAAAGCAACGCTTTTACCACACCAAACTTAAAATATTTGCTCGTCCTCGAGCAAAAGAAGAAAGAAGAGAGTAGAAGAAGAAGAAATGAGGAAGAGGGGGGAGGTGGTGTGTTCGGCCAAGAAGGGAAAGAAGGGGTGTTTAGGTTGTGTGAAAATGAAGGGTTGAAGAAGGGTATATATAGGAGAAAGGGGGGGTAATGGTTCGGCCATGATGGGTGGGTTTGGGAGGGAAAGTGGTTTGAATTTGAAGGGTGAGGTTGGTGGGGATTTATGAAGGATGGATGTGAGTGGTGAAGAGAAAGATGGGATTTGATAGGTGAAGGGTTTTTGGGGAAGAGGTATTGAGGTGATTGGTGAATGGGGGAAGAAGAGAGAGAGTGGTGGTGGGGTCTTGTGGGGTCCACAGATCCTGTGGTGTCAAGGAAAAGTCATCCCTGCACCAAGTGGCATCAAAATTCACGTTTTGAGCCATTTCTGGCGTTAAACGCCGGGCTGGTGCCCATTCCTGGCGTTTAACGCCAGGTTGTTGCCCTTTACTGGCGTTTAACGCCAGTCTGGTGCCCCTTTCTGGCGTTAAACGCCCAGAATGGTGCCAGACTGGGCGTTAAACGCCCAACAGCTAGCATTACTGGCGTTTGAACGCCAGCTTCTTCTCCTCCAGGGTGTGCTGTTTTTCTTCCTGTTTTTCATTCTGTTTTTGCTTTTTTCATTGTTTTTGTGACTTCTTATGATCATCAACCTACAAAAAAGATAAAATAACAAAAGAAAATAGTTAATTATAAAACATTGGGTTGCCTCCCAACAAGCGCTTCTTTAATGTCATTAGCTTGACAGAGGACTCTCATGGAGCCTCAGAAATACTCAGAACCGTGTTGGAACCTCCCAACACCAAACTTAGAGTTTGAATGTGGGGGTTCAACACCAAACTTAGAGTTTGGTTGTGGCCTCCCAACACCAAACTTAGAGTTTGACTGTGGGGGCTCTGCTTGGCTCTGTTTTGAGAGAAGCTCTTCATGCTTCCTCTCCATGATGATAGAGGGATGTCCTTGGGTCTTAAACACCAAGGATTTTTCATTCACTTGAATGATCAACTCTCCTTTATCAACATCAATCACAGCCTTTGCTGTGGCTAGGAAGGGTCTGCCAAGGATGATGGATTCATCCATGCACTTCCCAATCTCTAGGACTATAAAATCAGTAGGGATGTAATGGTTTTCAATCTTCACCATAACATTCTCTACAAGTCCATGAGCTTGTTTTCTTGAATTGTCTGCCATCTCTAATGAGATTCTTGCAGCTTGCACCTCAAAGATCCCTAATTTCTCCATTACAGAGAGGGGCATGAGGTTTACACTTGACCCTAAGTCACACAAGGCCTTCTTGAAGGTCATGGTGCCTATGGTACAAGGTATGGAAAACTTCCCAGGATCTTGCCTCTTTAGAGGCAGTTTCTGCCTAGACAAGTCATCCAGTTCTTTGGTGAGCAAAGGTGGTTCTTCCTCCCAAGTCTCATTTCCAAATAACTTGTCATTTAGCTTCATGATTGCTCCAAGGTATTTAGCAACTTGCTCTTCAGTGACATACTCATCCTCTTCAGAGGAAGAATACTCATCAGAGCTCATGAATGGCAGAAGTAAGTCCAATGGAATCTCTATGGTCTCATTTTGAGCCTCAGATTCCCATGGTTCCTCATTGAGGAACTCAGAGGAGATTGGTACACGCCCACTGAGGTCTTCCTCAGTGGCGTCCTCCTCCTCTCTTTCCTCTCCATATTCGGCCATGTTTATGGCTTTGCACTCTCCTTTTGGATTTTCTTCTGTATTACTTGGAAGAGTACTAGGAGGGAGTTCAGTAATTTTCTTGCTCAGCTGTCCCACTTGTCCTTCCAAATTTCTGATGGAGGACCTTGTTTCATTCATGAAACTTTGAGTGGTCTTTATTAGATCAGAGACCATTGTTGCTAATTCAGAAGTATTCTGCTTAGAACTCTCTGTCTGTTGCTGAGAAGATGATGGAAAAGGCTTGCCATTGCTAAACCTGTTTCTTCCATCATTATTGTTATTGAAACCTTGTTGAGGTCTCTCTTGATTCTTCCATGAGAAATTTGGGTGATTTCTCCATGAAGAATTATAGGTGTTTCCATAGGGTTCTCCTAGGTAATTCACCTCTTCCATTGAAGGGTTCTCAGGGTCATAAGCTTCTTCCTCAGATGAAGCATCCTTAGTACTGTTTGGTGCATTTTGCATTCCAGACAGACTTTGAGAAATCAAATTGACTTGTTGAGTCAATATCTTTTTCTGAGCCAATATGGCATTCAGAGTGTCAATCTCAAGAACTCCTTTCTTCTGACTAGTCCCATTGTTCACAGGATTCCTTTCAGAAGTGTACATGAATTGGTTATTTGCAACCATTTCAATCAATTCTTGAGCTTCTGCAGGCGTCTTCTTCAGATGAAGAGATCCTCCAGCAGAGCTATCCAAAGACATCTTGGATAGTTCAGAGAGACCATCATAGAAAATACCTATGATGCTCCATTCAGAAAGCATGTCTGAAGGACATCTTCTGATTAAGTGTTTGTATCTTTCCCAAGCCTCATAGAGGGATTCTCCATCCTTCTGTCTGAAGGTTTGGACTTCCACTCTAAGCTTACTCCATCTTTGTGGTGGAAAGAACTTTGCCAAGAAGGCATTGACTAGCTTTTCCCAAGAGTCCAGGCTTTCTTTAGGTTGAGAATCCAACCATATTCTAGCTCTGTCTCTTACAGCAAAAGGGAATAGCATCAGTCTGTAGACCTCAGGGTTGACCCCATTAGTCTTGACTGTGTCACAGATTTGCAAGAATTCAGCTAAGAACTGATGAGGATCTTCCATTGGAAGTCCATGGAACTTGCAATTCTGTTGCATTAGAGAAACTAATTGAGGCTTAAGCTCAAAGTTGTTTGCTCCAATGGCAGGGATAGAGATGCTTCTCCCATAGAAATCAGGAGTAGGTGCAGTGAAGTCACCCAGCACCTTCCTTGCATTGTTGGCATTATTGTTGTTTTCGGCTGCCATGTGTTCTTCTTCTTTGAAGAATTCGGTCAGGTCCTCTAAAGAGAGTTGTGCCTTGGCTTCTCTTAGCTTTCTCTTCAAGGTTCTCTCAGGTTCAGGGTCAGCTTCAAAAAAAATGCCTTTGTCTCTGCTCCTGCTCATATGAAAGAGAAGAGAAAAAGAAAATGTGGAATCCTCTATGTCACAGTATAGAGATTCCTTGAAGTGTCAGAGGAAAAGAGAAATAGTAAGAAGAAGGAGAAGAAGAATTCGAACTTTAATTAGATAAGGTTCGAATTGTGCATTTAGAAGGAGTGGTACTCCATAAATAGAAGGATGTGGGAAGGAGGGAAGAGAATTTTCGAAAATTCAATTAAAAGATTTTGAAAATATTTTGAAAAACACTAATTGATTTTCGAAAATAAGAGTGGGAAAGAAATCAAGTGATTTTTGAAAAAGATTTTGAAATTAGAAATTAAAAAGATTTGATTGAAAACTATTTAAAAAAAATGTGATTAAAAAGATTTGATTGAAAAGTTATGGTTTTAAAAAGATGTGATTGAGAAGATATGATTTGAAAAAGATTTGGTTTTGAAAAACTTTGAAAACTTGAAAAAAGATTGATTTGAAAACAAAATCTTCCCCCTAGCACCATCCTGGCGTTAAACGCCCAGAATGGTATACATTCTGGCGTTTAACGCCCAAAATGCTACCTTTTTGGGCGTTAAACGCCCCAACCAGGTACCCTGGCTGGCGTTTAAACGCCAGTCTGCCTTCTTCACTGGGCATTTTTGAATGCTCAGCTTTTTCTGTATAATTCCTCTGCAGTATGTTCTGAATCTTCAATTCTTTGTATTATTGACTTGAAAAGACACAAATTAAAAATATTTTTGGATTTTTAATAATCAAAATGCAACAAGAATCAAATAACAATGCATGCAAGACACCAAACTTAGCAGTTTGTATACTACTAACACTATATGAGACACATAAACACTCAAGCCAAAAGAATTCAAAGATCAGAGTAAGAAATCATCAAGAATTACTTGAAGATCCTTAAGACACATGAATGAATGCATGCAATTGACACCAAACTTAAGATGAGACACTAGACTTAAGCAACAAACAGCAAATATTTTTTTGGTTTTTATGATTTTGTAATTTTTTTTTTTGTGTTTTTCGAAAATTAAGTGGAAAAAGGTATCAAAATTCTTAATGAGAATTCCAGGAATCAGTGCAATGCTAGTCTAAGACTCCGGTCCAGGAATTAGACATGGCTTCACAGCCAGCCAAGCTTTCAAAGAAAGCTTCGGTCCAAAATACTAGACATGACCAAAGGTCAGCCAAGCCTTAGCGGATCACTGCTCCAAAAGCAAAATTGATGAAAATCAACAAGCTCTTGTAGTGATAAGTTGAAACCTCGGTCCAATCAGATTAGACATGGCTTCTCAGCCAGCCAGATTTCAACAAATCATCATGAAACTCTAGAATTCATCTTCAAGAATTTCGAAAAAAATAAATACCTAATCTAAGCAACAAGATGAACCGTCAGTTGTCCAAACTAGAACAATCCCCGGCAACGGCGCCAAAAACTTGGTGCGCGAAATTGTGAACAATACTTTTTCACAACTCTCATAATCCCCGGTAATGGCTCCAAAAACTTGGTAGCTCAATACCATGGCATTACACAACTTCGCACAACTAACCAGCAAGTGCACTGGGTCGTCCAAGTAATACCTTACGTGAGTAAGGGTCGATCCCACGGAGATTGTTAGCATTGAAGCAAGCTATGGTCATCTTGTAAATCTTAGTCAGGCAAACTCAAATGTATATGATGATGAACGAAAATAACATAAAGATAAAGATAGTGATACTTATGCATATCATTGGTGTAAGAGCTTCAGACAAGTGTATGAAGATGCCTTCCCTTCCGTCTCTCTGCTTTCCTACTGTCTTCATCCAATCCTTCTTACTCCTTTCCATGGCAAGCTCGTGTAGGGTTTCACTGTTGTCAGCAGCTACCTCCCATCCGCGCAGTGAAAGCTAATGCACGCACTCTGTCACAGTACTGCCAATCACCGGTTTGGTTCCCTCCCCTACCGGAATAGAATCCCTCTTTTGCGTCTGTCACTAACGCCCAGTAGGTTACAGGTTTGAAGCACGTCACAGTCATTCAATCATTGAATCCTACTCAGAATACCACAGACAAGGTTAGACCTTCCGGATTCTCTTGAATGCTGCCATCAGGTCCTGCCTATACCACGAAGACTCTGATCTCACGGAATGGTTGGCTCGTTTGTCAGGCGAGCACTCGGTTGTCAGGCGATCAACCATGCATCGTGCAATCGGGAATCCAAGAGATATTCACTAAGCCTCAGATGCTTGTAGAACAAGAATGGTTGTCAGTCACCTTGTTCATGAGTGAGAATGGTGATGGGCGTCAATCATCACCTTCATCATGTTGAAGAACAAGTGATATCTTGGATAAAGAACAAGCGGAATTGAATGGAAGAACAATAGTAATTGCATTAATACTCGAGGTACAGCAGAGCTCCACACCTTAATCTATGGTGTGTAGAAACTCCACCGTTGAAAATACATAAGAACAAGGTCTAGGCATGGCCGAATGGCCAGCCTCCCAATGATCTAAGATAGCATAAAACGAAGATAGCTACCAAAAGTCTCCCAAATACAATAGTAAAAGGTCCTACTTATAGAAAACTAGTACATAGATGAGTAAATGACATAAAAATCCACTTCCGGGCCCACTTGGTGTGTGCTTGGGCTGAGCAATGAAGCTTTTTTCGTGTAGAGACTCTCCTTGGAGTTAAACGCCAGCTTTAGTGCCAGTTTGGGCGTTTAACTCCCAATTAGGTGCCAGTTCCGGCGTTTAACGCTGGAATTTCTTGAGGTGACTTTGAACGCCGGTTTGGGCCATCAAATCTTGGGCAAAGTATGGACTATTATATATTGCTGGAAAGCCCAGGATGTCTACTTTCCAACGCCGTTGAGAGCGCGCCAATTGGGCTTCTGTAGCTCCAGAAAATCCACTTCGAGTGCAGGGAGGTCAGAATCCAACAGCATCTGCAGTCCTTTTGAGTCTCTGGATCAGATTTTTGCTCAGGTCCCTCAATTTCAGCCAGAAAATACCTGAAATCACAGAAAAACACACAAACTCATAGTAAAGTCCAGAAAAGTGAATTTTAACTAAAAACTACTAAAAACATACTAAAAACTAACTAAAAGATACTAAAAACATACTAAAAACAATGCCAAAAAGCATACAAATTATCCGCTCATCAGCTGGCTGATGAGCGGATAATTTATACTCTTTTTGGCACTGTTTTTAGTATGTTTTTATTACATTTTAGTTAGATTTTAGTATGTTTTTATTAGTTTTTATTTAAAATTCACTTTTCTGGGCTTTACTATGAGTTTGTGTGTTTTTCTGTGATTTCAGGTAATTTCTGGCTGAAATTGAGGGACCTGAGCAAAAATCTGATTCAGAGGCTGAAAAAGGACTGCAGATGCTGTTGGATTCTGACCTCCCTGCACTCGAAGTAGATTTTCTGGAGCTACATAAGCCCAATTGGTGCGCTCTCAATTGCGTTGGAAAGTAGACATCCTGGGCTTTCCAGCAATGTATAATAGTCCATATTTTGACCGATATTTGATGGTCCAAACTGGCCTTACAAATTAGCTTCAGAATTCCCGGCGTTTAACGCCGGAACTGGCACAAAAATTGGAGTTAAACGCCCAAACTGGCACAAAAGCTGGCGTTTAACTCCAGGAAAAGTCTCTACACATGAAAGCTTCAATGCTCAGCCCAAGCACACACCAAGTGGACCCCGAAAGTGAATTTTTACGTCATTTACTCATTTCTGTATATCCTAGGTTACTAGTTCAATATTAATAGAACCTTTTTGACATTGTATCTTTACCTCATGACACTTTACACATTTCATATTGCACCTTTTACGGCATGAGACTCTAAACCCATGGTTGGGGGTGAGGAGCTCTGCTGTGTCTTGATGGATTAATGCAATTACTACTGTTTTACATTCAATCACGCTTGTTTCTATTCTAAGATATCACTTGTTCCTCAACTTGATGAACGTGATGATCCGTGACACTCATCATCATTCTCACTTATGAACGTGTGCCTGACAACCACCTCCGTTCTACCTTAGATTGAGTGAATATCTCTTGGATTCTTTAAAGAAGCGCTTGTTGGGAGGCAACCCAATGTTACAAAATCAATTGAAAATCAATTGAAAAAGCAATTGAAAAAGCAAAAACAGAATGAAAAACAGAAAGAAAAATAGCACACCCTGGAGGAAAATTTGCTGGTGTTTAAACGCCAGTGAAGACAGCAAATGGGCGTTTAACGCCCAGTCTGGCACCATTCTGGGCGTTTAACGCCCAGTCTGGCACCATTATGGGCGTTTAACGCTAGAAAGGGGCACCGGACTGGCGTTTAATGCCAGGAATGGGCAAGAAGCTGGCGTTAAACGCCAGAAATGGGCAACAGCCTGGCGTTTAACGCCAGGATTGGCAGAAGCAGCATTTTTGCTCGCTACTTGGTGCAGGGATGAATTATCCTTGACACCTCAGGATCTGTGGACCCCACAGGATCCCCACCTACCCCACCACTCTCTCTCTTCTTCACCCATTCACTAATCACCTCAATACCTCTTCCCCAAAACCCCCTCACCTATCAAATCCCATCATTCTCTCCTCTTCCTCCATTTTCTTCTTCTTCTACTCCTTTCTTTCTTCTTTTGCTCGAGGACGAGCAAACCTTCTAAGTTTGGTGTGGTAAAAGCATTGCTTTTTGTTTTTCCATAACCATTTATGGCATCTAAGGCCGGAGAAACCTCTAGAAAGAGGAAAGGGAAGGCAAAAGCTTCCACCTCTGAGTCATGGGAGATGGAGAGATTCATCTCAAAAGCTCATCACTAAGAAAAAGATGGAGCAAATAAGAGCTTGAGCAAATTCCTCATCATGAAATCCCTGAGATGCCTCAAGGGATGCACTTCCCTCCACAAAACTATTGGGAGCAAATCAACACCTCCCTAGGAGAATTGAGTTCCAATATGGGACAACTAAGGGTGGAGCACCAAGAACATTCCATCCTCCACCATGAAATTAAAGAAGATCAAAGAATCATGAGAGAGGAGCAACAAAGGCAAGGAAGAGACATTGAGGAGCTCAAGCACTCCATAAGATCTTCAAGAGGAAGAACAAGCCGCCATCACTAAGGTGGACCCGTTCTTTAATCTCCTTGTTCTTTATTTTCTGTTTTTCGAATTTTTATGCTTATGTTTATCTATGTTTGTGTCTTATTACATGATCATTAGTATCTTAGTGTCTATGCCTTAAAGCTGTGAATGTCCTATGAATCCATCACCTTTCTTAAGTGAAAAATGTTTTTATTACAAAAGAACAAGAAGTACAGGATTTCGAATTTATCTCTGAAACTAGTTGAATTAGTTTGATGAGGTGACACTACTTTTTGTTTTCTGAATGAATGCTTGAATAGTGCATATGTCTTTTGAATTTGTTGATTAAAGAATGTTAAACTTGTTGGCTCTTGAAAGAATGATGGAAAAGGAGAAATGTTATTGAGGATCTGAAAAATCATCAAATTGATTCTTGAAGCAAGAAAAAGCAGTGAATTCAAAAAAAATAAAAAAAATTAAATATAAAAAGTGATCCAAGGCAAAAAGAGTGTGCTTAAGAACCCTGGACACCTCTAATTGGGGACTCTAGCAAAGCTGAGTTACAATCTAAAAAGGTTCACCCAGTTATGTGTCTGTGGCATGTATGTATCCAGTGGTAATACTGGAAGACAGAGTGCTTTGGGCCACAGCCAAGACTCATAAAGTAGCTATGTTCAAGAATCATCATACTTAACTAGGAGAATCAATAACACTATCTGAATTCTGAGTTCCTATAGATGCCAATCATTCTAAACTTCAAAGGATAAAGTGAGATGCCAAAACTGTTCAGAGGCAAAAAGCTACTAGTCCCGCTCATCTAATTGGAGCTAAGTTTCATTGATATTTTGGAGTCTATAGTATGTTCTCTTCTTTTTATCCTATTTGATTTTCAGTTGCTTGGGGACAAGCAACAATTTAAGTTTGGTGTTGTGATGAGTGGATAATTTATACGCTTTTTGGCACTGTTTTTAGTATATTTTTAGTACATTTTAGTTAGTTTTTAGTATGTTTTTATTAGTTTTTATTTAAAATTCACTTTTTTGGGCTTTACTATGAGTTTGTGTATTTTTCTGTGATTTTAGGTAATTTCTGGCTGAAATTGAGGGACCTGAGCAAAAATCTGATTCAGAGGCTGAAAAAGGACTGCAGATGCTGTTGGATTCTGACCTCCCTGCACTCGAAGTGGAGCTACAGAAGCCCAATTGGCGCGCCCTCAATTGCGTTGGAAAGTAGACATCCTGGACTTTCCAGCAATGTATAATTGTCCATACTTTGCCCGAGATTTGATGGCCCAAACCGGCGTTGCAAATCAGCTTTAGAATTCCCGGCGTTTAACGCCGGAACTGGCACAAAAATTGGAGTTAAACACCCAAACTGGCACAAAAGCTGGCGTTTAACTCCAGGAAAAGTCTCTACACATGAAAGCTTCAATGCTCAGCCCAAGCACACACCAATTGGACCTCGGAAGTGGATTTTTACGTCATTTACTCATTTCTGTATATCCTAGGTTACTAGTTCACTATTAATAGAACCTTTTTGACATTGTATCTTTACCTCATGACACTTTACACATTTAATATTGTACCTTTTACGGCATGAGTCTCTAAACCCATGGTTGGGGGTGGGGAGCTCTGCTGTGTCTTGATGGATTAATGCAATTACTACTGTTTTACATTCAATTACGCTTGTTTCTATTCTAAGATATCACTTGTTCCTCAACTTGATAAACGTGATGATCCGTGACACTCATCATCATTCTCACTTATGAATGTGTGCCTGACAACCACCTCCGTTCTACCTTAGATTGAGTGAATATCTCTTGGATTCTTTAATCAGAATCTTCGTGGTATAAGCTAGAATTGATGGCGGCATTCAAGAGAATCCGGAAGGTCTAAACCTTGTCTGTGGTATTCTGAGTAGGATTCAAGGATTGAATGACTGTGACGAGCTTCAAACTCCTGAGGGCTGGGCGTTAGTGACAGATGCAAAAGAATCACTGGATTCTATTCCAACCTGATTGAGAACCGACAGATGATTAGCCATGCTGTGACAGAGCGCGTTGAACATTTTCACTGAGAGGATGGGAGGTAGCCATTGACAATGGTGAAACCCTACATACAGCTTGCCATGGAAGGAGCCTTGCGTGCTTGAAGAAGAAGAAAATAGGAAAGCAGAGATTCAGAAGATAGAGCATCTCCAAAACCTCAACCTGTTCTCCATTACTGCAAAACAAGTATTTATTTCATGTTCTTCTACTTTTCACAATTAAACCTGAGAATTATTGATATCCTGACTAAGAGTTACAAGATAACCATAGCTTGCTTCAAGCCGACAATCTCCGTGGGATCGACCCTTACTCACGTAAGGTATTACTTGGACGACCCAGTGCACTTGCTGGTTAGTTGTGCGGGATTGCAAAAGTGTGATTGCAATTTCGTGCACCACTGGCCATTCGGCCATGCCTGGACCTTCATCACTTATGTATTTTCAATGGTGGAATTTCTACACACCATAGATTAAGGGTGTGGAGCTCTGCTGTACCTCAAGTTTTAATGCAATTACTACTATTTTCTATTCAATTCAAATTGTTCTTATTCTAAGATATTCGTTGCACTTCAACATGATGAATGTGATGATCCATGACACTCATCATCATTCTCACCTATGAACGCGTGACTGACAACCACTTCCGTTCTACCTTAGACTGGGCGCATATCTCTTGGACTCCTTAATCAGAATCTTCGTGGTATAAGCTAGAATTGATGGCGGCATTCATGGGAATCCGGAAAGTCTAACCTTGTCTGTGGTATTCCGAGTAGGATTTCGGAATTGAATGACTGTGACGAGCTTCAAACTCGCGATTGCTGGGCGTGATGACAAACGCAAAAGAATCAAGGGATTCTATTCCAACATGATCGAGAACCGACAGATGATTAGCCGTGCTGTGACAGAGCATTTGGACCATTTTTACTGAAAGGATGGGATGTAGCCATTGACAACGGTGATGCCCTACATACAGCTTGCCATGGAAAGGAGAAAGAAGGATTGGATGAAGGCAGTAAAAAAGTAGAGATTCAGAAGGAACACAGCACCTCCATACACCTATCTGAAATTCCCACCATTGGATTACATTAGTAACTTTATCTTTATTTTCTATTTAATTTATTATTATTATTCGAAAAACCAATAATCTCTTAAATTAGTTAAATCCGCCTGACTGTGATTTACAAGATGACCATAGCTTGCTTCATACTAACAATATCTGTGGAATCGACCCTTACTCACGTAAGGTATTACTTGGACGACCCAGTACACTTGCTGGTTAGTTGTGCGGAGTTGTGACAAAGTGTGATTTATGTTTGACAGCACCAAGTCTTTGGAGCCATTGTTGATGATCACAATTTTGTCCACCAAGTTTTTGGCGCCGTTGTCGGAGATTGTTCGAGTTTGGACAACTAACGGTTCATCTTGTTGCTCAGATTAGGTAATTTTTTTTCAAAAAAGTTTTCAAAAATTTTTCAAAATTTTTCTTTGTTTTCGCTTTTCCCAAAAATTATTTTCGAAAATTTCTTTTCTTTATTTTCGTTTTTCTGAAGAATATTTTCGAAAAATTTATTAAGAAAATACAAAAAAATCATAAAATCATAAAAATAAAAAATAATTTGTGTTTCTTGTTTGAGTTTTGAGTAAATTTTTAAGTTTGGTGTCAATTGCATGCTTTAAAAATCTCTTGCATTTTTCGAAAATTCATGCATTCATAGTGTTCTTCATGATCTTCAAGTTATTCTTGGTAAGTCTTCTTGTTTGATCTTGATGTTTTCTTGTTTTGTATCTTTTGTTGTTTTTCATATGCATTTTTTTGTTTGTTAGTGTCCATGCATTAAATATTTCTAAGTTTGGTGTCTTGCATGTTTTCTTTGCATCAAAAATTTTTTCAAAAATATGATCTTCAAAGTGTTCTTGGTGTTCATCTTGACATTCATAGTGTTCTTGCATGCATCATGAGTTTTGATTCATAATTTTCATGTTGTGAGTCATTTTTGTTGTTTTTCTCTCTCATCATTAAAAATTCAAAAACAAAAAAATATATTTTCCTTATTTCTCTCCTAATTTTCGAAAATTTGAGTTGACTTAGTCAAAAATTTTTAAAATTAGTTGTTTCTCATAAGTCAAGTCAAATTTTCAATTTTAAAAATCCTATCTTTTCAATTTTTTTTTTCAAAAATCAAATCTTTTTCATTTTTATCTTATTAATTTCGAAAATTTTAAAATTATTTTTAAAATCTTTTTCTTAATTTTATTTCAAAATTTTGAAATTACACTAACAATTAATGTGATTGATTCCAAAATTTGAAGTTTGTTACTTTCTTGTTAAGAAAGGTTCAATCTTTAAATTCTAGAATCATATCTTTTAGTTTCTTGTTAGTCAAGCAATTAAATTTAATTTTAAAAATTAAATCTTTTCTAACCATATCTTTTTAATCATATCTTTTTATCTTATCTTTTATATCATATCTTTTTCAAAAATTTATCTTTTTTCAAAAAATTGATTTTAAAATATCTTATCTAACCTCTTCTCTTCTTATCTTTTCAAATTTGATTTTAAAATCTTTTTCAACTAACTATTTGACTTTTTGTTTGTTTCTTATCTTCTTCAAAACCACCTAACTACATTTTCGAAAATATCTCATCTCTTTTTCAAAAATTCTTTTTAATTAATTAATTGTTTTAAATTTTAATTTTATCCTCCGTTTTATTTTCAAAAATCATTAACTACTTTTCAAAATTAATTTTTGAATTCTCTCTCTCATCTTCTTCTATTTATTTATTTATTTACTAACACTTCTCTTCACCTCTCTTCACCTCTAATCACTGCTTCTATCCTCACCCTTGTGTTTGGGTTCTTCTTCACTTTTATTCCTTTCTTCTTCTACTAATAATAAGGATCCTCTTTACTGTAACATAGAGGATTCCTCTTCTTTTCTCGTTCTCTTCTCTTTTATATGAGCAGGAACAAGGAAAAAGACACTCTTGTTGAAGCTGATCTTGAACCTGAAAGGACTCTGAAGAGGAAACTAAGAGAAGCTAAATTACAACAATCCAGAGGCAACCTTTCTGAAATTTTCGAACAAGAGAAGGAGATGGCAGCCGAACCCAACAACAATAATGCAAGGAGGATGCTTGGTGATTTTACTAAACCAACGTCCAAGTTTGATGGAAGAAGCATCTCAATTCTGGCCATTGGAGCAAACAATTTTGAGCTGAAACCTCAATTAGTTGCTCTAATGCAACAGAACTGCAAGTTTCATGGACTTTCATCTGAAGATCCTTACCAGTTTTTAACTGAGTTCTTGCAGATTTGTGAGACTGTTAAGACTAATGGAGTAGATCCTGAAGTCTACAGGCTCATGCTTTTCCCTTTTGCTGTAAGAGACAGAGCTAGAACATGGTTGGACTCACAACCTAAAGATAGCCTGGAATCCTGGGATAAGCTGGTCACGGCCTTCTTGGATAAATTCTTTCCTTCTCAAAAGCTGAGCAAGCTTAGAGCGGATGTTCAGACCTTCAAGCAAAAAGATGGTGAATCCCTCTATGAAGCTTGGGAAAGATACAAGCAGATGACCAAAAAGTGTCCGTCTAACATGTTTTCAGAATAGACCATATTAGATATATTCTATTATGGTCTATTTGAGTTTTCCAAGATGTCATTGGACCACTCTGCAGGTGGATCCATTCACCTAAAGAAAACGCCTGCAGAAGCTCAAGAACTTATTGACATGGTTACAAATAACCAATTCATGTACACTTCTTAGAGGAATTCCGTGAATAATGGGACGCCTCAGAGGAAGGGAGTTCTTGAAATTGATGCTTTGAATGCCATATTGGCTCAGAACAAAGTGTTGACTCAACAAGTCAACATGATTTCTCAAAGTTTGAATGGATGGCAAAATACATCCAACAGTACTAAAGAGGCATCTTCTGAAGAAGAAGCTTATGATCCTAAGGACCCTGCAATGGCAGAGGTAGATTACATGGGTGAACCTTATGGAAACACCTATAATTCATCATGGAGAAATCATCCAAATTTCTCATGGAAGGATCAACAAAAGCCTCAACAAGGCTTTAATAATGGTGGAAGAAATAGGCTCAGCAATATCAAGCCTTATCCATCATCTTCTCAGCAACAGACAGAGAACTATAAACAGAATCCCTCTAACTTAGCAAACTTAATCTCTGATCTGTCTAAGGCCACTTTAAGTTTCATGAAGGAAACAAGGTCCTCCATCAGAAATCTGGAGGCACAAGTGGGCCAGCTGAGTAAGAAAATCACTGAAACCCCTCCTAGTACTCTCCCAAGCAATACAGAAGAGAATCCAAAGAGAGAGTGCAAGGCCATTGATATAGTCAATATGGCCGAATGCAGAGAGGGAGGAAAGGACGAAAATCCTAGTGAGGAAGACCTCCTGGGACGTCCTCTGAGCAGGAAGGAGTTCCCTATTGAGGATCCAAAGGAATCTGAGGCTCATATAGAGACCATAGAGATTCTATTAAATCTCTTTCTGCCATTCATGAGCTCTGAAGATTATTCTTCCTCTGAAGAGGATGAAGATGTAACTGAAGAGCAAGTTGCTCAATATCTAGGAGCCATCATGAAGCTGAATGCCAAGTTATTTGGTAATGAGATTTGGGAAGGTGAACCTCCCTTGAACATTAATGAACTTGATACATGGGTTCAGCAAACTTTACCTCAAAAGAAACAAGATCCTGGGAAATTCTTAATACCCTGTATCATAGGCACCATGACCTTTGAAAAAGCTCTGTGTGACCTAGGTCAGGCATAAATCTTATGCCACTCTCTGTAATGGAGAAGCTGGGGATCATTGAGGTACAGCCTGCCTTATTCTCATTACAATTGGCAGACAAGTCAGTAAGACAAGCTTATGGATTAGTATAGGATGTGTTGGTAAAGGTTAAAGGCCTTTACATTCCTGCTGATTTCATAATCTTAGACACTAGGAAGGAGGAGGATGAATGCATCATCCTTGGAAAACCTTTCCTAGCCACAGCAGAAGCTGTGATAGATGTTAACAGAGGAGAATTAGTCCTTCAATTGAATGGGGACTACCTTGTGTTTAAGGCACACGGCTATCCTTCTGTAACAAGGGAGAGTAAGCATGTAGAGCTTCTCTCAGTACAGAGTCAAACAGAGCCCCCACAATCAAACTCTAAGTTTGGTGTTGGGAGGCCACAACCAAACTCTAAGTTCGGTGTTGAACCCCCATATCCAAACTCTAAGTTTGGTGTTGGGAGTCAACAACATTGACCTTATCACCTTTGTGGCTCCAAGAGAGCCCACTGTCAAGCTAGTGACATTAAAGGAACGCTTTTTGGGAGGCAACCCAATTTTTATTTATCTAATTTTATTTTATTTTCATTATTATTTCATGTTTTATTAGGCTCATGATCATGTGGAGTCACGAAAAAAAATACTAAAATTAAAAACAGAATCAAAAACAGCAGAAGAAAAATCACACCCTGGAGGAAGGACTTACTGGCATTTAAACGCCAGTAAGGAGCATCTGGCTGGCGTTCAACGCCAGAACAGAGCATGGGTCTGGCGTTGAACGCCAGAAACAAGCATGAACCTGGCGTTCAACGCCAGAAACATGCTGCACATGGGCGTTGAACGCCCATAATGAGCATCACTTAGGCGTTTAAACGCCAGAATTGCATGCAAAGGCATTATACATGCCTAATTGGTGTAGGGATGTAAATCCTTGACACCTCAGGATCTGTGGACCCCACAGGATCATCTCAGGATCTATGGACCCCATAGGATTCCCACCTACCATATTCTCCCCTCTTCCCAACATTCATCTTCTCTTTCCAATAACCACTCTTCCCCAAAATCCTTCACTAATCACCTCAATCTCTCTTCCCTATTACCTCTTCACCACTCACATCCATCATCTTTTTCCCACCCTACAGAGTCACATACACACCTCTCTCCCTCTCCTCCATATCCTCTTCTTCTTCTTCTTCTATTCTTTCTTCTTTTGCTCGAGGGCGAGCAACATTCTAAGTTTGGTATGGTAAAAGCATAGCTTTTTTGCTTTTTCATAACCATTGATGGCACCTAAGGCCAAAGAAACCTCAAAAAAAAAAGAAGAAGAAAAAGGGAAGACAATTGCTTCCACCTCTGAGTCATGGGAGATGGAGAGATTCATCTCAAGGGTCCATAGCTCAGTAGAAGAGCATTTGACTGCACATCAAGAGAGCATGAGGAATTCCCTCATCAAGAAATCCCTGAGATACTTCAGGGGATACATGTTCCTCCACATAATTATTGGAAGCAACTAAGGATAGAAACACCAAAATCACTAGGGATCATGCTATGTTACCTGACTATGTGCTACTTGTTCTACTTGTACCTTAATTGTGTATTATTTGGATGTATTGCTTGTGTTTGTACAACTAAGAGGCCCCTCATGCTGGTGTCAGAGGACGCTAAGGGCTGTTCTTGATGAGATGAATTTATGATGTAATTGAATAATAATGATGATTATTGAATGAGATAATTTGAGCTCCCTGGGTAGACGCAGTGAAGTGGATTCACTTGCTCCAAGTGTGGATATGATGTATTGGTATAGAATTGTTGAGACAAAATAACTAATTATAGTTTTGTTTATGATTCTGATTCCGATTTGTTGGAGAGTAAGAAAGTTGGAGAGCATGAAAGATATGAATTAGATTTAGCATTCCTTTTTGACAGTTGCGTATTCATGGATTAGTGAGAACCTAGGATGGATAATTAGTAAAGAGAAGTTTATGATGCTTAGTGAGTTTTGCTTGCAGTGTATTGTATTTATTTGGCACTTTTACCGTGTTGGGAACCCATGGGTCGGGGGTTCTCATTCTGTATATATCTTTTGTTTTTCAAATACAGGTCCAAGTACTCAGAAGTGAGCTGTGGTTTATCTGAGAGACGGCGAAGATCTTTATATTCGTTACTTTATACTTTGCTTAGAATCTCTCCACTTTTATTTTGAAGAACTGATATTATGTATTGAATTCTTTTTAACTTGCCTATAGAGGCTCCTATGTTTCTTTTGGGAGAGATTAGGATATTCTGTTGTCAACTACTTTCATATTGTATCCTAGCCGACCTAAACTTCGCAAGTCGTAACTAGCGGCAATTTACTTATGTTATATAACTATATAATGTACTTCTCTTACTCTTCTTCATGCCTTTATCTGTATATCGCTTTCGACTTCACGCTTTATCTTTTAGTTATCGAAACGTCAGTGATATGTCTTTGCGATTTTAGTTTTACTCTTTTCAGGCTTCTCGATTAATACTCCTTTCAATTTTATTTATATTTATGTATTAAAAATCCACTTGAGAGTCGTACCACCGTAATATCATTGACTTATGACTCGAGTATAAGGATTTGAATATTTGGGTATTACATTATGGTATCATAGCAGTTCGTCCTCGTGAGCCTGAGGGATGGAACTGCTTATGCTTAAATGCATACTCTGAGTCTGTGCCTGTGCTAGTTAGGGTATCTAACCGATACATCTAGCATGAAGTCCATGAGTGTACCTTTGGTAATTTGAAGCACTTAATTTGAGATATTGAGTCTGATCACCTCGATATCACTTGTCTAGTGTGGACAAGATCTGAAGGGTGTCTCATGGACATGAATGAAGTAATCGGAAAGAGGAATTCCCAAGAATGAACTGGTGAGGAAATACCGTGATAGGAATTTTGGCAGTGGTGTATAAAAGAATGATGTGTTGATTTTGGATTGATGAGTGGAACACTTGGAGGTGGATAGTTTCTTGAATGATTTGTTTAATTATGCTTGAGTTAATTGGAATCTAATGATTTAGAGAAGAAGAGGCTTGTAATTGACATTGGAGTAGTTGGATTTGAATGGGAATGAAAGTTTGTGAAATTGAACACTTGTGTAGGAATTTAAAAATGATTAATTATCAGAAAACTTATGTTATAGACCTTGAATGATTAGGATGTGAATTGGAATAGCATTGGATAGATGGCGAATTGTTAAGTGTTGAGGTAGGTAGAGTATGAATTAGGCTTGGACTTGGCTGAGTTTGATATTAATCGGCATGTACATTTAGTTATGATGAATGAGATTCATCGAATGCTTAGCATATAAGGCCATGGCGTTATGCTTAAGGAGGAATAAGAGCAAAGTTGCTGAAGAGTGTGTGAAATAGGTGGCTGCAGAGAAAGGGAGTCATAGGGAGCACAACTAAGGGTACACACAACACTTTCCCCAAAGACGGAACAACTTTGCAATGAATGAGGAGTCCCAAGGGAACGGTAAGGGAAAACAGACAGCGGCTGCTTTAGATATTTCGAGCTGTCAGAGATGTGAAAGTCATCACCCAAATAGGCCATGCCGATTGGGGTTAGGTGTATGCTGCGAGTGTTGGAGATCAGGGCATATGTCTTGGAATTGTCCCTACAGAGAATGCCGGGATGCAATCGAATTCGATTCTCATACCCGAGATAATTGTAAACTAGTAGTTGAATTTCTCATTAATATGTAATATTCGTTCGTGATGCATGACAAGTGTTGATAATCGTAGAGTCCAAGTCGACGATTAGTCGCGGACCATTAGTCGCTGAGACGGAGCGATGTTTAGTTAACTTAGATGAGTAGCTAGACTCTTAAAGGTTAAGAATAAGAGAGACACAGCAGAAGCAAGTTGGATTATATCTAAGGGATCGGAAGTGTCGAGAACTATACTGAGTTATTGTTTGAAACCCAGTGACAGTAAACTACAAGAAAAGAGAATAGAGCTGATTTAACCTTTACTTGCTCATCGTTTGAGGGGCAAGTGAAGACGAGACAAAATCCCTATACGAGAGATTTTTCAAGACAATTCTCGAAGGAACAAGAACAACAATCACCAAGGGAGGAAGTATAGAAAGCAACCTCAGAATGAAATGACTTATAAGCAATGTGAAAGCTATCATTCGGGAACTCCGTGTTGAGCTGGATTGGGACTTTGCTATAGTTATGGATGAGCTGGACACATATCCTGGAACTGTCCTGAGAAGGTCAACTGCAATACTGCCTAGGTGATGAGCGGATAATTTGTACGCTTTTTGGCATTGTTTTTAGTATGTTTTTAGTATATTTAGTTGAGTTTTTAGTATATTTTTATTAGTTTTTAGTTAAAATTCACTTTTCTGGACTTTACTATGAGTTTGTGTGTTTTTCTGTGATTTCAGATATTTTCTGGCTGAAATTGAGGGATCTGAGCAAAAATCTGATCCAGAGACTCAAAAGGACTGCAGATGCTGTTGGATTCTGACCTCCCTGCACTCGAAGTGGATTTTCTAGAGCTACAGAAGCCCAATTGGCGCGCTCTCAACGGCGTTGGAAAGTAGACATCCTGGGCTTTCCAGCAATATATGATAGTCCATACTTTGCCCAAGATTTGATGGCCCAAACCGGCGTTCAAAGTCACCTCAAGAAATTCCAGTGTTAAACGCCGGAACTGGCACCTAAATGGGAGTTAAACGCCCAAACTGGCATAAAAGCTGGCGTTTAACTCCAAGGAGAGTCTCTACACGAAAATGCTTCATTGCTCAGCCCAAGCACACACCAAGTGGGCCCGGAAGTGGATTTTTATGTCATTTACTCATCTTTGTACACCTTAGGCTACTAGTTATCTATAAGTAGGACCTTTTACTATTGTATCTGTAGACTTTGGTAGCTATCTTCGTTTTATGCTATCTTAGATCATTGGGAGGCTGGCCATTCGGCCATGCCTAGACCTTATGCTTATGTATTTTCAACGGTGGAGTTTCTACACACCATAGATTAAGGTGTGGAGCTCTGCTGTACCTCGAGTATTAATGCAATTACTATTGTTCTTCCATTCAATTCCGCTTGTTCTTGTTCTAAGATATCACTTGTTCTTCAACTTGATGAATGTGATGATCCGTGACACTCATCATCATTCTCACTCATGAACAAGGTGACTGACAACCACTCTTGTTCTACAAGCAACCAAGGCTTTAGTGAATGTCTCTTGGATTCCTGATTGCACGATGCATGGTTGATCGCCTGACAACCGAGTGCTCGCCTGACAAACGAGCCAACCATTCCGTGAGATCAGAGTTTTCGTGGTATAGGCGAGAACTGATGGCGGCATTCAAGAGAATCCGGAAGGTCTAACCTTGTCTGTGGTATTCTGAGTAGGATTCAATGATTGAATGACTGTGACGTGCTTCAAACTCCTGAGGGCGGGGCGTTAGTGACAGACGCAAAAGAATCACTGGATTCTATTCCGGCCTGATTGAGAACCGACAGATGGATAGCCGTGCCGTGACAGGGTGCGTTGAACATTTCCAATGAGAGGATGGGAGGTAGCCACTGACAACGGTGAAACCCTTGCATAAGCTTGCCATGGAAAGGAGTAAGAAGGATTGGATGAAGACTGTAGGAAAGCAGAGAGACGGAAGGGAAGGCATCTTCATACGCTTATCTGAAGTTCCTACCAATGAATTACATAAGTATCTCTATCTTTATCTTTATGTTATTTTCGTTTATCACTATACCCATTTGAGTCTGCCTGACTGAGATTTACAAGGTGACCATAGCTTGCTTCATACCAACAATCTCCGTGGGATCGACCCTTACTCGCGTAAGGTTTATTACTTGGACGACCCAGTGCACTTGCTGGTTAGTTGTGCGAAGTTGTGTAATGCCATGGAATTGAACTACCAAGTTCTTGGAGTTCATGACCGGGGATTATGAGAGTTGTGAAAAGTATTGTTCACAATTTCGTGCACCAAGTTTTTGGCGCCGTTGCCGGGGATTGTTCGTGTATGGACAACTGACGGTTCATCTTGTTGCTTAGATTAGGTATTTTTTTTTTCGAAATTCTTGAAGATGAATTCTAGAGTTTCATGATGATTTGTTGAAATCTGGCTGGCTGAGAAGCCATGTCTAATTCCATTGGACCGAGGTTTCAACTTATCATCACAAGAGCTTGATGATCTTTATCAATCTTGCTTTTGGAGCAGTGATCTGCTAAGGCTTGGCTGGCCTTTGGCCATGTCTAGTGTTTTGGACCGAAGCTTTCTTTGAAAGCTTGGCTGGCTGTGAAGCCATGTCTAATTCCTGGACCGAAGTCTTAGACTAGCATTGCACTGATTCCTGGAATTCTCATTAAGAATTTTGATACCTTTTTCCACTTAATTTTCGAAAAACACAAAAAAAAAATTAAAAAAAAATTACAAAATCATAAAAACCAAAAATATTTGATGTTTCTTGCTTAAGTTTAGTGTCTCATCTTAAGTTTGGTGTCAATTGCATGCATTCATTCATGTGTCTTAATGGTCTTCAAGTAATTCTTGATGATTTTCGTGTTCTAATCTTTGAATTCAATTGACTTGAGTGTTTTGTGTGTCTCATATGCATTCTCATTAGTGTCAGTAGTATACAAACTGCTAAGTTTGGTGTCTTGCATGCATTGTTATTTCATTCTTGTTGCATTTTGATTATTAAAAACCCAAAAATATTTTTAATTTGTGTCTTTTCAAGTCAATGATACAGAGAATTGAAGATTCAGAACATACTGCAGAGGAATTATACAGAAAAAGCTGGGCATTCAAAAATGCCCAGTGAAGAAGACAGACTGGCGTTTAAACGCCAGCCAGGGTACCTGGTTGGGCGTTTAACGCCCAAAAAGGGTGCATTTTGGGCGTTAAACGCCAGAATGTATACCATTCTGGGCGTTTAACGCCAGGATGGTGCTAAGGGGAATATTTTGTTTTCAAATCAATTTTTTTTCAAGTTTTCAAAGTTTTTCAAAATCAAATCTTTTTCAAATCATATCTTTTCAATCAAATGTTTTCAAAATCAATTTCTTTCCTTTTTCAAAGATACTTACTAACAATTAATGATTTGATTGAACATCTCAAATTTGTTGCCTTTTCTGTTGAGAAAGGTTTAATGTTTAAATCATATCTTTTCTTGTTAGGCAAGTCACTAATTTTCAAAATCAAATCCTTTAAAATTGTTTTCAAAACATATCTTCTAAATTTGTTTTCAAATCATATCTTCTCAATCACATCTCTTTAAAACTAATCATATCTTCTTAACCTCATCTTTTTCAAAATAGTTTTCAATCAAATCTTTTTGATTTCTAATCCCAATTTCTTTTTCAAAAATCACTTGATTCCTTTCTTACTCTTATTTTCGAAAATCAATTAAGTGTTTTTCAAAATGTTTTCAAAATCTTTTTAATTGTATTTTCGAAAATCTTCTTCCTCTCCTCCCACATCCTTCTATTTATGGAGTACTACTCCTTCTTAATGCACAATTCGAACTCTATCTAATCAAGTTCGAATTCTTCTACCTTCTTTTCTTCTATTTTTCTTTTCCTCTGACACCTCAAGGAATCTCTATACTGTGACATAGAGGATTCCACATTTTCTTTTTCTCTTCTTTTTCATATGAGCAGGAGCAGAGACAAAGGCATTCTTGTTGAAGCTGACCCGGAACCTGAGAGAACCTTGAAGCGAAAGCTAAGAGAAGCCAAGGCACAACTCTCTTTAGAGGACCTGACCGAATTCTTCAAAGGAGAAGAACACATGGCAGCCGAAAACAACACCAATGCCAACAATGCAAGGAAGGTGCTGGGTGACTTTACTGCACCTACTCCCAACTTCTATGGGAGAAGCATCTCTATCCCTGCCATTGGAGCAAACAACTTTGAGCTTAAGCCTCAATTAGTTTCTCTAATGCAACAGAATTGCAAATTCCATGGACTTCCAATGGAAGATCCTCATCAGTTTTTAGCTGAGTTCTTGCAAATCTGTGACACAGTCAAGACTAATGGGGTTGACCCTGAGGTCTACAGACTGATGCTATTCCCTTTTGCTGTAAGAGACAGAGCTAGAATATGGTTGGACTCACAACCTAAAGATAGCCTGGACTCTTGGGAAAAGCTAGTCAATGCCTTCTTGGCAAAGTTCTTTCCACCTCAAAAATGGAGTAAGCTTAGAGTGGAAGTCCAAACCTTCAGACAGAAGGATGGAGAATCCCTCTATGAAGCTTGGGAAAGATACAAACAATTAATCAGAAGATGTCCCTCAGACATGCTTTCTGAATGGAGCATCATAGGTATCTTCTATGATGGTCTCTCTGAACTATCCAAGATGTCTTTGGATAGCTCTGCTGGAGGATCTCTTCATCTGAAGAAGACGCCTACAGAAGCTCAAGAGCTAATTGAAATGGTTGCAAATAACCAATTCATGTACACTTCTGAAAGAAATCCTGTGAACAATGGGACTAGTCAGAAGAAAGGAGTTCTTGAGATTGACACTCTGAATGCCATACTGGCTCAGAACAAGATATTGACTCAACAAGTCAATTTGATTTCTCAAAGTCTGTCTGGAATGCAAAATGCACCTGGCAGTACTAAGGAAGCTTCATCTGAGGAAGAAGCTTATGATCCTGAGAACCCTTCAATGGAAGAGGTGAATTACCTAGGAGAGCCCTATGGAAACACCTATAATTCTTCATGGAGAAATCACCCAAATTTCTCATGGAAGAATCAGAGAGACCTCAACAAGGTTTCAATAACAATAATGGTGGAAGAAACAGGCTTGGCAATAACAAGCCTTTCCATCATCTTCTCAGCAACAGACAGAGAGTTCTAAGCAGAATACCTCTGACTTAGCAACAATGGTCTCTGATCTAATCAAAACCACTCAAAGTTTCATGAATGAAACAAGGTCCTCCATCAGAAATTTGGAAGGACAAGTGGGACAGCTGAGCAAGAAAATTACTGAACTCCCTCCTAGTACTCTCCCAAGTAATACAGAAGAAAATCCAAAAGGAGAGTGCAAAGCCATAACCATGGCCGAATATGGAGAGGAAAGAGAGGAGGTGGACGCCACTGAGGAAGACCTCAATGGGCGTGCACCAACCTCCTCTGAGTTCCCCAATGAGGAACCATGGGAATCTGAGGCACAAAATGAGACCATAGAGATTCCATTGGACTTACTTCTGCCTTTCATGAGCTCTGATGAGTATTCTTCCTCTGAAGAGGATGAGTATGTCACTGAAGAGCAAGTTGCTAAATATCTTGGAGCAATCATGAAGCTAAATAACAAGTTATTTGGAAATGAGACTTGGGAAGATGAACCTCCCTTGCTCACCAAAGAACTGGATGACTTGTCTAGGCAGAAATTACCTCAAAAGAGACAAGATCCTGGGAAGTTTTCAATACCTTGTACCATAGGCACCATGACCTTCAAGAAGGCCCTGTGTGACTTAGGGTCAAGTGTGAACCTCATGCCTCTCTCTGTAATGGAGAAGCTAGGGATCTTTGAGGTACAAGCTGCAAGAATCTCATTGGAGATGGCAGACAACTCAAGAAAACAAGCTCATGGACTTGTAGAGAATGTTTTGGTAAAAGTTGAAGACCATTACATCCCTACTGATTTTATAGTCCTAGAGACTGGAAAGTGCATGGATGAATCCATCATCCTTGGCAGACCCTTCCTAGCCACAGCCAAGGCTGTGATTGATGTTGATAGAGGTGAACTAATCATTCAAGTGAATGAAGAATCCTTTGTGTTTAAGGCTCAAGGATATCCCTCTGTCACCATGGAGATGAAGCTTGAAGAGCTTCCCTCAAATCAGAGACAAATAGAGCCCCCAAAGTCAAACTCTAAGTTTGGTGTTGGAAGGCCACAACCAAACTCTAAGTTTGGTGTTGAACCCCCACATTCAAACTCTAAGTTTGGTGTTGGGAGGTTCCAACATGGCTCTGAGTATCTGTGAGGCTCCATGAGAGTCCTCTGTCAAGCTAATGACATTAAAAAAGCGCTTGTTGGGAGGTAACCCAATGATTATATTTTATATTTTCTTTTGTTATTTTAGGTTTTTTTTGTAGGTTGATGATCATAAGAAGTTACAAAATCAATGAAAAAAAAAGCAAAAACAAAATGAAAAACAGGAAGAAAAACAGCACACCCTGGAGGAAGATGTTGCTGGCGTTCAAACGCCAGTAAGCCTAGCAGTTGGGCGTTTAACGCCCAGTCTGGCACCATTCTGGGCGTTTAACGCCAGAAAGGGGCACCAGACTGGCGTTAAACGCCAGAAAAGGGCAAGAACCTGGCGTTAAACGCCAGGAATGGGCATCAGCCCGGCGTTTAACGCCAGAAATAGCTCAAAACGTGATTTTGAGCAACTTTTGGTGCAGGGATGACTTTTTCTTGACACCACAGGATCTGTGGACCCCACAGGACCCCCAACTACCCCACCACCACTCTTTCTCTTCTTCCCCCATTCACCAATCACCTCAATACCTCTTCCCCAAAAACCCTTCACCTATCAAATCCCATCTTTCTCTTCACCACTCACATCCATCCTTCATAAATCCCCACCAACCTCACCCTTCAAATTCAAACCACTTTCCCTCCCAAACCCACCCATACATGGCCGAACTCCATCTCCCCTCTCTCCTATAAATACCCTTCTTCACTTCTTCATTTTCACACAACCTAAACACCACTTCTCCCCCTTCTTTGGCCGAATACACTAAGTCATTCCCTTCTCCCTCATTTCTTCTTCTTCTACTCTCTTCTTTCTTATTTTGCTCGAGGACGAGCAAACCTTTTAAGTTTGGTGTGGTAAAAGCGTTGCTTTTTCGTTTTCCATAACCATTTATGGCATCCAAGGCCGGAGAAACCTCTAGAAAGAGGAAAGGGAAGGCAAAAGCTTCCACCTCCGAGTCATGGAAGATGGATAGATTCATCTCAAGGGTGCATCAAGACCACTTCTATGAAGTTGTGGCCTTAAAGAAGGTGATCCCCGAGGTCCCCTTTTCACTCAAAAAGGGTGAATATCCGGAGATCCGCCATGAGATCCGAAGAAGAGGTTGGGAAGTACTTACCAACCCCATTCAACAAGTCGGAATCTTGATGGTTCAAGAGTTCTATGCCAATGCATGGATCACAAAGAACCATGATCAAAGTATGAACCCGGATCCAAAGAATTATCTTACTATGGTTCGGGGGAAATACTTGGATTTTAGTCCGGAAAGTGTAAGGTTGGCGTTCAATTTGCCTATGATGCAAGGAGATGAACATCCTTACACAAGAAGGGTCAACTTTGATCAAAGGTTGGACCAAGTCCTCACAGTTATATGTGAAGAGGGCGCACAATGGAAGAGAGATTCAAGAGGCAAGCCGGTTCAATTGAGAAGGCATGACCTCAAGCCCATGGCTAGAGGATGGTTGGAGTTCATTCAACGCTCAATCATTCCCACTAGCAACCGGTCCGAAGTTACTCTAGACCGAGCCATCATGATTCATAGCATCATGATTGGAGAAGAAGTGGAAGTTCATGAGGTTATAGCCCAAGAACTCTATAAAGTGGCGGACAAGTCTTCCACCTTGGCAAGGCTAGCCTTTCCTCATCTCATTTGTCACCTCTGTTATTCAGTTGGAGTTGACATAGAAGGAGATACCCCTATTGATGAGGACAAGCCCATCACCAAGAAAAGGATGGAGTACACAAGAGACCCCTCTCATCAAGAGATCCCTGAGATGCCTCAAGGGATGCACTTTCCTCCACAAGACTATTGGGAGCAAGTAAACACCTCCCTAGGAGAGCTAAGTTCCAACATGGGACAACTAAGGGTGGAGCACCAAGAACACTCCATTCTCCTCCATGAAATTAGAGAAGATCAAAGAATCATGAGAAAGGAGCAACAAAGACAAGGAAGAGACATTGAAGAGCTCAAGCACTCCATAGGATCTTCAAGAGGAAGAAAGAGCCGCCATCACTAAGGTGGACCCGTTCTTTAATTTTCTTGTTCTTTATTCTTCTGTTTTTCGAATTTTAGTGCTTATGTTTGTCTATGTTTGTGTCTTATGATCATTAGTGTCTTAGTGTCTATGCCTTAAAGTTATGAATGTCCTATGAATCCATCACCTTTCTTGAATAAAAACGTGCTTAATTGAAAAGGAAAGAATTGCATGAATTCTGAATTTTATAATAGTTTAATTATTTTGATGTGGTGGCATTACTTTTGTTCTCTGAATGTATGCTTAAACAGTGCATATGTCTTTTGAATTTGTGGTTCATGGATGTTGGCTCTTGAAAGAATGATGAAAAAGGAGACATGTTACTGAGGATCTGAAAAATCATAAAAATGATTCTTGAAGCAAGAAAAAGCAGTGAATACAAAAAAAAAAGGAAAAAAAAAAGAAGGAGAAAAACGAAAAAAAAAATAGAAAGAAAGAAAAAAAAAGAGAAAGAATAAAGTTGTGATCCAAGGCAATAAGAGTGTGCTTAAGAACCCTGGACACCTCTAATTGGGGACTTTAGCAAAGCTGAGTCACAATCTGAAAAGGTTCACCCAATTATGTGTCTGTGGCATGTATGTATCCGGTGGTAATACTGGAAGACAGAGTGCTTTGGGCCACAGCCAAGACTCATAAAGTAGCTGTGTTCAAGAATCATCATACTTAACTAGGAGAATCAATAACAATATCTGGATTCTGAGTTCCTAAAGAAGCCAATCATTCTGAATTTCAAAGGATAGAGTGAGATGCCAAAACTATTCAGAGGCAAAAAGCTAAAAGCCCCGCTCATCTAATTAATACTGATCTTCATAGATGTTTTTGGGGTTCATTGCATATTCTCCTCTTTTTATCTTATTTGATTTTCAGTTGCTTGGGGACAAGCAACAATTTAAGTTTGGTGTTGTGATGAGCGGATAATTTGTACGCTTTTTGGCATTGTTTTTAGTATGTTTTTAGTATATTTAGTTGAGTTTTTAGTATATTTTTATTAGTTTTTAGTTAAAATTCACTTTTCTGGACTTTACTATGAGTTTGTGTGTTTTTCTGTGATTTCAGGTATTTTCTGGCTGAAATTGAGGGATCTGAGCAAAAATCTGATCCAGAGACTCAAAAGGACTGCAGATGCTGTTGGATTCTGACCTCCCTGCACTCGAAGTGGATTTTCTGGAGATACAGAAGCCCAATTGGCGCGCTCTCAACGGCGTTGGAAAGTAGACATCCTGGGCTTTCCAGCAATATATGATAGTCCATACTTTGCCCAATATTTGATGGCCCAAACCGGCGTTCAAAGTCACCTCAAGAAATTCCAGCGTTAAACGCCGGAACTGGCACCTAAATGGGAGTTAAACGCCCAAACTGGCATAAAAGCTGGCGTTTAACTCCAAGGAGAGTCTCTACACGAAAATGCTTCATTGCTCAGCCCAAGCACACACCAAGTGGGCCCGGAAGTGGATTTTTATGTCATTTACTCATCTTTGTACACCTTAGGCTACTAGTTATCTATAAGTAGGACCTTTTACTATTGTATCTGTAGACTTTGGTAGCTATCTTCGTTTTATGCTATCTTAGATCATTGGGAGGCTGGCCATTCGGCCATGCCTAGACCTTATGCTTATGTATTTTCAACGGTGGAGTTTCTACACACCATAGATTAAGGTGTGGAGCTCTGCTGTACCTCGAGTATTAATGCAATTACTATTGTTCTTCCATTCAATTCCGCTTGTTCTTGTTCTAAGATATCACTTGTTCTTCAACTTGATGAATGTGATGATCCGTGACACTCATCATCATTCTCACTCATGAACAAGGTGACTGACAACCACTCTTGTTCTATAAGCAACCAAGGCTTTAGTGAATGTCTCTTGGATTCCTGATTGCACGATGCATGGTTGATCGCCTGACAACCGAGTGCTCGCCTGACAAACGAGCCAACCATTCCGTGAGATCAGAGTCTTCGTGGTATAGGCGAGAACTGATAGCGGCATTCAAGAGAATCCGGAAGGTCTAACCTTGTCTGTGGTATTCTGAGTAGGATTCAATGATTGAATGACTGTGACGTGCTTCAAACTCTTGAGGGCGGGGCGTTAGTGACAGACGCAAAAGAATCACTGGATTCTATTCCGGCCTGATTGAGAACCGACAGATGGATAGCCGTGCCGTGACAGGGTGCGTTGAACATTTCCAATGAGAGGATGGGAGGTAGCCACTGACAACGGTGAAACCCTTGCATAAGCTTGCCATGGAAAGGAGTAAGAAGGATTGGATGAAGACTGTAGGAAAGCAGAGAGATGGAAGGGAAGGCATCTTCATACGCTTATCTGAAGTTCCTACCAATGAATTACATAAGTATCTCTATCTTTATCTTTATGTTATTTTCGTTTATCACTATACCCATTTGAGTCTGCCTGACTGAGATTTACAAGGTGACCATAGCTTGCTTCATACCAACAATCTCCGTGGGATCGACCCTTACTCGCGTAAGGTTTATTACTTGGACGACCCAGTGCACTTGCTGGTTAGTTGTGCGAAGTTGTGTAATGCCATGGAATTGAACTACCAAGTTCTTGGAGTTCATGACCGGGGATTATGAGAGTTGTGAAAAGTATGGTTCACAATTTCGTGCACCACTAGGGCTAACAACAAGGTCGTGTGTTCACTACGACGATGGGAGATACCACTAGATCTGATGGTTTGCAAAGAGGTAAGTGAAAGATCGGTAACAACGTGTTAAAGGTACGATTAAGTTGGTATATGGTTTTGGCTATCATAGACAGAAATCTAGTGAATGGCAGTCATGTTAAGCTGTGGTTTAGTACTTGAGGAAATAAGTGATAGAACTAGTACTAGACGAGAGATCAAAGTAACGCAGCAAAAACTTGTGGAAGCAGTAACACAGGATAGTTGCGAATAGGAGCTGTAAAAGTTTACTGTAATATTTTAAGTTTGAGTACTCGAAGGGTTTAGTGGGTTACTGCAAGTAATGATCCCCAAATAATTGGAATTTATTGCGGCTGCGAGCTTTGATGGTTCTGAAACGGATGAGAAAATGATCGTCGATGTGTAATTGGATTTAAATGATGAGTGAGTGCAAGTCGTCGTGTTTGAGAGATGAGTACTGTGATATTTGGTCATGGTGACCTTGGAATTATATTGAAATTTATAATGATTGGTTTTGAAAGACGAATGTGAACACAATTAAATTGAAATGTTGATGTGGAACTGATATTGGTTTGAGGAAACCCGTGACGGGTGGCAAACTCTAATTTTTGGGGAGGTGCTGTCGAAATTTTTTCCCAAGAATTTGAGCGAGCGTTAGTTATGGGTTTGAGGATGATTTTTTATTTGAGTAACTTTAACAAAAGAGATGTGTCTCGAATGCTTTTATAGATTATTAAAGGAAAGTGAATTCTTATGATTTTGTTAGCTTGTTATTTCAAACTCATTTGATTTCTAAAAATGAAAGGAGTTTTGATTAATGAGTCAAGGGCTTTAAAACAGCAAATTATATAGAAATTCAAGGGTTTGGGGATAAGAAAGTAAGTCTGGAGGTTATGCTTGGAGTTGAGCTGTGATTAGTAGTAATTAGCTTGGCAGAGAGAGAGGATAAGGATAGGGTATGATTAAGGAATGGTGATGATTTTTGATTGATTATAGTGATGTGGGATGATGACTATGATTAAGGACGATGGTAATATATTGATGACATGATTTGACGAGATGACGAAAGTAATGAACGAGACTGTTGGTCGGCGTTGAACGAATGAGCGAAACCCTCAGAGATAGAGGAATTAGAGCGCGACAACGAAAGCGCGCAGAGTAAAAAGACCTTGGAACTACCATGCGTTGGATATAAAGGCAGACTATGCTCACGTACTTGTAGTGACAAATGGAATTTTCGAGGGCGAAAATTTCTGTTAGGGGGTAAAATGTAAAACCCGGTCAAACCATAATTAACTAAATAATAAATTAAATAGGAGCGAATATGGTTAAAAAATTTGGCAATCGGAATTTGATAATTTAAATATGATATTTGGAAGCAGAGAAAACTGATTATAAGTAAATGAGTTTAAGAAATTAGGAATTATAATTAGGGAAGGTAGAAATATTTAAAGTGCGATTTGGAGAGCTAATCTTAAAGGTTTTTGCCCAAAATTGGGCCAACGGACAAAAATAAGTGAACCGAGCCTAAATGGACCCAAGACCCAACATATATAAATATTAGTTATGAGTATTTCAGCTCATTTAACCCTAAAGAAAGGGTGTGAGGTGCAGCATGGTGAAGAGAGGAAGAAGAGAGAAAATCCTAACTCTCTTTGATCTTCAAATCACCATAACTTTTTCTTCGGAGCTCCGATTGACAAGTTGTTTGCGGCCACGCGTCGCTCTTATCATCCTCTACAATTCTATCTAAGTTTTGTGGGGAGTATTCTATTCATCTCTGTACAGTTTTCGAGTTCTCCCACTGCTATGCGTTTTTGGGGTGGTTAGTGTTAAAATCTTGTGATTTTAGTTGTTTAGGAATACTCTAACATGAATTCTAAGTGGTTTCTATCCCTATGTCATATGGGCTGGGGTAAGATGTGCTCAAACCCTTGTGATTTATCAATTTCATGAACCCTAGGTTAATGTATATATGTGAAATTGGTTATGTTAGTGTATTTGGTGATTTTGGTGCACAATTGGGAGATTGGTGTTGCTTGAGGAGCTTTGGTGAGGCTTGGAGCTAAGGTTGGTGGAGACTTCCAAAAAAGAGGCTCAATTGATTTGGCTACAAAAGGTACGTTTTAAGTTTCATTTAAGTACCATGTGGTGTGATGAGAATTCCTAGGCTAGATACCCCTAGGAATAAGTTTAGATGTGTAAATGGTTGGTGGTAATATGCATAGTTGATATGTATGTAAATTAATGATTGGGTGAAGAATTGTGTAAATTATATGTTTGGGGTGTTGAGAATTTGATGAATTGGATAATGAGTATTGGTTTGTGAAATATGCTATTAAATTGTGAATTTGGACCGGAGGCTGGAAAGAGGTAAGGAAGGTAAGTTGATGTGTGTATTGTGTGATGATATGACTAATTGGATGGATTTTAGATATTGAATGTGTGAATAATTGGGTTGGTTCTTGAATAATAAGGTTTGAGGAATTGAAGTGTGGAATTTGACAGTTTTGGGTGAAATTATGTAGATGAGGTATGTTGGGCTTTGGTTGGGTGTAATTATGTGAATGTGATTGAGTTGTGGTTAGTTAGATGAGTGAAAATAAATTTGGCTTGTGAAAATTGGAAAAATTGGTGATTTCTAAGTTTGGGTAAAAACTTAATTTTGACCAAATCAGGTGGTCCGTAACTCAATCCATAGAGTTTGAAATCCTTTAAAAAATGGATTTTTATGAAATTTTATTCAAAGATCTTTCCAACAGTTCAAAAATGGTTGAAAAAGAAATTTTGTAGAAGAAGTTATGTGCATTGGAAGCTTGGGGTTTAAAATTGTGAATTCTGCATCTTTTTAACTTAGTAAAATTTTTGCAGAACGCAATCCCACGCGAAGGCGTGGACGACGCGAATGCGTCATTTTTAAATTTTCACTCCCCACACGTGCGCATGGTCCATGCGTACGCGTCGATGTGCTGCATCAGTTGACAAGCCAAATTTTCGAGAGTTGTGCGTGACTTGTGCTGGTTTTGTGCGTGGGGCACAAAACGCACCCACGCGTACGCGTGGCTAACGCGTAGGCGTCACTTGGTTTTCCTCCCATCCATACGTGCGCGTGGGGCACAAAACGCACCCACGCGTACGCGTGGCTGACGCGTAGGCGTCACTTGGTTTTCCTCCCATCCATACGTGCGCGTGGGTGACGCATACGCGTCGCTGTACTTTTTTGCGTTCTACGCGTGCGCATGGACGTCGCACATGCGTGACCCTGTTTTCACCCCAATATTGATTTTTGAGTTGTTAAAGCCAAATTTCAGACTTCTAAGTCTCCTTTCTCACCCTTTATGTCCTAAATACTTATAGTATGCCTAGTGATGAAAATAGGCTATGAGATGTGGTAACTTATGGACGAAGTAAGGAGAGATTTAATGATGAGTCAAGACTAATGATGACTGTATGGGTGTTGAGGGTGATGAGGAAAGTGCGGTGTATATCATGGGCCAAATGGCTGTATTTGATAGTTATTATTGGCTGGTTATGGGTTGTGCCATGAGCCGGATAGCTATGATGGATATTGATTTATGGCTGGAAATGAAATTAAGACTTTGAATGATTGCTTTATCTTGAGCTCTTTTCTCGAAAGTGCGACCCCAGAGAAATGGTGGAAGGTGAGGATCCCCTTTCTTGTTCTTCCTGGTATTGTAAATTGGCCCCATCGAGATGGTGGGAGGTTAGGATCCCCTCCTTGGTTCCTCCTAGGCATATGAGAACGTACCTCCTGGGTAGTAGCAAGGGTTGTGGTTGCGCCCCACTTGCTTCAGGTTGGTTAGTATAGAGGCTCCTCGGGTGGACGCAAGGGTTGTGGCTTTGCCCCCACTTGCCCCGGGTTATGATGAGTGATGTATAAATGTGCAATCATGTGATGTATAAATGATGATATGGTCATGATGAATGATTATGAAATATTATGAATGAATGTGGAATGATTATCTGAGATACGAGTTTTCCTGGATGAAGGCAGTGACTAGCCACCACGTGCTCCAGGTTGGGACTCGATACTCTGCTGACCCTATGTCGTAAGTGTGGTCAGACACTGTAAAAGTTTCGGATGAGCTCGTCCCCGTGGATAAACACCAGTGTGGGTGTTGTATGGATAAACACCAGTATGAGTGTTGTATGGATAGACACCAGTGTGGGTGTTGTATGATTGTGATTATGATTATGATCATATTATGATTGAGAATAACTCGAGTTGGGGATGCATGACAGAGGGACAGTCCAATGGTTAGTTACCAGGACTTGTTGGGTTGGCTATATAACTGACAGATGATATCATCAACCATAGGACAGGCATTCATCATTTGCATATGTTTGTATTATTTGGGTTTGCCTATTTGTTTTGGATTGCTATATCATATATGCTATGCTACCTGATTATGTGCTACTTGTTCTAGTTGTACCTTAATTGTGTATTACTTGTATGTATTGCTTGTGTTTGTACAACTAAGAGGCCCCTCATGCTGGTGTCGGAGAACGCTGAAGGTTGTTCTAGATGAGATGAATTGAATTGAATAATAATGATAATTATTGAATGAGATAATTTGAGCTCCATGGGTAGACACAGTGAAGTGGATTCACTTGCTCCAGGTGAGGATATGATGTATTGGTATAGAATTGCTGAGACAGAATAACTGGTTATGGTTTAGTTTATGATTCTGATTCCGATTTGTTGGAGGGTTAGAAATTTGGAGAGCATGAAAGATATGAATTAGATTTAGCATTCCTTTATGACAGTTGCCTATTCATGGATTAGCGAGAACCTAGGATGGATAATTGGTGAAGAGAAGCTTAGGATGCTTAGTGAGTTTTTATTGCAGTGCATTATATTTATTTGGCACTTTTACCGTGCTGGGAACCCATGGGTCGGGGGTTCTCATTTCGTATATATCTCTTGTTTTTCAGATACAGGTCCAAGTGCTCAGAAGTGAGTTGTGGTTTATCTGAGAGATGGCGAAGATCTTTATATTCGTTACTTTATTCTTTGCTTAGAATATCTCCACCTTTATTTTGAAGAACTGATATTATGTATTGAATTCATTTGAACTTGCCTATAGAGGCTCTTATGTTTCTTTTGGGAGAGATTAGGATATTCTGTTGTCAACTACTTTCATAATGTACCCTAGCCGACCTAAACTTCGCGGGTCGCGACTAGTGGCTATTTACTTATGTTATATATCTATATACTGTACTTCTCTTACTCTTCTTCGTGCCTTTATCCGTATATCGCTTTCGACTTCACGCTTTATCTTTTAGTTGTCGAAACATCAATGATACGTCTTCGCAATTTTATTTTTACTCTTTTCAGCCTTCTCGATTAATACTCCTTTCAATTTTATTTATATTTATGTATTAAAAATCCACCTGAGAGTCGTACCACCGTCATATTATTGACCTCTGACTCGAGCATAAGGATTTAAACCTATGACCCAAATCAAATCACCTCGGCCTTCGGCCCAAATCAAAACAATTCACCATCGGAACTCAACCCAAAATAGAATCAATCACAAACACAACAAATTCAAGACAAACACATTTAAAGAACAGTTACAACAAGTATCACAGTTACCAATTAAACAGAATTCATCAGATAGAAAAATCAAAACATTTAGGTGTAACGACTCACATTTTAAAAAAATATAAATATAAATAAATTATAATTTATTTTATTAATTGAACCCTCTTATTTTCAGAAACTAATTTACTAAGAATAATTAAATTAATTTTATAATTATTAAAATTTAAATTAATTATAATTTATTTTATTAATTTGAATTATTTATTAAAAACTATTTTAATAAATAAAATTAAATTGATTCTTATAATAATAATAATAATAATATAATAATAATAATAATAATAATAATAATAATTATTATTATTATTATTATTATTATTATTATTATTATTATTATTGCTTTCATTTATATATAACGTGCCACATATCCTTACCTCATTAATCATCATCCTTATTTTATTTTATTCCTTTTCTTCACGGAACCAAAAGAAAGAAACCAAGAGAAGGAAGTGACCGAGAGAGAAAGAGAGAGAACCGTGGTTTAATTAATCTTTCGACTTTAATTTCTTGAGATCTGTAACTCCGATAAAAAAATATAATCCAATAAAAAGGTTTGTATCCTTTTTTTACACGTTGACATCATTTTTGTTCGGTAAAATTTAATGATGATGTAGCTCCCCTTCTTCTTGAGTTTGGCCAATTGGAGTTCTAGGAGGCACAAATGATTTTTGACATTTTCTTCTTTGACAGCTCGATCAAAAAACTTCTCCGGAACCTTGAGCATTTTGATTTCGTACGGAAGTAGGATTTCAATAAATTCTCAATGATTAAATCTGTATTGAATAAGTGATTTGGTGTTGTGATTGATCATTGATTGAGTTTATATTGAATTTTTGTAATATATTGATGTATTTGTGAAGTTCATGGCTTGACTGTGATAAAACCAACAGGGATCGAACTGTTTTGGAGATTTTTAGGCTGGAATATCGTTGAAGATCAAGTAAAAATTAGTGAGGTTTGATGGTTGAGAGATTAAATTAAAAGTTACGAAGAATTGGTAACTGAAAAACTCGAAATGAAGTTATATATCAAGTAAAATTTTTATGAGAAACAAAGGGAAGGTTTTGTTTTTTTAGGGTAAAGAGAACAGCCAAGAACTTTTATTTTTTAGAGTGAAAAATATAATTTTATGAAAAGATCAAGTTAAATTTATAATTGTATAAATTTGTGGGTATTTTGAGTAATAAGTGAAGTTTAGGGGGTAAAATAGATATTTTATAAAAATTCAGGGTTATTTTCATAAATATGAAAAATAAATGAGGATTTAAATATAATTTTATAAAAAATTGAGGTTAAAAATAGGATATTAAAAAGTTCGTGATTTAGAAAATAATTAATAGAAGTTTAAAAATAAAGTTTTATAAACTAAGTTTTAAAAGAAGATTATAGATATTATTTTAAATACTTCTTTAAAATTATTTATTTATATTAAAATAAATTATTATTATTATAATTATTATTTAACAAAGATATTATCTCGTAAGAATATCATAGTGTGTATTATTAATGATAAAACAAGTAAGCAGAGTAATCTTAAAAGCTTTAGAGAACGCATACTTAATTAAAGAACTTTATAATTCTTTTCCATAAGATACTTAGTGGAAGATGAGAGAATAGTGCCAAGATAATTTATATTGTGGAATGATAAGAAAGAAAAAAAAAGAAAAGAAAAGGAAAAAAATATTAAAGATATCTCTACCACAGGAGGGTAGAGCACAGAAAAGAAAAGAAAGAAAGAACGAAACGAAAAGGAGATAATGATGCCTGAGCATCTTATACCCGTTTTTTAGTTAATTTTATATTGTTTTGAGTTAGATTTTATTTACTTTTACTTAATTTTAGTGCAAAAATCACCTTTGGATGCTACTTTGAGTTTTTCTTGTGTTTTTATAATTTTAGGTGAAATTCGGAGCAATTTAGAGAAGTTTGGCGCAAGAAAGGAAAATGCTGGCAGCACCCTTCCTGGGCACTGAACGCCCATCTGGCGTTTGGTGCCAGTAGGGGGCACAGGCCAGCAACGTTAGACTTCCCCTCTTGGCGTTCAATGCCCATTCCTGAAGTTGAACGCCAGCAGCAGCCCGTTTCACACCTCTTTGGGCTTCCGAGTGGATTTAGCACTTCTTAGTTTTATTTTATTTTCTCTTTGTAATTTTTATTTACAAATAATATCTTTTAGGTTTAATATTTATTATTAGGTTAGTATTTAAAGGAAAAGATCACTTAGGTTTAAAATCTTCTTCCTGCCGTACTTTTCAAAGTCCTATTTTTTCTGTAAGTTATGAGCAACTAAACCTCCTTGTTAAGGTTAGGAGCTCTGTTTATTTTTATGGATTAAGATTATTACTCTTTTATTTTAATTTTTGTTTGATTCAATTCTAAGGTATTGTTTTCGTTTTTAATCTTATGAACTGGGTGGAACGAGAGTATAACCCTTTTCTACATGAGTTCTTGTGATTCGAGAGAGAGTTATCTACAGCTTGAAAACACTCCTCCTAAATTGCTAATTACATGAACTAATTGGGATATGTGACATATAATCCTGTTAGCTTTGGGTAATTAGGTTTTTGTTGCGTTAAACTAGTTTTATGAACTTCACCATCTGATCTGAATTGAGTGACCACGAGAGTGGTGGTTGCTGAGGATTAAAGGAGATAAACCACTAATAGATTAGGGTTTAATCACTTATGGTTTGCCATAAAATGAATCACTCATTGTTAAAATAGTTGGTAAGACGTTTTAATCCGGAAAGATAAACATCTCTGAGACCTTAACTATTTTCTTATATTGATTTTACATCAAACCACTCATTGCTTTTATTTATTTTCTTGTTCACTTGTTTATGCGTCTACAACAACACAAGTCTTTTTACTGTTTGCCTGACTGAGTTCAACAGAACAACTATTGCTTGCTTAGTCCGACAATTCTCGTGGGATCGACCTTCACTCATCTAAGGTATTACTTGGAAAACTCGGTGCACTTTCCAGTTAAGTTGTGTGAGTTCTAATTTTGCGCTTGCGCATGATGTTATAAAATCAATAGAAAGAAGAGGAGAAAAAAATGCAGCAACAACAACAATAATAAAAAAACGACGATGAAGATGAAACACGCAAAGAAAAAGGAGGAGAAACGCAAAGAAGAAGGAGAAGAATAAAAAAGAGGAGGAGGAGGAAGAACGCAGGATACAAAGAAGAACAACGTGATTTCATGCGCGCCACATTATGTAAGTGACTTGTACGCCAAAAAGACTTGTATATATAGGAGTACTCATAATAATATAGTATGAAGGCTACGTAATTTTATAATTAACCTCTTCAAAGATAATGAAATCTTTTTCATAATTATATGATTTCATTTTTTTTTAAAAAAGTATTATTTATGTACATTTTTTTAATTATGTTTTTTTTATGGTTTATATGAAATTAATTATTTTAATATTTTATTAAATATATTTTAATAAAATTAAAAATAATGACCATAAATACAATAACTTTAAATGTATTATCATAAATTCAATAAATATATTTATAGTATCATTTATTAGATATGTTTAATTTTAACTATTAAAATTAATATAATAACTATAAATATATTTTTATATTCTCATATAAAAGTGTCATTTACATTAGATCTTCCAATAATCGTAATAAATATTTTGCAATCTTAATCGATCATAATTTAGGAATTGAGAGAAAAAAAATTAGGGTTAGTGGGAGTACGTACTCCGTACTCAGTACAATTTTGAAAATCGAAGATGAGCGGTAGAGTGAGCGGGGAAGAGACTTTGAGGGTGAAATACGGTGAGGCAGCCGATAATGTCGGCGGAAGAGATAAGGGGGAGAGCGGGGGAGGGATTGCATCAGGAGAAAAGGAGGATCATATTTCGGGAGGGGTTTCTAAGCCTTTGAAGGTTTCTTTTAGGGACAAAGTTGTGGGTTCCAAGATTGCTAAAGCTTTTTCACTTGTTGAAACTTTATCGGGAGATAACATTGCGGTAGTTTCTGGGAAGCAAGGAGATCTCTTACCACCGAGTGTCACATTTACCCAAGAAGCTAAGAATTGCTTGGCAGAACCTTATAAGGATGCTATAGTGATTAAGGTGCTAGGTAAACATTATAGCTACACTGCATTGTCTCATAAACTCCGAACGGTATGGAGGATTAAGGGAGGTTTTGATTTATTGGACGTGGGATTTGACTACTTTCTTGTGAAGTTTGATGTGGCTGAGGAGCGAGAAAAGGTTCTCTTAGGAGGTCCATGGATGATTGAGGGAAATTATGTGGCTGTGAAGCCTTGGGATCAAGAGTTTAGATCAAGTGAAAACTATTTTGGAGCAACTTTAGTGTGGATTAGAATTTTTGGATTACCAATTTGGTGCTACCAAGAAGATGCAATGCTCCGTGTTGCGGCTGCAGTTGGCATTCCCGTTAAGGTTGATTTGGCAACAAAATTAGCTGAAAGAGGGCGATATGCTCGAGCCTGTGTTCAGATAGATTTAGGATTGCCAGTGACTAAGAAGATTCTTGTTGAAGGTGTTGAATATGAGGTTGAATATGAAAGTCTTCACCTTATTTGTGGCTCCTGTCTCAAGTTTGGTCATGATATGAAGGTGTGCAAGACTGACAGCAATGCAGGAGGAGGAACTAATGCCAAGGTGACCAGCGATGTAGCAAAACAGCCAGAAAGCTCAAATTCAAAAAATCCAGTGCATGTGGAAAAGGCAAGTTTTCATTTTGGCAAGAATCTTGGAGATGAGACTGTAAATGTTACTGTCCCGGATTTGGTGGAGAGTGATTTGCATGCTGTTCATGTAGACTATGCACAACATGAGGATTTGGAAGGTTAGACTCAAGTGATTAGGAAAGGAAAGTATAAAATGGGTCAAAAGCCTTCTCCTAGTACCCATCAGGTCCAACCAAAAGCAAAGAAGACTCCTAACAAGGCTACCAGTACTTGGACAAGGCCTAACCACCAACGTACAACACATGCTACTGGATCCAAAGTAAAATTAAGCAGGGGCATCAATATTGGAAAATCGGTTAGTGTGGCTTCTTCGGGGACCCGGTACAATGTTCATCATCAGCAGCAATGTGAGACAACAAATGGCACTGTGCGAAAGCGTCCTCACCCAAACTCTTTGCAGAATTTACCAGTAGATAAGGATGGAGCATCGACGGCAGGTATGGTGCAAGTTTCGACGGAGAAAATTGGGCTGCCACTTGAGAGTCCATTAAAGGCAGGATTGTCGAAGACAGGGACAACATGTTGAGTCTCGGATTTGTTATTGGAGCTCCCTTTTTGCTGTTTTTTATGGATAGTTTCAATATCATAGCCTGGAATGTGAGGGGTGCGTCTAACAAGATGGCCCGTGTGCATTGCAAAAATTTGGTGAGAATATATAAACCATCTTTCTTCTTTCTCTTTGAGACTCATACCATGTTTAATAATTTAAAAAATTTTTGGGATAAGTTGGGTTTTCATTGTGTTGGTATTGAGGAAGCAGTAGGACACAGGGTTGGCATTTGGTTTCTATCTTCTATTGCTAATGCTTCTTGTGTGGTTATTGATCAAATTGACCAATGTATCACAGTGAAAGTGAGTGTGGGTAACTTAGTTTGGCTTTGTAGTGCAGTATATGGGAGTCCTCAATTCGAAAAAAGATGTATACTTTGGGATCATTTGCGTTCTATTAATTCAGGCCATAATAGACCATGGATGGCCATTGGTGATTTTAATGAGATTGTGGCACCAGATGAGAGTACAGGTGCTTATTTTTCTTCTCACAGAGCTAGTCTATTAGCTACTACTCTAGATGACTGTGAGCTCTTTGATCTTAAAGTGACTGGTAGGAGATATACTTGGTATAGAGCAGTTCAGGCTAGCAGGGACTTGGCTAAAAGGTTGGATAGAGCTCTAGTTAATGAGGCGTGGATGTCAATGTTTCCTGAGGGTTATTCTGAAATTCTTAGCAGGCTTCATTCTGATCATTGTCCTATTTTAGTTCGTTGTCATGGTAGCCCCAGAGTGAAAGGTTCTCATCCTTTTAGGTTCCAAGCTGCGTGGGCAACACATCCTTCTTATAAACATGTTATTAGTAAGGCTTGGAATCAAGAGTTTGGAGGCGTTACTGAAAGGCTTAAGATAGTTCAACAGGCTTCTTTGGACTTCAACTCAAAGATTTTTGGAAATATTTTTGTGCGAAAAAATAAGCTGGAATATCAGATTGATCAGATTCAACGGTGTTTGGAGGTTACCGATGTGTTATCTCTGAGAATTAAAGAAGCTGAACTGAGGGAAGATTATAATAGGCTTTTATTGCAAGAGGAACTTTTTTGGTACCAGAAATCTAGAGAGCAGTGGGTCAAGTATGGGGATAGAAACTCTAAATTCTTTCATCTTCAGACTTTGGTGCGTAGAAACCATAATAGAGTACATGGATTATATGTTAGAGATGAGTCTTGGTCTACTGATCCAGATATTCTCCAGGAAGAAGCCCTCTCTTTTTACAAGAATCTCTTTGGTACAATGGAAGAGGTTGAGGTTGATTGTTTAGGGGATGTTCCGATGCCCACTCTAAGCACTGAGGCTTGTGCTAGGTTAATTGACCCTGTCTCTTTTGCAGAAGTCAAGTCAGCAGTATTCAGTATGAGCCCTTTTAAGGCTCCTGGTCCAGATGGCTTTCAAGCTTATTTTTTTAAAGAATATTGGGAGATAGTAGGCACTGAGATTTGGAATATTGTCCGGAGCACTTTTTTGGGAGAGTTCTTAAATCCTAGCATCATGGAAACTCTGATTGTACTTATTCCTAAAATTGATAATCCTACATTTATGAAGGATTTCAGGCCTATTAGCTTGTGTAATGTTGTTTATAAAATTATCACTAAAGTATTGACTAACCGACTTCGGCCTTTTCTTCCAGATATTGTTAGTCCTTTACAAGGAGGTTTTATTCCGGGTCGTGGTGCTCCTGATAATATTATTGTGGCCCAAGAAATTTTGAATTTCATGAAGCACACAAAATCCAAGAAAGGTACTCTTGCTTTTAAAATTGATCTTGAAAAAGCTTATGATAGGGTGGATTGGAGGTTTTTGGAGAGTACTCTCATCGCTTTTGGTTTTCCTATCATCACTGTTAATTTGATTATGACTTGTGTCCGTGCATCCTCTCTTTCTATTATGTGGAATGGGAATAGATTGGATAGTTTTGCTCCTAGAAGGGGGCTTAGACAGGGCGATCCAATGTCTCCTTACTTATTTGTGCTTTGTATGGAAAGACTTGCCTGCTATATATCTCATAAGGTGGTCGAGGGTGTGTGGAAACCAGTTTCTGTCACTAGGGGTGGCCCAAAATTTTCTCATTTGATGTTTGCAGATGATCTCTTACTCTTCTGCCAGGCTACAAAAAGTCAGGTCCAAATGGTCATGCATTCTCTTAACATTTTTTGCAAGGCATCTGCATGAAAGTGAATTTTGAAAAGTCTAAAGCTTTTTGTTCTAAAAATGTGACTGCTCGTAGAAGAGATATTTTTACTAGTGTTTCTTCAATATGTTTTGCTTTGGACTTAGGAAGATATCTTGGAGTTAACCTTAATCATTCCCGTACTAGTAGGGCTTCTTTTCATTCGGTGATTGAAAAGGTGAGGGGAAGATTAGCTAATTGGAAAGGAAGGCTTCTAAATAAAGCAGGGAGACTTTGCCTGATCAATTCTGTTGCAGCATCCATTCCTGTCTATCATATGCAGGTATCTTTTTTTCCAAATTGGGTTTGCGATAAATTATCTTCTATGATGAGACAGTTCCTTTGGAAGGGTCAAGTTGATGGTAGAGGTCTTTCTCTTGTTAATTGGAGGACCGTGATCACTCCAAAAAAATTTGGTGGCCTGGGTGTTAGAGACCCTGCGTGTGTTAATATATCTTTACTTGGTAAATTGGTGTGGCAACTTTTTCATTATCAGGACAAGCCTTGGGTTGCTCTATTGAGGGCGAAGTATCTGAGGAATGAGGGAGTTTTAGATGGCCCTGTCCCTTGCAATACTTCTCATGTTTGAAAGAGTATCTCAAAGGCTTTTGGTGCTCTTAAGGATGCCTTCTCTTGGTGCGTTGGGTCACTTGATCAATCTTTTTGGTTTGACAATTGGAGTATTGAGGGCCCAATTGCTCAAGATGTCCCTTTTGTACATATATCTGACTCTGATTTAACTATTAGAGACGTTTGGAAAGATGGTCAATGGAATCTCCATGATATTTTCTCTATCATTCCAGAAGATGTCAAACAACGTTTGAATGCTTATAATCCGGATTTGAATGCTGGAGAGAGTTCGGGTTGGTCGTGGGGTGTGGCATCTTCTAGACTCTACTCAGCTAGGAGTGGGTACAGTTGGCTAGCCAAAAGAAAGTTTGACTGGAATGAGCATGATAATTGGTTGTGGGTATGGCGTCTGCATATTCCTGAGAAGTATAAGTTCTTGATTTGGCTCAGTCTTCATAATGTTATTCCTACTGCAGAGTTTCGTTTGGGTCGTGGTTTAGCTTTATCTAGCACCTGTCATCGGTGTCAGAATGGTTCTGAATCCATTCTTCATTGTCTTCGGGAGTGCCCTAGTGCCAAGGAGGTCTGGACCCTTTTAGGCCTGTATTCAGATAACTCGAATTTACATGATTGGCTCTACAGAGGTGCAAGGAGTGGAGATGCTTTTCTTTTCTTTTCGACCATCTGGTGGATTTGGAGAAGCAGGAATCATGACTTATTTAATATAGATGATTCATGGAGTGCTAGTAAAGTGTTGAGTTTGATTCGTAGTTCAGTAAGGGAGTTTCACACTATTTTTGCTATGCATCAATCTCTGTCTCCTCCTTCACTTTGTTTGCATTGGGTTCCACCTCCAGTTCATTCTGTTAAATTGAATTGTGATGCTAGTTGGTTTGCTCCTTCTGGCTATGCTGGTTTTGGTTGTATTATTCGCAATCACGATGGATGTTGGTTGAAAGGTTGCACTGGAAAAGTCGAAGTGTGTAGTGTTCTTTTTGCTGAATTGTATGCAATTTGGAGAGGTTTACTTCTTGTTTGGGAGAGTGGATTTCGTGAGGTTATTTGTGAAATAGACTGTTTAGAAGCTCTTTTCTTGGTAAACCAAAGAATGCTTAGTAAGGATATTCCGGAATGGGATTTGGCAAAGCATATTCAGGAGGTTATGAATTGGAATTGGAGAGTCTCTATTCTTTTAATTCAGAGGACTGCAAATAGTGTTGCAGATTGTATGGCTAAAGCAGCTGCTTCTGTCGCGGACATTCACTCGAATTGGAGCCAACCATAGAGTGAGCTTCAACATCTAATAGATTTAGATATGACCCTAGCCAATTAATTTGGTTTTGTCTCTTTTTTTCTTTCTTTTCTATTTAGTCACAAAAAAAAAAATATAAAAGTGTCATTTTTATATGATGTATTTTCTCTCTCTCTATATATATATCTTACCTAAACCAATATAGAATTGGCTAAGATAGTAAACATTTTAGTCTTTTAAGAAGTAATTAATTTTAAATTTCATCTAAGTTAGGTTAGTTAGGTCAGAATAATTGATTCTTGATAATAGGACTTGAATACTAATCATTAATCAATCAATTTTGAATAACAAAATGGCAAAAAGTGAGCACTAATTTGATACATGAGTTTTATAACCATAAATTAAACTGATGCTTATATTACTAATTTAGTTTAACAGCTAGTAAAAAATTAACTTAATTCATAGTAATATAAAAAAACCTAACCAAACTCAACATATTTAACAGATAAATGTTAGAGTTAATAAAATTTATTATTTTTAATTAATTTAATTATTAATATTTAAAAATATAGACTAAAAACATGTCGTTGAATTTCTGTACCAAAAAAAAAAACTGAATACTAAATTCTACTAGTCGTGAACAGAGTGAAAACATTAATCTAATAATATCTAAAATAAGACAAAGGCTACCAAACCTAGTGACCAACCATGTTTAGGAACATAGGAGGGAGGGTGAATGGGGTGAATCCAAAGTCCAAATAATAATATTAAGTGGTGATTTCCTAAGCATCTCCAATGCATTCATTATTCAATTTTCAATTCCTTTTCACACACACCCCGATTGGTTTTGAAAAACACAGAAAGAAAGAGAAGACTTGAGAGAGAGAGAGAGAGAGATGGGAAGAAGAAGGTGCTTCTTGGACATAAGCATAGGTGAAGAGCTTGAAGGAAGGATAGTGGTTGAGCTCTTCAACGACGTCGTTCCCAAAACTGCTGAGAATTTCAGAGCTCTCTGCACCGGCGATAAGGGCATTGCTCCCAACACCGGAGTCCCCCTCCATTTCAAGGTTCCGCCTTCTATCAATTCAATTCCTTCTCTGAAAAGACGGTTATGTCCACTTTATTATCACTCCTCTTTTTGCTTCTCGATATACATTTTCGTCATTCGCTCACTTTTATTCTTGGGAAAAGGATTCCTTCTACTTTGTGTTTATTCTTCTTTCAGTGTGTTACTGTGTTCTCAATCCAAAGTAGTATCTTTTTGGGAACTAGAGCATGAGCATACTATATTATCTCTATTATTCTTTAACTCACTACCAAATTTGTTGAAGAATGCTAAAATATGCCAACTTTATCGTGCTCTATAGTTTTTTTTTTTTTGATTATTTAATGAATGAATTGCATGAGAATCTATGTTAGCAATGCTGGAAGAAGAAGAAGACCAAAAAAAAAAAAAAAAGAATCCATAAGTTTAAACTGTTGATAGTACATGTCATGATGCCATGGGATCACATTGGCCTACAAATCTAAAAGCTTTCTTTTCATTTTCGTACTTTAATTAAAGATTCAACAAGAATCGGTTGTAACACATACTTAAATTGGATAGAACATTACTACAAGGATGCCTTACTTTATTGGTCTGGACCGGGCTGTACATGTTATGATTTCTATACACTCAATGAATATAGAAGAATTTCACTCTGTCATTTAATCAAATATTTCAGTGTTTGGCAGAGTTTAAAAGATAGGAGGCGGTTAAATCAAATCAAATGTTTTTTTTTTTTTTTCTAATGCGGCAAACTTTTTGTACTGGCAAAATTTGTTCATGCCATATATTATCTTCTAACAAGTTAATTGGCAGTATTAGTTTAAAGTCGACTATTGAATTCGAATTATTTTTCTGGTTGTACCTTCAGGGGTCATGCTTTCATCGTATTATTAAGGGTTTTATGATCCAAGGAGGCGATATTTCTGCTGGAGATGGTACTGGAGGAGAATCTATATATGGACTGAAGTTTGAAGATGAAAATTTTGAATTGAAGCATGAAAGGAAAGGGATGCTATCAATGGCAAACTCTGGTCCAAATACGAATGGGTCTCAGTTCTTTATCACCACTACTCGAACTTCTCATCTAGATGGTAAGCATGTTGTATTTGGGAAAGTAGTTAAGGGAATGGGAGTGGTCCGTTCGATTGAGCATGTTACTACCGGAGATGATGACCGTCCCACTCTTGATGTGAAAATTGTGGATTGTGGAGAAATTCCTGAAGGAGAAGATGATGGAATCTCCAACTTTTTCAAAGATGGTGATACTTATCCTGATTGGCCAGCAGATCTTGATGAGAGTCCTAATGAACTTGAATGGTGGACGGAATCTGTTAACAACATTAAAACTTTTGGTAACGATTATTACAAGGTGTTGTTGCTTTCCACAATCCACCCTACTCTATTCTGATATTATATTTGATGTATTGTTTTAACTTTATAAGAGTAAGATGAAATATTCATTCTGTCTTTTAATACTTAATAGTTATCCCTTCTCCCTTGCAATTCTTGACAGGAAAAACTAATTCTTTTTTCTTTTTCGTTACAGAAACAAGATTACAAAATGGCTCAAAAGAAGTATCGAAAGGCTTTGCGCTACCTAGATATTTGTTGGGAAAAAGAGGGGATTGATGAAGGCAAGCTGGCCTGTCTACTATTTATTTCGGCAGAGAGATTAAATTGTAATTGCATTTCACCTCCTTTAAATGCGGATAACATAGTTGTATTTATGCCTTTGCAGAGAAAAGTTCAGGTTTGAGAAAGACGAAGTCTCAGATTTTTACAAACAGCTCTGTAAGTTTGAATTTACTTTATTGCAGTGTGCTATCATATTCTTTGTTGAGTTCTGTTGCCAGTTTGCTATATGAACTGTTCCTGTTTTACTAATTGTCTATCGTATGCCATTCTTTAGGCTTGTAAATTGAAATTAGGCGATCTCAAAGGAGCATTGTTGGATACCGAATTTGCAGTGCGTGATGGAGAGAATAATGCCAAAGCTTTGTTCCGCCAAGGTCAGGTTGGTATCCCATTTGTCACAATTTAGGAGCTTTTCTTTCCCTTGAATATATCAGTCTTGTTGCTGGTAATTAATGTTTCTCACTTTCTTCTCCTATTGCTATGTTGCTTCCGAGTTCTGACTTATCAGGCATACATGGCACTCCATGACATTGATGCTGCCGTTGAAAGCTTTAAGAAGGCATTGACCTTGGAGCCAAACGATGGTAATTTACGATTTTGGATCATGCCTTTGGCATAAATTCACTGTTCTATAATCAAAGAGATATATACACATAACTTCACCATATTTCTAGTCAGGTTTTTTGATGTTATTTTAAAAGATTGGATAACCTTTTGATGATACAAGCCGAACAGCGATTTTTATATGTTAGGAAATGCAAACATAAAATTTACAACTCGAATGCTTATTCTATGAAGAGCTAATCAATCCGCCTTTGTATGTTATTTAAGCTGGAATAAAAAAGGAACTTGCTGCTGCGAGGAAGAAGGTGATGATCTATCTAATTTGAGCAAGCATAAATAGAAGCATTATATCCTATTTTTAGGAATCTAACTAATTATAACTGTTACAGATAGCTGATAGGCGCGATAAAGAGAAAAAGGCATATAGCAAGATGTTCCAATAACATTTGCTATGCCTCTGCCAGTCAATCCAGGTAATAAAGTAGCATATGAATATGAATTACCTTCTTATTATAGATTTTAAATGTAGAGTAATGACCATGTTTGCTTGTCCACCATCTAAGAAATTCTTAGGTATTCCACGAGCATCTCATTGAAATCGATCACAACTAAGAAAAGAATCAGTCTTTAAAATATGGTTCGATACTTATTGGTTATGGGTACAATAGACATGCTGCTCCAAGAGCATGTGTAGTAATCAAAACTTAAACTTTACAGTTTGGATTTCTGTTGTCACAATAGCTTATTTGCACCATTTGAAACTCAAAAGAGCTGAATCAAACTCACTTCCTTTCCCCTTTGCAGGTCCAAGGAGCATTGTATACAAAATATTAAAACAGGCTTGCATTCATTGTTGCTAAATGTATTAGGAATGAGGCTCAGAGGAAATAAGTTGATACTGGATTGGTATCTTGATGAATTTTTTAGCCAAAATTTTTAGTCAACCATTTTTTTTTCTTTTTGCAGAGAACTCAACTCATTATTTGGTGGTTATTATAGCTATGGAAATGTTGGTTATCCGATGGACCAGTGAGAAAGCTTTACTTGTGATTTTGTTTTGATATTTGTAATTAGGTACTTACACTCAAAAAGAGAGTAATATAGCACCTCTATTGGTTATTCAATTTTAGATTGACTACACAGTTTTATGTTAGAAAATTTAAATTTATGTATCTTTGATTTAGATATGGTAATTACTTTCAAAATTACTATTTGCACACAAAAAATCAACTACTAAATTAGTCACAATAAATTTATGTGTTATTAACTCATTTTTAATATGTATTTTGTATTTTAATATGTATTTTATATACGTGGTTGATTTTTTTATGTATACTTAGTATGATTGTTGTTTCGAGGGTTACCTGAAACGTTGATTTGGGCTTGAACGTGAAGTCCAGATCTTTTTGTGTGGCAACGTCCGACTTGATATGTCGAGGTGCCGCCTGTCCGAGTTCCTCGTGAGGAGGTGGGGGTGGTACCTGCAAGAGACTCCAATGTTTAAGTTAGCAAGAGTTTTAGACAGGTTTAATAGATTAGAACATGAGTTATACCCGGGTAGTGCTAGTGTATTTCTAGTAGAAGAGATAATCACCTTTATTAGAGTAGTTCTATTTTTTCTGATAAATAAACATTTTTTTTATCTTGGGAGTTTGTTGGGATCTACCTTCTAGAGGAGGTAGAGCCAGTTAGAGAAGATTAAGGAGGTAGTTACTTGTTTAGTAAAGTAGAGCTGGGCCTATATGTTCTTGTCCGACCTCTTCAAAGAGGTCGGGTGTGTGGCAAGGTCCACCTTTATCGGTGGGCCTTATGTATTTATTGGACCTGGCCCTTATTTGCTTAGGTCAGGGTATGAACAGTGCCCCTGCTTGAGTGCGTTCCTTTGTAGAGGTCGGGCTCAAGCATTTTGCGCCTTCTGTCGTGGACATCGAACTAAGTTTGTTGGGATGTCTGATTTGTTCAAATTTTGGAACGTTGGGACTTTAATGCTGAGTGGACGTTTGCACGGGCGTTACTCCTTGAGATCCGCGCGAGTTTTAATGAGTTATGGAGCCGTTTGGGCTTCATTGTTTCTTATAAAGTGACTTCATTTGCTCCTCTTGTGCCCCTTTCTCTATTTTCTAAAAGAACTGCTTTGTTCTCAAATTGTTTCTTAATGAGTTTCCCTGTGTTTGTGTGATTCATCCGCTTCTGTTTTGCTTCCAAGATTTTCTCTTTCTTGAATTTCTGCAACCTTTTCGTTTTCGTCGTGGAGAGGAGTGTTCATGGTATCCCCTTCTCGCGATCTTCTTCCAGGTTGGTTTCATCTCCTCGTTCCTCTTGGATTCTCCTTTCTAACTTGCACGAGACTTACTTGTTGTTGGGTTTGCATTTTCTTGTTGTTGGGTTTGGTGTGAAGCGTTTGAGGGGCAGGCAGGAATTGTTTGCGAAAATTTGAAAGGCTTCTCTTCTTTGTTTGCAAGTATCTTCATTTGTATCTAGTGTTGCTGCTGTTTTCATGTGCCTATACTTCCCCTAATGGTGCGTCGTTCGACATGAAGTTGTGTCGAAAGAGGGCGCCACTTTGTTGTTGTGTAGAAAAGTTTTCGAAAAGAATGGATTTTCTTTGATTTGGTAGCTTTTACCTGACTTCTTTCTAAAATGATCTTCAACTTGTTTGGTGACAATCTTCTTTTATTTTTCGTTTGTAGGTGTAGCGTTTATGTCTCGCAAAGTTATCTTGAACATGTCGACTAAGGTTCTCCCTACCCTTCGGGTTTGGGTAGATAGTATTGTTTTAGCGTGTGTCCCGGTAACTGACAAAGAGTATTGTGACACATTTCGTAGATACCATAGCATTTGTGAGAATAGGTAGGATGAGAGAAACTATGTTTTAGAACCACTTGATCCTGAGGAGAGAGTCTGCTTTCCTCCTATAGTAGAGTCTGAACAGCCTTTCTTTTACGCCTGTGACTGCTTCTTCACTAGGCTTGGTGTCCGACTTTCTTTTATTAACTTTGAGATGGAGGTCTTGCGATCTTCTAATCTTGCCCTTTCTCAGCTGCACCCGAATTCTTGGGCTTTTATGAAAATATTCCAACTCTTGTGTCGAGAATTGGATGTTTAGCCCTCTTTGAATGTTTTCTTCTACCTTTTTGTGGCCACCAAACCATATAGTTCAACTAAGAAGTCGGGGTGGATATCCTTCCGAGCTGTACAAGGTTGGAAGGCTTTCTCTATCTTTGACGACTCCTTCCATAATTTTAAAAACCATTTCTTTAATATCAAGGGTGCTGTGGGTGCCCGATCTTTCTACTTACCTGAGAACCAGGAAAACTTGTTCCCTTTGTACTAGCAAGACACCCTCAAAATTGTTAAGCGTGATTTCTCCAACTTAGATGATTTAGAGAGGGAGGTAGTAGACTTCATTCTGGGTACCTGGGGCCAAGATCCTATTTTGGACACAAAGAGGTATTTGGGAGATCCTAGCCTTTTGAAGTCAGACCTTGGTAGTGCTTCTTCCCTTGCTTTTTGGTTTATTCTTATTTATTAGATGTTGATTTCAATTGTATCCTATTTGTTGTTGCAGAGGGTATGGCTCCTAAATTTGCTATGAAGTTTCTCCGCAACACCAAGAAGACACTGGTGGCTCGGAACCTTCAGCGGAAAAAGGAGGTCGGGGAGGGAACTTCACAACAGGAGGTCGGCAAGTCGACCTGATCTGCACCCCGGAAGAGGTCGGGATCAGATCCTTCTGATCCGAAAGTTATTATCCCGACTCCCCTCTCCCGACTTATCTCTTTGGACTCCACTCCTTCATCTCCTTTGTCCACTAAACCGCCTCCCAAAAAACAGAAACTTGATGAAAAAGAGAGCATCTACACTAAAAATTTCGATGCTCTATCTTAGGAAGAAGAAAACCTTGTCCCTCATCATTGCGTGAGTATGGATGATGTGACGATCCTGAACCACCTCCAAATTTGACTCGTGGGGGACTTCATCTTGTTGGAGTGTGCTCTCAACTTTCTAGGGAGCTGAAGAGCGCTCCTATTCAAGCTACTACTAGGGCTTTGGTGGCTGCCCGAGCCGACGTGGAGAGGCTGAGTGAAATCAAGGCTGAGTTGGAGAAAGACAGGGATACTTTGAAGGCCGATTTGGAGAGAGCTCTAGAGAGAGTAAACAAGTCGGAAGCAGCTGCTGCTGATAAGTGGATATCTTATACCCTTTTTTCATAGCATTTTCATAGTGTTTTTAGTTATGGTTTATTAAAGTTTTAATATGTTTTAGTACAAATTCATCTTTTGGATGCTACTTTGAGGTTTTGTATTTTTCCTATGATTTCAGGTGAATTTCGGGCAAATTTGGCAGAATCTTGATCAGGGACGAAGAGAGGATAGCAGATGCTGTCAATCCTGACCTCCGTGCATTCCAAAGTGTATTTCTTGAGTTACAGAAGTCCAATTTGCGCGCTCTCAACGGAGTTGGAAAGCTAACTTCTAGAGCTTTCCACCAATATATGATAGTCTATACTTCTTTTTCATAATCGTGCCCAGAACTGGCGTTGAACGTTCTCATCTGGGGTTTAACGCCCAAGAAGGACCAGCCTCCAGCGTTGAACGCCCAAAACTGGCGTTCAACGCCAGCTAGGGAGTAGAGGGCAGCAAGTTCACCCCCTAATGGGCTTTCAATGCCCATTCTCCAAGTTGAACGCCAGGCTTGGACGAAGCACTCCACCAAAATGGGCCCAAAGTGGATTTTAGCACTCCTTAGCTTATCTAGTTTTACCCTTGTACTTTTTAAATTTAAATTTACATCTTTTAAGGTTAGTATTTTCTATTTAAAGAGGAGATCACTTAGGATTAAGTAACAATTCACGAATTGACAGACATATCTTCTCTGTTTTCTCTGTAAATTATGAGCAACTAAACCTCCTAGGTTAATATTAGGAGTTTTGTTTATCTCTATGGATTGATATCATTACTATTCTATTTTAATATATGTTTGGTTCAGTTCTAAGGTTTGTTTTCGTTCTATATTCGAATGAGACTGGGTATGTCCCTTTCTCTACATGGATTCTTGTGATATTGGGAAAAGGTTACTTGAGCTATAGTTTGAAAACACTCCTCCTAAACCAACAAGTTATCTGGGCTAATTGGGATATGTGACATATAATCTCATTAGTTATGGGTAATTGAGATTCCTGTGGTGCTAAACTAGTTTTCTGAACTTCACCCTCTGATTCGGAAGATCCGACCTTGTCTGTGGCGTTTTGAGTAGGATCGGAGGAGATTAATTCGCTGAGAGGACAAGATTTAATCACTTACAATTTGCCATAGAATGAATCATTCATTGTTAAAATGGTTGGTAAAAAATGTTAATTCAGAAGGATAAATATCTCTGAGGCCTTAAATGTTTTCTCATTAATGTTTCTACACCAATTCTATATTGCTTTCCTTATTGTTTTGTTTTATGCGCCTACAACAACAACTCATTTTCTATTTCGCCTGACTAAGAAGTGCAGGATAATTATTGCTTGCTCAATCCAACAATCCTCGTGGAATCGCCCCTCACCTCACCTGAGGTATTACTTGGACGACGTGGTGCACTTGCCGGTGAAGTTGTGCGAGTTCAATTTCGCGCACCAAGTTTTTGGCACCGTTGCCGGGGATTGTTCGAGATTGACAACTACCGGTTGTCTTGTTACTTAGATCAGGTACTTTTATCAGTTTTTGACCATTTATTTCCTTTTGATTTTCTAATTTTAAGTTGTACCTATTTCTATACCTTTTCGAAAATGTTTCTCACTAATTTTCTCTTGTTTTCAAATTTTTAAGTTTGGTGTCTTTTTAGTGTTTTTCTTTCCTTTTTAAATTTTGGAAATTTTTTTAAAATTTTTCTCTTGAATTGTCGAAAATTCTTGCCATTTTTTCAAAATTTTTAAGTTTGGTGTTCTTTTAGTGTTTTTTCTTTAAATTTTTAAAATTAATATTGTTTATCTTTCCCTTTTTAATTTTCGAAAATCTTTCTTGTTATCTTATTTTGATTTAAGTTTAAATTTTAAGTTTAGTGTCTTTTAATATTTCTTTTTTTTTCTTTTCAAAAATTTCCAAATCCTTTCTTTTTCTTTTTAATTAATTTTCTTTTTAAATTTTCAAATAATATCTTGTTTATCTTTCTTGATTCTTGATCTTTATCTTATTTATCTTTTCCTTGATTCTAGTTATTTAATTTTTTAATTTAAATTCAATTTTCAAAATTCAAAATTTAAGTGTAGTATTTCTCTGGGTTATCTTTTTCTTTCTTTTTGAATTTTAAATTTTTTTTAAAACCCCTTCTTTTGAATTTTTGAAAAATTCTTTATTTTTTTCTTATCTTGGTTTAACTTTTTAAAATTGGGGTCCCGTTAGTGATCTTTTTGTTTAAGTTAATCTTCTCTAATCTTATCTTGCTTATCTTTCTTGATCTTTTGATCTTTTTCTTTGATTTTGAAAACTTTGCTATCTTATCTTATCTTTACTTAAAATTCAAATTTCAAAGGTTTAGTATTTTGTTAGTTTTTCTTTCTTTTCAAGATCTTTATTTGAATTTCTCTTTCCAATATTCGAAAATCTCATCTTTAATTTCAAATTTTGTTAGTTAATTGTTTGTCTTGTCTTGTTTTAATTTTAAGTTTGGTGTTTCTTTAACTTTTCTTTCTTTATTTTTTTAATTTCGAAAATTTTTAAACCCCTTTCTTTCTAAATTTTTTAATTTTTTTTTGAAATTTCTAGTTATTTTTTTAATTTCTATTTTTTTATTTCATATTTTTATTTGAAAAAAAAAATTCTAATTTTCAAAACTTTTAAGACTAATTCTTGCATTCTTATTTCAACTTTTTTTGTTAATTGGCTACTTTATTTTATTTTTATTTCTTTTGGATATCTCATTGGGGGCTCTGTAGATTTTGACATAGAGACTACCACTTTTCTCTGTCTCTTATTTAGGAACACTAAAATTACTATGCAACAACCCAAAAGAACCCTGGGATTTTACACAACTCCCACTCCTGACTTTTATGGAAAGAGCATTAGTGTACCTCTTATCGGAGTGAAAAATTTTGAGCTCAATTTGAAATTGATCACGTTAGTGCAGAAAAACTGTCAGTTTCATAGACACCCCCAAGAAGACCCTACCAAATTTATCTCTAACTTCTTGCAAATCTATGACATTGTAAGGATCAATGGAGTGGATCCTGACGTTTACAGGCTGCTGCTCTTCTCGTTTGCTATGCGAGATCAGGACAAGGACTGGTTGGATGATCAACCCAAGGAGAGCCTGAATACCTGGAGTAAGGTAGCCAACAAATTCATGAACAGATATTTCCCCCTAATAAAGTTAACTAAACTATAGAAGGATATTCAAGCCTTTAAGCAAGAGGAGGGTGAGTCTTTCTACGATGCTTGGGGAAGATACCAGGCAATGCTCAGGAAATATTCTGTTGAGATGTTCACTCATGGGTCAAGCTAGATATCTTTTATGATGGACTACTTGATATAGCCCAAATGTCCCTGGATTATTCTGCAGGCAGCTCCTTACACATGATGAAAACACCTGAAGAAGCTCAGGAGCTCATTGAAATAGTGGCTAATAACAACACTTATACATAGCAGAAAGACCCAAAGCAAGAGGAGAGCCTAAGGAGGAATCTGCCACAGATATAACCCAAGCTCAAAATAAAGCAATGGCTGAGCGGTTGGATCTTCTGACAAGACAGTTAGAGAGCATGCAGAAATTCACAAGGAGCTAGCACAGCATAGTCCAGGAGACCTAAGCTTCCCTCAAGAGTTTGCAAACAGAAATGAGCCAAAAAAATTAGAGAATATCCAAGCAGATAATTGAGAAATGCCATGCAATTAAATTGAGGAGTGGCAAGATCTTGGATACTCAACCTCAAAGCAATGAAGCACAAGATGAAAAAGGGACACCAGAGAGTGAAATTACAGCAACCTAGGACACTATCATTAAAGTAGAACGCCCAGTAGAGGGCAGAGCTGAAGTTGAACACCCAGGAGGGGGAAAAGCTAAAGTTAAACGCCCAGGAGGGGGACAAAGTATAAGTTGAATGCTCATGACGTTTTTCTGGCGTTTAACTCCAGACAGCAGCATGTACTTGGCGTTCAACGCCAAGTTACGTTGTCAATTCCCGAATAAAGTATAGACTATTATATATTGCTGGAAAGCTCTAGATGTCTACTTTCCAACGCCATTGAGAGCGCGCCATTTGAAGTTCTGTAGCTCCAGAAAATCCATTTTGAGTGCAGGGAGGTCAGATTCCAACAGCATCAGCAGTCCTTTTGTCAGCCTTTTTCAGAGTTTTGCTCAAGTCCCTCAATTTCAGCCAGAAATTACCTGAAATTACAGAAAAACACACAAACTCATAGTAAAGTTCAAAAATGTGAATTTAACATAAAAACTAATGAAAACATCCCTAAAAGTAGCTTGAACTTACTAAAAACTACCTAAAAACAATGCCAAAAAGCGTATAAATTATCCGCTCATCACAACACCAAACTTAAATTGTTGCTTGTCCCCAAGCAACTGAAAATCAAATAGGATAAAAAGAAGAGAATATACTATAAATTCAAAAATATCAATGAATATTAATTATAATCAGATGAGCGGGACTTGTAGCTTTTTGCTTCTGAACAGTTTTGGCATCTCACTTTTTCCTTTGAAGTTTCTGAATGATTGGCTTCTCTAGGAACTTAGAATTTTGGATAGTGTTATTGACTTTCCTAGTTAAGCATGTTGATTCTTGAACACAGCTACTTATGAGTCTTGGCCGTGGCCCTAAGCACTTTGTTTTCCAGTATTACCACCGGATACATAAATGCCACAGACACATGACTGGGTGAACCTTTTCAGATTGTGACTCAGCTTTGCTAGAGTCCCCAGTTAGAGGTGTCCAGAGCTCTTAAGCACACTCTTTTTGCTTTGGATCACGACTTTAACCACTTAGTCTCAAGCTTTTTACTTGGACCTTCATGACACAAGCACATGGTTAGGGACAGCTTGATTTTAGCCGCTTAGGCCTGGATTTTATTTCCTTGGGCCCTCCTATCCATTGATGCTCAAAGCCTTGGATCCTTTTTACCCTTGCCTTTCGGTTTTAAGGGCAATTGGCTTTTTCTGCTTGCTTTTTCTTTTTCTTTCTATTTTTTTTTCGCCATTTTTTTTTCTCGCAAGCTTTCTTTTTCACTGTTTTTTCTTACTTCAAGAATCAATTTCATGATTTTTCAGATCCTCAATAACATTTCTCTTTGTTCGTCATTCTTTCAAGAGCCAACAATTTTAACATTCATAAACAACAAGATCAAAAGACATATGCACTGTTCAAACATTCATTCAGAGAACAAAAAGTATTATCACCCATCAATATAATTAAACTAAATTCAAGGATAAATTCGAAATTCATGTACTTCTTGTTCTTTTGAATTAAAACATTTTTCATTTAAGAGAGGTGAAGGATTAATGGAATTTATTCATAGCTTTAAGACATAGTTACTACATACTAATGATCATGAAATAAAGACACAAAACATAGATAAACACAACATTAAAAACCGAAAACAGAAAGAAATAAAGAACAAGGAATGAATCCACCTTTAGTGGCGTATTCTTCTTGAAGGACCAATGATGTTCTTAAGCTCTTCTATGTCCCTTCCTTGCCTTTGTTGCTCCTCCCTCATTGCTCTTTGATCTTCTCTTATTTCTTGGAGAATGATGGAGTGCTCATGATGTTCCACCCTTAATTGTTCAACATTGTGACTCAAATCTTCTAAGGAAGTGTTGAATTGTTCCCAATAGTTGTTGGGAGGAAAGTACATCCCTTGAGGCATCTCAGGGATTTCTTGATGATGAGCTTCCTCATGCATCTCTTGAGAACCGTGAGGGGTCTCTCTTGCTTGCTCCATCCTCTTCTTGATGATGGGCTTATCCTCTTCAATGAGGATGTCTCCTTCTATGATGACTCCAGCTGAGTAACATAGATGGCAAATAAGGTGAGGAAAAGCTAGCCGTGCCATGGGTGAAGGCTTGTTGGCTATTTTGTAGATTTCATTGGAGATGACCTCATGAACTTCTACTTCCTCTCCAATCATGATGCCATGAATCATGATGGCCCGATCCACAGTAACTTCAGATCGGTTGCTAGTAGGAATGATAGAGCGTTGAATGAACTCCAACCATCCTCTAGCCACAGGCTTGAGATCCAGTCTTCTTAGTTGGACTGGCTTGCCTTTGGAGTCTCTCTTCCATTGAGCTCCTTCCACACATATGTCCATTAGGACTTGGTCCAACCTTTGATTAAAGTTGACCCTTCTAGTGTAGGGGCGTTCATCTCCTTGCATCATGGGCAAGTGAAACGCCAACCTCACATTTTCCGGACTAAAATCTAAGTATTTCCCCCGAACCATTGTGAGATAATTCTTTGGACTCGGGTTCATACTTTGATCATGGTTCCTAGTGATCCATGCATTGGCATAGAACTCTTGAACCATTAAGATTCTGACTTGTTGTATGGGGTTGGTTAAGACTTCCCAACCTCTTCTTCGGATTTCATGTCGGATCTCCGGATACTCATTTTTCTTGAGCTTGAAAGGGACCTCAGGGATCACCTTCTTCTTTGCCACAACATCATAGAAGTGGTCTTGATGGCTCTTGGAGATGAATCTTTCCATCTCCCATGACTCGGAGGTGGAAGCTTTTGTCTTCCCTTTTCCTTTTCTAGAGGATTCTCCGGCCTTAGGTGCCATTGATTGTAATGGAAAAACAAAAAGCTTATGCTTTTACCACACCAAACTTAAAATATTGCTCACCCTCGAGCAATAGAAGAAAGAAGAGAAGAAAAAGAAGAAGAGAATATGGTAGAGAGGGAGAGAGGTAGGTTCGGCTAAGTGAGAGAAGATGTGTTTGTGTTGTGTGAAAAATGAAGGAGAATGGAAGGGTATTTATGGGGAGAGAGGGGAGTGTATGTTCGGCCATTTAGGGTGGGAATGGGTGGGAAAATGTTTTTGAATTTTGAAGGTAGGTGGGGTTTATGGGGAAGAGTGGATGGATGTGAGTGGTGAAGGGGGTAATTGGGAAGAGAGATTGAGGTGATTGGTGAAGAGTGTTGGGAAGTGTGACATGAGGAATATGAGAGTGTAATTAGGATTAGGAGGTAAGGTGGGAATATGTTAGGTGGGGATCCTGTGGGGTCCACAGATCCTGAGGTGATCCTGTGGGGTCCACAGGTCCTGAGGTGTCAAGGAATTCCATCCCTGCACCAAATAGGCATGTAAAATGCCTTTGCACACCATTCTGGCGTTTAAACGCCGAGTGGTGCACATTCTGGGCGTTCAACGCCCATGTAAAGCATGTTTCTGGCGTTGAACGCCAGTTTCATGCTTGTTACTGGCGTTCAGCGCCAGTTTTTCCTCTTTGGGCACATTCCTGGCGTTCAGCGCCAGAATGTTGCTTGTTTCTGGCGTTCAGCGCCAGAATGATGCTCTGTTCTGGCGTTGAACGCCGGCCAGATGCATCTTACTGGCGTTGAACGCCAGCCTGTGCGTCCTCCAGGGTGCGAATTTTTTTCTTCTACTGTTTTTGATTCTGTTTTTAATTTTTATGATTTTTTTCGTGACTCCTCATGATCATGTACCTAATAAAACACAAAATAACAATAATATAGAATAAAATAAAAATTAGATAAATAAAATTGGGTTGCCTCCCAACAAGCGCTTCTTTAATGTCAATAGCTTGACAGTGGCTCTCATGGAGCCACAAGGTGATCAGGTCAATGTTGTATAGTTCCAATACCAAACTTAGAGTTTGGATATGGGGTCTTAACACCAAACTTAGAGTTTGGTTGTGGCCTCACAACACCAAACTTAGAGTTTGACTGTGTGGGCTCTTCTTGACTCTGAACTAAGAGAAGCTCTTCATGCTTACTCTCTTTTGTCACAGAGGGATGGCCATGTGCCTTAAACACAAGGTAGTTCCCATTCAATTGAAGGACTAATTCACCTCTGTTGATGGTGGACGAAATTGTGATCCATATTCTTTAAGTTGTACTCCTTGTAAAATTATGGAATTTGAAATTGGCACGAGTGAACACAACTCCGTTCAACTAACCAGCAAGTGTACTGGGTCGTCCAAGTAATAAACCTTACGTGAGTAAGGGTCGATCCCACAGAGATTGTTGGTATGAAGCAAGCTATGGTCACCTTGTAAATCTCAGTTAGGCAGATTAAATTTGCTTATGGTTTCGAAAATTAATAATAAAATAGAAATAATAAAAGGGATAGAATACTTATGCAGATTCATTGGTAGGAATTTCGGATAAGCATATGGAGATACTGTATGGCTCAAGAACGCCTACTTTCCTACTGCTTCAACTCAATCCTTCTTACTCCTTTCCATGGCAAGCTGTGTATAGGGGTTCACCGTTCGACGATGGCTACTTTCAATCCTCTCGGGAAAATGGTCCTCTGCGGCTGTCACAGCACGGCTAATCACTGGTTGGTTCCCGCGCCTACTGGAATAGAATCCCTTGATTCTTTTGCGTCTGTCACTAACGCCCAGCACTTGCGAGTCTGAAGCACGTCACAGTCATTCATTACCGGAATCCTACTTGGAATACCACAGACAAGGTTAGACTTTCCGGATTCCCAGGATCCTACTCGGAATACCACAGACAAGGTTAGACTTTCTGGATCCTCATAAATGCCGCCATCTATCTAGCTTATACCATGAAGATTCTGTTGAGGAATCTAAGAGATACACATTCAAGCTCTGTTGCATGTAGAACGGAAGTGGTTGTCAATCACACGCGTTCATAAGTGAGAATGATAATGAGCGTCACATAATCATCACATTCATCATGTTCTTGGGTGCGAATGAATATCTTGGAATAAGAATAAGATAGAATTGAATGAAAGAAAATAGAATTGCATTAATACTTGAGGTACAGCAGAGCTCCACACCCTTAATCTATGGTGTGCAGAAACTCCACCGTTGAAAATACATAAGTAAAAGGTTCAGGCATGGCCGAATGGCCAGCCCCCATGATCTGTGAACTAATCGTCCCAAGATGCTCTTCAGATCTAAAGTGATCAAAAGATGTCAAATACATTAGTTAAATGTTCTATTTATAATAAACTAGCTCCTAGGGTTTACATGAGTAAGTAATTGATGCATAAATTCACTTCCGGGGCCCACTTGGTGTATGTTTGGGCTGAGCTTGATCAATCCACGAGCTGAGACTTCTCTTGGAGTTGAACTCCGAGTTATGACGTGTTTTGGGCGTTCAACTCCGGATCATGACGTTTTTCTGGCGTTTAACTCCAGACAATAGCATAAACTTGGCGTTCAACGCCAAGTTACGTCGTCAATTTCCGAATAAAGTATGGACTATTATATATTGCTGGAAAGCCCTGGATGTCTACTTTCCAACGCCGTTGAGAGCGCACCAATTGGAGTTCTGTAGCTCTAGAAAATCCATTTCGAGTGCAGGGAGGTCAGATTCCAACAGCATCAGCAGTCCTTTTGTCAGCCTTTTTCAGAGTTTTGCTCAAGTCCCTCAATTTCAGTCAGATTTTACCTGAAATCACAGAAAAACACACAAACTCATAGTAAAGTCCAGAAATGTGAATTTAACATAAAAACTAATGAAAACATCCCTAAAAGTAGCTTGAACTTACTAAAAACTACCTAAAAAAAATGCCAAAAGGCGTATAAATTATCCGCTCATCACAACACCAAACTTAAATTGTTGCTTGTCCTCAAGCAACTGAAAATCAAATAGGATAAAAAGAAAGGAATATACTATAAATTTCAAAATATCAATGAAATATTAATTCTAATTAGATGGGCGGGACTTGTAGCTTTTTGCTTCTGAACAGTTTTGGCATCTCACTTTTTTCCTTTGAAGTTTAGAATGATTGGCTTCTCTAGGAACTTAGAATTTCGGATAGTGTTATTGACTTTCCTAGTTAAGTATGTTGATTCTTGAACACAGCTACTTTTATGAGTCTTGGCCGTGGCCCTAAGCACTTTGTTTTCCAGTATTACTACCGGATACATAAATGCCACAGACACATAACTGGGTGAACCTTTTCAGATTGTGACTTAGCTTTGCTAGAGTCCCCAGTTAGAGGTGTCCAGAGCTCTTAAGCACACTCTTTTTGCTTTGGATCACGACTTTAACCACTCAGTCTCAAGCTTTTCACTTGGACCTTCATGACACAAGCACATGGTTAGGGACAGCTTGATTTAGCCGCTTAGGCCTGGATTTAATTTCCTTGGGCCCTCCTATCCATTGATGCTCAAAGCCTTGGATCCTTTTTACCCTTGCCTTTTGGTTTTAAGGGCTCTTGGCTTTTTCTATTGCTCCTTTTTTTTTGTCATTCACTGCTTTTTCTTGCTTCAAGAATCAATTTCATGATTTTTCAGATCATCAATAACATTTCTCTTGGTTCATCATTCTTTCAAGAGCCAACAATTTTAACATTCATAAACAACAAGATCAAAAGACATATGCACTGTTCAAGCATTCATTCAGAAAACAAAAAGTATTGTCACCACATCAATATAATTAAATTAAATTCAAGGATAAATTCGAAATTCATGTACTTCTTGTTCTTTTGAATTAAAACATTTTTCATTTAAGAGAGGTGAAGGATTAATGGATTTTATTCATAGCTTTAAGGCATGGTTACATACTAATGATCATGAAATAAAGACACAAAACATAGATAAACACAATATTAAAACCGAAAAACAGAAAGAAATAAAGAACAAGGAATGAATCCACCTCTAGTGGCGTCTTCTTCTTGAAGGACCAATGCTGTTCTTTAGCTCTTCTATGTCCCTTCCTTGCCTTTGTTGCTCCTCCCTCATTGCTCTTTGATCTTTATTTCTTGGAGAATGATGGAGTGCTCATGATGTTCCACCCTTAATTGTTCCACATTATTGCTCAAACCTTCTAAGGAAGTGTTGATTTGCTCCCAATAGTTGTTTGGAGGAAAGTGCATCCCTTGAGGTATCTCAGGGATTTCTTGATGATGAGCTTCCTCATGCATCTCTTGAGAACCGTGAGGGGCTTCTCTTGCTTGCTCCATCCTCTTCTTGGTGATGGGCTTATCCTCTTCAATGGAGATGTCTCCTTCTATGATAACTCCAGCTGAGTAACATAGATGGCAAATAAGGTGAGGAAAAGCTAGCCGTGCCATGGGTGAAGGCTTGTCGGCTATTTTGTAGATTTCATTGGAGATGACCTCATGAACTTCTACTTCCTCTCCAATCATGATGCCATGAATCATGATGGCCCGATCCACAGTAACTTCAGATCGGTTGCTAGTAGGAATGATGGAGCGTTGAATGAACTCCAACCATCCTCTAGCTATAGGCTTGAGGTCCAGTCTTCTTAGTTGGACTGGCTTGCCTTTGGAGTCTCTCTTCCATTGAGCTCCTTCCACACAAATGTCCATAAGGACTTGGTCCAACCTTTGATCAAAGTTGACCCTTCTAGTGTAGGGGCGTTCATCTCCTTGCATCATGGACAAGTGAAACGCCAACCTTACATTTTTCGGACTGAAATCCAAGTATTTCCCCCGAACCATTGTGAGATAATTCTTTGGACTCGGGTTCATACCTTGATCATGGTTCCTAGTGATCCATGCATTGGCATAGAACTCTTGAACCATTAAGATTCCGACTTGTTGCATGGGGTTGGTTAAGACTTCCCAACCTCTTCTTCGGACTTCATGTCGGATCTCCGGATACTCATTTTTCTTGAGCTTGAAAGGGACTTTAGGGATCACTTTCTTCTTTGCCACAACATCATAGAAGTGGTCTTGATGGCTCTTGGAGATGAATCTTTCCATCTCCCATGACTCGGAGGTGGAAGCATTTGTCTTCCCTTTTCCTTTTCTAGAGGATACTCCGGCCTTAGGTGCCTTTGGTAATGGAAAAACAAAAAAAAAGCTTATACTTTTACCACACCAAACTTAAAATATTGCTCGCCCTCGAGCAATAAAAGAAAGAAGAGAAGAAGAAGAAGAAGAAAATATGGTAGAGAGGTAGAGAGGTAGGTTCGGCTTAGGTGAAGAAGGAGGGGTTGTGTTGTGTGAAAATGAAGTAGAATGGAAGGGTATTTATAGGGAAAGGGGGGGAAGTATGTTCGGCCATTTGGGTGGGAATGGGAGGGGAACTGGTTTGAATTTTTGAAGGTAGGTGGGGTTTTTGGGGAAGAGTGGATGGATGTGAGTGGTGAATGGGGTAATTGGGAAGAGGAATTGAGGTGATTGGTGAAAGGTGTTGGGAAGTGTGACATGGGGAAGAGTGAATTTGGATTAGGAGAGTGTGATTAGGATTAAAAGGTAAGGTGGGAATATGTTAGGTGGGGATCCTGTGGGGTCCACAGATCCTGAGGTGATCCTGTGGGGTCCACAGATCCTGAGGTGTCAAGGAATTCCATCCCTGCACCAATTAGGCATGTAAAATGCCTTCGTGCATCATTCTGGCGTTTAAACGCCCATTGGTGCACATTCTGGGCGTTCAACGCCCATGTAAAGCATGTTTCTGGCGTTGAACGCCAGTTTCATGCTTGTTACTGGCGTTCAGCGCCAGTTTTTCCTCTCTGGGCACATTCCTGGCGTTCAGCGCCAGAATGTTGCTTGTTTCTGGCGTTCAGCGTCAGAATGGTGCTCTGTTCTGGCGTTGAACGCCAGCCAGATGCATCTTACTGGCGTTGAACGCCAGCCCGTGCGTCCTCCAGGGTGAAATTTTTTTTCTTTTGCTGTTTTTGATTCTGTTTTTAATTTTTATGATTTTTTCGTGACTCCTCATGATCATGTACCTAATAAAACACAAAATAACAATAAAATAGAATAACATAAAATTAGATAAATAAAATTGGGTTGCCTCCCAATAAGCGCTTCTTTAATGTCAATAGCTTGACAGTGGCTCTCATGGAGCCACAAGGTGATCAGGTCAATGTTGTATAGTTGTCCACACCAAACTTAGAGTTTGGATGTGGGATCTTAACACCAAACTTAGAGTTTGGTTGTGGCCTCACAACACCAAACTTAGAGTTTGACTGTGGGGGCTCTTCTTGACTCTGAACTGAGAGAAGCTCTTCATGCTTACTCTCTTCTGTCACAGAGGAATGGCCATGTGCCTTAAACACAAGGTAGTCCCCATTCAATTGAAGGACTAACTCACCTCTGTTGACATCTATCACAGCTCCTGCTGTGGCTAGGAAAGGTATTCCAAGGATGATGCAATCATCCTCTTCCTTCCTAGTGTCTAAGATTATGAAATCAGCAGGGATGTAAAGGCCTTCAACCTTTACTAGCACGTCCTCTACTATTCCATAGGCTTGTCTCAATGACTTGTCTGCCAGTTGTAATGAGAACAAGGCAGGTTGTACCTCAATGATCCCCAGCTTCTCCATTACAGAGAGTGGCATTAGATTTATCCCTGACCCCAACAGAGCTTTTTCAAAGATCATGGTGCCTATGGTATAAGGTATTAAGAACTTGCCAGGGTCTTATTTCTTTTGAGGTAGAATTTTCTGAATCCAAGTATCCAGTTCATTAATGAGCAAGGGAGGTTCACTTTCCCAAGTCTCATTACCAAATAACTTGGCATTCAGCTTCATGATAGCTCCTAAATATTGAGCAACTTGCTCTCCAGCTACATCTTCATCCTCTTCTGAGGATGAATAGTCTTCAGAGCTCATGAATGGCAGAAGGAGATTCAATGGAATCTCTATGGTCTCTGTATGAGCCTCAGATTCCTTTGGATCCTTAATAGGAAACTCCTTCTTGCTTGAGGAACGTCCCAGGAGGTCTTCCTCACTAGGATTTTCGTCCTCCTCCTCCCTTGTGCATTCGGCCATATTGACTATGTCAATGGCTTTGCACTCTCCTTTTGGATTCTCTTCTGTATTGCTTGGGAGAGTACTGGGAGGAGTTTCAATGACTTTCTTACTCAGCTGGCCCACTTGTGCCTCCAGATTTCTAATGGAGGATCTTGTTTCACTCATGAAACTGAAGGTGGCCTTTGACAGATCAGAGACGACATTGGCTAAATTAGAAGTGTTTTGTTCAGAATTCTCTGTCTGTTGCTGAGAAGATGATGGATATGGCTTGCTATTGCCCAGCCTATTGCGTCCACCATTGTTAAAACCTTGTTGGGGTTTTTGTTGATCCTTCCATGAGAAATTTGGATGATTTCTCCATGATGAGTTATAGGTGTTTCCATAAGGTTCACCCATGTAATTAACCTCTGCCATGGCAGGGTTCTCAGGATCATAAGCTTCTTCAGAAGCTGCCTCTCTAGTATTGTTGGATGCATGTTGCCATCCATTCAGATTTTGAGAGATCATGTTGACTTGTTGAGTCAACACTTTGTTCTGAGCCAATATGGCATTCAGAGTATCAATTTCAAGAACTCCTTTCTTTTGAGGTATCCCATTGTTCACGGAATTCCTCTCAGAAGTGTACATGAATTGGTTGTTTGCAACCATGTCAATGAGCTCTTGAGCCTCTTCAGGCGTTTTCTTCAGGTGAATAGATCCACCTGCAGAATGGTCCAATGACATTTTCGAAAATTCAGAGAGACCATAATAGAATATATCTAATATGGTCCATTCTGAAAACATGTCAAATGGACATCTTTTGGTCAGCTGCTTGTATCTTTCCCAAGCTTTATAGAGGGATTCACCATCTTTTTGTTTGAAGGTTTGAACATCCACTCTCAGCTTGCTCAGCTTTTGAGGAGGAAAGAACTTATCCAAGAAGGCAGTGACCAGCTTATCCCATGAGTCCAGGCTATCCTTGGTTTGTGAATCCAACCATACTCTAGCTCTGTCTCTTACAGCAAAAGGGAAAAGCATGAGTCTGTAGACTTCAGGATCAACCCCATTCGTCTTTACAGTCTCACAGATCTGCAAGAACTCAGTTAAAAACTGATAAGGATCTTCAGATGGAAGTCCATAAAACTTGCAGTTTTGTTGCATTAAAGCAACTAGCTGAGGTTTCAGCTCAAAGTTGTTGGCTCCAATGGCAGGAATGGAGATGCTTCTTCCATCAAACTTGGACGTTGGCTTTGTGAAGTCACCAAGCATTCTCCTTGCATTATTATTATTTTCGGCTGCCATCTCCTTCTCTTGTTCAAAAATTTCTGAAAGGTTGTTTCTGGATTGTTGTAGTTTAGCTTCTCTTAATTTTCTCTTCAGAGTCCTTTCAGGTTCTGGATCAATTTCAACAAGAGTGCCTTTATCCTTGTTCCTGCTCATATGAAAGAGAGGAAAACAAGAAAAGAAAGAGGAATCCTCTATGTCACAGTATAGAGATTCCTTTATGTTAGTAGAAGAAGAAAGGGGTAGAAGAATGAAGAAGGAGATTCAGATTTTTGGATGAAGAGAGGTGAAGAGAAGTGTTAGTAATTAAATAATTAAATAGAATAAGAAGAGAGAGAGGAGAAATTCCGAAAATAATTTTGAAAAGGGGTTAGTGATTTTCGAAAATTAGAGATAAAATGTAATTAAAATTAAAACATGAAACAATTAGTTAATTAAAAAGAATTTTTGAAAAAGGGATGAGATATTTTCGAAAATTAGAGAGGGAAAAGTAGTTAGGTGGTTTTGAAAAAGATAAGAAACAAACATGAAGTTAGTTAGTTGATTGAAAAAGATTTGAAATCAAAATTGAAAAAGATAGGAAGGTAGCAAGTTAGATAAGATATTTTGAAATCAAATTTTGAAAAAGATAAAATTTTTGAAAAAGATCAAATAAAAGATAAAAAGATTTAATTCAAAAATTTTGAAATTATTTACTTCACTAACAAGAAACTACAAAATAAGATTCTAGAACTTAAAGATTGAACCTTTCTTAACAAGAAAGTAACAAACTTCAAATTTTTGAACCAATCACATTAATTATTAGTGAATTTTCGAAAATTAGATGTAAAGATAAGAAAAAGATTTTGAAAAATATTTTAAAAAAAATTTCAAAAATTAATAAGAAAAAAAGGAAAAGATTTAATTTTTTGAAAAAGTTTTGAAAAGATATGATTTTTAAAATTGAAAATTTGACTTGACTTGTAAGAAACAACTAATTTTTAAAATTTTTGACTAAGTCAACTCAAATTTTCGAAAATTTGGAGGGAAATAAGGAAAAGATATTTTTTGATTTTTGAATTTTTAATTATGAGAGAGAAAAACAACAAAAATACTTAATGCATGAAATTTTTAGATCAAAACAATGAATGCATGCAAGAATGCTATGAATGTCAAGATGAACACCAAGAACACTTTGAAGATCATGATGAACATCAAGAACAAAATTTTGAAAAATTTTTGATGCAAAGAAAACATGCAAGACACCAAACTTAGAAATCTTTAATGCATGGACTCTAACAAACAAAAAATGCATATGAAAAACAACAAACAACACAAAACAAGAAATCATCAAGATCAAACAAGAGGACTTATCAAGAACAACTTGAAGATCATGAAGAACACTATGAATGCATGGGATTTTCGAAAAATGCAAAAAAAAATTTTAAAAGCATGCAATTGGCACCAAACTTAAAAATTTGACTCAAGACTCAAACAAGAAACACAAAATATTTTTGATTTTTATGATTTTTTATTTTTTTTGGATTTTTATTAATTTTTTTTTTCAAAAAAAGAGTTTGGAAAAACGAAAAATAAAAGAAAAATTTTGAAAAAGATTTTTGAAAAGAAAATTACCTAATCTAAGCAACAAGATGAACCGTCAGTTGTCCATACTCGAACAATCCCCGGCAACGGCGCCAAAAACTTGGTGGACGAAATTGTGATCCATATTCTTTAAGTTGTACTCCTTGTAAAATTATGGAATTTGAAATTGGCACGAGTGAACACAACTCCGTTCAACTAACCAGCAAGTGTACTGGGTCGTCCAAGTAATAAACCTTACGTGAGTAAGGGTCGATCCCACAGAGATTGTTGGTATGAAGCAAGCTATGGTCACCTTGTAAATCTCAGTTAGGCAGATTAAATTTGCTTATGGTTTCGAAAATTAATAATAAAATAGAAATAATAAAAGGGATAGAATACTTATGCAGATTCATTGGTAGGAATTTCGGATAAGCATATGGAGATACTGTATGGCTCAAGAACGCCTACTTTCCTACTGCTTCAACTCAATCCTTCTTACTCCTTTCCATGGCAAGCTGTGTATAGGGGTTCACCGTTCGACGATGGCTACTTTCAATCCTCTCGGGAAAATGGTCCTCTGCGGCTGTCACTCGCATGGCTAATCGTCTGGAGGCATCACCTGGCCGAAGGCTACATCCCATCCTCGCAGTGAAAACTACGCTCACGCGCTCTGTCACAGCACGGCTAATCACTGGTTAGTTCCCGCGCCTACTGGAATAGAATCCCTTGATTCTTTTGCGTCTGTCACTAACGCCCAGCACTTGCGAGTCTGAAGCACGTCACAGTCATTCATTACCGGAATCCTACTCGGAATACCACAGACAAGGTTAGACTTTCCGGATTCCCAGGATCCTACTCGGAATACCACAGACAAGGTTAGACTTTTCGGATCCTCATAAATGCCGCCATCTATCTAGCTTATACCACGAAGATTCTGTTGAGGAATCTAAGAGATACACATTCAAGCTCTGTTGCATGTAGAACGGAAGTGGTTGTCAATCACACGCGTTCATAAGTGAGAATGATAATGAGCGTCACATAATCATCACATTCATCATGTTCTTGGGTGCGAATGAATATCTTGGAATAAGAATAAGATAGAATTGAATGAAAGAAAATAGAATTGCATTAATACTTGAGGTACAGCAGAGCTCCACACCCTTAATCTATGGTGTGCAGAAACTCCACCGTTGAAAATACATAAGTAAAAGGTTCAGGCATGGCCGAATGGCCAGCCCCCATGATCTGAGAACTAATCGTCCCAAGATGCTCTTCAGATCTAAAGTGATCAAAAGATGTCAAATACATTAGTTAAATGTTCTATTTATAATAAACTAGCTCATAGGGTTTACATGAGTAAGTAATTGATGCATAAATTCACTTCCGGGGCCCACTTGGTGTATGTTTGGGCTGAGCTTGATCAATCCACGAGCTGAGGCTTCTCTTGGAGTTGAACTCCGAGTTATGACGTGTTTTGGGCGTTCAACTCCGGATCATGACGTTTTTCTGGCGTTTAACTCCAGACAGCAGCATGAACGTGGAGTTCAACGCCAAGTTACGTCGTCAATTTCCGAATAAAGTATAGACTATTATATATTGCTGGAAAGCCCTGGATGTCTACTTTCCAACGCCGTTGAGAGCGCGCCAATTGGAGTTCTGTAGCTCCAGAAAATCCATTTCGAGTGCAGGGAGGTCAGATTCCAACAGCATCAGCAGTCCTTTTGTCAGCCTTTTTCAGAGTTTTGCTCAAGTCCCTCAATTTCAGTCAGATTTTACCTGAAATCACAGAAAAACACACAAACTCATAGTAAAGTCCAGAAATGTGAATTTAACATAAAAACTAATGAAAACATCCCTAAAAGTAGCTTGAACTTACTAAAAACTACCTAAAAAAAATGCCAAAAAGCGTATAAATTATCCGCTCATCAGTTGACATCTATCACAGCACCTGCTGTGGCCAGGAAAGGTCTTCCAAGGATGATGCAATCATCCTCTTCCTTCCTAGTGTCTAGGATTATGAAATCAGCAGGGATGTAAAGGCCTTCAACCTTTACTAACACGTCCTCTACTATTCCATAAGCTTGTCTCAATGACTTGTCTGCCAGTTGTAATGAGAACAAGGCAGGTTGTACCTCAATGATCCCCAGCTTCTCCATTACAGAGAGTGGCATCAGATTTATCCCTGACCCCAGATCACACAGAGCTTTTTCAAAGGTCATGGTGCCTATGGTACAAGGTATTAAGAACTTGCCAGGATCTTGTTTCTTTTGAGGTAGAATTTGCTGAATCCAGGTGTCCAGTTCACTAATGAGCAAGGGAGGTTCACTTTCCCAAGTCTCATTACCAAACAACTTGGCATTCAGCTTCATGATAGCTCCTAAGTATTGAGCAACTTGCTCTCCAGTTACATCTTCATCTTCTTCAGAGGAAGAATAGTCTTCAGAGCTCATGAATGGCAGAAGAAGATTTAATGGAATCTCTATGGTCTCTATATGAGCCTCAGATTCCTTTGGATCCTTAATAGGAAACTCCTTCTTGCCTGATGGACGTCCCAGGAGGTCTTCCTCACTAGGATTTTCGTCCTCTTCCTCCCTTGTGCATTCGGCCATATTGACTATGTCAATGGCTTTGCACTCTCCTTTTGGATTCTCTTCTGTATTGCTTGGGAGAATATTGGGAGGAGTTTCAATGACTTTCTTACTCAGCTGGCCCACTTGTGCCTCCAAATTTCTGATGGAGGATCTTGTTTCACTCATAAAACTGAAAGTGGCCTTTGACAGATCAGAGACTATATTGGCTAAATTAGAAGTGTTTTGTTCAGAATTCTCTGTCTGTTGCTGAGAAGATGATGGATATGGCTTGCTATTGCTCAGCCTATTGGGTCCATAAAGCCTTGTTGAGGCTTTTGTTGATCCTTCCATGAGAAATTTGGATGATTTCTCCATGATGAGTTATAGGTGTTTCCATAAGGTTCACCCATGTAATTAACCTCTGCCATGGCAGGGTTCTCAGGATCATAAGCTTCTTCAGAAGCTGCCTCTCTAGTACTGTTGGATGCATGTTGCCATCCATTCAGATTTTGAGAGATCATGTTGACCTGTTGAGTCAACACTTTGTTCTGAGCCAATATGGCATTCAAAGCATCAATTTCAAGAACTCATTTCTTCTGAGGTATCCCATTATTCACGGGATTCCTCTCAGAAGTGTACATGAATTGGTTGTTTGCAACCATATCAATGAGTTCTTGAGCCTCTTCAGGCGTTTTCTTTAGGTGAATAGATCTACCTGCCGAATGGTCCAATGACATTTTCGAAAATTCAGATAGACCATAATAGAATATATCTAATATGGTCCATTCTGAAAACATGTCAGCTGGACATCTTTTGGTCAGCTGCTTGTATCTTTCCCAAGCTTCATAGAGGGATTCACCATCTTTTTGTTTGAAGGTTTCAACATCCACTCTCAGCTTGCTCAGCTTTTGAGGAGGAAAGAATTTATCCAAGAAGGCAGTGACCAGCTTATCCCAGGAGTCCAGGTGATGGTGTTTTTGTGGAAAAATGAATTTCCAAACACATAGATCTAACCGGCAAGTATACCGGGTCGCATCAAGTAGTAATAACTCACAAGAGTGAGGTCGATCCCACAGGGATTGATGGATCAAGCAACTTTAGTGGGTGATTAGTTTAGTCAAGCTAACATTGAGTGAATTGTGTGAAGTGTAGCGAACAGAAAGTAAATGGCAGAAATCTTAAAGATGCAGAAAGTAAATTGGCAAGTAACTTAAAGAGCAAGAAATGTAAATTGCAAGAATCTTAAATGACAAGAAATATAAATTGCATCAAATGTAAAGGGGAATGGGTGCAGAAAATTTAAAGGAAAGCAATAAGCAACACTTAGAATAATTGCAAAATAATTAAATTGCATGAAAATTAAAAGGACTTGGGTGCTGGGAATTAAAATTCAACAAGAGAATGTAAGGAGCAATTAAACAGAAAAGTAAAAGATGAAATAAGTGCAGCAGATTTAAACGGAAATGGAAAATTGCTTGAAGAAGCAACACAGAATGTAACTCAGCTTGATTTTGAAATTTAAAGAGACAAGATCTCAGGGAATCAATGAGACTAGAAAACAAGTCTAGATCTCAATCCCTTCCTTGATTCAACAGCAAACAGATTGAAGAAGAAATAGAGATGGAAGCAGTAAAGAGAGCCTTGATTTAAATCAAAATTCCTTGAATTATGCAGAAGAACAAAGCATGGATTTCAGATCAAAGATTGGAACAGAATTCCTCCAACCTCAATCCAAAATTTCAAAACAGAAATGAAAACTAAGAGAGAGAACTCTCAATTCCTAATGCTCCCTAGTGGAACTAGCCTTTTTTCTTTTCGAGCTCCAATTGATGCCTTTATATAGGCTTTACAAAATGAAAAATGAAAATGCAATTAAAACAAATTACAAAAATGAAAATCCTAATTTAATTGATTCATGTGCCTTTGAGTGATGATGTGGGCTTTGCTTGCTTTGGATTTGAGGAGAAATGGGTTTGGTTGGCCTTGATTCAATTTGGAGAGGAATTGAATTTAAATGGAATTTTGGTTGGATTTTGGCCCATGAGTGTTTGCTCCCAGGAGGCTGTCCTGCCCTTGTGGAGGGCAGAGCAGGGAAATTGTGCGTGCGGCTCATTGCGTGCGAGCTTGGTGTGTGAGGATGCTGCCCTGCCCTTGTGGAGGGCAGGGCAATGTTGTTTTGGTGTGTCTTGTGCGTGCACCACATTCCTTGACCGTGCCATGATGCGCTTGTGTGCGCCAAGCCTAAGCCTTTACTTCCTTGAAGGTCTTGTGTTCGAACCTTGGTGAAAGCACTTGAGGAGCAAATTTTTTCCTTGATTTTCCATGAAGAGCACGATATTGCCCTGCTCTCCAAGAGGGCAGGGCAGAAAATTGAGCGCTACTTTGTTTTGGGGTGAGGCTCCAGCTTCGAGCCTTGGTGGAAGCACTTTGGTTTATTTTTGCTTATTTTTGGCCCTTAAAGATGCCTTTCGTTCCTGCCGCAATTGTACGCCAAATATGGATTTCTATATATCTTTGGAAAGCTCTGAATGTCAGCTTTCCAACGCAACTGGAAGCACATCAATCGGACGTCTGTAGCTCAAGTTATAGCCCTTTGAAGTAGGCATGGTCATGCTGTGAGCGGCCAGATTTTAACTTAGCGAAAATTTGCTCCAACCTCACTTTGTTTCATCATGATTCTGCCCTGCCCTTGGCAAGGGCAGGGCAGTGTGCGTGCTGGTTGTTTTCCTCTTTAATTTGGTCATGGGCCATGCTTTTAAAAGCGTGGCCTAAGGCTCCAAAGTGTGCTCCAACTTCAAAGTGTGTCCCAAAGCTCTTTTTTTCTCCTTTTTTTGTGCTTCTTTGCTTCTTTTTCTTCTTATTTCCTACAAGATTTATAAAATTAAAAGATCAAGGAAATATACCAATTAAGTATAAAAGCATTCAATATTTAAGCATAATTTATCAATTTCTTGTATGAAAAAGCATAGAAAAATAGGTATATGATGACTTGTCATCACAAGGCTATCCTTGGGTTGTGAATCCAACCATATTCTAGCTCTGTCTCTTACAGCAAAAGGGAAAAGCATGAGTCTGTAGACTTCAGGATCAACTCCATTCGTCTTTACAGTCTCACAGATCTGCAAGAACTCAGTTAAAAACTGATAGGGATCTTCAGATGGAAGTCCATAAAACTTGCAGTTTTGTTGCATTAATGCAACTAGCTGAGGTTTCAGCTCAAAGTTGTTGGCTCCAATGGCAGGAATGGAGATGCTTCTTCCATCAAACTTGGACGTTGGCTTTGTGAAGTCACCAAGCATTCTCCTTGCATTATTATTATTTTCGGCTGCCATCTCCTTCTCTTGTTCGAAAATTTCTGAAAGGTTGTTTCTGGATTGTTGTAAATTAGTTTCTCTTAATTTTCTCTTCAGAGTCCTTTCAGGTTCTGGATCAATTTCAACAAGAGTGCCTTTTTCCCTGTTCCTGCTCATATGAAAGAGAAGAAAACAAGAAAAGAAAGAGGAATCCTCTATGTCACAGTATAGAGATTCCTTTATGTTAGTAGAAGAAGAAAGGGGAGAAGAATGTGGAAGAGGGAATTCGGATATTTAGATGGAGAGAGGTGAAGAGAAGTGTTAGTAATTAAATAATTAAATAGAATAAGAAAAGAGAAGGGAAATTTTGAAAATAATTTTGAAAAAGAGATTAGTAATTTTTGAAAATTAGAGATAAACTGTAATTAAAATTAAAACATGAAACAATTAGTTAATTAAAAAGAATTTTTGAAAAAGGGGTGAGATATTTTCGAAAATTAGAGAGGGAAAAGTAGTTAGGTGGTTTTGAAAAAGATAAGAAACAAACAAAAAGTTAGTTAGTTGATTGAAAAAGATTTGAAATCAAATTTTAAAAAGATAAGAAGATAAGAAGTTAGATATTTTTGAAATCAAATTTTGAAAAAGATAAAATTTTGAAAAGGATAAGATAAAAAGATAAGATAAAAGTTTTAAGAAAAAGATATTTTGAAAAAGATTTAATTTTTAAAATGACTTAACTAACAAGAAACTACAAGATAAGATTCTAGAATTTAAAGATTGAACCTTTCTTAACAAGAAAGTAACAAACTTCAAATTTTTGAACCAATCACATTAATTGTTAGCTAATTTTCGAAAATTAGATATAAAAGCTAAGAAAAAGATTTTTGAAAAATAATCTTTAAAATTTTTGAAAATAATAAAAAAAATGAAAAAGATATGATTTTTGAAAAAGATTTTGAAAAGATAAGATTTTTAAAATTGAAAATTTGACTTGACTAGTAAGAAACAACTAATTTTTTAAAAATTTTTGACCAAGTCAACCCAAAATTTCGAAAATTTGGAGGGAAATAAGGAAAAGATATTTTTTTTATTTTTGAATTTTTAATTATGAGAGAGAAAAACAACAAAAATACTCAATGCATGAAATTTTTAGATCAAAACAATGAATGCATGCAAGAATGCTATGAATGTCAAGATGAACACCAAGAACACTTTGAAGATCATGATGAACATCAAGAACATATTTTTGAAAATTTTTGATGCAAAGAAAATATGCAAGACACCAAACTTAGAAATTTTTAATGCTTGGAAAATATGAATGCAAAGATGCACATAAAAAACAAGAAAAGACACAAAACAAGAAAACATCAAGATCAAACAAGAAGACTTACCAAGAACAACTTGAAGATCATGAAGAACACTATGAATGCATGGAATTTTCGAAAAATGCAAGAAAATTTTTTTTAAACATGCAATTGACACCAAACTTAAAAATTGACTCAAGACTCAAACAAGAAACACAAAATATTTTTGATTTTCATGATTTTCTAATTTTTTTTTTGGATTTTTATTAATTTTTTTTTCGAAAATAAAGTTTAGAAAAATGAAAAATAAAAGAAAAATTTTGAAAAAGATTTTTGAAAAGAAAATTACCTAATCTGAGCAACAAGATGAACCGTCAGTTGTCCATACTCGAACAATCCCCGGCAACGGCGCCAAAAACTTGGTGGACGAAATTGTGATCCATGCTCTTTGTACTTGTATGAAAATTAATAATTGGCTCTATTTGAATTCACAACTCCGTTCAACTTAACCATCAAGTGTACTGGGTCATCCAAGTAATACCTTACGTGAGTAAGGGTCGATCCCACAGAGATTGTTGGTATGAAGCAAGCTATGGTCACCTTGTAAATCTCAGTTAGGCAGATTAAATTGGTTTATGGTTTCGAAAATTAATAATAAAATAGAAAAAAAAGGATAGAAATACTCATGTAAATCAATAGTGGGAATTTCAGATAGGTTTATGGAGATGCTGTGCTCCTCTTGAAACTCTACTTCACTACTCGCTCTTCCAATCCTTTTTACTCCTTTCCATGGCAAGCCGTATGTAGGGCATCACCATCATCAATGGCTACTTTCAATCCTCTCGGGAAAATGGTCCTATGCGCTGTCACTGCACGGCTAATCGTCTGGAGGCATCACCCTTGGTTGATAGCTACATCCCATCCTCTAAGTGAAAATGGTCCAAATGCTCTGTCACAGCACGGCTAATCATCTGTCGGTTCTCAATCAGGTTGGAATAGAATCCATTGATTCTTTTGCATTTGTCATCACGCCCAGCCTTCAGGAGTTTGAAGCTCGTCACAGTCATTCAATACCGGAATCCTACTCGGAATACCACAGACAAGGTTAGACTTTCCGGATTTCCAGGATCCTACTCGGAATACCACAGACAAGGTTAGACCTTCCGGATCCCCATGAATGCCGCCATCTATCTAGCTTATACCACGAAGATTCTGTTGGGGAATCTAAGAGATATGCGCCCGGCCTAAGGTAGAACGGAAGTGGTTGTCAATCACGCGCGTTCATAGGTGAGAATGATGATGAGTGTCACGGATCATCACATTCATCAAAGTTAAGTGTAACGTATATCTTGGAATAAGAATAAAAGAGAATTGAATAGAAAGTAATAGTAATTGTATTGAAACTTGTGGTACAGCAGAGCTCCACACCCTTAATCTATGGTGTGCAGAAACTCCACCGTTGAAAATACATAAGCGAAAGGTTCAGGCATGGCCGAATGGCCAGCCTCCATGTGGTCACAAAACCGAATGATCAAAGACTTCTTATACAATAGTTAAATGTTCTATTTATAATAAACTAGCTCCTAGGGTTTACATGAGTAAGTAATTGATGCATAAATCCACTTCCGGGGCCCACTTGGTGTATGCTTGGGCTGAGCTTGATCTATCCACGAGCTGAGGCTTTTCTTGGAGTTGAACTCCAAGTTATAACGTGTTTTGGGCGTTCAACTCCGGATCATGACGTTTTTCTGGCGTTTAACTCCAGACAGCAGCATGTACTTGGCGTTCAACGCCAAGTTACGTCATCAATTCCCGAATAAAGTATGGACTATTATATATTGCTGGAAAGCTCTGGATGTCTACTTTCCAACGCCGTTGAGAGCGCGCCATTTGGAGTTCTGGTGCTCCAGAAAATCCATTTTGAGTGAAAGGAGGTCAGATTCCAACAGCATCAGCAGTCCTTTTGTCAGCCTTTTTCAGAGTTTTGCTCAAGTCCCTCAATTTCAGCCAGAAATTACCTGAAATTACAGAAAAACACACAAACTCATAGTAAAGTCCAAAAATGTGAATTTAACATAAAAACTAATGAAAACATCCCTAAAAGTAGCTTGAACTTACTAAAAACTACCTAAAAACAATGCCAAAAAGCGTATAAATTATTCGCTCATCAAATGCCCAGGAGGGGGCCGAGCTGAAGTTGAACGCCCAAGAGGGAGTAGTGTGGACGTTGAATGCCCATAGAAGGGGAAATAGACATTAATTCAAAAGACGTTCCCCTCAGGAACCCAGAAAATCCCTTTCCAGTAACTCTGGGATACTCATCCTGCACTACCTAAAGCCCCAGAGTACAAGGCCAAGTTACCATATCCTCAGAGACTTCAGCGGGCAAAAAAGGATAAGCAATTCTCTAAGTTCCTAGACGTTTTTAAGAAGTTGGAGATCAAAATCTCTTTTGTTGAAGCTCTTGAACAAATGCCTTCATATGCTAAGTTCATGAAGAAAATACTGAATAACAATAGGAATTGAAGGAAGTAGAGACATTGAAGCTTACTAAGAAGTGCAGTGTAGTCATTCACAGGAACCTTCTCGAGAAACTTAAGAGACCTCTCACTCTTCCCAGTAACCCGGTGCCTATCCCAAGAGAAGAGTGCATGGCCATCACAGTGGATGCTAAATCCGTACCAAAAGAGGAAGTACAAGTTGCTGACACCAAGAATAATTCGAATATGAAGAAAGAAAAACCAAGAACAGGTTAAAAGAGATGAAAACCAAAGTGACCAAGGGACACCAAACTTGAAGATTGACACAAGACTCAAAAAAATGACAAAGATTACTAAAAAAAGAAAAACTTTTGAAAAAAAAAACAAGAAATTGGTAAGATTCAAAGTAAAAAAAAAAATCAAAAGAAAATACATAGCCAAAAACAGAAAAGGTTTTGAAAAATTTTTTAAAAGAAAACAAAAGACACAAACAAAAGAAAAGATAAAGATAAAAAAGAAAAGACAAGGTTTTGAAAAATTTTTCAAAAGAAAACAAAAGGACTCAAATAAAATAAAACTAAACCTGTAAAGAAAAGGAAATTTACCTAATTTAAGCAACAAGATAATCCGTCAGTTGTCCAAACTCAAACAATCTCCGGCAACGGCACCAAAAACTTGGTGCACGAATCCCCACACTTACGCACAACTGAACCAGCAAGTGCACTAGGTCGTCCAAGTAATACCTGAGCGAGTCAAGGTCGATCCCACGAGGATTGTGGTTTGAAGAAAGCTATAGTTATCTTGCAGATATTAGTCAGGAGAGTAGAAGATGTTGGTATGTTGTTTAATTGCATAAAAGGAATAATGAGATCTGAACTAGGTTGACCTGTTTACAATGATGAGAAGATGGTTAAGGCTTGGAGATGCTATGTCCTTTTGGATTAACTCTGGTCTTACTGTCTTCTTCAATTGTGAATGATTTCTTCTATGGCAGGCTATATGTGATTGTCGCCGGTTGAGTGGTCGCCAATGCTCCTCCAGATTTGAACCCCAGGGTTAGTGTGGATCCATTCTGATTGAGGGTGAAGCTCCTGCGGTCCATTCACCTTAATGATTATACTCAAAATGCCACGGACAAGGTCGGATCTTCCGGATCATAGAATGCTGTGCCTTTGGGTTCTAGCCTCTACCATAGAGACCCTAATCTCCCCATACCTCAGCGAACTGGTGTCTCGAGAAGTCCCCAACGAAGTCGTGGATTAGCCTTCTAAGAGATATATAATCAAGCTAGTGGTTCGATGCTTTCCAGTTGCGTATTCACAGGAACTATTCCGAGGGTTACCTGAAACTGTAGGTCGATCTCGGATGAGATCTTCTGTACTGGTCGGAGTGGTTGTGTCCGATTTGTTGGACTTGGTGGTGGTGCTGATCCTCGTCACCGGAGGCTGGTGGTACCTGCAAGAGACTCTGATGCTTAAGTTAGCAAGGGTATTAAGCAGGTTTTTGGTAGAATCAGAGTATAAGTTATACCTGGGTGTTCCAGTGTATTTATAATGGTGTAGAGTGACCTTCTTAGATAAGATAAGTTAGTTATCTTATCTTATCTTTATCTTTCGAGTGAGGTCATCTTATCTTCAAGGGAACCACCCTTCTCTCTGTAGGCTTGGGTTGCCTTAGGTTTTGGGGTGCAGTCCTCCCTTTGGGCCTTTTTTGGGCTTTCCTGGTGATTTGACCGAGCTCTTTGAGAAGAGGTCGGATTGTCCTGACCTGAAGAGGTCGGTCGACTTATTAGTAGAACATCCCGGGTCGGACAGCTCGACCCAGGGTATGAACAGTGCCCCTGCTCAAGCTTGGTCTTCTGTTTTGAGGTCGAGTCTTCAGTTTTAGGACTTCGATCCTTTTATGGTGAAGGCGAACTCGAGCATTTTGTCGACTTCTTCTTTGTAGGGTTTTCCTTTGAATGCGGAACGTTTTCTTTTGAATTTTATTCTTTTGAAAACGCGCGTCTCCTTGCTTTGGGAGTGCGCGAGGGTTTAATAACCTCATTAATACTTTTAATGTTCCGTTTCTTTGTTTCATTTTGAACTTCTCACAAAAACGGTTTCTTTGCCATAACTTCCCCTTTTCTTTCTCACTTTCAGTTTTTGCCCGAGGCTTGCATTTTCGCGTTTCTTTCCGCGACGTCATTTGGTGATTCTTGGTATTTTTCGTTGCTCGAAAGGCGATTCCGTCTCTCCGTCTCCAATCTCTTCGAAGTATTCTTCTTTGCTCAGGTTGGTTCTTCTTTTTGTTGTTCTTATTTTTTTTGGTAAAGCTTTGATTTTACCTGTATGTTTGGAAAGCTTGAACCTTTTTGTACTCTTATGCTTGTTTGTCACTGCGATGTATTTTTTTTGGCTTCCTTTTCGTCTTTATGCGTACTCCTGGTATTTCTCTTGATTGAGGCTTTTTAGGGCTTTGCATGTTTTGTTGCCCTCTGATTTTGTAGCTTTTCTAGGGTAATGGCTTTGTTTGATTCTTTATGATCTTGATGATTTCTGCTTTGGCATGTTGCTTGGTAGTTCCTCTGCTTTGTAGACTGAAACTATAGTTCGAGGTTCTTTTTTCAGAGTGTTGATTAAAAGAAGGTTTTTCCTTGTGGGGATAGCTTTAATTTTTCTTCTTCATATTGTCGTTTGTCTGGAAGGGGATTTTTCTTTGCCAGGAGTTTTACTGGGTCCTGTCTTTGCCTCCAAAGGATGCCCTTAGACTTTGTTGTGTGTCTTGGGGTTTTCCTTTTTACTACTTGTATTGTCCCAAGTCATGTTTGTCCGAGTTGTTTTGATTTTGCCCGCATTGTTTTGGTTAGTAATCCATTTTCTTTTCTTGCTTGTAGGACTAGTTGGCCATGTCTTCTCGCAAAAATATTATTGAGACGTCTTCCAAGGTCCCTGAGGGTATGTCCGACTGGCTGGACTCCCTCGTGTTGATGTGTATCTCCGTGGTAGATTCTGAGTTCTGTGCAGAGCTGAGAAAACATCATAGGATTTATAGTAATTGTGCCCAGGAGAAAGATTATGAGCTTGTAGTACCTGATTCTGACGAGAGGGTTTGTTTCCCGACCTCAGTTCAGGGGGAGCATCCCTTCTTTTATGCCTATGACTATTTTTTCAACCAGCTAAACATTAATTTCCCTTTTACTTCCTTTGAGACTGACTTGTTGTGGTCGTGTAACGTTTCTCCATCCCAACTCTATCCGAACTCTTGGGGTTTTATTAAGATATATCAGTTGCTCTGCCAAAAATTAGATGTTACGCCTTCTCAAACTCTCTTTCTATACCTCTTTGTTCTGACTAAGCCTAGGATTACCAAAAAGAAAGCTTCTTGGGTTTCTTTCAGGTCTGCCCACGGGCACAAAGTCTTTTCCATGTATGATGAGTCCTTTAGGGACTTTAAGAACTACTTTTTCAAGGTTCAAGCTGTTGAGGGAGCTTGACCTTTTTTCCTACAAGCGAATGGTGAACCTGCCTTCCCTTTGTGTTGGCAGAAGAATGTTGAAGTGGCTCGATACTCGTGGAAGATGCTTGATGAGGTCGAGCAGGCCTTTGTAACTGTGTTGGAGGATATTTGGGGGGAACCTCGCCATCTTGACACAAAGAGATTCTTGGGGGACCCTTCTCTTGTCCGAGCCGAACTGGGTAGAGACCGACTTCTTTTGTTTATATTTTGTTTTTACTTCTTTTCCTCTAATTTTGTAACTTGTTTTGATTTGTTTTTTCAGAGATGGCCAAGACCAATGATTCCATGAAAGCCTTTAAAAAGGCGAGGAAAGCTACTGTTGCACAGAATATCTCGGCCAAGGCTGCAGGGGAGGGATCTTCTCAAGTTCCTCCCAAGAAACCGATCTCGAGTTCTATTGTGTCGAGGAGGGTGATCCCAACACCTCAGGTCCATTTAGTTGATCCTCCCCAGACCTCTACTGCTATTTCTTCTCCTACTGCCGTTCCTCCTTCAAAAAAACCCCAGACTGTCGAGCCTTTTAATCTGGATGCTCCTGACTTTGATGCTATCGGGTTTGTTGATCAACAGGTTGCTCCTTATGGTGTCATGCCTACTGATGATGTATCCATTCTTTATTATTTGGATTTTGTCACTTGGAGTGGCATTAAATTGGCACACATGTGAGCAGCTTTATACCGAACCGCTCAAGATCTTCCTATCCATGCTACAAAGGCCTTTATGGAGGAGGCCAAGTCAGAGTTTGACCAGATTAAGGGTTTAAAAGAGGAGCTTGAGGTGAAAGTGACCAAGCAGAAGAAGGAGTTGGAGGGGGAGAAGACTCGGGCTATTGGTCTGGCGGCCTCTGTGAGATTAGCTGAGGTCGTAATGTTGAAACATAAGGAGAGCTATGTTACCACCTATAGAGAGATGACGGATCTCAAGAACAGCTTGGAATCTGTCCGAGCTGATTATACCAAACTCCAAGGTCACCTTGTAGGTAGTGTTAATGCTGCTTATGAGAATCTGAAGGAGCAAGTTTGAGTTCTTGCGCCGGAGCTTGACCTTTCCCTTTTTAGCATGGACAACATTATTAGGGATGGTAAGATTGTTCCTGATGATCCTGATGATGACGATGATGTCGGCCCTCCTATTGTTTCTTCTGCAAAAACCTCTAATATTCTGCCCTCCTCTACTTCGGCTGAAGTCGCTCAACCGGAGTCTGATCCCGATGTTCAAATTTTGAACTGAGATGATGGAACAGTAGATGCAGTACCCCTTCAGACTCGTCCTCCTTCACCCCGTGTTGATGCCGCTAAGAAGTCTTTGGATCCTCAATGATTACCTTGGATGTTTGTGTAGATAGCCCGGCTTGTGGGATTTTGAACTCTTTATATTTTGTAAATGGTGGTTCTGACTTTTTGCTACTTTCTTAGTTGCTTGTTTAGCAACTTTATTTTGAAAAACAAAGTATTTTTGGGGCTGATTTTGGTGGCCTCTTGAGTTTGTTATTATTATAACTTGTGCTTTTTATGACATGTTTGCCTGCATCTGTCTGGTACCTTTTTTAGGTTTTTTGGGAGTGTTGGAGCCTTATTGTCTGACCTCTTTGGATTACCTTTGTATTTTCATACTTGTGGCTTGATTCTTTTTGAGGTTGTAGATGTTTAGATTCAACTTGTATGTCGACTTCCTCACTTCGGTCTGACGTTATTTCTAGTAATCCATTTTGTGTGGACCTTTGTCAGGTCTCTGTTAGGAATTACTTTTTATAACTCGTTTTTGGGAGGCCGACTTCATCATGTCGGTCCCTTCTAAGTTATTTTTAGTGATCCTCTTTCTTGGACCTTTGTCAGGTCTCTTTCAGGGATTACTTTATAACTTTTTGATTTTGGGGCCGACTTCTTTGCGTCGGTCCCTTCTAAGTTATTTTTAGTAATCCTCTTTCTTGGACATTTGTCAGGTCTCTTTCAAGGATTACTTTTTATAACTTTTTGATTTTGGGGTCGACTTCTTTGCGTCGGTCCCTTCTAAGTTATTTTTAGTAATCCTCTTTCTTGAACCTTTGTCAGGTCTCTTTCAGGGATTACTTTTTATAACTTTTTTTATTTTGGGGTGACTTCTTTGCGTCGGTCCCTTCTAAGTTATTTTTAGTAATCCTCTTTATTAGGGCTGGCCAGGCCTCTTTTCAGGGATTGACTTTTTATAACTTTGGTTTTTGTGATCGACTAGTCCAACTTTTCTATGTCGGCCTGTCTTTTAAGTTATTTTTAGCAACCCATTTTATTAAGACCTCGTCAGGTCCTTTCTATGGGTCACTTTCGATAACTTCTTGCATTATTCTGTTTTGTCACTTTTTCATCTTGCCGATTTCGTCGAAGTCAGGTTTGATCCTTGTTTGGTTGACCTTTCGATGAATTTAGTTTTCATCTTTTTTTATCTTTATTGTGGTCAGACATTGAATTTGATCTTCACTTTCTACCGATCTTGTAGCTTTATAATCAGGCAATGAATTTTTTAGCATTTCAGACTAATGCGTCTTGAGAATTTGTCGAAAATCTAAAAAACTTTATTCAGAAGAAAATGCATATATATACATGTGCGAGTTTTATCCCTCTGGCCAATTTTGTAGATCTTGGCATGGCACCTCGTTAAAAAACCTTTTCAGGAAAAGGAGTGTACCTTATCCTAAGATCTTTGTTACCTCTAACTGTAGTATCTTCTTAGGTTGCAGGCGTGCTATGACCTGGGAAGTTCTCGCCCTTCGAGTTTGGACAGTCTGTAGTAGCCCTTTCCAAGTACTTCTATGACTCGATAGGGTCCTTTCCAATTTGCTGCCAGCATTCCTTCTCCAGGTTGAGTTGTTCGATATCATTTTGGATTAAGATGAGGTCGTTCTCGGCAAACCCTCGCGGTACTACCTTTTGATTGTATCTTGAAGCCATTCGATGTTTTAATGCCTCTTCCTTGATCCGAGCTTTTTTTCAAATTTCTGGAAGTAGGTCGAGTTCTTCCCTTTGAAGTTGGGAATTGGCCTCTTCACTATAATGGATCACTTTGGGCGACCCTTCTTCGACCTCTACTGGGATCATTGCCTCCATCCCGTAAGCTAATCTGAAAGGGGATTCCTTTGTAGTGGAATGTGGCGTTATTCGATATGCCCATAGGACTTGTGGGAGCTCTTCGGCCCAGGCTCCCTTTGCATCCTGTAATCTTTGTTTTAGCCCGGCCAATATGACTTTGTTGGCAGCTTCTACTTGTCTATTGGCCTGAGGGTGTTCTACGGACGTAAATTGGTGTTTTATGTTCAAATCGACCACCAATTTTCTGAAGCCCTATCTGTGAATTGAGTATCGTTGTCTATGGTAATGGAGTATGAAATCCCAAACCTTGTGACAATGTTTCTATATAGGAATTTTTGACTTCTTTGAGCGGTGGCGTTAGCTAGGGGTTCCGCCTCGATCCATTTTGTGAAATAATCTACCCCTACGATGAGGAATTTGACTTGTCCGGATCCTTGAGGGAAAGGACCGAGAAGGTCGAGTCCCCATTTTGCGAATGGCCAGGGTGAGGTTATGCTGACAAGCTCCTCTGGTGGGGCGATGTGAAAGTTGGCATGTTTTTGGCATAGTGGACATGTCTTCACGAATTCTATGGCTTCTTTTTGTAGAGTCGACCAATAGAATCCGGCCCGGAGTACCTTTCTGGTAAGAGCCTGTGCTCCGAGATAGTTGCCATAGATGCCGCTGTGTACTTCTTCTAAGACTTCCTTTGTATTGAAAGTCGGCACACATTTTAACAGTGGTGTAGAAATCCCTCTCTTGTATAGAGTATTGTTTATGATCGTGTAATGTTGTGCCTCCCGTTTTAACCTCTTTGCCTCTTTCTTATCTGTGGAGAGTGTCTCTGTTTTGAGGTAGTTAATTATAGGAGTCATCCATCCTTGATCCCGACCTGTTATGGCTAGGATTTTTTCTTCTTCCGAGATTGACGGGTTTTGCAGCGTTTCTTGGATGAGGCTTCTATTGTTACCCCCTGGTTTGGTGCTGGCTAGTTTTGAGAGGCCATTAGCTCGGGCGTTCTGTTCTCGGGTCTGTGGCGGACCTCATATTCCCTGAGTTGTCCGAGTTGTTCCCTGGTTTTGTCCAGGTACTTTTTCATGGTAGGATCTTTGGCTTGGTAGCTCCCTGCTATTTGTGAAGTGACTACCTGTGAGTCGCTGAACATGATGAGCTTTTGAGCTCCAACCTCCTTAGCCAGCTTCAAACCAGCCAGTAGTGCCTCATACTCGGCTTGGTTGTTTGAGGTAGGGAACCCGAATTTGAGGAAAAGTTCGATTTGGGTTCCCTGGTCGCTTTCTATGATGACACCTGCGTCGCTTCCAGTTTTGTTTGAGGAACTGTCCACATAAAGATTCCATTCTGTAGGAATTTCCAGAGTGTCTATAAATTCTGCAACGAAGTCGGCTAGATATTGCGATTTGATGGCTGTCCGAGCTTCATATTGAAGGTCGAATTTGGACAACTCGACTGCCCATTGCAAAATTCTGCCTGCTAAGTCTGTTTTCTGCAAAATCCCTTTTATGGGTTGGTTGGTCCAAACCTTAATGATGTGAGCTTGGAAATATGGACGGAGCCATTGAAAGGTTAGTATGAGAGCATAGGCGAATTTTTCTATTTTTTGGTAGTTCAACTCGGATCGTTGTAATGTTTTGCTGATCAAGAGATAGATTTAATCATGGATGAGTTTCTATCCACAATTGAATCCTTCCCTATTAGACATGGAGTTAGAATAATAGAAGAGTGTGCACAACCTCCCATATCCTTGGTGAACAATGAAGAAGACGAGTCGAAAGCAAGTTACCAAGAGGAACAAGTTGGCATGGTGTATATTGAAATTGAAGAATATGAGGAGGTTGATAAAGAAATGGATTTATTCATCAATGAATTCCTATCCAAAATTGAATTAACTCCCATTGAGAAAGAAATCGAGATTCTTTAAGACAACACCAAGCCAAATGACAAAGGGGAAAAGGTTGGTAGTGAAGAAGCTTGTCAAGAGATGGGGATATCCAAAGAAGAGCATAAAGAAGTCAACCTTGCATTGTCTAAGTGTGGGGAGGCTCTCCTTCCCAAGACACCATCCAACACAACATTCAAGTGGGTAAAATTCTTATCTTCAAGCTTTACTTTCTCACTAGAATATGGTTTGATTGAAACGGATGGACAACTTGGAGCTCTTTGTGGAGTTAGGGGTAAGAACGACTTGTGTAGTGGTTGGAAGTTAGGAATTAGGCTCATTAAGGTCAAGCTCCTAAGGTATAGGGACTGTGATTGGAAGAATGCCACTCTGCATGGGTCTCGACGGAAGGCTTGGTGTGCTAAAGAGAATTCTATGTGTCAACCACCCGGAAAGAAAAAGTATGAAGATCAAATTGAAGACGGGTGCAAAAATAAGATATGGGATCCCGGATCAAAGAATGAAAACCAATTAGGGGAACTCATATCTTGGGAAGAACTCTACCCTATATTGGCAAAGATGGTTGCAATTTCTGTCAACCATTCAAGAAGCAAAGATCCTTGGAGATTCAAAGATGAGTACAAACATAAGCCACCATGAAAATGAGCTCCTCAAAATGTCCAACTTAAGGACTTAAACTAAAAGTGCTAGGTGGGAGACACCCCACCATGGTAAACTCTTTCCACTCTCTTTTAGTTTTGTTTAATAAGTGATTTGAGTTGCCATTGTAGGTAAATTTTCATTTCATATTGATTTGTTTGTATAGATTGGTTGTTAGTATGTTGTATTCACTAGTAGTAGATGAATAAATCCTAAAATGAAATTGCATCTTTGTGAATTGTATGATTTTTGATTGAATAAAGAGTTGTAGGCATTATAGGGAGCTCTTGGGCATTTTTTTCTGCTTTTTAGGCAGTTAAAAAAAAAGAAAGAAGAAGGGGGAAAGGATGTGCGCGCACGCAGTACGCGCACGCGCCCATGAGCGGATGCAGCCCATACATCTTCCAGAGAGTTGGGCCTCTCTTGTGTGAACGTAAAGCTTTTAGCCCAACTCGTCCCACGCGGACGCGCACAACGTGCATGCGCGCCCATACACCTTTAGGGGAAAGCATGCGGACGCGCACTTGCCGCGTACGCGTCCCTAGGCTGATGGCAACAACCCATATATTTTCCAGAAAGTTGTGTTGGCGTTGGGCCAGCATTAAGCCTCTGGCCCAACCTCCATCGCGCGGACGCGCACTGCGCGCTTGCGCACGTATAAGTCTATATGAGAGGGCGCGCGCTCGCGCATATGCCACGTGCGCGCCGATCCAGTGATGCGGCCTCCAGGCCAAAATTCAGAGAGTTGTGCAAACCCTGGGCTCGCGTTGAGCCTCTGGCCCAACTCCTATGGCGCGGACGCACGCTGTATGCGTCCACACCCATGACGACATATCCCATCCACGCGAAGGTGCGCATGGCGCCACCGTGCCAGTTGCTCTTCTCACCAATCCGCGTGGACGCGCATGGTGCGCGAGCACGCGGATTCAAAAATTATAACCCTAACTACGCGAGACAAGCCAGCGCAGTCGCGCACTATTCTTTTTTCCCCCAACCCTCTTCTCCCCTACCTCCTCCCTTCTCTTCCCAATCGCATTTCTGACCACTGCGCCGGCGCGCCTCCACCGCCGTCGCCCTCGCTTCTCTCACCATCATCCCTATTCTCTCTCTCTTTCTCACTCATCCTTCCTCTCTCACTTCCCCTCTCTCACTGCCGTGCCCCTGTCACCACCGTGCACCACCGCGGCTGGCAGTCGCCACCGGCGAGGCCTTCATTCGACCACTGCACTCCACCTCCCTTCTGTCATTCTCCCTGCTTCTCATTCTTCCCTCTGCCCTATCCCCTGCTTCACCATCAACCACTACTCACTACCGCCACCTCAACCGACTGCCGCCGTGGGTCTCGACCGCCACCACCATCTGAGGCGGCTACTCCACTTCTGACCCACCTAACCTCTACTGCCTACCCAGTTCCAATTTCCATCTCTGCCCTGCATCCCAGGTCACTACCCCTGCTCCAACTCTGTCTTCTTTATTTTCATTTTAGTTATTTGTTAGGCTTTGTTAGTTGATTAAATTTTGATTCTGTTTGTTAGGTTAGCATAGAAATATCTACTGTTAGGTAGCTAGGTTCTGGATAGAGGATTCTAGGCTTGATAATTGTGCCGTACTTATTTACCTGATTGTGCGCATATTCATTGCTTACTGAGCAGTGTTGCTCATTTTACTGTGACGCATTCTTCATACTTTGTTGCCTGCTGCTTTTCACATTTTCTGCTTTTATTGTTGTTGCCTGGTTTTGTTCAGTTCACTGATCATCATGAATACTGCTTTTTGATGTTAATTGGCTATGTTTCTTGCTTCCTTGATTTCTTATGATTTCCCGACTGTTGTTTGCTACCCGAAAACATCCGAATTACTGCTAGAATGCTGCTCAATTTTCAAGACATTGCTTTGCTTTTAAACATGTTACCTATAAATGAACTTGTCGGTTTTGAAATTAGGACCCCACCCAGCCAAACCAAGTTTATTTCTTAGGTATTGTTGGGTCGGCTTTCCGCAGTCTCTACATTTCCTGTGACTTGCTTTGAACCATTCCATGTTTCCATTTTCTCAAGATAGTCAAATGTCTTTATCTTGTGCTTCACTCCCCATTCGGTCTAACTTGCAATTTTGTGCAAATGGTTCATGCATTAGCAACGATTGGTGAATTCTACTTGTGTGACTCATTTTCACTTGATTTATTTCTATCTTGAATTGTGTTACACAACATACATTTCAAACTTGCATCAATTATTGCAAAGAATTGACTGATGACTTGTTTTCAATTAATTGCATCTTTTGTAATTTCATATTTCATCATCAATGACTGCATCCCCCTCATGAGTGTGAACATGATTGTTGTACACATTTTGCAATTCTCTTTTAGTTAGGCAAGTTCCATCATACCACTAACTCTTAATCTCACTTTTTAACTCACTAACTTGTCTAACCTACTGACTTCATTTCTCATTTTACTTAACTCTTTAACCATTCTTTCGAATTATGATGATTACTGTGCCTAACACATGAGTAGTGTGTTACATTGTTTGCAATGTTTGAATTCTTGGTTTATGGATATGTCTTCTATGCTTACTTGTATTCCAGGTTTTCAGTTTTACTTCACATCATGATTTCCTATCATTCATCTTACATCATGAACATGTTCTTCCTTGCTTCATGCTACTTGCTTAATTGCTTATATTTTATTCTATTCTATTTTTCAGGATGTCAGAAAAAGGAAAAGCCATAGAAACTACCTCAAAAAAGAGGAAGCGCTCTAAAACTTCCACCCCTTCCCCTTATGCCAACTATGCAAAAAACCCGCTAAATGATGAGGATAAAGAGAATCAATTACTACCATCCACTGACCCAACCAAATTTTCCAACCTCTACTGTGAGCTTCGTTTCCCTAAGTATCGGAAGACAAATTTGAATATTGAAAAGAGATTGGACCTTTCAAATGATGTGAGGCGTGCCATAAACGCCCGGATTCTAGAACTGTGCATGGATTTTGTTGATAGAGATTTGGGGAAGATCAACACTTCATGGGTGAGAGAGTTCTACTGTAACTTCTTCAGCGCCCCTCTTGATTCGGTTCACCTGTGGGGTAGGGAGATATTGATTACTGAGGCAGCCATTGGGGAGGCATTACTCTGCCGACCTCCCACTGATACCCCATGCACCTACCAGCAGGCAGAGACAGCCATTCACTGCATGACCTTTGATTATGAGGCACTTAAGCACGTGATTGCCACACCAGATGCTCCATGGGTAATGGATTTGGGCAACACGAAGCCCAAAGGGATGTTATTCGCTTATCTGTCTAGAGAGGCTAAGACTTGGCAGATGATATTTGCCCACTATGTCCTGCCCACTACTCGTTTTTCTGAGATCCCGATGGACATGTTAGTTCTGATTGGCTGTGTCATGGAGGGCAAGGAGATATATTTTCCCCGGTTGATCCGGCAGAGCATGTGGCGAGCGCACATTCGTGGCCTACTCTCGTTTCCTACACTAGTCACCAGCATGGCTGAGTTAGCCGATGTTCCGTGGCGGGATGATGATGTGACACCACCACCCCCAGATGACGACGACAAAGGAGGTTACTATTCCATGGGGTGGTTGGGTGCACGAGAAGCCCCCGGCTAGATGCCGTTCTCAGGCTAGAGCGGTTATGGAAGCAGCTAGACCTTCGTCCTCCACGGCAGCAGCTCCGTCCGCCTCTGCAGCCCCTTCTTCTTCAGCAGCCCATTTACCACCACCACCAGCACCTCAGCCGACTTACTTACTAGTTTAGCGTCTTTTCTGGTTCATGGAGCGCAACAAGTGCCAGCTCATGCGTCGCCTGGATCGGATTGACCAGATATTTGTGGCCCAGGGCCTTGAGCTGCCCCCTCTTCCAGAGTCCTCCGGATCAGACGAGGAGACCCACGAGGAGGAGCATGTTGAGGAGCCGACTCAGCAGGATGCACCTCCAGAGACACATGCCACCACAGAGATCCAGTAGCCCCCTGAGGACTCACAACCAGTACCACTGCCCCAACCAGAGCCAGCACCGACCAGTGTCCCTCTCCCTGACCCTCAGGATTAGCATCGGGGATGATGCTTGATCTTAAGTGTGGGGAGGCTGCCGTTGGCACCGTCAGTAGATTGGTGAACATTTTGGCATATTTCCTAGTTATATTCTCCTAGTTATCTTGTTTTGCACACTGTTGTACATATTGGTTATTTTGGATTACTTTTGATACTTTTTACCTAGTTATTGCATACCTTGTCATTTTGGATGTTGGATTTTATATCCTTAGTTAGATTTTTCTCTATATAGTTATCTTCTTAGTAGTTTATAGTTGTGATTAGAAAATATTTTGGAATTGTTAAGACTTAGTCAACCCTTTTACATATGAAATTTGTTTTGATTGGAAATAGAAAGGGTAAACTAGGGAATTTTTGAAATTTCTCAATCACAACAATGCTTAGTCAAAATGATGAAATTTTTCCGAGGAATCCGTCTAGAGAGCACAACCCAATTGATTGAGAAATTTTTTGAAACTTGCTTGAATTCATACTTTGTGAAGCATGTATTGAGTTGAGAACACAAGCTTGTGAGACTTTAGCCTATTGATGTGGTTACATTTTATAACCACCTATTTTCTCTTCTTGTGTGCAATTATTCTCTTACTATGACTGTGATCCTTGGTTTTCTTGATTCTATATGTCTATTTACTCCTTGTATTCATACATTTATATGATTGAGGCCATTAATTCATTAGCTCACTTACCTAAATAGCCTTACCTTTTACCATCCATTGCAACCAAGTTTGAGCCTACGCTTAACCCACTTGTTTCTCAATTTAGCACATTACAAGCCCCAACACAAAAAACAATAAATGTCCTATTTGGATCTTTGATTAGCTTAGACTAGTAAGAGTGCTTATTTTCAAGTTTAGTGAGGATTGGGAATATTGGTTGGGATAAAAGGGTGTGTTTGTATTTTTATATTTGGGAATTGGGTACATACTCGCGTATTGATTAAATATAAAGACCTTATGCATTGATGTTCCTACATATAGTTTGAAGAAAAAGAAAAATGGGAAAAACAAAAGAAAAAAAAAAGAAGAAAAAAAAGAGAAAAGTGAAAAGAAAAGAAAAAAAAAGGAAAAAAATATGTAGAAAAAGAAAGGAAAAGAAAAGCAATGAAAGGGGACAAAATGCCCCAAAGTAAAAGTCAAATAAAATCAATGCATATATGTGGTAATCAAAAGAAAATGCATGAGTATGTGAAAAAGTGAGGAATGGATAGTTAGAATAGGTTGAATTTGTATAGGTCATTGCATAGGTTAGGTGGGAAAGTCTATACTAATCAAAGATCTAAACTCTAGTCCACTTAATCATAAATGATCCTACCTTGACCCTAACCCCATTACAACCTAAAGGAAAGACTTCATGATGAATGTATGCATGCATGGATTAAGTGTAGATTGTTAGAAGAAAATCAAATTTTGAAAAGCATGATTAGAAGAGAATTGAGTGAATTAACCCTTAAACACTTGAGTGAATAGAGCGGATACACATCCGATGAGGGTTCAAAAGTTCAAGTACATGTGTTCACCCATATTATCTATATTCTTGGAAGTTTGAATTTCTTTTGATAATTCAATACAATTGTGGTTTGGACTTGATTCCTAGTGCTCTAGCTCTCATGCTTACACATGTTCTCTTGGAAGTTGAATTATGTTGACCAAGCACTTGCATTCGCTTTAGGTAGTTGTATTTAGATAGGTTCATATAGTCTAGTTGCATTTAATAAAGATCATACCCCTTGTTTCCTTCTTATTTTAGCATGAGGACATGGTAAGGTTTAAGTGTGGGGAGGTTGATAAACCCCATTTTTAGGGTTTATCTTGTGCTGAATCCAGAGTATTTTGCTAACCTTTTCTCACATTTAGCCAATGAATTAGCATGATTTTGTGATCTCTCCCTTATTTGTGCTTAATTGTAAAAACATACTTTCTAGGCCTTTAATTTGATAATTTTAATTCTCTCTTGATTCCATACGGTGCCTTGATATGTTTGCTAGTAATCTCAGGATGAAATAGGCTTGGAATGGATCAAAGGAGCAGGGAAGGAAGCATGCAAGTGGAGAGAATCATGAAAAGCCAAAGATTTGGAAAACGCCATGGGCGCGCGTGCACTGTATGCCTCCGCGCGGATTACAACTAACTCATGGACGTGCACGCGCACTGTGCGCGTCCGCACCGAAGGCCGCACGTAATTATTAAATAGAAAATGTGTCCAGCGATTTCTGGAAAGCTGTGGGGCTCAGTTGCAACCAATTTTGGCACCAAAATGCTTTAAAGGACCAAGAATTGAAGGGGAAAAGGATCATTCTACCATTCCATCAATCTAGGAATCATTAGTGAGGGAGTGAGCCTTTTAGTTAGTCTTTAGAGAGAGAAACTCTCACTTCTCTCTAGAATTAGAATTAGGATTAGGTTTAGGTTAATCTCTCCTCTTAGATCTAGGTTTAATTCATGCTTTGATTTACTATTCCTTTAGAAATTCTTACTCCTATACTCTTCCCCTCTCTAGTTTTGTACTTTAATTCTTGTAATTCTTCACTTTGTTGTGGATCTATTTTTGTTCTTTTGTTCTCTTATAATAATGCAATTTGAGGTAATTCATAATAATTGTGATTTCCTTGATTGTTGTTGTTAATTCTTTGCATTCAATTGTTGTTAGAATTCATTCTTGTTGTGATTTACTATACTTTTCTTTTGTATCTTCCAAGTGTTTGATGAAATGCTTGGAAGGATGTTAGAGTAGAATTTTATGTTCTTGGCTTGGGGAGGTAACTTAGGATTTCTTGAGTTACTAACGTCCAAATGATTGATAGTTGATAGCCATTGACTCTAGTCTTCATTAATTCAGTTAGTGAAAAGCTAGGATTTATGGACTTGGATTGATATAACTCTCTTGACTTTCCTTTGCTACTTGTTAAAGGATGACTTAGTGGGATTGATCCTTGCAACTACCATAATTGTGGCTAGTGATAATGATAGAGACCCTTGACAACCAAACCTTACCAAGACCATTTTGTTAATAGAATTTCATTATCATTTACTATTCATGTTTCTCATTCAAAACCCCAAAATAAACAAGTCCATAACCAATAACAAGAACACTACCCTGCAAGTCCTTTGAGAGACGACCCGAGGTTTAAATACTTCGGTTTATAGATTTTAGGGGTTTGTACTTGTGACACACAAATTTTTGTATGAAAGGATTATTGTTGGTTTAGAAACTATACTTGCAACAAGAATTCATTTGTGAATTTTAGACCATCAAAAATCCAATCATCAGAAGTATACAGGTTGTTGCCCATTGTCGTCTTCTCGGACTAGTGCTGAGGCTACTGCCCGACTTCCTACTGCGAGATATAATATAAGTGGTTCTTCTTCCCGAGGCCAAGTTATGATAGATGGCTGTTCCAGGAATCTTTAAAATCTTGGAAGGCTTGCTCGCACTTCGTTGTCCATTCAAACCTCTTTCCCTTCCTTAGAGTGGTATAGAAGGGGAGAGATCTTATTGCTGATCCAGCTAGAAATCTGGACAAGGATGTCAACCTTCCACTGAGTTGTTGTACTTCTTTGACACATGTCGGGCTCTTCATGTCGAGTATGGCCCGGCATTTATCCGGGTTTGCCTCGATTCCTCTTTGTGTGAGCATAAAACCCAAGAATTTGCCAGCTTCTACTGCGAAGGTGCATTTTGCAGGATTAAGTCACATGCCATGCCTTCTTATAGTGTCGAATACTTGGGTGAGGTCGGACCCTTGCGGGAGCTGTCCTCGTGGGTGAAACGAGTCGCTTTGGCTTTGAGATCGGTTTCAAATTTTAGGAGTTTGTCCTCTAATTCCCAGCGTCGCCTTATCTGCTTTTGTAGGTCTTTCCCAGCTTCTCGCTGATGTTGGGCTTCTTTCTTGAGTTTTTTTAAATGATCTTGAAGCGTCTCAAGGGCTCCCAAGTTTGGTAAATTTTTGTCTTCGTTAGGTTGCGAGGTATCTTTTGGTGTAGTGTCCATGTTTTTGTGCGGCGTTCTGTCTTCTAGACCTGAATCATGGTCGTTGTCATGGTTGTCTGCCATAGTGATGGGATGACTTCCAGGTTCCTTGGCAATGGCGCAAATGTTCCGAGGGTTACCTGAAACTGTAGGTCAATTTCGGATGAGATCTTCTGTACTGGTCGGAGCGATTGTGTCCGATTTGTTGGACTTGGTGGTGGTGCTGATCCTTCGTCACCGGAGGGTGGTGGTACCTACAAGAGACTCTGATGCTTAAGTTAGCAAGGGTATTAAGCAGGTTTTTAGTAGAATCAGAGTATGAGTTATACCTGGGTGCTCTAGTGTATTTATAATGGCGTAGAATGACCTTTTTAGATAAGATAAGTTAGTTATCTTATCTTATCTTTATCTTATCTTCAAGTGAGGTCATCTTATCTTATACCCAAGAAGAACACGGGTGGTTGTCAGGCACACAGTCTTAGAATGAAGAATGAAGATGATTGTCATGGGTCATCCATTCATCAAGTTGAAGAATAAAGATACATCTTAGAATTGAATCAAACACGGATTGAAGAGAAACAGTAATACTTTTATTAATCCATAAAACTCAGTAAGGCTCCTCCCCTCAACTAAGAGGTTTAAAAACTCATACTGATAGAAAATACAATGTGAAAAACGAAAATATGGCAGATCCCCTTTTGAAGATCGTGTAAAAGTTCTTTAAATACTAAGCTAATGACTAAGGATTACATAAGAAAGGGTAAAATAGTCTTTTAGTGTTAAAATCCACTTCTGGGGCCCACTTGGTGAGTGTTTGGGCTAAGCTTTGATGAGATCCACATGCTAGGAGGCCTCTAGGGCGTTGAACGCTGGCTAGGGGGTTCTCTTTGGGTGTTTGGACGCCGGTCTCCTCCTTGTGAGCGCTGGACGCCTGGACTGGGGCAGGAGGCTGGCATTGGACACCAGTTTTGGGCCTTCAATTCTGAAGCAAAGTATAAACTATTATAAATTGATGGAAAGCTCTAGAAGTCAGCTTTCCATATCCTTTAAGAACGCTCCATATAGACTTTTGTAGCTCCAGAGAATCTCTGTCTCTAAATTAGACTTTTGCTCCAGCTCCTGAATTTTAACCAGAAAATACTTGAAATTGTACAAAAACACACAAACTCAAAGTAGAATCCAAAAATGTGAATTTTGAACTAAAACCTATGAAAACTTAATAAAACTTAGACAAAACATGCTAAAAACTATATGAAAATGATGCCAAAAAGCGTATAAAATATCTGATCATCATTAACGTCCCTTATAAACCCTTCCTCCAATAGGGTTTGTATTTGTTCTTCCACGACCTGGGTTTGCTTTGCTCTGAGCTTTCTTCGCTTCTGCTGAATAGGTTGGGAACCTGGGTACACAGCAAGCTTATGGCACATCCGGTCGGGATCTATACCCGGCATGATAGAGGCTTTCTATGAAGAGAGATCGGAGTTTTCTCTTAACAATTCACTGAGCTGTTTCTTTAAGCTTTTCTCAAGATTTTCCTCTATATTCGTTGTTTTGTCGGGGTTGTCTCTGATTTGTATCTCTTTTGTTTTGCGTTCTGGCTGGGGTCGTAGTTCTTCTCGAACTCGAACTCCGCCTAACTCAATTATATTGACTTCTTTGCCTTTTGAGCTGCCTTTCAAACTGAGGCTCTCATTATAGCATTTTCTTGCTAGCCTTTAATCTCTTTTAATGGAGGCAATCCCTTCAGCTATGGGAAACTTAATGCAAAGATGTGGGGTGGAAACGACGGCTGCAAGTCAGTTCAGGATTGTCCGACCTATTAGGTCATTGTATGCTGAATTTTCGTTGACCACAATGAAGTTGATACTTAGTGTCCTTGACCTGGCTCCTTTTCCGAAGGTGGTGTACAATGAGATGTAACCTAGAGGTCAGATCGAGATATCTTCCACTCTAAAGAGGCTATTCGGGTATGCCCTTAGATTCTTTTTCTCTAACCCGAGATTGTCAAAGGTGGATTCAAATAGGATATCTGCCGAGCTGCCGTGATCTACTAAAGTTTGGTGTAGGTTAGTGGTGCGCGAAATTGTGAATAATACTTTTTCACAACTCTCATAATCCCCGGTAATGGCTCCAAAAACTTGATAGCTCAATACCATGGCATTACACAACTTCGCACAACTAACCAGCAAGTGCACTGGGTCGTCCAAGTAATACCTTACGTGAGTAAGGGTCGATCCCACGGAGATTGTTAGCATTGAAGCAAGCTATGGTCATCTTGTAAATCTTAGTCAGGCAAACTCAAATGTATATGATGATGAACGAAAATAACATAAAGATAAAGATAGAGATACTTATGTATATCATTGGTGTAAGAGCTTCAGACAAGTGTATGAAGATGCCTTCCCTTCCGTCTCTCTGCTTTCCTACTGTCTTCATCCAATCCTTCTTACTCCTTTCCATGGCAAGCTCGTGTAGGGTTTCACTGTTGTCAGTAGCTACCTCCCATCCGCGCAGTGAAAGCTAATGCACGCACTCTGTCACAGTACTGCCAATCACCGGTTTGGTTCCCTCCCCTACCGGAATAGAATCCCTCTTTTGCGTCTGTCACTAACGCCTAGTAGGTTACAGGTTTGAAGCACGTCACAGTCATTCAATCATTGAATCCTACTCAGAATACCACAGACAAGGTTTAGACCTTCCGGATTCTCTTGAATGCCGCCATCAGGTCCTGCCTATACCACGAAGATTCCGATTAAAGAATCCAAGAGATATTCACTAGAGCCTCAGATGCTTGTAGAACAAGAATGGTTGTCAGTCACCTTGTTCATGAGTGAGAATGGTGATGGGCGTCAATCATCACCTTCATCATGTTGAAGAACAAGTGATATCTTGGATAAAGAACAAGCAGAATTGAATGGAAGAACAATAGTAATTGCATTAATACTCGAGGTACAGCAGAGCTCCACACCTTAATCTATGGTGTGTAGAAACTCCACCGTTGAAAATACATAAGAACAAGGTCTAGGCATGGCCGAATGGCCAGCCTCCCAAAGGTCTAAGATAGCATAAAACGAAGATAGCTACCAAAAGTCTCTCCAAATACAATAGTAAAAGGTCCTACTTATAGAAAACTAGTACATAGATGAGTAAATGACATAAAAATCCACTTCCGGGCCCACTTGGTGTGTGCTTGGGCTGAGCAATGAGGCTTTTTCGTGTAGAGACTCTCCTTGGAGTTAAACGCCAGCTTTAGTGCCAGTTTGGGCGTTTAACTCCCAATTAGGTGCCAGTTCCGGCGTTTAACGCTGGAATTTCTTGAGGTGACTTTGAACGCCGGTTTGGGCCATCAAATCTTGGGCAAAGTATGGACTATTATATATTGCTGGAAAGCCCAGGATGTCTACTTTCCAACGCCGTTGAGAGCGCGCCAATTGGGCTTCTGTAGCTCCAGAAAATCCACTTCGAGTGCAGGGAGGTCAGAATCCAACAGCATCTGCAGTCCTTTTCAGTCTCTGGATCAGATTTTTGCTCAGATCCCTTGGTGCGCGAAATTGTGATCACTACAACTTCACACAACTAACCAGCAAGTGCACTGGGTCGTCCAAGTAATAAACCTTACGCGAGTAAGGGTCGATCCCACGGAGATTGGTGGTATGAAGCAAGCTATGGTCACCTTGTAAATCTCAGTCAGGCAGACTCAAATGGGTATAGATGATGAACGAAAATAACATAAAGATAAAGATAGAGATACTTATGTATATCATTGGTGTAAGAGCTTCAGACAAGTGTATGAAGATGCCTTCCCTTCCGTCTCTCTGCTTTCCTACTGTCTTCATCCAATCCTTCTTACTCCTTTCCATGGCAAGCTCGTGTAGGGTTTCACCGTTGTCAATGGCTACCTCCCATCCTCGCAGTGAAAGCTAATGCACACACTCTGTCACAGTACTGCCAATCACCGGTTTGGTTCCCTCCCCTACCGGAATAGAATCCCTCTTTTGCGTCTGTCACTAACGCCCAGTAGGTTACAGGTTTGAAGCACGTCACAGTCATTCAATCATTGAATCCTACTCAGAATACCACAGACAAGGTTTAGACCTTCCGGATTCTCTTGAATGCCGCCATCAGGTCCTGCCTATACCACGAGGATTCCGATTAAAGAATCCAAGAGATATTCACTAGAGCCTTGGTTGCTTGTAGAACAAAAGTGGTTGTCAGTCACCTTGTTCATGAGTGAGAATGGTGATGGGCGTCAATCATCACCTTCATCAAGTTGAAGAACAAGTGATATCTTGGACAAAGAACAAGCGGAATTGAATAGAAGAAAAATAGTAATTGCATTAATACTCGAGGTACAGCAGAGCTCCACACCTTAATCTATGGTGTGTAGAAACTCCACCGTTGAAAATACATAAGAACAAGGTCTAGGCATGGCCGAATGGCCAGCCTCCCAAAGGTCTAAGATAGCATAAAACGAAGATAGCTACCAAAAGTCTCTCCAAATACAATAGTAAAAGGTCCTACTTATAGAAAACTAGTACATAGATGAGTAAATGACATAAAAATCCACTTCCGGGCCCACTTGGTGTGTGCTTGGGCTGAGCAATGAGGCTTTTTCGTGTAGAGACTCTCCTTGGAGTTAAACGCCAGCTTTAGTGCCAGTTTGGGCGTTTAACTCCCATTTAGGTGCCAGTTCCGGCGTTTAACGCTGGAATTTCTTGAGGTGACTTTGAACGCCGGTTTGGGCCATCAAATCTTGGGCAAAGTATGGACTATAATATATTGCTGGAAAGCCCAGGATGTCTACTTTCCAACGCCGTTGAGAGCGCGCCAATTGGGCTTCTGTAGCTCCAGAAAATCCACTTCGAGTGCAGGGAGGTCAGAATCCAACAGCATCTGCAGTCCTTTTGAGTCTCTGAATCAGATTTTTGCTCAGATCCCTCAATTTCAGCCAGAAAATACCTGAAATCACAGAAAAACACACAAACTCATAGTAAAGTCCAGAAAAGTGAATTTTAACTAAAAACTAATAAAAATATAATAAAACTCAACTAAAACTACCAAAACATACTAAAACAATGCCAAAAAGCGTACAAATTATCCGCTCATCACAACACCAAACTTAAATTGTTGCTTGTCCCCAAGCAACTGAAAATCAAATAAGATAAAAAGAAGAGAATATACTATAGACTCCAAATTATCAATGAAACTAAGCTCCAAATTAGATGAGCGGGACTAGTAGCTTTTTGCCTCCGAACAGTTTTGGCATCTCACTTTATCCTTTGAAATTCAGAATGATTGGCTTCTTTAGGAACTCCGAATCCAGATAGTGTTATTGATTCTCTTAGTTAAGTATGATGATTCTTGAACACAGCTACTTATTGAGTCTTGGCCGTGGCCCAAAGCACTCTGTCTTCCAGTGTTACCACCGGATACATACATGCCACAGACACATAATTGGGTGAACCTTTTCAGATTGTGACTCAGCTTTGCTAAAGTCCCCAATTAGAGGTGTCCAGGGTTCTTAAGCACACTCTTATTGCCTTGGATCACAACTTTATTTCTTTCTTTTTCTTTCTTTTTCTTCTTTTTTTTTGTTTTCTCTCTTTTTTTTTTTTTGTATTCACTGCTTTTTCTTGCTTCAAGAATCATTTTTATGATTTTTCAGATCCTCAGTAACATGTCTCCTTTTTCATCATTCTTTCAAGAGCCAACAATTTTAACATTCATGAACCACAAATTCAAAAGACATATGCACTGTTTAAGCATACATTCAGAAAACAACAAGTATTGTCACCACATCAAACTAATTAAGCTAGTTTTAAAGATGAATTTGAAATCCTGTACTTCTTGTTCTTTTGTGATAAAAACAGTTTTCATTTAAGAAAGGTGATGGATTCATATTCATAGCTTTAAGGCATAGACACTAAGACACTAATGATCATAAGACACAAACATGGATAAACATAAAGCACTAAAATTCGAAAAACAGAAAAATAAAGAACAAGGAGATTAAAGAACGGGTCCACCTTAGTGATGGCGGCTCTTTCTTTCTCTTGAAGATCCTATGGAGTGCTTGAGCTCCTCAATGTCTCTTCCTTGTCTTTGTTGCTCCTCTCTCATGATCCTTTGATCTTCTCCAATTTCATGGAGGAGGATGGCATGTTCTTGGTGCTCCACCCTTAGTTGTCCCATGTTGGAACTTAATTTTCCTAGGGAGGTGTTAATTTGCTCCCAGTAGTCTTGTGGAGGAAAGTGCATCCCTTGAGGTATCTCAGGGATTTCTTGATGAGAGGGGTCTCTTGTTTGCTCCATCTTCTTCTTAGTGATGGGCTTGAGGTCATGCCTTCTCAGTTGAACCGGCTTTGGATGCCATAAATGGTTATGGAAAAACAAAAAGCAATGCTTTTACCACACCAAACTTAAAAGGTTTGCTCGTCCTCGAGCAAAAGAAGAAAGAAGAGAGTAGAAGAAGAAGAAATGGAGGAGAGTGAGATGGCTTTGTGGTTCGGCCAAAAGAGGGGAAGAAGTGGTGTTTTATGAAGGATGGATGTGAGTGGTGAAGAGAAAGAGATGTTGAGGTGATTGGTGAATGGGTGAAGAAGAAGAGAGAGTGGTGGGGTTGTTTGGGGATCCTGTGGGGTCCACAGATCCTTAGGTGTCAAGGAAAAGTCATCCCTGCACCCAATGGCATCAAAAATCACGTTTTGAGCCAATTCTGGCGTTAAACGCCGGGCTGGTGCCCATTTCTGGCGTTTAACGCCAGGTTCTTGCCCTTTTCTGGCGTTTAACGCCAGTCTGGTGCCCCTTTCTGGCGTTAAACGCCCAGAATGGTGCCAGACTGGGCGTTAAACGCCCAACAGCTAGCATTACTGGCGTTTGAACGCCAGCTTCTTCTCCTCCAGGGTGTGCTGTTTTTCTTCCTGTTTTTCATTCTGTTTTTGCTTTTTTCATTGTTTTTGTGACTTCTTATGATCATCAACTTACAAAAAAGATAAAATAACAAAAGAAAATAGTTAACTATAAAACATTGGGTTGCCTCCCAACAAGCGCTTCTTTAATGTCATTAGCTTGACAGAGGACTCTCATGGAGCCTCAGAAATACTCAGAACCGTGTTGGAACCTCCCAACACCAAACTTAGAGTTTGAATGTGGGGGTTCAACACCAAACTTAGAGTTTGGTTGTGGCCTCCCAACACCAAACTTAGAGTTTGACTGTGGGGGCTCTGCTTGGCTCTGTTTTGAGAGAAGCTCTTCATGCTTCCTCTCCATGATGATAGAGGGATGTCCTTGGGTCTTAAACACCAAGGATTCTTCATTCACTTGAATGATCAACTCTCCTCTATCAACATCAATCACAGCCTTTGCTGTGGCTAGGAAGGGTCTGCCAAGGATGATGGATTCATCCATGCACTTCCCAGTCTCTAGGACTATGAAGTCAGTAGGGATGTAATGGTCTTCAACTTTTACCAAAACATTCTCTACAAGTCCGTGAGCTTGTTTTCTTGAATTGTCTGCCATCTCTAATGAGATTATTGCAGCTTGCACCTCAAAGATCCCTAATTTCTCCATTACAGAGAGGGGCATGAGGTTCACACTTGACCCTAAGTCACACAGGGCCTTCTTGAAGGTCATGGTGCCTATGGTACAAGGTATGGAAAACTTCCCAGGATCTTCTCTCTTTTGAGGTAATTTCTGCCTAGACAAGTCATCCAGTTCTTTGGTGAGCAAGGGAAGTTTATCTTCCCAAGTCTCATTTTCAAACAACTTGTCATTTAGCTTCATGATTGCTCCAAGATATTTAGCAACTTGCTCTTCAGTGATATACTCATCCTCTTCAGAGGAAGAATACTCATCAGAGCTCATGAATGGCAGAAGTAAGTCCAATGGAATCTCTATGGTCTCATTTTGAGCCTCAGATTCCCATGGTTCCTCATTGGGGAACTCAGTGGAGGCCAGTGTACGCCCATTGAGGTCTTCCTCAGTGGCGTTCACTGCCTCTCCTTCCTCCCAGAGTTCGGCCATGTTAATAGCTTTGCACTCTCCTTTTGGATTTTCTTCTGTGTTGCTTGGGAGAGTACTAGGAGGGAGTTCAGTAATTTTCTTGCTCAGCTGACCCACTTGTCCTTCCAACTTTCTGATGGAGGACCTTGTTTTATTCATGAAACTTTGAGTGGTTTTGATTAGATCAGAGACCATTGTTGCTAAGTCAGAGGTATTCTGCTTGGAACTCTCTGTCTGTTGCTGAGAAGATGATGGAAAAGGCTTGCCATTGCTAAACCTGTTTCTTCCACCATTATTGTTATTGAAACCTTGTTGAGGTCTCTCTTGATTCTTCCATGAGAAATTTGGGTGATTTCTCCATGAAGAATTATAGGTGTTTCCATAGGGTTCTCCCATGTAATTCACCTCTTCCATTGAAGGGTTCTCAGGATCATAAGCTTCTTCTTCAGATGAAGCATCCTTAGTACTGCTTGGTGCATTTTGCATTCCAGACAGACTTTGAGAAATCAAATTGACTTGTTGAGTCAATATCTTGTTCTGAGCCAGTATGGCATTCAGAGCATCAATCTCAAGAACTCCTTTCTTCTGACTTGTCCCATTGTTCACAGGATTCCTTTCAGAAGTGTACATGAATTGGTTATTTGCAACCATTTCAATGAGCTCTTGAGCTTCTGTAGGCGTCTTCTTCAGATGAAGAGATCCTCCAGCAGAGCTATCCAAAGACATCTTGGATAGTTCAGAGAGACCATCATAGAAAATACCTATGATGCTCCATTCAGAAAGCATGTCTGAGGGACATTTTCTGATTAATTGTTTGTATCTTTCCCAAGCTTCATAGAGGGATTCTCCATCCTTCTGTCTGAAGGTTTGGACTTCCACTCTAAGCTTACTCAATTTTTGAGGTGGAAAGAACTTTGCCAAGAAGGCATTGACTAGCTTTTCCCAAGAGTCCAGGCTTTCTTTAGGTTGAGAGTCCAACCATATTCTAGCTCTGTCTCTTACAGCAAAAGGGAATAGCATCAGTCTATAGACCTCATGGTCTACCCCATTAGTCTTGACTGTGTCACAGATTTGCAAGAACTCAGCTAAGAACTGATGAGGATCTTCCATTGGAAGTCCATGGAATTTGCAATTCTGTTGCATTAGAGAAACTAATTGAGGCTTAAGCTCAAAGTTGTTTGCTCCAATGGCAGGGATAGAGATGCTTCTCCCATAGAAATCGGGAGTAGGTGCAGTAAAGTCACCCAGCACCTTCCTTGCATTATTGGCATTGTTGTTGTTTTCGGCTGCCATGGCTTCTTCTTCTTTGAAGATCTCTGTTAGGTCCTCAACAAAGAGTTGTGCCTTAGCTTCTCTTAGCTTTCGCTTCAAGGTCCTTTCAGGTTCAGGGTCAGCTTCAACAAGAATGCCTTTGTCTCTGCTCCTGCTCATATGAAAGAGAAGAGAACAAGAAAATGTGGAATCTTCTATGTCACAGTATAGAGATTCCTTGAGGTGTCAGAGGAAAAGAGAGGTAGAAGACAGAAGTAGAAAATTCGAACTTTATCAAAGAAGATGGAGTTCGAATTTTACATTAAGGAATAGTGTTAGTCCATAAACAGAAGGATGTGAGAAGAAGGGAAGTAATTTTCGAAAATTAAGTAAAAGATTTTGAAAATATTTTTGAAAAACACCATTTGATTTTCGAAAAAAAAATGGGAAAGAAATCAAGTGATTTTTGAAAAAGATTTTGAAATTAGAAATTAAAAAGATTTGATTGAAAACTTATTTTGAAAAAGATGTGATTAAAAAGATATGATTGAAAAGATATGATTTGAAAACAATTTGAAAAGATATGATTTTAAAAATTAATGACTTGCCTAACAAGAAAAGATATGATTCAAACATAAAACCTTCCTTAACAGAAAAGGCAAAAAATGTTCAATCAAATCATTAATTGTTAGTAAGTATCTTTGAAAAAGGAAAGAAATTGATTTTGAAAACATTTGATTGAAAAGATATGATTTGAAAAAGATTTGATTTTGAAAATCTTTGAAAACTTGAAAAAAAAAATTGATTTGAAAAACAAAATCTTCCCCCTTAGCACCATCCTGGCGTTAAACGCCCAGAATGGTATCCATTCTGGCGTTTAACGCCCAAACTACTACCCTTTTGGGCGTTAAACGCCCAGCCAGGCACCCTGGCTGGCGTTTAAACGCCAGTCTGTCTTCTTCACTGGGCATTTTTGAATGCCCAGCTTTTTCTGTGTGATTCCTCTGCAGTATGTTCTGAATCTTCAATTCTCTGTATTATTGACTTGAGAAGACACAAATTAAAAATATTTTTGGATTTTTAATAATCAAAATGCAACTAAAATCAAATAACAATGCATGCAAGACACCAAACTTAGCAGTTTGTATACTACTGACACTAACAACATGAGAATGCATATGAGAAACACAAAACACTCAAGTCAATAGAATTCAAAGATCAAAATAAGAAAATCATCAAGAACAACTTGAAGATCAATGAAGACACATGCATGAATGCAATAAGAACAGAAACATGCAATTGACACTAAACTTAAGATGAGACTCTAGACTCAAACAAGAAATATTTTTGGATTTTATGATTTTGTAAATTTTTTTTTTGGGTTTTTCAAAAATTAAGTGAAAAGGAAAATAAAGGTATCAAAATTCTTAATGAGAATTCCAGGAATCATGCAATGTTAGTCTAAAGCTTTAGTCTAAAGGAATTAGACATGGCCGGCTAAGCTTCAGCAGGACATTGCATTCAAGAGCTAAATTGATGATGATCAATCAGCTTTGGTGATGATAAGAACATCACCTTGAAACACTAGAATTCATTCTTAAGAACTCTGAAGAAAAATAATACCTAATCTAAGCAACAAGATGAACCGTCAGTTGTCCATACACAAGAACAATCCCCGGCAACGGCGCCAAAAACTTGGTGCGCGAAATTGTGATCACTACAACTTCACACAACTAACCAGCAAGTGCACTGGGTCGTCCAAGTAATAAACCTTACGCGAGTAAGGGTCGATCCCACGGAGATTGGTGGTATGAAGCAAGCTCTGGTCACCTTGTAAATCTCAGTCAGGCAGACTCAAATGGGTATAGATGATGAACGAAAATAACATAAAGATAAAGATAGAGATACTTATGTATATCATTGGTGTAAGAGCTTCAGACAAGCATATGAAGATGCCTTCCCTTCCGTCTCTCTGCTTTCCTACTGTCTTCATCCAATCCTTCTTACTCCTTTCCATGGCAAGCTCGTGTAGGGTTTCACCGTTGTCAATGGCTACCTCCCATCCTCGCAGTGAAAGCTAATGCACGCACTCTGTCACAGTACTGCCAATCACCGGTTTGGTTCCCTCCCCTACTGGAATAGAATCCCTCTTTTGCGTCTGTCACTAACGCCCAGTAGGTTACAGGTTTGAAGCACGTCACAGTCATTCAATCATTGAATCCTACTCAGAATACCACAGACAAGGTTTAGACCTTCCGGATTCTCTTGAATGCCGCCATCAGGTCCTGCCTATACCACGAGGATTCCGATTAAAGAATCCAAGAGATATTCACTAGAGCCTTGGTTGCTTGTAGAACAAAAGTGGTTGTCAGTCACCTTGTTCATGAGTGAGAATGGTGATGGGCGTCAATCATCACCTTCATCAAGTTGAAGAACAAGTGATATCTTGGACAAAGAACAAGCGGAATTGAATAGAAGAACAATAGTAATTGCATTAATACTCGAGGTACAGCAGAGCTCCACACCTTAATCTATGGTGTGTAGAAACTCCACCGTTGAAAATACATAAGAACAAGGTCTAGGCATGGCCGAATGGCCAGCCTCCCAAAGAGGGTTCAATCATCAAAACATGATCAAAAGATGAAAATACAATAGTAAAAGGTCCTATATATAGAGAACTAGTAGCCTAGGGTGTACAGAGATGAGTAAATGACATAAAAATCCACTTCCGGGCCCACTTGGTGTGTGCTTGGACTGAGCAATGAAGGAATTTCGTGTAGAGACTCTTCTTGGAGTTAAACGCCAGCTTTTATGCCAGTTTGGGCGTTTAACTCCCATTTAGGTGCCAGTTCCGGCGTTTAACGCTGGAATTTCTTGAGGTGACTTTGAACGCCGGTTTGGGCCATCAAATCTTGGGCAAAGTATGGACTATAATATATTGCTGGAAAGCCCAGGATGTCTACCTTCCAACGCCGTTGAGAGCGCGCCAATTGGGCTTCTGTAGCTCCAGAAAATCCACTTCGAGTGCAGGGAGGTCAGAATCCAACAGCATCTGCAGTCCTTTTGAGTCTCTGAATCAGATTTTTGCTCAGATCCCTCAATTTCAGCCAGAAAATACCTGAAATCACAGAAAAACACACAAACTCATAGTAAAGTCCAGAAAAGTGAATTTTAACTAAAAACTAATAAAAATATAATAAAAACTCAACTAAAACTACCAAAAACATACTAAAAATAATGCCAAAAAGCGTACAAATTATCCGCTCATCATCCCTCAATTTCAGCCAGAAAATACCTGAAATCACAGAAAAACACACAAACTCATAGTAAAGTCCAGAAAAGTGAATTTTAACTAAAAACTAATAAAAATATACTAAAAACTAACTAGATCATACTAAAAATATACTAAAAACAATGCCAAAAAGCATACAAATTATTCGCTCATCACAACACCAAACTTAAATTGTTGCTTGTCCCCAAGCAACTGAAGATCAAATAAGATAAAAAGAAGAGAATATGCAATGAACTCCAAAAACATCTATGAAGATCAGTATTAATTAGATGAGCGGGGCTTTTAGCTTTTTGTCTCTGAATAGTTTTGGCATCTCACTCTATCCCTTGTAATTCAGAATGATTGGCTTCTTTAGGAACTCAGAATCCAGATAGTGTTAATGATTCTCCTAGTAAAGTATGATGATTCTTGAACATAGCTATTTCTTGAGTCTTGGCCGTGGCCCAAAGCACTCTGGCTTCCAGTATTACCACCGGATACATACATGCCACAGACACATAATTGGGTGAACCTTTTCAGATTGTGACTCAGCTTTGCTAAAGTCCCCAATTAGAGGTGTCCAGGGTTCTTAAGCACACTCTTATTTGCCTTGGATCACAACTCTTATTCTTTCTTTTTCTTTCTCTTTTTTTTTTCGGTTTTTTTTTTTTCGTTTGCTTTTTCTCTTTTTTTTTTCTGCTTTTTCTTGCTTCAAGAATCATTTTTAATGATTTTTCAGATCCTCAGTAACATGTCTCCTTTTTCATCATTCTTTCAAGAGCCAACATTCATGAACCACAAGTTCAAAAGACATATGCACTGTTCAAGCATACATTCAGAGAACAAAAGTGTTGCCACCACATCAAATTAATTAAACTATTATAAAATTCAGAATTCATGCAATTCTTTCCTTTATCAATTAAGCACGTTTTTTAGTCAAGAAAGGTGATGGATTCATAGGACATTCATAACTTTAAGGCATAGACACTAAGATACTAATGATCACAAGACACAAACATGGACAAACATAAAGCATAAAAATCGAAAAACAGAAGAATAAAGAACAAGGAAATCAAGGAACGGGTCCACCTTAGTGATGGCGGCTCTTTCTTGCTCTTGAAGATCCTATGGAGTGCTTGAGCTCCTCAATGTCTCTTCCTTGTCTTTGTTGCTCCTCCCTCATGATTCTTTGGTCTTCTCTAATTTCATGGAGGAGAATGGAGTGTTCTTGATGCTCCACCCTTAGTTGTCCCATGTTGGAACTCAACTTTCCTAGGGAGGTGTTTAATTGCTCCCAATAATTTTGTGGAGGAAAGTGCATCCCTTGAGGAATCTCAGGGATCTCTTGATGAGAGGGGTCTCTTGTGTACTCCATCCTTTTCTTGGTGATGGGCTTGTCCTCATCAATGGGGGTATCTCCCTCTATGTCAACTCCAACTGAATAACAGAGGTGACAGATGAGATGAGGAAAGGCTAACCTTGCCAAAGTGGAGGTCTTGTCCGCCACCTTGTAGAGTTCTTGGGCTATAACCTTATGAACTTCTATTTCTTCTCCAATCATGATGCTATGGATCATGATAGCCCGGTCTATGGTAACTTCGGACCGGTTGCTAGTGGGAATGATTGAGCGTTGTATGAACTCTAACCATCCTCTAGCCACGGGCTTGAGGTCATGCCTTCTTAATTGAACCGGCTTTCCTCTTGAATCTTGCTTCCATTGTGCGCCCTCTTCACATATGGTTGTGAGGACTTGGTCCAACCTTTGATCAAAGTTGACCCTTCTAGGGTAAGGATGCTCATCTCCTTGCATCATAGGCAAGTTGAACGCCACCCTCACACTCTCCGGACTAAAATCCAAGTATTTCCCCCGAACCATAGTGAGATAATTCTTTGGATTCGGGTTCACACTTTGGTCATGGTTCTTGGTGATCCATGCATTGGCATAGAACTCTTGAACCATCAAGATTCCGATTTGTTGAATGGGGTTGGTAAGCACTTCCCAACCTCTTCTTCGGATCTCATGGCGGATCTCCGGATATTCACCCTTTTTGAGTGAAAAGGGGACTTCGGGGATCACCTTCTTCAAGGCCACAACTTCATAGAAGTGGACTTGATGCACCCTTGAGAGGAATCTATCCATCTCCCATGACTCGGAGGTGGAAGCTTTTGCCTTCCCTTTCCTCTTTCTAGAGGTTTCTCCGGCCTTGGATGCCATAATGGTTATGAAAAAGCAATGCTTTTACCACACCAAACTTAAAATGTTTGCTCGTCCTCGAGCAAAAGAAGAAAGAAGAGAGTAGAAGAAGAAGAAATGAGGAAGAGGGGGAAGGTGGTGTGTTCGGCCAAGAAGGGAAAGAAGGGGTGTTTAGGTTGTGTGAAAATGAAGGGTCGAAGAAGGGTATATATAGGAGAGAGGGGGGTAATGGTTCGGCCATGATGGTTGGGTTTGGGAGGGAAAGTGGTTTGAATTTTGAAGGGTGAGGTTGGTGGGGTTTTATGAAGTATGGATGTGAGTGGTGAAGAGAAAGATGGGATTTGATAGGTGAAGGGTTTTTGGGGAAGAGGTATTGAGGTGATTGGTGAATGGGGGAAGAAGAGAGAGATTGATGGTGGGGTCCTGTGGGGTCCACAGATCCTGTGGTGTCAAGGAAAAGTCATCCCTGCACCAAATGTTGCTCAAAATCACGTTTTGAGCTGTTTCTGGCGTTAAACGCCGGGCTGGTGCCCATTCCTGGCATTTAACGCCTGGTTGTTGCCCTTTACTGGCGTTTAACGCCAGTCTGGTGCCCCTTTCTGGCGTTAAACGCCCAGAATGGTGCCAGACTGGGCGTTAAACGCCCAACAGCTAGCATTACTGGCGTTTGAACGCCAGCTTCTTCTCCTCCAAGGTGTGCTGTTTTTCTTCCTGTTTTTCATTCTGTTTTTGCTTTTTTCATTGTTTTTGTGACTTCTTATGATCATCAACCTACAAAAAAGATAAAATAACAAAAGAAAATAGTTAACTATAAAACATTGGGTTGCCTCCCAACAAGCGCTTCTTTAATGTCATTAGCTTGACAGAGGACTCTCATGGAGCCTCAGAAATACTCAGAACCGTGTTGGAACCTGCCAACACCAAACTTAGAGTTTGAATGTGGGGGTTCAACACCAAACTTAGAGTTTGGTTGTGGCCTCCCAACACCAAACTTAGAGTTTGACTGTGGGGGCTCTGCTTGGCTCTGTTTTGAGAGAAGCTCTTCATGCTTCCTCTCCATGATGATAGAGGGATGTCCTTGGGCCTTAAACACCAAGGATTCTTCATTCACTTGAATGATCAACTCTCCTCTATCAACATCAATCACAGCCTTTGCTGTGGCTAGGAAGGGTCTGCCAAGGATGATGGATTCATCCATGCACTTCCCAGTCTCTAGGACTATGAAATCAGTAGGGATGTAATGGTCTTCAATCTTCACCAAAACATTTTCTACAAGTCCATGAGCTTGTTTTCTTGAATTGTCTGCCATCTCTAATGAGATTCTTGCAGCTTGCACCTCAAAGATCCCTAATTTCTCCATTACAGAGAGGGGCATGAGGTTTACACTTGACCCTAAGTCACACAAGGCCTTTTTGAAGGTCATGGTGCCTATGGTACAAGGTATAGAAAACTTCCCAGGATCTTGCCTCTTTAGAGGCAGTTTCTGCCTAGACAAGTCATCCAGTTCTTTGGTGAGCAAAGGTGGTTCTCCCTCCCAAGTCTCATTTCCAAATAACTTGTCATTTAGCTTCATGATTGCTCCAAGGTATTTAGCAACTTGCTCTTAAGTGACATACTCATCCTCTTCAGAGGAAGAATACTCATCAGAGCTCATGAATGGCAGAAGTAAGTCCAATGGAATCTCTATGGTCTCATTTTGAGCCTCAGATTCCCATTGTTCCTCATTGAGGAACTCAGAGGAGGTTGGTACACGCCCACTGAGGTCTTCCTCAGTGGCGTCCTCCTCCTCTCTTTCCTCTCCATATTCGGCCATGTTTATGGCTTTGCACTCTCCTTTTGGATTTTCTTCTGTATTACTTGGAAGAGTACTAGGAGGGAGTTCAGTAATTTTCTTGCTCAGCTGTCCCACTTGTCCTTCCAAATTCCTAATGGAGGACCTTGTTTCATTCATGAAACTTTGAGTGGTTTTGATTAGATCAGAGACCATTGTTGCTAAGTCAGAAGTATTCTGCTTAGAACTCTCTGTCTGTTGCTGAGAAGATGATGGAAAAGGCTTGCCATTGCTAAACCTGTTTCTTCCACCATTATTGTTATTGAAACCTTGTTGAGGTCTCTCTTGATTCTTCCATGAGAAATTTGGGTGATTTCTCCATGAAGAATTATAGGTGTTTCCATAGGGTTCTCCTAGGTAATTCACCTCTTCCATTGAAGGGTTCTCAGGATCATAAGCTTCTTCCTCAGATGAAGCATCCTTAGTACTGTTTGGTGCATTTTGCATTCCAGACAGACTTTGAGAAATCAAATTGACTTGTTGAGTCAATATCTTGTTCTGAGCCAATATGGCATTCAGAGTGTCAATTTCAAGAACTCCTTTCTTCTGACTAGTCCCATTGTTCACAGGATTCCTTTCAGAAGTGTACATGAATTGGTTATTTGCAACCATTTCAATCAATTCTTGAGCTTCTGCAGGCGTCTTCTTCAGATGAAGAGATCCTCCAGCAGAGCTATCCAAAGACATCTTGGATAGTTCAGAGAGACCATCATAGAAAATACCTATGATGCTCCATTCAGAAAGCATGTCTGAAGGACATCTTCTGATTAATTGTTTGTATCTTTCCCAAGTTTCATAGAGGGATTCTCCATCCTTCTGTCTGAAGGTTTGGACTTCCACTCTAAGCTTACTCCATCTTTGTGGTGGAAAGAACTTTGCCAAGAAGGCATTGACTAGCTTTTCCCAAGAGTCCAGGCTTTCTTTAGGTTGAGAATCCAACCATATTCTAGCTCTGTCTCTTACAGCAAAAGGGAATAGCATCAGTCTGTAGACTTCAGGGTTAACCCCATTAGTCTTGACTGTGTCACAGATTTGCAAGAATTCAGCTAAGAACTGATGAGGATCTTCCATTGGAAGTCCATGGAACTTGCAATTCTGTTGCATTCGAGAAACTAATTGAGGCTTATGCTCAAAGTTGTTTGCTCCAATGGCAGGGATAGAGATGCTTCTCCCATAGAAATCAGGAGTAGGTGCAGTGAAGTCACCCAGCACCTTCCTTGCATTGTTGGCATTATTGTTGTTTTCGGCTGCCATGTGTTCTTCTTCTTTGAAGAATTCGGTCAGGTCCTCTAAAGAGAGTTGTGCCTTGGCTTCTCTTAGCTTTCTCTTCAAGGTTCTCTCAGGTTCAGGGTCAGCTTCAACAAAAATGTCTTTGTCTCTGCTCCTGCTCATATGAAAGAGAAGAGAAAAAGAAAATGTGGAATCCTCTATGTCACAATATAGAGATTCCTTGAAGTGTCAGAGGAAAAGAGAAATAGTAAGAAGAAGGAGAAGAAGAATTCGAACTTTAATTAGATAAGGTTCGAATTGTGCATTTAGAAGGAGTGGTACTCCATAAATAGAAGGATGTGGGAAGGAGGGAAGAGAATTTTCAAAAATTCAATTAAAAGATTTTGAAAACATTTTGAAAATTTGATTGATAATTTTCGAAAATTAAAAGTGAAAAAGAAATCAAGTGATTTTTGAAAAAGATTTTGAAATTAGAATTTAAAAAGATTTGATTGAAAATTATTTAAAAAAATGTGATTAAAAAGATTTGATTGAAAAGTTATGGTTTTAAAAAGATGTGATTGAGAAGATATGATTTGAAAACAATTTTAAAGGATATGATTCGAAAACAATTTGAAAAGATGTGATTTAAAAAAAAAAAAATTGATGACTTGCCTAACAAGAAAAGATATGATTCAAACATAAAACCTTCCTTAATAGAAAAGGCAAAAAATGTTCAATCAAATCATTAATTGTTAGTAAGTATCTTTGAAAAAGGAAAGAAATTGATTTTGAAAACATTTGATTGAAAAGATATGATTTGAAAAAGATTTGGTTTTGAAAAACTTTGAAAACTTGAAAAAAGATTGATTTGAAAACAAAATCTTCCCCCTAGCACCATCCTGGCGTTAAACGCCCAGAATGGTATACATTCTGGCGTTTAACGCCCAAAATGCTACCTCTTTGGGCGTTAAACGCCCAACCAGGTGCCCTGGCTGGCGTTTAAACGCCAGTCTGCCTTCTTCACTGGGCATTTTTGAATGCTCAGCTTTTTCTGTATAATTCCTCTGCAGTATGTTCTGAATCTTCAATTCTTTGTATTATTGACTTGAAAAGACACAAATTAAAAATATTTTTGGATTTTTAATAATCAAAATGCAACAAGAATCAAATAACAATGCATGCAAGACACCAAACTTAGCAGTTTGTGTACTACTGACACTATATGAGACACATAAATACTCAAGCCAAAAGAATTCAAAGATCAGAGTAAGAAATCATCAAGAATTACTTGAAGATCCTTAAGACACATGAATGAATGCATGCAATTGACACCAAACTTAAGATGAGACACTAGACTTAAGCAAGAAACAGCAAATATTTTTTTTGGTTTTTATGATTTTGTAATTTTTTTGTGTTTTTCGAAAATTAAGTGGAAAAAGGTATCAAAATTCTTAATGAGAATTCTAGGAATCAGTGCAATGCTAGTCTAAGACTCCGGTCCAGGAATTAGACATGGCTTCACAGCCAGCCAAGCTTTCAAAGAAAGCTTCGGTCCAAAACACTAGACATGACCAAAGGTCAGCCAAGCCTTAGCGGATCACTGCTCCAAAAGCAAAATTGATGAAAATCAACAAGCTCTTGTGGTGATAAGTTGAAACCTCGGTCCAATCAGATTAGACATGGCTTCTCAGCCAGCCAGATTTCAACAAATCATCATGAAACTCTAGAATTCATCTTCAAGAATTTCGAAAAAATAAATACCTAATCTAAGCAACAAGATGAACCGTCAGTTGTCCAAACTAGAACAATCCCAGGCATTGTTACCAAAAGCTTGCTCAAAACTTGAACAATCCCCGGCAACGGCGCCAAAAACTTGGTGCGCGAAATTGTGAACAATACTTTTTCACAACTCTCATAATCCCCGGTAATGGCTCCAAAAACTTGGTAGCTCAATACCATGGCATTACACAACTTTGCACAACTAACCAGCAAGTGCACTGGGTCGTCCAATTAATACCTTACGTGAGTAAGGGTCGATCCCACGGAGATTGTTAGCATTGAAGCAAGCTATGGTCATCTTGTAAATCTTAGTCAGGCAAACTCAAATGTATATGATGATGAACGAAAATAACATAAAGATAAAGATAGAGATACTTATGTATATCATTGGTGTAAGAGCTTCAGACAAGTGTATGAAGATGCCTTCCCTTCCGTCTCTCTGCTTTCCTACTGTCTTCATCCAATCCTTCTTACTCCTTTCCATGGAAAGCTCGTGTAGGGTTTCACTGTTGTCAGCAGCTACCTCCCATCCGCGCAGTGAAAGCTAATGCACGCACTCTGTCACAGTACTGCCAATCACCGGTTTGGTTCCCTCCCCTACCGGAATAGAATCACTCTTTTGCGTCTGTCACTAACGCCCAGTAGGTTACAGGTTTGAAGCACGTCACAGTCATTCAATCATTGAATCCTACTCAGAATACCACAGACAAGGTTTAGACCTTCCGGATTCTCTTGAATGCCGCCATCAGGTCCTGCCTATACCACGAAGATTCCGATTAAAGAATCCAAGAGATATTCACTAGAGCCTCAGATGCTTGTAGAACAAGAATGGTTGTCAGTCACCTTGTTCATGAGTGAGAATGGTGATGGGCGTCAATCATCACCTTCATCATGTTGAAGAACAAGTGATATCTTGGATAAAGAACAAGCAGAATTGAATGGAAGAACAATAGTAATTGCATTAATACTCGAGGTACAGCAGAGCTCCACACCTTAATCTATGGTGTGTAGAAACTCCACCGTTGAAAATACATAAGAACAAGGTCTAGGCATGGCCGAATGGCCAGCCTCCCAAAGGTCTAAGATAGCATAAAACGAAGATAGCTACCAAAAGTCTCTCCAAATACAATAGTAAAAGGTCCTACTTATAGAAAACTAGTACATAGATGAGTAAATGACATAAAAATCCACTTCTGGGCCCACTTGGTGTGTGCTTGGGCTGAGCAATGAGGCTTTTTCGTGTAGAGACTCTCCTTGGAGTTAAACGCCAGCTTTAGTGCCAGTTTGGGCGTTTAACTCCCAATTAGGTGCCAGTTCCGGCGTTTAACGCTGGAATTTCTTGAGGTGACTTTGAACGCCGGTTTGGGCCATCAAATCTTGAGCAAAGTATAGACTATTATATATTGCTGGAAAGCCCAGGATGTCTACTTTCCAACGCCGTTGAGAGCGCGCCAATTGGGCTTCTGTAGCTCCAGAAAATCCACTTCGAGTGCAGGGAGGTCAGAATCCAACAGCATCTGCAGTCCTTTTCAGTCTCTGGATCAGATTTTTGCTCAGATCCCTCAATTTCAGCCAGAAAATACCTGAAATCACAGAAAAACACACAAACTCATAGTAAAGTCCAGAAAAGTGAATTTTAACTAAAAACTAATAAAAATATACTAAAAACTAACTAGATCATACTAAAAATATACTAAAAACAATGCCAAAAAGCATACAAATTATCCGCTCATCAGTTAGCGTTTGCTAGGATCATAGTTATTACCACTGGGTCATCGTGCCTGGGTATTATACCCTGAGCATCTTCTTTAGTAAAGGAGATGGTGGGTAAGTCGGGTGATCGATCATCCTGTCCGACTTGATATACTTCCTTGAGCTGTCTTTTCAACGAGAATTTTGATATTCCTCCTCCCACGAATCCACCATTGATCATATGTATATGTCGTTCAGGGGTGTGAGGAGGGTGCTCTGGTCGTCCTCCTTCTTCATCCTTTCTTCTCTTCCTTGGGTCGTCTGACCTGTTTGCCAGGTGATAAACCCATATTTCATGGTTTATCTTGTGCTCAATTGAGTGGTTTTTATCAACTCTTTACCCACTTATTCATACTATTTGCATGGTTTTACATTTGCCTTCCTAATTATGTGCTTTGATTGAAAACATGCTTCTTTGGACTTATATTTGCTAATATTAATCCTCTCTTATTACCATTAGATGCCTTGATATGTGTGTTAAGTGATTTCAGATATTACAAGGTAGGAATAACTCAGAGGATGGAAAGGAAGCATGCAAAAGTGGAAGGAATACAATAAGTTGGAGAAATTGCTAAGCTGTCCAGCCTGACCTCTTCGCACTCAAACGGCTATAACTTTAGCTACAGAGGTCCAAACGACGCGGTTCCAGTTGCTTTGAGAAGCTAACGTCCGGGGCTTCGATTTGATATATAATATGTCATAGTGGCTCTGACGCTAGGTGACGCGACCGCGTGCTCCATGCGGCCGCGTCGCAGTGACAAAAAACCAGCGTGGCAGATTTCTTCTCCAGCGAATTCTGGGCTGTTTCTGACCCAGTTCTCGACCCAGAAAACACAGATTAGAGGCTATAAAGTGGGGGAATGCATCCATTCATAATCATGCTCTGATCAAGCTTTTCATAATTCACTTTCCATGATTTAGATTTAGTTTTGAGAGAGGTTCTCTCCTCTCTCTCTCTTAGGATTAGGATTAGGATTAGAAATTTGGATTTTAGAAACTATGATTTAGGACTTCTCTTGGTTTTTAAGAGTGACTCTCGATTCAGGTTCAATGTTCCTTTTTATTTATTTTTCCAATTAAATTTATGAACTCTTCCATGTTACAGATTACTCTTTTAAATTAATGCTATTTGAGATATTTCAGATCTATGATTGCTTTCTTTAATTTGTATTGTCGGTACTTATCCAAATTATTTTTATTCGAGTAGATAGTTTTCCTTTTGGCTTTGGTTAAATAACTGGCGACTCTTGAGTTGTCAAACTCATTGTTAATCGGAAATTGGAATTCATCCACTTAACTTACCTTCATAGTTAGAGGTTAACAAAGTGGGAGAAAAATCCAATTCTCATTACAATTGATAAGGATAACCAGGATAGGACCTCCAGTTCCCATATCTTGCCAAGAGTTTATTTTACAGTTATTATTATTTTATTTTACTTGTCATATAACATATTCCCACCTTACTTCCAAAACCCCAATTTACAAACTTATAACCAATAATAAGAACATACTTCCCTGCAATTCCTTGAGAAGACGACCCGAGGTTTAAATACTTCGGTTATCAATTTATTTATGGGTTTGTTACTTGTGACAACCAAAACGTTTGTACGAAGGGATTTCTGTCGGTTTAGAGACTATATCTACAACGCGACTGTTTTTATGAAATTCTTTACTGGCAAAAAATCCCAACGTCACCAGGTATCTATCAAGTCGGCCTTCCCTGGCTAACCTTTCAATGAGTTCTTGAGATCGTAGCATTCATTAGTGGAATGTCCGTACAGCTTATGGTACTCACAATATTCTGTTTGACTTCCAGCTTTCTTGTGCTTAATCGGAGGAAGAGGTGGAAGCTTCTCTGTATAACATATATCTCTATAAACATCAACCAGAGAAACCCTTAGAGAGGTGTAGTTGTGATACTTTCGAGGTTTTTCCACGTTTTGCTTTTCTTTTTTCTTGGGTTCCCTTTCCTTGTTCCGACTTTGATAGTAAGGCGAGTTGGTTCGTGGGTGAGGTTCCCTAAGTCGGGAGTTTTCTTTCATGTTGATATATTTCTCTGCCCTTTCTTGTACTTCATTCAGAGAGGAAGGATGTCGCTTAGATATGGACTGGGAGAATGGTCCTTCTTTTAGACCTTTGACCAAACCCATTATTACTGCTTTAGTTGGTAGGCTCTGAATCTCTAGGCAAGCCTTGTTGAATCTTTCCATATAATCACGGAGGCTTTTTCTGACCTCTTGCTTAACTCATAGCAGGCTCAGGTCGTGCTTTTTCTTATCTTTTTGAATGGAAAATCTGGTAAGGAACTTTTTGGCCAGGTCGTCAAAACTAGTGACCTACGTAGGGGGTAGGCCATCAAACCATTTCACGGCAGCCTTCGTTAAAGTAGTTAGAAAGGCTTTACAACAAGTTACGACAAAAGCGTCAGCCAGGTACATTTTGCTTATGAAGTTAATGAGATGGTGACTCAGATCGGACGTTCCGTCGTAGAGATCCAAGTTGGGTGATTTGAAGTTCCGAGGAACTTTAGCCCTCATGATCTCTTTTGTGAATGGATCCTGATAAACCACTATTTTATGGTTTATATTGTGCTAAATTGAGTGGATTTTATCAATCTTTCGTACACTTATTCATACTAATTGCATGAGTTTACGTTCTCCTTCCTGATTTTGTGCTATGATTGAAAACATGTTTCTTTGGCCTTATATTTGCTAATATTAATCCTCTCTTATTACCATTAGATGCCGTGATATGTGTGTTAAGTGATTTTAGGGATTACAGGGCATGAATGGCTCAGAGGATGGAAAGGAAGCATGCAAAAGTGGAAGGAATATAAGAAGTTGAAGGAACTGCAAAGCTGTCAGCCTGACCCTCTCGCACTAAAACGATCATAACTTGAGCTACAGAGGTCCAAATGATGCAGTTCTACTTGCGTTGGAAAGCTAATGTTTGGGGCTTCGATTTGATATATAACTCGCCATAGTGCCCGTACAGATAGGTGATGCGAACGCGCGCTCCACGCGGACGCGTCGCATCTGCGAATCTCATTCCACGCAAACGCGTGGACGACGCTTCCGCGTCACTTTCCCGCGACCTGTACGTACCAGATTTCGAAATTAGTGATTTTTGGGTTATTTTTGACCCAGTTTTTGGCCCAGAAAGCACATATTAAAGGCTATAAAGTGGGGGAATGCATCAATTCATAATCATGCCTTTCATAATTCAATTTTAAGTTTTAGATGTAGTTTTTAGTGAGGGAGGTTCTCTCCTCTCTCTTAGGATTTAGGATTAGGATTTTTAGAAATTAGGATTTATTATTATTTCAACTTCCAATTTTTCTTCTCCATCACAGGTTCAATATTCCTTTTACTTTTTATTTCTCTTTAACTTTCAGATATTTTGATGCTTGTATTACTTATGTTGCCTATTTGGCTTATGAACTTTTCCATGTTAGATTTGACTGCTTTGAATTAATGTTATTTGAGGTATTTCAGCTTATTATTGCTCCCCTTTATTTATGTTACTGTTGCTTCCAATCTGAAGACATTTTTTATTCCGGTAGATTTACTTTTCTCCTTTTGGTCTTGGTTAAGAAATCAGTAACTTAGGAGTTATTAGACTCAACGTGATTGATAATCGCTATCTTTGCTAATTAGCTTGAACTTTTATAATCCCAATCTTTTTCTAGGAATTAACTAGGATTTGAAGATCAAACTAATTAGTCATTGACCTTCCCTTGCACTAGCAAAGGTTAACTAAGTGGAATTAAGATTCAATTTTTATCATCATTGATAAGGATAACTAGGATAGGACTTCCAATTTCTCATACCTTGCCAAAAGTTTATTTTACAGTCATTTATTTATTTTACCTGCCATTTAAATTACTTGTTCCTCATCTTTAAAACCCCGATTTACAATCTTCATAACCAATAATAAGAACATACCTCCCTGCAATTCCTTGAGAAGACGACCCGATGTTTAAATACTTCGGTTATCAATTTATTTAGGGTTTTGTTACTTGTGACAACCAAAATGTTTGTAAGAAAGGACTTTTGTTGATTTAGAAACTATACTTACAACGGGAATTTATTCTGAATTCTAGACTACACAAAAGTTCTCGCACTTCAATTTGAGGTGCAAGGATTGGTGTCAAGCTCAATTGAAAGGTCTCGGAAGCTGTTTGGTCACTGCAGTGAGAATTCAGACTACTCACCACCTGGCTGGAAAGATGTAGATCAAGACAAAGACGGGTGTAGAGGAAAAGTTTGGGATCCTGGAGTCTGTTCTGACATTCAACACCCCGGGAGCCTTGAAGCCTGTTTGAACTCACCTAAGGGCTTTACATGCCTCGTTTGGGACCCCGGAGGCTGTTGGAATTCCAAACATTGGTAGAGATTTCTGGACGAATTCAAGCACAAGCCACCATAGCAGGAAGCTCATCAAATGTCCAACTTAAGGACTTTAACTAAAAGTGCTGGGTGAGAGACAACCCACCATGGTATGATCGTTCCTTTTTCAGTTTTAATTCTAGTTTGTTTTGTCTGTTTTTGAATTTTTATTGAACTTGGAATCATGCATAGCATTCATATTACGTATTGCATTCTGTATACTGCATTATAGAAAAAAAAATAAAATAAAATAAATAAAAAAATAAAAAAATATTTCGCACGCGACGCGTCCGCGTCATAGGTGCGTTAGGAAGAAAATAAATTGAACAGAGAGTCACGTGAAAGCGTGGCTGGAGGTGTGCCTTTGGCACAAATGGATCCACGCGACCGCGTCGCTGACGCGTCCGCGTCATGTGGGAAAAATGCCTACCACGCGTCTGCGTCACCCATGCGAACGCGTGACCTGAAATTCGATCGAAAGTTGTACTGGAGTGGTGCTGGATTGGTGCTGAACGCGCAAGCCTTACCACACGGATGCATGGCTGACGCGTCCACGTCATATCCCTATAATGTCCACTCACGCGATCGCGTCGACCATGCGACCGCGTTGCCCTGGAATTTGGCAATAATGAATTTTGAACAGAAAGTTGTGCGAGTGCGAGGCTGCTGATAAACAAACTTTTAACTGTTTAGAATTTATCCAATGGAGTCTCGTTGTGAAGTATAGTTTCCAAACCAATCAACAATCCTTACATCAAAAATATTGGTTGTCACAAGTAACAAACCCCAAATATGAATTAACCGAAGTATTAAGACTCCGGGTCGTCTCACAAGGAATTGCAATGAAGTGTTTAATTATTGGCTATGAAGAGCAAGGGGGGTTTGGTTGATAATTGGGCAAGAAAATTAATGACAAGAAAAGTAAAGAGAGCAATTAATAAAGAGAGACATTCATGGCAATTAATTGAGATCATAGGCTTTCTATCCTAGTCATGCATGATCAATTCATCTTATTTAGTTAACTCACACATCGGGAGAATGTCAAACAAGACTAATTAATCATGTCACAATTATAAACAAGAATTTATCTCATTCCGTCAATTCCAACAAATAGGGAGAAAGTCTAACGAGACTAGCTAATCTCAATCCAAAAGTCCTAACCAACTTACTAATTAAACTAGCAAAAGATTAGCGTCAATGGAAACAATATTCCATAAGTCCTAATCAACTCACTAATTAAATTAGCAAAAGATTAGCGTCAATGGAAACAATATTAGCTAACAACTCTAGATCACCAACATAAGTTGGGTTTTCATGACTCAAGATTGCCTAATTACTCTTTCCAAGCCAAGAATGCTCAAAATCTACTCTAACATCCTTCCAAGCATTCTATCAAACACTTGGAAGGCATAAAAGGAAAGCATAGTAAATGTGCAAGAATAATAAAATCTACCAATTACCAATAGCAAGGAAAGTAAGATCTCAACACAAATCAACAATAAAGAGAACATCAAACATAAAATTGCATTAAAGAAAACTAATATCCAACAATTGTTCATAAACATAAAAGAGGACAAAATAAAGGAAATGACAAGCAAAACTAGAAGAGTAGAGACGTAATAACAAGAAATTAAAAGGAGAAACTAAATCAAAACAAGAATTAAAACTTGGATTCAAGAAGAATTAACTAAAACTACCCTAAAATCTAGAGAGAGGAGAGAGCCTCCCTCTCTAGAATTCTAACCTAAAACATGATAAAAAACTAAACTATGACTAAGTGTGTTCATTCCCCCTTCAATCCTTGGGTTTAATAGCATCAGAAATGGGTTGGATTGGGCCCAAAATGAGCTGCAAAATTGCTGGGGGCGATTTCATTAAAGTGGGCCACGGACAGCATCAGCGCGCGCGCGAAAAGTGCGCGTGCGCGTCGATTGGCAATTCTTCACCCGCGCAGACGCGGCATGTACGCGCGCGCGTCCATTGGCGAGACCACTTTCGCGTGTGTGCGCCTTGTACGCGTGCGCGTCCCGTGGTGCATTTCCAATTCTTGTTTCTACATGCATTCTCCTCTTTGCATGCTTTTCTCCTCACTTCTTCCATCCAATACTTGCCTTATGAACCTGAAATCACTTAACAAACATATCAAGGCATCGAATGGAATTAAAGTGGATTAAAATCACCAATTTTAGGGCCTAAAAAGCATGTTTTCATATTTAAGCACAAATCGAGGGAGAGTTGCAAAACCATGCTATTTAATTGAATAAATGTGAGAAAAGGTGATAAAATCCCCTAAAATAAGCACAAAATAAACCACGAAATCGGGGTTTATCAAATCTTCCCACACTTAAACCAAGCATGTCCTCATGCTAAGAATAAAGAAGGACAAGAAAAGGGAATGAACATTTATTCAATGCAAATAAACTATATGCATCTATCTATATGAATGCAACTAAATGCAATATAATTCTACCTACTTGGTCAAAAGTGAATCAATCTCCAAGAACATGTATGAACAAGTTAGGCTAAGATTATATGATGATTCATGATTCCTACCAATTCAAATATCAAAATAGAGCACAAATAGACTTGCAAGAAGAAAAGCTCATGAAACAAGGAATTGAGCATCGAACCCTCACCGGAAGTGTATCCGCTCTAGTCGCTTTGGTGTATAGGGTCAATCACTCAATTCTCTTCTACTCATGCTTTCCAAGATTTGTTTTTCATCTAACAATCAACAATTATTCAATGCATGCATACATTCATCATGAGGGCTTATTCATAGGTTGTAATGGGGCTAGGGACAAGGTAGGATGCATATGGTCAAGTGAGCTTGAAATTTGAATCTTTGATTAACCTAAGCTCTCACCAAACACATATAACAACCTATACAATTCTAATACACAACCTAGCTACCCATGATTCCCACTTTTTCACATACTCATGCATTATTTTTTATTCACATTCCATATGCATTGATTTTATTGAACTTTACTTTGGGGCATTTTTGTCCCCTTTTTATTTCTTTTTCTCTTTTTTTTTTCTATATATTTTTTTCTTTTATATATATATATATATTTTTTTTTTCTTTTTGTTTTCTTTATCATTTTTTTTCTAAAGTATATACAACGTATCAATGCATATGGTTTTACATATAGTGCATGAACATGTACCCAATTCCCAATATTTTCAACAAAAATAAAAATTATACTTTTACCTCAACCAATGTCCCAAGTTCTCCATACCCAAATGATACACACCCTCACTAGCCTAAGCTAATCAAAGATTCAAATTAAGGACATTTATTGTTTTTCACTTAAGCTTGTAATGTGCTTCAATTAAGAACAAATGGGTTAAGCATAAGCTCAAAATTGGCTAACAATGGTTGATGAAAGGTAGGCTATTTGGGTAAGTGAGCTAAATGAAATGATGGCCTCGATCATATAAATACATGTATACATGGAACAATGGACATAAAGAATCAAACAAATCAAAGATTACAATCGTAGAAAGAGAATAATACACACAAGAATGAAAATAAGTGGCTATATGATGTAACCACACAATTATGCTCAAACTCACATGCTTGTGTTCTTAGTTCAAAAACCATGTTCCAAAATAAATTCTTTAAGCAAGTTTGTCACAAAAAATTTTTTTCAAATTGGTAGGGTGCCCTAAAAATAGTTTCTTGGAAAAGAAATTATCACCCTAACCAAGTAGTCCTAACATAAAAAAAAATGGTGAAATATGTATAAATTCTAACTAACATGCAACCTATCATGCAATGCAACAACTAATCTAATAAAGACAAAAATTAAAAATTGGTGTTGAAAAATAAAGTTGTTACCCATGGAGATCGGTCGGACGACCTCCCCACACTTAGAAATTTGCACCGTCCTCGGTGCATGCAAAGAAGAGCAAGGTGGACGGGTTGCTACAATTGATGAGTTCCTCCAAAAGGTTGTGTGGAAGGACTTGTTTGTTGCCCCATTTAGAAGCTTTTCTTTTTCTTTCCTTCTTGGTGGCCAACCTAAAAGGAAAGAGAAAGAAAGAAAGTTAAGCCTACATCAAAGATATTAAAGCAATAAAACATAGGCGGGGCTAATGCCAAATAAAAGTAAGGTTCTCACTACATGTTAGCTACGCATGTAAGTGAGAGAATAAAATAAGCTAAGGGCATTTCAACTAATACTTGATGCAAGAGTAAAGTTAAAGCATGAAGAGCATGTTGCATCGAGCTTAAACAAGAAAGAGTGGGTCATGAAGGACATGTAAGCTCATATCAATGTACAAAAGATACAAGGATCATCAAGGGTTTAGCATTGAATTAGAAATTTCATTACCCATCAATATCAAACAAGTCAAGAAGCACCAAGATTAACCAAGGAATTCTCAACAATTGAGTAGGAAAATGCAACACCATTATTAAAATAAGAAACTAAAAAAAATAAGGTAAAAATAAGCTATGAAAACAAAATAAAAATGGAAAGAGTGGAAGTATACGAATGCAATGGGCAAAAGAAAATGGAAGAGGAAAAAAAAACTCTTTTTTTTTTTACCGGCGCGGACGCGCACAGTACGCGGACGCATGCCTGACTGAGTGGGCGACCGGCGCGGACGCGCCAAGTATGCCTGCGCGTTAATGCGGGCACAGAATAGGCACAATAATGGCACAACTCTCTGGTTTTTGTACCAGGAGGGCAGGTGGTGCCATCGGCGTGCACGCGTACAGCGTGCGTGCGCGCGCATTGCGTATTTAGTTTCAAGGACGCGTACGCGCCAGGTGCGTGCACGTGCGGGTGGTTTGTGCCTCGCGCACAAAGTAGGCGCAAGTTAGGCACAACTCTCTGGAATTTGGCTTGGAGATGAAATCTTTGCATCCACGCGTACGCGTACATGGCGTCCGCGTGGATGATCGAAAATGCTTGAGGTGCGCGTACGCACCATGTGCACGCACGCGCGGGTTGGTGCTCTATTTTTTTTCAAAATTTTTCCAAGTTCTTGCACCAATCCATGCATTCCAAACCTCCAAACAGCTACCCAAACACCATAAAAGCCTTATTCAACATGCTAAACTACTGAATAAACTCAACAACCAGTACAAGCAAGAAATTAAACTAATTCTACCAATATGTACAAAAGAGAAAATGAAAAGATATTACCATGGTGGGTTGTCTCCCACCTAGCACTTTTGTTTATTGTCCTTAAGTTGGACTTATGGGGAGCTCCTCTTAAGGTGGCTTGTGCTTGAATCCATCCTTGAACATCCACCGATGCTTGGACTTCCATTGTGCTTCATCATTCAAAGTTAATAACTCCAAGCTTTGATGGAGTTCTTCACAAACCATAGGCTCCCACATTTGATCCTCCTTGTGTGATCCGGGATCCCACACTTTGTTTTCACACCCGTCCTTGAGTTTATCATGATGATTTCCTCCGGGTGGCAAGAGAGATGAATTCTCATGAAGGCACCAAGCTATCCTTCTAGACCCATTCAATTGAGCATTACACCAATCCTTGCTCCTTGAAGCTTCAACCATAATGAGCCTAGACTTACAACCCCAACCATTAAACATCCTCCTCTTACGCTTAATTCCACAAAGCATCCTAAGTTGGCCATCCGTCTCAAGCAAACCAAATTCAAGTGGGATGATAAAGCTAAGAGTTAGAAGTTTTACCCACTCAAATGAAGGATTGGATGTCAACCTAGATGGAGGGGTTCCCAATGATCTTGACAATGCACGCTCCACTCCCATCCATTCTTTTTGGAAGGCTTCCACCGCTTGACAAGGTTCTTCAAGCTCTACCTCTTGCCAAGCTTTTTCAACTTCAACCTCTTCCTCTTGGTGGCTCACTTCCAATTCAATTTCTTCTTCATTGCTCACCAAGGGCATGGGAGGTGAGGTATCTTCTTCCTTACCCTCTATATCAAACCCAATTGGAGAGGATTCAATTGTGCATAAGAATTCTTCAATGATTGAATCCATCTCTTGGTCGACCTCTTCAAAGGCTTCAACCACTTCTTCCGGCTCAATTGTCTTAACTTTCTCCCCTTGTGACAATTCTGGCTTCAACTTCTCTTTCTCACATTGAAGCTCTAAACTCACTCCCTCACTATGCTCCTTAATTGCCTCTCCACATTCGTCAATAGGAGTGCCTTGGTTGCTTAGGCTTAGTTGGGAGGAGGCCTGGTGGACGAAATTGTGATCCATGCTCTTTGTACTTGTATAAAATTTAATAATTGGCTCTATTTGAATTCACAACTCCGTTCAACTAACCAGCAAGTGTACTGGGTCGTCCAAGTAATAAACCTTACGCGAGTAAGGGTCGATCCCACAGAGATTGTTGGTATGAAGCAAGCTATGGTCACCTTGTAAATCTCAGTTAGGCAGATTAAATGGTTATGGGTTTCGAAAATTAATAATAAAATAGAAAATAAAAAGGGATAGAAATACTCATGTAAATCAATAGTGGGAGTTTCAGATAAGTGCATGGAGGTGCTGTGCTCCTCTTGAATCTCTACTTTCTTATTGCTTTCATCCAGTTCTTCTTACTCCTTTCCATGGCAAGCTGTATGTAGGGCATCACCATCATCAATGGCTACTTTCAATCCTCTCGGAAAAATGGTCCTATGCGCTGTCACTGCACGGCTAATTGTCTGGAGACATCACCCTTGGTTGATAGCTACATCCCATCCTCTCAGTGAAAATGGTCCAAATGCTCTGTCACAGCACGGCTAATCATCTGTCGGTTCTCAATCAGGTTGGAGTAGAATCCATTGATTCTTTTGCGTCTGTCACTAACGCCCAGCCTTCAGGAGTTTGAAGCTCGTCACAGTCATTCAATACCGGAATCCTACTCGGAATACCACAGACAAGGTTAGACTTTCCGGATCCCCATGAATGCCGCCATCTATCTAGCTTATACCACGAAGATTCTGTTGGGGAATCTAAGAGATATGCGCCGGCCTAAGGTAGAACGGAAGTGGTTGTCAATCACGCGCGTTCATAGGTGAGAATGATGATGAGTGTCACAGATCATCACATTCATCAAAGTTAAGTGTAACGTATATCTTGGAATAAGAATAAAAGAGAATTGAATAGAAAGTAATAGTAATTGTATTGAAACTTGAGGTACAGCAGAGCTCCACACCCTTAATCTATGGTGTGCAGAAACTCCACCGTTGAAAATACATAAGTGAAAGGTTCAGGCATGGCCGAATGGCCAGCCCCCATGTGGTCACAAGACCGAATGATCAAAGACTTCTAATACAATAGTTAAATGTTCTATTTATAATAAACTAGCTCCTAGGGTTTACACGAGTAAGTAATTGATGCATAAATCCACTTCCGGGGCCCACTTGGTGTATGCTTGGGCTGAGCTTGATCTATCCACGAGCTGAGGCTTCTCTTGGAGTTGAACTCCAAGTTATGACGTATTTTGGGCGTTCAACTCCGGATCATAACGTTTTTCTGGCGTTTAACTCTAGACAGCAGCATGTACTTGGCGTTCAACGCCAAGTTACGTCGTCAATTCCCGAATAAAGTATGGACTATTATATATTGCTGGAAAGCTCTGGATGTCTACTTTCCAACGCCGTTGAGAGCGCGCCATTTGGAGTTCTGTAGCTCCAGAAAATCCATTTCGAGTGTAGGGAGGTCAGATTCCAACAGCATCAGCAGTGCTTTAGTCAGCCTTTTTTCAGAGTTTTGCTCAAGTCCCTCAATTTCAGTCAGAAATTACCTGAAATCACAGAAAAACACACAAACTCATAGTAAAGTCCAAAAATATGAATTTAACATAAAAACTAATGAAAACATCCCTAAAAGTAGCTTGAACTTACTAAAAACTACCTAAAAACAATGCCAAAAAGCGTATAAATTATCCGCTCATCAAGGCCATATTGCTAACGGCTTCCACTAGGATAGTCATCTTGGCTCCTAGCTCCTTAAACTTCTTTTTATCCTCCTCGTGTTGCCTTAAGATATGAGATTCAAGATCTCTCAATTCTTGCATGGGGGCTTCATCGGGAGGTGATGGTGGAAGAGAAGGTTCATTTTTTGGGAGAAAAGTTTCAAGATCTTCCAATTCTTCATCATTCATTATATGCTCAGGAGGTTGCGCATTATCCTCCTCAACACCAATTTCAAGCTCATTGGAAGAAGGTTCAACAACTTCCACAAAATCATCAACAATGTCACTTGGTGTGGAAGTGCTCTTAAGTTTGAAATTCACCTCTTGTTCAACTTCCTCTAACTCTTCAACCACTTCTTCTTCTTCAATAATCTCTCCCTCCTCCACTTGTTGCAAGACATACCCCATCTCCTTGTCCTCATGTTGAGATTCTAGAAGGGTAAGAATTCAAAGAAAATCAATGAAACCGCAGATAAAAAGATATTGGTATCGAAGAAATCCCTTGTAATGATTTTTTTTATTTTAGACGATGGAAGCGGCCGTTACGATATATAAAAAACACTCGATTTGAAAATGTTGTACGAAATGATATGTCACAATTCTTTTTTGATACATGTCAGAATGATGGAAAAGAAAGAATATCTTTTGCCTATCCACCCAATTTGTCGACTTTTCTACAAATGATGGAAAAAAGAATAGACTCTTTTTCTCCTTCATACTCCTTTCTTGGGTTGATTTCTCACATTCATCCGTAGAGATAATTTGCTTGTTGCATGAGTCCCATGAGTCCAAGTTGGCTTTAATTCTGGCAAGGTTAGCTTCAATAGCTTCATAATTCTTTTGGGCTTCTTCTTGCTCCTTTTGACGGATTATTGCTTGAAGCCGATCCATTTCTTCCTTGAGATGATCCATTGGCTCTTGGATGGATGGATATGGGTGTTCTTCCTTGGAGGGTTGTGGTGGAAAGGAAAATTCATTATGTGGTTGAAAGTTGTCACACATGGGAGGTGATTCATCTTGGTAATAGTATAGAGGTGGTGGTTCTTGAGGGTATTGGTGGTGGAATTAGGGTGGTTCTTTATATGATTCATATGGATCACAAGGTGGTTGGTATGGTGGATATGGGTTGGGGTCATATGGAGGTGTTTGGTGGTAGGGGGCTTGTGAGTAAGGTGGTTCAAAATTATGTTGAGAAGGTGATTCATAGGCATATGGTGGTGGTTATTGACAATTACAATAAGGGTCACTGGTGCACGAAATTGTGATCACTACAACTTCGCACAACTAACCAGCAAGTGCACTGGGTCGTCCAAGTAATACCTTACGCGAGTAAGGGTCGATCCCACGGAGATTGGTGGTATGAAGCAAGCTATGGTCATCTTGTAAATCTCAGTCAGGCAGACTCAAATGGGTAAGATGATGAACGAAATAACATAAAGATAAAGATAGAGATACTTATGTATATCATTGTGTAAGCTTCAGACAATATGAAGATGCCTTCCCTTCCGTCTCTCTGCTTCCTACTGTCTTCATCCAATCCTTCTTACTCCTTTCCATGGCAAGCTCGTGTAGGGTTTCACTGTTGTCAGCAGCTACCTCCCATCCCACAGTGAAAGCTAATGCACGCACTCTGTCACAGTACTGCCAATCACCGGTTTGGTTCCCTCCCCTACCGGAATAGAATCCCTTTTGCGTCTGTCACTAACGCCCAGTAGGTTACAGGTTTGAAGCACGTCACAGTCATTCAGTCATTGAATCCTACTCAGATACCACAGACAAGGTTTAGACCTTCCGGATCTCTTGAATGCCGCCATCAGGTCCTGCCTATACACGAAGATTCCGATTAAAGAATCCAAGAGATATTCACTAAGCCTCATGCTTGTAGAACAAGAGTGGTTGTCAGTCACTTTGTTCATGGGTGAGATGGTGATGGGCGTCAATCATCACCTTCATCAGTTGAAGAACAAGTGATCTTGGACAAAGAACAAGCGGAATTGAATAGAAGAACAATAGTAATTGCATTAATACTCGAGGTACAGCAGAGCTCCACACCTTAATCTATGGTGTAGAAACTCCACCGTTGAAAATACATAAGAACAAGAGTGATCATTGGTTTCGGCCCCAGAGAGGGACCAGAAGAACCAAGATGAAAACAATAGTAAAAGGTCCTACTTATAGAGAACTAGTAGCCTAGGGTGTACAGAGATGAGTAAATGACATAAAAATCCACTTCCGGGCCCACTTGGTGTGCTTGGGCTGAGCAATGAAGCATTTTTCGTGTAGAGACTCTTCCTGGCGTTTAACTCCCGTTTTGGTGCCAGTTTGGGCGTTTAACTCCCATTCTTGTGCCAGTTTGGGCGTTTAACGCTGGGAATTCTGAGGGTGACTTTGAACGCCGGTTTGGGCCATCAAATCTTGGAAAAAGTATGGACTATCATATATTGCTGGAAAGCCCAGGATGTCTACTTTCCAACGCCGTTGAGAGCGCGCCAATTGGGCTTCTGTAGCGCCAGAAAATCCACTTTGAGTGCAGGGAGGTCAGAATCCAACAGCATCTGCAGTCCTTTTCAGTCTCTGGATCAGATTTTTGCTCAGGTCCCTCAATTTCAGCCAGAAAATACCTGAAATCACAGAAAAACACAAATCATAGTAAAGTCCAGAAAGTGAATTTTAACTAAAACTAATAAAAATACTAAGAACTCAACTAAAACTACCAAAAATACTAAAATAATGCCAAAAAGCGTATAAATTATCCTCATCACAACACCAAACTTAAATTGTTGCTTGTCCCCAAGCAACTGAAAATCAAAAATAAAAAAAGAGAATATACTATAGACTCCAAATTATCAATGAACTAAGCTCCAAATTAGATGAGCGGGACTAGTAGCTTTTGCCTCCGAACAGTTTTGGCATCTCACTTTATCCTTTGAAATTCAGATTGGCTTCTTTAGGAACTCCGAATCCAGATAGTGTTATTGATTCTCCTAGTTAAGTATGATGATTCTTGAACACAGCTACTTATGAGTCTTGGCCGTGGCCAAAGCACTCTGTCTTCCAGTATTACCACCGGATACATACATGCCACAGACACATGGGTGAACCTTTTCAGATTGTGACTCAGCTTTGCTAAAGTCCCCAATTAGAGGTGTCCAGGGTTCTTAAGCACTCTTTTTGCCTTGGATCACAACTTATTCTTTCTTTTTCTTTCTTTTTCTTTTTCTCCCCTTTTTTTCGTTTTTCTCCTTCTTTTCTCTTTTTTTTTTTGTATTCACTGCTTTTTCTTGCTTCAAGAATCATTTTTATGATTTTCAGATCCTCAGTAACATGTCTCCTTTTTCATCATTCTTTCAAGAGCCAACAATTTAACATTCATGAACAACAAATTCAAAAGACATATGTACTGTTCAAGCATATTCAGAACAAAAATATTGTCACCACATCAATCTAATTAAGCTAGTTTTAAAGATGAATTTGAAATCCTGTACTTCTTGTTCTTTGTGAAAAAAGTTTTCATTTAAGAAAGGTGATGGATTCATATTCATAGCTTTAAGGCATAGACATAAGACACTAATGATCATAAGACACAAACATGGATAAACATAAAGCACTAGAAACAGAAATTAAAGAACAAGGAGATTAAAGAACGGGTCCACCTTAGTGATGGCGGCTTCCTCTTGAAGGTCTTATGGAGTGCTTGAGCTCCTCAATGTCTCTTCTTCTTGTTGCTCCTCTCTCATGATTCTTTGATCTTCTCTAATGGAGGAGAATGGAGTGTTCTTGGTGCTCCACCCTTAGTTGTCCCATGTTGGAACTTAATTCTCCTAGGGAGGTGTTCAGTTGCTCCCAATGTCTTGTGGAGGAAGTGCATCCCTTGAGTATCTCAGGATTTCTGATGAGAGGGGTCTCTTGCTTGCTCCATCTTCTTCTTAGTGATGGGCTTGAGGTCATGCCTTCTCAGTTGAACCGGCTTTGGATGTCATAAATGGTTATGGAAAAACGAAAAAGCAACGCTTTTACCACACCAAACTTAAAAGGTTTGCTCGTCCTCGAGCAAAAGAAGAAAGAAGAGAGTAGCAGAAGAAGAAATGGAGGAGATGGAGGAGGTGAAGAGAGAGAGATGTTGAGGTGATTGGTGAATGGGTGAAGAAGAGAGAGTGGTGGGGTTTGTGGGGATCCTGTGGGGTCCACAAATCCTTAGGTATCAAGAAAAAGTTATCCCTGCACCAAATGGCATCAAAATCCACGTTTTGAGCCATTTCTGGCGTTAAAAGCCGGGCTGGTGCCCATTTCTGGCGTTTAACGCCAGGTTCTAGCCCTTTCCTGGCGTTTAACGCCAGTCTGGTGCCCCTTTCTGGCGTTAAACGCCCAGAATGGTGCCAGACTGGGCGTTAAACGCCCAACTGCTAGCCTCACTGGCGTTTAAACGCCAGTGAGTTCTTCCTCCAGGGTGTGCTGTTTTTCTTCCTGTTTTTCATTCTGTTTTTGCTTTTTTCATTGATTTTGTGACTTCTTATGATCATCAACCTACAAAAAAGATAAAATAACAAAAGGAAATAGTTAATTATAAAACATTGGGTTGCCTCCAACAAGCGCTTCTTTAATGTCAGTAGCTTGACAGAGACTCTCATGGAGCCTCATAAATGAGAGCAATGTTGGAACTCCCAACACCAAACTTAGAGTTTGAATGTGGGGGTTCAACACCAAACTTAGAGTTTGGTTGTGGCCTCCCAACACCAAACTTAGAGTTTGATTGTGGGGGCTCTATTTGTCTCTGATTTGAGGGAAGCTCTTCAAGCTTCCTCTCCATGGTGACAGAGGGATATCCTTGAGCCTTAAACACATAGGATTCTTCATTCACTTGAATGATCCGTTCACCTCCATCAACATCAATCACAGCCTTTGCTGTGGCTAGGAAGCGTCTGCCAAGGATGATGGATTCATCCATGCACTTCCCAGGATCTTGTCTCTTTTGAGGTAATTTCTGCCTAGACAAGTCATCCAGTTCTTTGGTGAGCAAGGGAGGTTCATCTTCCCAAGTCTCTTTTCCGAATAACTTGTCATTTAGCTTCATGATTGCTCCAAGGTATTTAGCAACTTGCTCTTCAGTGACATACCCATCCTCTTCAGAGGAAGAATACTCATCAGAGCTCATGAAAGGCAGAAGTAAGTCCAATGGAATCTCTATGGTCTCATTTTGAGCCTCAGATTCCCATGGTTCCTCATTGGGGAACTCAGTGGAGGTTAGTGCACGCCCATTGAGGCCTTCCTCAGTGGCGTCCACTTCCTCTCTTTCCTCTCCATATTCGGCCATGGTTATGGCTTTGCACTCTCCTTTTGGATTTTCTTCTGTATTACTTGGGAGAGTACTAGGAGGGGGTTCAGTAATTTTCTTGCTTAGCTGTCCCACTTGTCCTTCCAAATTTCTGATGGAGGACCTTGTTTCATTCATGAAACTTTGAGTGGTTTTGATTAGATCAGAGACCATTGTTGCTAAGTCAAAGGTATTCTGCTTAGAACTCTCTGTCTGTTGAGAAGATGATGGAAAAGGTTTGTTATTGCCAAGCTGTTTCTTCCACCATTATTGTTATTGAAACCTGTTGAGGTCTCTCTTGATTCTTCCATGAGAAATTTGGGTGATTTCTCCATGAAGAATTGTAGGTGTTTCCATAGGCTCTCCTAGGTAATTCACCTCTTCCATTGAAGGTTCTCAGGATCATAAGCTTCCTTAGATGAAGCATCCTAGTACTGTTTGGTGTATTTTGCATTCCAGACAGACTTTGAGAAATCAAATTGACTTGTTGAGTCAATATTTTATTCTGAGCCAAAATGGCTTCAGAGTGTCAATCTCAGAACTCCTTCTTCTGATTAGTCCATTGTTCACAGGATTCCTTCAGAAGTGTACATGAATTGGTTATTTGCAACCATTTCAATTAGCTCTTGAGCCTCTGTAGGCATCTTCTTCAGATGAAGAGATCCTCCAGCAGAGCTATCCAAGGACATCTTAGATAGTTCAGAGAGACCATCATAGAAAATACCTATGATGCTCCATTCAGAAAGCATGTCTGAGGGACATTTTCTGATTAATTTGTATCTTCCCAGCTTCATAGAGGATTCTCCATCCTTCTGTCTGAAGGTTTGGACTTCCACTCTAAGCTTACTCCATCTTTGTGTGGAAAGAACTTTGCCAAGAAGGCATTGACTAGCTTTTCCCAAGAGTCCAGGCTTTCTTTAGGTTGAGATCCAACCATATTCTAGCTCTGTCTCTTACAGCAAAGGGAATAGCATCAGTCTGTAGACCTCAGGGTCTGCCCCATTAGTCTGACTGTGTCACATTTGCAAGAACTCAGCTAAAACTGATGAGGATCTCCATGGAAGTCCATGGAACTTGCAATTCTGTTGCATTAGAGAAACTAATTGAGGCTTAAGCTCAAAGTGTTTGCTCCAATGCAGGGATAGAGATGCTTCTCCCATAGAAGTTGAGTAGGTGCAGTAAAGTCACCCAGCACCTTCCTTGCATTGTTGGCATTGTTGTTATTTTCGGCTGCCATGGGTTTTTCTTCTTTGAAGAATTCGGTCAGGTCCTTAACAGAGAGTTGTGCCTTAGCTTCTCTTAGCTTTCGCTTCAAGGTCCTTTCAGGTTCAGGGTCAGCTTCAACAAGAATGCCTTTGTCTTTGTTCCTGCTCATATGAAAGAGAAGAGAACAGAAAATATGGAATCCTCTATGTCACAGTATAGAGATTCCTTGAGGGTCAGAGGAAGAAGAGAAATAGAAGACAGAAGTAGAAAATTCGAACTTATCAAAGAAGATGGAGTTCGAATTTTGCATTAAGGGATAGTGTTAGTCCATAAACAGAAGATGTGAGAAAAGGGAAGTAATTTTATTTTGAAAAGATGTGGTTAAGAAGATATGATTGGTTTAAAAAAATGTGATTGAGAAAATATGATTTGAAAACAATTTTAAATATGATTTGAAAACAATTTGAAAAGATATGATTTTTAAAAATTAATGACTTGCCTAACAAGAAAAGATATGATTCAAACATAAAACCTTCCTCAACAGAAAAGGCAAAAAATGTTCAATCAAATCATTAATTGTTAGTAAGTGTTCCGAGGGTTACCTGAAACGTGTAGCTCGGTCTTCTGGCAAGGCCCGAGGGCGGGTCTGTGACCCAGCTGGTTGTGCTGAACGGCGGGGGTTGTACCTGCAACGACACTCCGATGCTTAAGTTAGCATGGGTCCAAGCAGATATCAAGTAGAATTAGAGTATGAGTTATACCTGGGTGCTCCAGTGTATTTATAGTAGTTGGCTGCGATCATCCCTGGATAAGATATTCTTATCTTATCTTATCTTTTGGGAGATTCATCTCTATCTTTGCGGAACCGCCTTTCCCAGGCCCTTTCGGCCTTTAGGTTTTGGGCTTAGTTCCTTCTGATGGGCCTTTCTTTGGCCTGTTTGTCCGAGGTCCGACCTCGAACGTGGGCCTTGGGTCGAGGTCGGGCCTTCTATCAGCATTACCGAGTTTGGAGAGCTCGTCAGGGTGACAGTGCCCCTGCCCGAGTTCGTCTTTTTTCGGAAGGTCGAGCTCGGCATAGTAGTTTTTTCAAAATTTGAAAACGGTCGTTCAGCATTTATTGCTTGTTACCGTTTTCTTCCTCGATTTCCGTGCGGCGCTCTGTGGAGGCTTTATTTATTTGCCCCTTTCTTCATTTTTCTTTGTTTATTCATCACTTCTTTTCGAGCATCTCTTCTTTCTCTCTGTTCTTCGTCTTCCATTTTTTTTGTGCGTTTTTTCAGAGTTCTTTTCTGCGCCGCCGTTTTTCCTTTCGTCGGAGCTCGTCGCTTTCTTCTTTTCCAGGTTGCTTTTTTCGCTTTTATTCTTCGTACACTTCTTTTTTCTGATATCTTCTATGCCCGGGTTGCCCCGAAAAGAGGCGCCGCTATTGCTTTGTATGTGTGTGTGGGGGACTCTTTTCTCCGGTCCATTTTGTTATTCGAGTTGCTGCCTTCTTGTTTGTAAAAGAACTTTGCTTTCTTTTGTTTTTGTTGAATTTGGTTTTTCTGCCTTTGTGCTGATTTTTGTCTTGCTGTTGTATCTTTCTTTGTAGGCAAGATTTTTTTTATGTCTCGAAAGGTGTTTCAAGCAATGTCGACCAAGATTCCGAGTGGTCTAGGTTGGGTAGATCCTGCTCCTTTAAGGGTCCCCGTCTGTTGTAGATTCTGAGTATCTGATTAGGTTCCGTAGGGAGTGTAGTATTTGTGAAACAGGGAGTCTGAGCGGGATTACGAGTTAGCACCCCGGAGTCCGAGGAGAGGGTATGTTTTCCGCCGTTAGAGAGTTCCGAGAAACTTTTCTTCTATGCTTATGATTGTTTCTTCTTTCTCTCCAAGCTGGGTGTCCGTCTTCCTTTCAACCGACCTGGAATCCGAGGTCCTTTGGTCTTGTAACCTTGCCCCTACACAACTCCATCCGAACTCTTGGGCGTTTTTTAAGCTTTTCCAACTTTTTGTCAGATTTTAGGCGTCTCCCCTTCTGTTTCTCTTTTTCTTATCTGTTTGTACTGACGAAGCCGGGGTCGGGTGCTGGGAAGGTGTCCTGGGTTTCGTTTAGGGCTAACCAGGGTAGGAAATTTGCACTTTGTATGATGAGTCGTTTCACGATTTCAAAAACTATTACTTCAAAGTCCGGGCTGTTGGAGATGTCCGACCTTTTTTCTTAGATGAGAGTGGGGAGCCTTCGTTTCCTCTTTGTTGGCAAGAGAGTGTGGTGTCGGTTAAGTACACTTTCGAGAGTCTAGATGAGGTGGAACAGGCTTTCGTTGGTGTGTTGAGCAGTCTATGGGGTCGGGCACCTCACTTGGATACGAAGAAAATGTTGGGAGATCCAAGCCTTCTCCGTTCCGAGTTAGGTAGTTCCCGACCTCTTTTTGAGATTTCATTTTCATTTTGACTTTGTTTGATCTTTCTGTTGATAACCTCTTTGTTTCGTTTCTGCAGAGATGTCTTCTCAGGCTGATTCTATGAAGTTTCTCCGTCGAGCGAAGAAATCTGCGGCATCTCGGAATATCGAGGCTGAAGCTTCTCCCCGACCTTTCCGCAGAAGACTACAATTGGTGTTCAGACTCGGTCGAAGACCATTCCGGTCCCTCAGTTCCGAGCTATAACTCAGGATCCTCCGACCTCCGGACCCGGTCAGCTCCCCGACCTCGACCTCGGGTCCTCCCCCCAAGAAACAGAAGACTCCCGAGAGCCTGCTGGTTTCAATGACAAGGATTTCGATGCTCGGTTGGGTTGAGCAGCACATTCTTCCTCAGACTTTATTTCTACTGATGATGCGTCCATGGAGCATCACTTTCAGTATATGGCGCGGAGTTGTGTTCGGATGGCTAGCCTTCATGCCGCCATTGCTCGGGAGTTTAAGAAAGCTCCCTTGGGGCGACCAGCTCCGACTTGAGAAGGCCCGGTCCGAGCTTGATAAGGTTAGTCAGCTGAAGGATGCTAGGATTGCCGAGCTGGAGGAGTCTTTGGAGGAAGAGAAGACTAGGGCTACGCGGCTGTGTGGCGGTGGCGAAGACGTCTGAGGAGATGGCGGGGGGAAGATTGTTCCTGCTGTGAGGAGAGGTTCCGATGTGACCCCAAGGTCCGGTGTGCGAGGTGTCGTGAACCCGACTTCACCTTTGGCCGAGGATAGAGTTGGTATGGAGGTTCCAAGCGATGGTGCTGTTCCTGCAGTCCCGATATCCATGTTTCAGCCAGGTGTTGATGCGGAGTCTGGAAAGGGCCTTGATCCTCTGTAATTTTTTGTACTTTTTGTGCTTTTGCCCGACCTGTGGGCTTTTTGTTTTTTGGATGTTTTCTGCAAACATTTGGACACCTGTTCTGCTATTTTAGCTACTCTTGTAGCTTTATTATGCCATGCTTTGTGTTTCGATTTGTCTTGTTCCGCTTTTATGCTTTTTAGTTGTTCTCGGATAACAACTTTTTAGCTAGCGTTTTGACTTCCGCTTTTTGCTTTTTTAGTTGTTTTTGGGTAACAACTTTTAGCTAGCGCTTTGACTTCTCGCTTTTTGCGTTTTAGTTTTTTGGGTAACAACCTTTTAGCTAGTGCCTTGACTTTCTCGCTTTTGCTTTTTAGTTGTTTTTGGGTAACAACTTTTTAGCTAGCGCCTTGACTTTCTCGCTTTTGCTTTTTAGTTGTTTTTGGGTAACAACTTTTTAGCTAGCGCCTTGACTTTCTCGCTTTTTGCTTTTTAGTTGTTTTTGGGTAACAACTTTTAGCTAGCGCCTTGACTTTCTCGCTTTTTGCTTTTTAGTTGTTTTTGGGTAACAACTTTTTAGCTAGCGCCTTGACTTTCTCGCTTTTTGCTTTTTAGTTGTTTTTGGGTAACAACTTTTTAGCTAGCGCCTTGACTTTCTCGCTTTTGCTTTTTAGTTGTTTTTGGGTAACAACTTTTAGCTAGCGCCTTGACTTTCTCGCTTTTTACTTTTTAGTTGTTTTTGGGTAACAACTTTTTAGCTAGCGCCTTGACTTTCTCGCTTTTTGCTTTTTAGTTGTTTTTGGGTAACAACTTTTTAGCTAGCGTTTCTCGAAGTCCTGGTTCTTTTGCCAGCTTCTTTCTTGGGTCCGAGTTTACTCTCGGACATCGGGATCCTTGAGTACCCCTTTGGTCAGGTCCGACTTCGTTGTTTGGTCGGCCTTTTTTAAGTTATTTTGTAACTTCTTTTCTATTTGGCTTTTTGAGCCATTTCAGAGTTACTTTTATAACTTCTCACATTAATTTGAACCTCGTCGCTTCATCTTTGCCGACCTCGTATGGCCTTTGGCAAATGATTTTTTGCGTTTTGCCGAGCATAATTAATGCGCCTTGGTGGGGTACTTTTTAGGATATGCTTTATAACGAGAAAGAGAAAATAAAGAAATTTGATTAGTATTAAAAGAAGAATGTACAAAGTGTTTACCCTTTTGACTAGGTCGGGTGTCCTACTTAACCGGGTGTCTCATTAAAAAACCCTCGTGGGGAAAAAGAGTACACCTCGGGTTAAGTTATTCTAGCTGTAGTATCGTCTTAGGTTACAGGCGTGCCAGGTTCTGGGCAGCTCATTGCCTTCTAGGTCGGATATCTTGTAGTAGCCTGTCCCTAAGATTTCTGTTACTTTGTAGGGCCCCTTCCAATTTGCGGCTAGCTTTCCTTCTCCCGATTTTTGTGTTCCGATGTCGTTTCGGATTAAAATCAGGTCGTGAGTGGAGAAGCTTCGTTTTATCACCTTTCGGTTATATCTGAGGGCCGTTCGTCGTTTTAAGACTTCTTCTCTGATTCGGGCTCTTTCTCGGACCTCGGGTAGGAGGTCGAGTTCTTCTCTTTGTGCCTGAGGGTTGCCTCCTTCGTTGTAGAAGATGGTTCTGGGTGATCCTTCGTCTATTTCGGGAATCATTGCCTCCATTCCGTAGGCTAGTCGGAATGGGGATTCTCCTGTTGTAGAGTGCGGGGTTGTCCGATATGCCCATAATACCTGGGGAGTTCATCGGCCCATGCCCCTTTGGCCTCTTGGAGTCTTCGTTTTAACCCGGCCAAGATGACTTTATTTGCGGCCTCTGCTTGTCCATTGGCTTGCGGGTGTTCGACCGATGTGAACTGCTGTTTGATTTTTAGCTCGGCCACCAAGTTCTGAAAACTTGTGTCTGTGAACTGTGTTCCATTGTCTGTTGTGATGGAGTAGGGGACTCCGAACCTCGTGACAATGTTTTTGTATAGGAATTTACGGCTTTTCTGAGCCGTAATAGTGGCTAAGGGTTCAGCCTCGATCCACTTTGTGAAGTAGTCGACCCCTACTATGAGGTACTTGACTTGCCCCGGTCCTTGTGGGAATGGGCCGAGTAGGTCGAGTCCCCACTTTGCGAAGGGCCATGGTGCGGTGATGCTTATGAGGTCTTCGGGCGGTGCTTTGTGAAAATTGGCGTTTTTTTGGCAGGGGGGCATATTTTCACAAACTCTGCCGCGTCTCTTTGCAAGGTCGGCCAGTAGAACCCGGCTCTGACTATTTTCTTGGACAGGGCCGGGCTCCGAGATGGTTCCCACACATGCCTTTGTGGACTTCTTCGAGGACGCTCTTTGTTTCTGTGGTCGGGACGCACCTCAGGAGGGGGTTTGAGAATCCTCTTCTGTATAATACGTCGTGGATTAACGTGTAGTTCTGGGCGTCTTTTGTAAGCCTTTTAGCTTCTTTTCTTTCGGCGGGGAGAGTTCCCGATTTCAGATAGTTGAGTATGGGGGTTATCCATCCTTGTTGTTGCCCGGATATATTTAGTATTTCTTCCTCCCTTAACACGGAGGGGGATTGTAGAGTTTCTTGGAGGAGACTTCTGTTGTTCCCTTCGGGCTTGGTGCTAGCAAGTTTTGAGAGGGCGTCTGCCCGGGCATTTTGCTCCCGGGGTATGTGCTGGATTTGTATTTCCGGGAAGTGTCGTAATTGCGCCTGTGTTTGGTCCAGGTATTTTTTCATAGTAGGGTCTTTGGCCTGGTAGCTTCCATTTACTTGTGATGTGACGACCTGGGAGTCGCTGAAGATCGTGATCTTCTTTGCTCTGACCTCTTCGGCTAGTTTAGTCCCGCTAGTAGGGCTTCGTATTCGGCTTGGTTATTTGAGGCCTGGAACTCGAATTTTAGGGATAGCTCAATCCGTGTTCCTTGATCGCTTTCGAGTATAACACCGGCCCCGCTTCCTGTTTTGTTTGAGGATCCGTCGACATACAGATTCCATGAGAGTGGGGTTCCCGGGGTCTCAGTGTATTCTGCGACGAAGTCGGCTAGGTATTGAGATTTTATGGCAGTCCGGGCTTCATAGTGGAGGTCGAACTCGGACAATTCCACCGCCCATTGTAGGATTCGTCCTGCCATGTCTGTCTTTTGTAGGATGTGTCTCATGGGTTGGTTTGTCCGGACTTTGATGGTGTGGGCTTGAAAGTAGGGGCGGAGTCTCCGAGCTGTGAACACTAGTGCATAGGCGAATTTCTCTATTTCTGATAGTTTAATTCGGCCCCTTGTAGTGCTTTGCTTACGAAGTATATGGGGTGTTGCCCCTCCTCATTTTCTCGTATTAGTGCCGAGGCGACTGCCCGATGTCCGACCGACAGGTATAGTACGAGCTCTTCCCCTTTTAGAGGTCGGGTTAAGATTGGTGGCTGCCCGAGGAATTCCTTGAATTCTTGGAAGGCCTTTTCGCATTCCGGGTCCAAGAGAAGGGTTTCCCTTTCTTTAGGAGTGAGTAGAGAGGGAGTGATCTTATCGCTGATCCTGCCAAGAATCTTGATAGGGCGGCTAGTCTCCCATTTAGTTGTTGTACTTCTTTGACACACGTCGGGCTTTTCATATTGAGTATTGCTTGGCATTTGTCCGGGTTTGCTTCGATGCCTCTCTGAGTCAGCATGAAGCCTAAGAACTTCCCGGCTTCTGCGGCGAAGGTGCACTTTGTCGGGTTAAGTCTCATGTTGTGTTTCCGGAGGGTGTCGAAGATACTGCTGAGGTCGGCCACCAAGTTTCTGTCTTCTTGTGTCTTTACTAGCATGTCGTCGACGTACACCTCTAGCTGTAGCCCGATGTGTTCTGAGAACACTTTGTTCATTAGCCTCTGGTAGGTTGCCCCTGCGTTCTTCAGCCCGAAGGGCATTACTACGTAGCAGTAGTTTGCCCTTGGGTTATGAACGAGGTCTTTTCTTGGTCGGGTCCATACATCGGATTTGATTGTATCCCGAGTATGCATCCATGAAGGAGAGGTATCTGTAGCCCGAAGCGGCATCGACTAAGGCGTCGATGTTCGGTAGTGGATATGGATCTTTGGGGCAGGCTTTGTTGAGATCCGTGTAGTCGACGCACATCCTCCATTTTCCATTGGGCTTCTTCACTAGGACCACGTTTGCGAGCCATAGGGGGTACTTTACTTCCCTAATGAACCCTGCATCTAGTAGTGCTTGCACTTGTTCTTCTATTGCTTGCATGCGTTCGGGCCCGAGCTTCCTGCGTCTTTGTTGGACAGGTCGGGATCCCGGGTATACTGATAGCTTATGGCACATCAGGTCGGGGCTTATGCCTGGTATATCGGAGGCTTTCCAGGCGAAGAGGTCGGAATTCTCCCTTAAGAGGGTTGTGAGTTCCTCCTTTAGGCCTGCCTCGAGGTTTGCCCCTATGTTTGTTACTTTCTCGGGTGTGTTCCCGATCTGGATCTTTTCGGTCTCTCCTTCTGGTTGTGGCCGAAGATCTTCTCGGGCTTGGACTCGCCCGAGTTCTATTGTGTTGACCTCTTTCCTTTTAGGCTCAGGCTTTCGTTGTAGCATCGTCGTGCTAGTTTTTGGTCGCCTTTTAGGGTAGCGATTCCCTTTGCGGTAGGGAACTTCATACAGAGGTGTGGGGTCGAGACTATAGCCGCTAGTCTGTTTAGGGTTGGTCGTCCGATGAGGGAATTGTATGCTGAAGTGACGTCGACTACAATGTAGTCGATGCTTAGTGTTTTGGTTTGCTCGCCTTTTCCAAAGGTAGTGTGTAATGAGATGTATCCCAAGGGGCGGATCGGGGTATCTCCTAGTCCAAACAGGTCAGTGGATAGGCTTTTAGCTCTTTTTCTTCGAGTCCGAGCTTGTCGAAGGCTGCTTTGAACAGGATATCTGCTGAGCTTCCTTGGTCGATCAGGGTTCGATGTAAGTTGGCGTTGGCTAGGATGATGGTGATCACCATAGGGTCGTCGTGTCCGGGTATTATTCCAAGAGCATCTTCTCGGGTAAATGAGATAGTAGGTAACTCGGGTAAGGGGCTGTCTTCTCGGACATGGTAGACTTCTTTGAGGTGTCTCTTCCGTGAGGATTTGGATGTCCCTCCCCCTGCGAAACCTCCGTTTATCATGTGTATGTGCCTTTCAGGAGTTCGCGGGGTTCGTGTTTGCTCGGCCCGATCTTCGTTATCTCCCCGTCTTCTCTTTCTGGTTTCTTCTCCTTTCTCAGCTATGTGTCTGTCGAGTTTTCCCTCTCTGGCTAGCTTTTCTATAACATTCTTTAAGTCGTGGCAGTCGTTAGTAGAGTGGCCGTAGAGTCTGTGATATTCGCAGTACTCGGACCGATCTCTTCCTGCTCTCTTGTGCTTCAGAGGTTTGGGTGGTGGGATCTTCTCGGTGTGGCATACTTCTCTGTAGACGTCTACCAGGGAGACTCGGAGGGGAATGTAGCTGTGGTATTTTCGTGGCTTGTCCGAGTTGGATTCTTCTTTCTTTTTCTGTTCCCGATCTCGATCTCGGGGCGGGTAGGTTGACTCCTTCCTGGAAGAGTCTCTCAGCTGGGAGGTTTCTTCCATGTTGATATACTTTCCTGCCCGTTCTTGTACTTCGTATAAGGAAGTCGGGTATCTTTTGGATAGGGATTGGCTAAACGGTCCTTCTTTTAGGCCGTTTGCTAGTCCCATGATGGCTGCTTCCGTGGACAAGTGTTGTATGTCCAGGCAGGCCTTGTTGAATCGCTCCATGTACTCTCTGAGAGTTTCTCGGTTGCCTTGTTTGATCCCGAGTAGGCTGGGGGCATGTTTTGCCTTGTCCTTTTGAATAGAGAACCTTGTTAAGAATTTTTGGTCAGGTCTTCAAAGCTGGAGATTGATCCTGGTGGCAGGTTGTCGAACCACTTCATGGCTGACTTAGTGAGAGTGGTGGGGAAGGCTTTGCATCGAATCGCGTCGGAGGCGTCGACTAAGTACATTCTGCTTCTGAAATTGCTGAGGTGATGACTTGGATCGGTGGTGCCGTCGTAGAGGTCCATATCTGGTGGTTTGAAGTTTCGCGGTACCTTCTCTTTCATGATCTCTTGTGTGAAGGGATCATGGTTGCTTTCGGGAGTGGTGCCGTGTTCCGTCCTATCTTTTAGGTTGGCCTCTATCTTCCGCAGTTTTTCTTCCAATTCTCTGCGTTTGCGAGCTTCCCTTCTCAGATCCTGTTCAGTTTCCTTCTGCTTCTTTGCGTCCTCTTCGAGGTGTCTCAGCCGGCTTTGTTGTGCCCGAACTGTTTCCAGAATCTCCGAACTTTTTTCTCTTTCGGGATTTTGTGGATCTTTGTCTGGGGGTGATGTCTTTGGGCGATTCTGTTTGTTTCCTCCTGGAGTGCGTGGTGATAGAGGGCTGTCCGGCCGTTCTCCGGTGTCAACTTCCTCTTCTTGTTCTGATGTAGCGTGGTTATTGTTGGGAGGGTCGTCCGCCATGGTAAAGGGATGACTTCCAGGGTCCCCGGCAACGGCGCCAATGTTCCGAGGGTTACCTGAAACGTGTAGCTCGGTCTTCTGGCAAGGCCCGAGGTGGCGGGTCTGTGACCCGAGCTGGTTGTGCTGAACGGCGGGGGGTTGTACCTGCAACGACACTCCGATGCTTAAGTTAGCATGGGTCCAAGCAGATATCAAGTAGAATTAGAGTATGAGTTATACCTGGGTGCTCCAGTGTATTTATAGTAGTTGGCTGCGATCATCCCTGGAGAAGATATTCTTATCTTATCTTATCTTTTGGGAGATTCATCTCTATCTTTGCGGAACCGCCTTTCCCAGGCCCTTTCGGCCTTTAGGTTTTGGGCTTAGTTCCTTCTGATGGGCCTTTCTTTGGCCTGTTTGTCCGAGGTCCGACCTCGAACGTGGGCCTTGGGTCGAGGTCGGGCCTTCTATCAGCATTACCGAGTTTGGAGAGCTCGGTCAGGGTATGAACAGTAAGTATCTTTGAAAAAGGAAAGAAATTGATTTTGAAAAAGATTTGTTTGAAAAGATTTGATTTGAAAAAGATTTGATTTTGAAAAACTTTGAAAACTTGAAAAAAATTTGATTTGAAAACAAAATCTTCCCCCTTGTGCCATCCTGGCGTTAAACGGCCAGAATGGTGCACATTCTGGCGTTTAACGCCCAAACTACTACCCTTTTGGGCGTTAAACGCCCAACCAGGCACCCTGGCTGGCGTTTAAACGCCAGTCTGTCTTCTTCACTGGGCATTTTTGAATGCCCAGCTTTTTCTGTGTGATTCCTCTGCAGTATGTTCTGAATCTTCAATTCTCTGTATTATTGACTTGAAAAGACACAAATTAAAAATATTTTTGGATTTTTAATAATAAGGAATAATCAAAATGCAAGTAAAATCAAATAATAATGCATGCAAGACACCAAACTTAGCAGTTTGTATACCATTGACACTAACAAAATGAGAATGCATAGAACAAAACACTCAAGTCAATAGAATTCAAAGATCAAAACAAGGAAATCATCAAGAACAACTTGAAGATCAATGAGGACACATGCATGAATGCAATAAGATCAGAAACATGCAATTGACACTAAACTTAAGATGAGACTCTAGACTCAAACAAAACATATTTTTGGATTTTATGATTTTGTAAATTTTTTTTTTTGTGCTTTTTCGAAAATTAAGTGAAAAGGAAAATAAAGGTATCAAAATTCTTAATGAGAATTCCAGGAATCATGCAATGTTAGTCTAAAGCTTTAGTCTAAAGGAATTAGACATAGCTAGCTAAGCTTCAGCAGGACATTGCATTCAAGAGCTCAATTGATGAGGATCAATCAGCTTTGGTGATGATAAGAACATCACTTTGAAACACTAGAATTCATTCTTAAGAACTCTGAAAAAAAATACCTAATCTAAGCAACAAGATGAACCGTCAGTTGTCCATACACAAACAATCCCCGGCAACGGCGCCAAAAACTTGGTGCACGAAATTGTGATCACTACAACTTCGCACAACTAACCAGCAAGTGCACTGGGTCGTCCAAGTAATACCTTACGCGAGTAAGGGTCGATCCCACGGAGATTGGTGGTATGAAGCAAGCTATGGTCATCTTGTAAATCTCAGTCAGGCAGACTCAAATGGGTATAGATGATGAACGAAAATAACATAAAGATAAAGATAGAGATACTTATGTATATCATTGGTGTAAGAGCTTCAGACAAGCATATGAAGATGCCTTCCCTTCCGTCTCTGCTTTCCTACTGTCTTCATCCAATCCTTCTTACTCCTTTCCATGGCAAGCTCGTGTAGGGTTTCACTGTTGTCAGCACCTCCCATCCTCGCAGTGAAAGCTAATGCACGCACTCTGTCACAGTACTGCCAATCACCGGTTTGGTTCCCTCCCCTACCGGAATAGAATCCCTCTTTTGCGTCTGTCACTAACGCCCAGTAGGTTACAGGTTTGAAGCACGTCACAGTCATTCAGTCATTGAATCCTACTCAGAATACCACAGACAAGGTTTAGACCTTCCGGATTCTCTTGAATGCCGCCATCAGGTCCTGCCTATACCACGAAGATTCCGATTAAAGAATCCAAGAGATATTCACTAAGCCTCAGATGCTTGTAGAACAAGAGTGGTTGTCAGTCACTTTGTTCATGGGTGAGAATGGTGATGGGCGTCAATCATCACCTTCATCAAGTTGAAGAACAAGTGATATCTTGGACAAAGAACAAGCGGAATTGAATAGAAGAACAATAGTAATTGCATTAATACTCGAGGTACAGCAGAGCTCCACACCTTAATCTATGGTGTGTAGAAACTCCACCGTTGAAAATACATAAGAACAAGAGTGATCATTGGTTTCGGCCCCAGAGAGGGAACCAGAAGAACCAAGATGAAAATACAATAGTAAAAGGTCCTACTTATAGAGAACTAGTAGCCTAGGGTGTACAGAGATGAGTAAATGACATAAAAATCCACTTCCGGGCCCACTTGGTGTGTGCTTGGGCTGAGCAATGGAGCATTTTTCGTGTAGAGACTCTTCCTGGCGTTTAACTCCCGTTTTGGTGCCAGTTTGGGCGTTTAACTCCCATTCTTGTGCCAGTTTGGGCGTTTAACGTTTGGAATTCTGAGGGTGACTTTGAACGCCGGTTTGGGCCATCAAATCTTGGGCAAAGTATGGACTATCATATATTGCTGGAAAGCCCAGGATGTCTACTTTCCAACGCCGTTGAGAGCGCGCCAATTGGGCTTCTGTAGCTCCAGAAAATCCACTTTGAGTGCAGGGAGGTCAGAATCCAACAGCATCTGCAGTCCTTTTCAATCTCTGGATCAGATTTTTGCTCAGGTCCCTCAATTTCAGCCAGAAAATACCTGAAATCACAGAAAAACACACAAACTCATAGTAAAGTCCAGAAAAGTAAATTTTAACTAAAAACTAATAAAAATATACTAAGAACTCAACTAAAACTACCAAAAACATACTAAAAATAATGCCAAAAAGCGTATAAATTATCCGCTCATCAGTCACCACATCCATTAGATTGATATGCATTAGGATTGGAATTATACCAATAAGAGTCCGGAGGGGGTTGTTGCCAAGAAGATTGTCCATAAGCTTGGGGCTCCTCCCACCTTTGATCTCCAAATCCTTGATGCATATCCTCATTGTAGTTTCCATTACCTACAACATAATTTGAGCCAAACTCATAGCCAAAGGGGTGAGAATTCATAATAGCAACTAAAAACAAAAGCTACAAAAATAAGCAACAAGTCCTAAGTCTAACAAAAACTAACAAATAAGCAAAAGGCAAACATATTCACAATATTCACAATAGCCAATAATGTAACACCATTGCAAATCCCCGGCAACGGCGCCATTTTTGATAAACGAACTTTTGATAGTTTAGAATTTATCCAATGGAGTCTCGTTGTGAAGTATAGTTTCCAAACCAATCAACAATCCTTACATCAAAAATATTGGTTGTCACAAGTAACAAACCCCAAATATGAATTAACCGAAGTATTAAGACTCCGGGTCTGATGACATGTCACCATGTCATGTTTTTCTATGCTTTTTCATATAAGAAATTTATGATTAGTGCTTAAATATTGCATTATTTTGTGCTTAAATGGTATATTTCCTTGATCTTTTGATTTTATAAATTTTGTAGGAAATAAGTGGAAAAAGAAGCAAAACAGCACAAAATAAGCTAAAAAGAAGAAAAGAGGAATTTTAGGCACACTTTGAAGATTGAGCTTACTTTGGAGCTTTAGGCCACGCTTTTAAAAGCGTGGCCCATGACCATGAAACCTTGGCCTGATTCACGTGCATCAATATCATATGCATACATGCGTTTAAGTATTAATGGCATCATGAACCATGCATTGTTAAAGCATTTGCATTACTAATAAAATGAATGAATGCAATGCTACGTACTTGGCATTATCATGATTTAATAAAGCCAATAAAATGTATGCATGAAGCATTTAATTATTAATGCCAATTAAATGAATGAATGAACGATTAGCTAAATGGCATTAATAATTAAATAAAATGAAAGCATGTAATTGGCTTCAGCGTTCATCAAAGCTCAAAAGCTTGCGCCAACGTTTGCCTCAAACTTTGAGGTCAAACGTTGGCTTGAAGAACTTCACCCAGGAGCCAAAAAGCTTGCGCCAACGTTTACCTCAAACTTGAGGTCAAACGTTGGCGCCATTTGAGTATGAAGAGAGTCCCTGATTGAAGGTTTAATTGAGCCACGTTTGCGCCAACGTTTGCCTCAAACGTTGGGCCAAACGTTGGCCAAAAGACATGCAAGGGAGGATCCACGTTTGAGCTCAAGTTTGACCTCAAACTTTGAGCCAAACGTGGATGACAGCACGGGAGGCAAGCTGCTACAAAAAGCTTGAGTCAAAGTTTGCCTCAAACTTTGACTCAAGCTTTAACGGTTCATGGCCCGGTTCACAAGTGGGTTTCTTTCCAACTCCAAGAGCAATCAATAGAGGCTTTTGTCAACCCAATTCCATCAAGATCAATGGCCCAATTGACACCACTCAAAGGCACAAGAGATGGTTAGAATAGAAATTTCATTTTAGTTGTAATTTGTTTTGAATTTCATTTTCATTTTGTAAAAAGCCTATATAAGCCATCATTCTCATTTTAGAAAGGAGGTGAGCTCCATTAGAGAGCACTGAGAGGCTAGCTCCACTAGGGAGCATTAGGAGTAGTAGAGAGCTCTCTCTTGAGTTTTTCTTTTTTGAGTTTGAATCTTGGGTGGAGAATTGAAGGAATTCTGTTTCATTCTCCCTTTAAGATTTCTCTTTGTTTTGCGTTGCTGCATAATTCTAAGAAATTGAGGATTGAATTTGAGTTTTCATTTGCTGCTTCCATTCTTCTTTCTTCTGCAAACTTGTTTTCTGTTGGATCAAGGAAGGGAGTGAAATCTAGACTTGTTCTCTAGTCTCATCCAACCCCTGAGATCTTCAACTTTCCTTTAGCTATTGCAATTGAGCTGCATTTTACTTTCTGTTTGGTTCCTCAATTCAGTTTACATTAAGCTTGCTGCAAAGTTCATTTACATTTCCTGCACAATTCTAATTCCTCTGCAATTGATCTGAGTTCTAATTTACTGCTTTCTTTAATTTTCAGCACCCACTCCCCTTTACATTCACTGCAATTTACATTTCTTGTCATTTAAGCTTCTGTCCATTTAAGTTTCTGTCCAATTTAGCTTCTGCACCTTTAATTCTTGCAATTTACTTTCTGTCGGTCACTCTTCACACAATTCACTCAATGTTGGCTTGACTAAACTAATCACCCACTAAAGTTGCTTGATCCATCAATCCCTGTGGGATCGACCTCACTCTTGTGAGTTATTACTACTTGATGCGACCCGGTACACTTGCCGGTTGGATTTGTGTGTTGGAAATTCGTTTTCCGCAAAAATACACCATCAGGGTCGTCTCACAAGGAATTGCAATGAAGTGTTTAATTATTGGCTATGAAGAGCAAGGGGGGTTTGGTTGATAATTGGGCAAGAAAATTAATGACAAGAAAAGTAAAGAGAGCAATTAATAAAGAGAGACATTCATGGCAATGAATTGAGATCATAGGCTTTCTATCCTAGTCATGCATGATTAATTCATCTTATTTAGTTAACTCACACATCGGGAGAATGTCAAACAAGACTAATTAATCATGTCACAATTATAAACAAGAATTTATCTCATTACGTCAACTCCAACAAATAGGGAGAAAGTCTAACGAGACTAGCTAATCTCAATCCAAAAGTCCTAACCAACTTACTAATTAAACTAGCAAAAGATTAGCGTCAATGGAAACAATATTCCATAAGTCCTAATCAACTCACTAATTAAATTAGCAAAAGATTAGCGTCAATGGAAACAATATTAGCTAACAACTCTAGATCACCAACATAAGTTGGGTTTTCATGACTCAAGATTGCCTAATTACTCTTTCCAAGCCAAGAATGCTCAAAATCTACTCTAACATCCTTCCAAGCATTCTATCAAACACTTGGAAGGCATAAAAGGAAAGCATAGTAATGTGCAAGAATAATAAAATCTACTACCAATAGCAAGGAAAGTAAGATCTCAACACAAATCAACAATAAAAAGAACATCAAACATAAAATTGCATTAAAGAAAACTAAGATCCAACAATTGTTCATAAACATAAAAGAGGACAAAATAAAGGAAATGACAAGCAAAACTAGAAGAGTAGAGACGTAATAACAAGAAATTAAAAGGAGAAACTAAATCAAAACAAGAATTAAAACTTGGATTCAAGAAGAATTAACTAAAACTACCCTAAAATCTAGAGAGAGGAGAAAGCCTCCCTCTCTAGAATTCTAACGTAAAACATGATAAAAAACTAAACTATGACTAAGTGTGTTCATTCTCCCTTCAATCCTTGGGTTCAATAGCATCAGAAATGGGTTGGATTGGGCCCAAAATGAGCTGCAAAATCGCTGGGGGCGATTTCATTAAAGTGGGCCACGGACAGCATCGGCGCGTGTGCGCAAAGTGCGCGTGCGCGTCGATTGGCAATTCTTCACCCGCGCGAATGTGGCATGTACGCGCGCGCGTCCGTTGGTGAGACCACTTTCGCGCGTGTGCACCTTGTACGCGTGCGCGTCCCGTGGTGCATTTCCAATTCTTGTTTCTTCATGCATTCTCCTCTTTGCATGCTTTTCTCCTCACTTCTTCCATCCAATACTTGCCTTATGAACCTGAAATCACTTAACAAATATATCAAGGCATCGAATGGAATTAAAGTGGATTAAAATCACCAATTTTAGGGCCTAAAAAGCATGTTTTCACATTTAAGCACAAATCGAGGGAGAGTTGCAAAACCATGCTATTTAATTGAATAAATGTGAGAAAAGGTGATAAAAATCCCTCAAAATAAGCACAAAATAAACCACGAAATCAGGGTTTATCAGCTGCCCTCGCGCCAGTAGCACAAAATGCGTCACGCATCCGCGTGACCGACGCGACTGCGTCGATCAATTTAAGCGCAAGTCGCGCGACCGCGTCCCCGACGCGTCCGCATAACTTACCCTACATTACCAAAATATCTTATCTTTTCTTCTCCAATCCTAATTTTTCCTCCCTCCCTTCTTCCTTACTTCTTTCTTCCCTTCTTTCCCTTCTCATTCTTCTTATCTTTCATTTTATTTATTTGCATATTTCATTCATTGTATCTTAATTTTGTGCACATTTTTTATTTTCTTTTTTTAAAATCATGATAAACCCCAATTTGACGGTTTATCTTGTATTGAATTTAGAGTATTTTGTAGACCTTTTCTCACATTTACCCAATGAATTAGCATGGTTTTATAACTTCTCCTTTAATTGTGCTTAAGAGTGAAAACATGTTTTTTAGGTCTTAAAACAGCTAAATCTAATTCACCTTGATTCCATTAGATGCCTTGATATGTTTGTTAAGTGATTTAAGGTTTAGGAGGCAAAGATTGGATCAAGGGAATGAAGAAAGAAAGCATGAAAAGTTGGAGAACTCATGAAGAAATGAAAGAACCGGAAAGCTGTCAAGCTGACCTCTTCGCACTTAAACGACCATAACTTGAGCTACAGAGGTCCAAATGATGCGGTTCTAGTTGGGTTGGAAAGCTAACATCCGGGGATTCGAAATGATATAAGATTTGCCATAGTTGCATCACGCATAGGGGTGCGCACGTGCACGGTACGTGGACGCGCCGATGGTGGCACATGACCCACTTAATGCAACACGTGGCCAGCAATTTTAGAAGCCTTGTGGGCCCAATCCAACTCATTTCTGATACTATTTAAGCCAAGGATTGAAGAGGAATCAAGATACTTTAATCATTAGTCATAGTTTAGTAGTTAGAGTTAGTTTCTAGAGAGAGAAGCTCTCACTTCTCTCTAGGATTAGGATTAGGATTAGTTCTTAGATCTAGGTTTTAATCTTTGCTTTCTTCTACTTTTACCTTTCAATTCTTTGTTGTTACATTCATCTTCCTCTATTCTTTTGTTGTAATTTCCTTTATGTTGTTCTTATACTTTGTTGTAGATCTACTTTTGTTCCTCCTATTCTCTTTCATTTCAATTAGAGGTAATTCATAATAATTGTGTTCATTTGATTTGTTGTTGTTTAATTCCTTGTAATTGAGTAGTGTAGATTTACTTTTCTTGCAATTTTACTATGCTTTTCTTTTATGCCTTTCAAGTGTTTGATGAAATGCTTGGTTGGATTTTAGAGTAGAATTTTATGTTCTTGGCTTGGAAAGGTAACTTAGGAACTCTTGAGTTACTAATGTCCAAGTAATTGATGATTGGGAGCCATTTACTCTAGTTCTCACTAATTGAATTAGTGGAGAGTTAGGACTTATGGACTAGGATTGATATAGCTCATTTGACTTTCCTTTACTACTAGTTAGAGGATGATTTAATGAGATTAATCCTTGCCAATTCTCATATTGTGGTTAGTGATTAGGATAGAGATCCTTGACCACCAACCCTTGCCAAGACCCTTTTTAGCCATTAGTTTACTTTCTTGCCATTTATCTTTCATGCCTCTTATCAAAACCCCAAAAATAATTCATAACCAATAACAAGACACTTTATTGTAATTCCTAGGGAGAACGACCTGAGGTTCAATACTTTGGTTTATAAATTTAAGGGTTTGTTTTAGTGACAAACAATCTTTTGTATGAAAGGATTATTGTTGGTTTAGAAACTATACTTTACAACGAGATTTCATTAGTGAAATTCTAAACCGTCAAAAATCCGAATCATCAAAATGGCGCCGTTGTCGGGGATTTGCAATGGTGTTATGTTATTGGTTATTGTACATATGTGAATATTGTGAATAGGTTTATCTTTTGTTTGTTTCTTAATTTTTGTTAGTTTTATTTTGTTCTCTCATTATGAATTCTCACTTTGGCTTTGAGTTTGGTTCTAATTGCGTTGTAGAAAATGTGGACTTTAATGGCAACATGTACCATGGATGGAACCAACAAAGATGGGAGGAGCCTCAAGGAATTGATCACTCCTATTGGCAACAACCTCCGGATACTTATAGGTATAATTCCCATCCTAATGCATGTCAATTTAACGGCTATGATGACTCTTTTTGTGACACTCAACAACCCCCATCATATGCCTATGAATCTCATCCTCAATATGAACCTCAACATAGCCCTCAACCATTCTCACAAGCCTTTCATTACCAAACACCGCCCTATGATCCATATCCATCATATGACCAATCACCCATACCATATTCTTATGACCATTATGAGCAAGAACCTTTAGAACCACCACAACCCTATCAAGATTACTACCATGAACCACCTCAACACTCACCATCTCCATACCATTACCAAGAAGAACCACCTTCCTACTATGAACCCTCTCTCCAAAATAGTGAACCTTCCTATTCACCCCAAGCCCCAATAGACGATCCTCTCACTTTGTTATTCCAAGGACAAGAAGCCATGAAGCGGGATACACTTGAGTTTGTGACCAATTTGACCAAGGTGGTGCACACTTTAGCCCACCAATGTTTGAATACTCAAGGTATTTCCGTGACCACATGTGAAAAGTCAAAAGAAGAATAAAGCATGAAGGAGAAATTGAAAAATTTGGTAGAGAAGGGAGAACCAAGTTTCATGTTGAAAAAATTAAAGGAGCCTATGATCATTAAAGAAAAGGAAGAGGTGGTTGAAGATTTAGGAGATGTTGAAAGTCCAAGGGAATGTAGCAACATGGAGCACTCTTCCAAAAAGCTTGATATTGATGTTGAGGAGGGTGCGTAACCTCCAAGGCATATCATCGTTGGAGACTTGGAAGAGGCTTATCAAGAGATGGATTCAATCATGGATGAATTTCTATCTACAATCGAATCCTCTCCCATTGGACATGGAGTTGAAATTATAAAAGAATGTGCATGGTTGGTGCGCGAAATTGTGATCACTACAACTTCACACAACTAACCAGCAAGTGCACTGGGTCGTCCAAGTAATACCTTACGTGAGTAAGGGTCGATCCCACGGAGATTGTTGGTATGAAGCAAGCTATGGTCACCTTGTAAATCTCAGTCAGGCAGACTCAAATGTATGATGGTGATGAACGAAAATAACATAAAGATAAAGATAGAGATACTTATGTAATTCATTGGTAGGAACTTCAGATAAGCGCATGAAGATGCCTTCCCTTCCGTCTCTCTGCTTTCCTACTGCCTTCATCCAATCCTTCTTACTCCTTTCCATGGCAAGCTCGTGTAGGGTCTCACTGTTGTCAGCAGCTACCTCCCATCCTCGCAGTGAAAGCTAATGCACGCACTCTGTCACAGTACTGCCAATCACCGGTTTGGTTCCCTCCCCTACCGGAATAGAATCACTCTTTTGCGTCTGTCACTAACGCCCAGTAGGTTACAGGTTTGAAGCACGTCACAGTCATTCAATCATTGAATCCTACTCAGAATACCACAGACAAGGTTTAGACCTTCCGGATTCTCTTGAATGCCGCCATCAGGTCCTGCCTATACCACGAAGATTCCTTTTAAAGAATCCAAGAGACATTCACTAAGCCTCAGATGCTTGTAGAACAAGAGTAGTTGTCAGTCACTTTGTTCATGGGTGAGAATGGTGATGGGCGTCAATCATCACCTTCATCATGTTGAAGAACAAGTGATATCTTGGACAAAGAACAAGCGGAATTGAATGGAAGAACAATAGTAATTGCATTAATACTCGAGGTACAGCAGAGCTCCACACCTTAATCTATGGTGTGTAGAAACTCCACCGTTGAAAATACATAAGCATAAGGTCTAGGCATGGCCGTGCGGCCAGCCTCCCAATGATCTAAGAACTAGATGTCCAAAGATGATAAATACAATAGTAAAATGTTCTATATATAGAGAACTAGTAGCCTAGGGTGTACAGAGATGAGTAAATGACATAAAAATCCACTTCCGGGCCCACTTGGTGTGTGCTTGGGCTGAGCAATGAAGCATTTTCGTGTAGAGACTCTTCTTGGAGTTAAACGCCAGCTTTTATGCCAGTTTGGGCGTTTAACTCCCATTTAGGTGCCAGTTCCGGCGTTTAACGCTGGAATTTCTGTAGGTGACTTTGAACGCCGGTTTGGGCCATCAAATCTTGGGCAAAGTATGGACTATTATATATTGCTGGAAAGCCCAGGATGTCTACTTTCCAACGCCGTTGAGAGCGCGCCAATTGGGCTTCTGTAGCTCCAGAAAATCCACTTCGAGTGCAGGGAGGTCAGAATCCAACAGCATCTGCAGTCCTTTTGAGTCTCTGGATCAGATTTTTGCTCAGGTCCCTCAATTTCAGCCAGAAAATACCTGAAATCACAGAAAAACACACAAACTCATAGTGAAGTCCAGAAAAGTGAATTTTAATTAAAAACTAATAAAAATATACTAAAAACTAACTAGATCATACTAAAAACATACTAAAAACAATGCCAAAAAGCATACAAATTATCCGCTCATCACAACACCAAACTTAAATTGTTGCTTGTCCCCAAGCAACTGAAGATCAAATAAGATAAAAAGAAGAGAATATGCAATGAATTCCAAAAACATCTATGAAGATCAGTATTAATTAGATGAGCGGGGCTTTTATCTTTTTGCCTCTGAATAGTTTTGGCATCTCACTCTATCCCTTGTAATTCAGAATGATTGGCTTCCTTAGGAACTTAGAATCCAGATAGTGTTAATGATTCTCCTAGTAAAGTATGATGATTCTTGAACATAGCTATTTATTGAGTCTTGGCTGTGGCCCAAAGCACTCTGTCTTCCAGTATTACCACCGGATACATACATGCCACAGACACATAATTGGGTGAACCTTTTCAGATTGTGACTCAGCTTTGCTAAAGTCCCCAATTAGAGGTGTCCAGGGTTCTTAAGCACACTCTTATTGCCTTGGATCACAACTTTATTTCTTTCTTTTTCTTTCTTTTTTTTTCGTTTTTTTTTTCGTTTTTTTTTTCGTTTGCTTCTTCTCTTTTTTTTTCTGCTTTTTCTTGCTTCAAGAATCATTTTTAATGATTTTTCAGATCCTCAGTAATATGTCTCCTTTTTCATCATTCTTTCAAGAGCCAACATTCATGAACCACAAGTTCAAAAGACATATGCACTGTTCAAGCATACATTCAGAGAACAAAAGTGTTGCCACCACATCAAAATAATTAAACTATTATAAAATTCAGAATTCATGCAATTCTTTCCTTTTTAATTAAGCACATTTTTATTCAAGAAAGGTGATGGATTCATAGGACATTCATAACTTTAAGGCATAGACACTAAGACACTAATGATCACAAGACACAAACATGGATAACATAAAGCATAAAAATCGAAAAACAGAAGAATAAAGAACAAGGAAATCAAGGAACGGGTCCACCTTAGTGATGGCGGCTCTTTCTTGCTCTTGAAGATCCTATGGAGTGCTTGAGCTCCTCAATGTCTCTTCCTTGTCTTTGTTGCTCCTCCCTCATGATTCTTTGGTCTTCTCTAATTTCATGGAGGAGAATGGAGTGTTCTTGATGCTCCACCCTTAGTTGTCCCATGTTGGAACTCAATTCTCCTAGGGAGGTGTTTAGTTGCTCCCAATAGTTTTGTGGAGGAAAGTGCATCCCTTGAGGAATCTCAGGGATCTCATGGTGAGAGGGGTCTCTTGTGTACTCCATCCTTTTCTTGGTGATGGGCTTGTCCTCATCAATGGGGGTATCTCCCTCTATGTCAACTCCAACTGAATAACAGAGGTGACAGATGAGATGAGGAAAGGCTAACCTTGCCAAAGTGGAGGTCTTGTCCGCCACCTTGTAGAGTTCTTGGGCTATAACCTCATGAACTTCTATTTCTTCTCCAATCATGATGCTATGGATCATGATGGCCCGGTCTATGGTAACTTCGGACCGGTTGCTAGTGGGAATGATTGAGCGTTGTATGAACTCTAACCATCCTCTAGCCACGGGCTTGAGGTCATGCCTTCTCAATTGAACCGGCTTTCCTCTTGAATCTTGCTTCCATTGTGCGCCCTCTTCACATATGGTTGTGAGGACTTGGTCCAACCTTTGATCAAAGTTGACCCTTCTTGTATAAGGATGCTCATCTCCTTGCATCATAGGCAAGTTGAACGCCACCCTCACACTTTCCGGACTAAAATCCAAGTATTTCCCCCGAACCATAGTGAGATAATTCTTTGGATTCGGGTTCACACTTTGGTCATGGTTCTTGGTAATCCATGCATTGGCATAGAACTCTTGAACCATCAAGATTCCGACTTGTTGAATGGGGTTGGTAAGCACTTCCCAACCTCTTCTTCGGATCTCATGGCGGATCTCCGGATATTCACCCTTTTTGAGTGAAAAGGGGACTTCGGGGATCACCTTCTTCAAGGCCACAACTTCATAGAAGTGGACTTGATGCACCCTTGAGAGGAATCTATCCATCTCCCATGACTCGGAGGTGGAAGCTTTTGCTTTCCCTTTCCTCTTTCTAGAGGTTTCTCTGGCCTTGGATGCCATAAACGGTTATGGAAAGACGAAAAAGCAACGCTTTTACCACACCAAACTTAAAATGTTTGCTCGTCCTCGAGCAAAAGAAGAAAAAAGAGAGTAGAAGAAGAAGAAATGAGGAAGAGGGGGAAGGTGGTGTGTTCGGCCAAGAAGGGAAAGAAGGGGTGTTTAGGTTGTGTGAAAATGAAGGGTTGAAGAAGGGTATATATAGGAGAGAGGGAGGGTAATGGTTCGGCCATGATGGGTGGGTTTGGGAGGGAAAGTGGTTTGAATTTGAAGGGTGAGGTTGGTGGGGATTTATGAAGGATGGATGTGAGTGGTGAAGAGAAAGATGAGATTTGATAGGTGAAGGGTTTTTGGGGAAGAGGTATTGAGGTGATTGGTGAATGGGGGAAGAAGAGAGAGAGTGATGGTGGGGTCCTGTGGGGTCCACAGATCCTGTGGTGTCAAGGAAAAGTCATCCCTGCACCAAATGTTGCTCAAAATCACGTTTTGAGGTATTTCTGGCGTTAAACGCCGGGCTGGTGCCCATTCCTGGCGTTTAACGCCAGGTTGTTGCCCTTTACTGGCGTTTAACGCCAGTCTGGTGCCCCTTTCTGGCGTTAAACGCCCAGAATGGTGCCAGACTGGGCGTTAAACGCCCAACAGCTAGCATTACTGGCGTTTGAACGCCAGCTTCTTCTCCTCCAGGGTGTGCTATTTTTCTTCCTGTTTTTCATTCTGTTTTTGCTTTTTTCATTGTTTTTGTGACTTCTTATGATCATCAACCTACAAAAAAGATAAAATAACAAAAGAAAATAGTTAACTATAAAACATTGGGTTGCCTCCCAACAAGCGCTTCTTTAATGTCATTAGCTTGACAGAGGACTCTCATGGAGCCTCAGAAATACTCAGAACCGTGTTGGAACCTCCCAACACCAAACTTAGAGTTTGAATGTGGGGGTTCAACACCAAACTTAGAGTTTGGTTGTGGCCTCCTAACACCAAACTTAGAGTTTGACTGTGGGGGCTCTGCTTGGCTCTGTTTTGAGAGAAGCTCTTCATGCTTCCTCTCCATGATGATAGAGGGATGTCCTTGGGCCTTAAACACCAAGGATTCTTCATTCACTTGAATGATCAACTCTCCTCTATCAACATCAATCACAGCCTTTGCTGTGGCTAGGAAGGGTCTGCCAAGGATGATGGATTCATCCAGGCACTTCCCAGTCTCTAGGACTATAAAATCAGTAGGGATGTAATGGTCTTCAATCTTCACCAAAACATTCTCTACAAGTCCATGAGCTTGTTTTCTTGAATTGTCTGCCATCTCTAATGAGATTCTTGCAGCTTGCACCTCAAAGATCCCTAATTTCTCCATTACAGAGAGGGGCATGAGGTTTACACTTGACCCTAAGTCACACAAGGCCTTTTTGAAGGTCATGGTGCCTATGGTACAAGGTATAGAAAACTTCCCAGGATCTTGCCTTTTTAGAGGCAGTTTCTGCCTAGACAAGTCATCCAGTTCTTTGGTGAGCAAAGGTGGTTCTTCCTCCCAAGTCTCATTTCCAAATAACTTGTCATTTAGCTTCATGATTGCTCCAAGGTATTTAGCAACTTGCTCTTCAGTGACATACTCATCCTCTTCAGAGGAAGAATACTCATCAGAGCTCATGAATGGCAGAAGTAAGTCCAATGGAATCTCTATGGTCTCATTTTGAGCCTCAGATTCCCATGGTTCCTCATTGAGGAACTCAGAGGAGATTGGTACACGCCCACTGAGGTCTTCCTCAGTGGCGTCCTCCTCCTCTCTTTCCTCTCCACATTCGGCCATGGTTATGGCTTTGCACTCTCCTTTTGGATTTTCTTCTGTATTACTTGGGAGAGTACTAGGAGGGAGTTTAGTAATTTTCTTGCTCAGCTGTCCCACTTGTCCTTCCAAATTTCTAATGGAAGACCTTGTTTCATTCATGAAACTTTGAGTGGTCTTTATTAGATCAGAGACCTTTGTTGCTAAGTCAGAAGTATTCTGCTTAGAACTCTCTGTCTGTTGCTGAGAAGATGATGGAAAAGGCTTGTTATTGCCAAGCCTATTTCTTCCACCATTATTGTCATTGAAACCTTGTTGAGGTCTCTCTTGATTCTTCCATGAGAAATTTGGGTGATTTCTCCATGAAGAATTATAGGTGTTTCCATAGGGTTCTCTTAGGTAATTCACCTTTTCCATTGAAGGGTTCTCAGGATCATAAGCTTCTTCCTCAGATGAAGCATCCTTAGTACTTTTTGGTGCATTTTGCATTCCAGACAGACTTTGAGAAATCAAATTGACTTGTTGAGTCAATATCTTGTTCTGAGCCAATATGGCATTCAGAGTGTCAATCTCAAGAACTCCTTTCTTCTGACTAGTCCCATTGTTCACAGGATTCCTTTCAGAAGTGTACATGAATTGGTTATTTGCAACCATTTCAATCAATTCTTGAGCTTCTGCAGGCGTCTTCTTCAGATGAAGAGATCCTCCAGCAGAGCTATCCAAAGACATCTTGGATAGTTCAGAGAGACCATCATAGAAAATACCTATGATGCTCCATTCAGAAAGCATGTCTGAAGGACATCTTCTGATTAATTGTTTGTATCTTTCCCAAGCTTCATAGAGGGATTCTCCATCCTTCTGTCTGAAGGTTTGGACTTCCACTCTAAGCTTACTCCATCTTTGTGGTGGAAAGAACTTTGCCAAGAAGGCATTGACTAGCTTTTCCCAAGAGTCCAGGCTTTCTTTAGGTTGAGAATCCAACCATATTCTAGCTCTGTCTCTTACAGCAAAAGGGAATAGCATCAGTCTGTAGACCTCAGGGTTAACCCCATTAGTCTTGACTGTGTCACAGATTTGCAAGAATTCAGCTAAGAACTGATGAGGATCTTCCATTGGAAGTCCATGGAACTTGCAATTCTGTTGCATTAGAGAAACTAATTGAGGCTTAAGCTCAAAGTTGTTTGCTCCAATGGCAGGGATAGAGATGCTTCTCCCACAGAAATCAGGAGTAGGTGCAGTGAAGTCACCCAGCACCTTCCTTGCATTGTTGGCATTGTTGTTGTTTTCGGCTGCCATGTGTTCTTCTTCTTTGAAGAATTCGGTCAGGTCCTCTAAAGAGAGTTGTGCTTTAGCTTCTCTTAGCTTTCTCTTCAAGGTCCTTTCAGGTTCAGGATCAGCTTCAACAAGAATGCTTTTGTCTCTGCTCCTGCTCATATGAAAGAGGAGAGAAAAAGAAAATGTGGAATCCTCTATGTCACAGTATAGAGATTCCTTGAAGTGTCAGAGGAAAAGAGAAATAGTAAGAAGAAGGAGAAGAAGAATTCGAACTTTATTAGATAAGGTTCGAATTGTGCATTTAGAAGGAGTAGTACTCCATAAATAGAAGGATGTGGGAAGGAGGGAAGAGAATTTTCGAAAATTCAATTAAAAGATTTTGAAAACATTTTGAAAATTTGATTGATAATTTTCGAAAATTAAAAGTGAAAAAGAAATCAAGTGATTTTTGAAAAAGATTTTGAAATTAGAAATTAAAAAGATTTGATTGAAAACTATTTTGAAAAAGATGTGGTTAAGAAGATATGATTGGTTTAAAAAAATGTGATTGAGAAAATATGATTTGAAAACAATTTTAAAAGATATGATTTGAAAACAATTTGAAAAGATATGATTTTAAAAATTAATGACTTGCCTAACAAGAAAAGATATGATTCAAACATAAAACCTTCCTCAACAGAAAAGGCAAAAAATGTTCAATCAAATCATTAATTGTTAGTAAGTATCTTTGAAAAAGGAAAGAAATTAATTTTGAAAAAGATTTGATTGAAAAGATATGATTTGAAAAAGATTTGATTTTGAAAAACTTTGAAAACTTGAAAAAAATTGATTTTGAAAACAAAATCTTTCCCCCTTTGCCATCCTGGCGTTAAACGCCCAGAATGGTGCACATTCTGGCGTTTAACGCCCAAACTACTACCCTTTTGGGCGTTAAACGCCCAGCCAGGCACCCTGGCTGGCGTTTAAACGCCAGTCTGTCTTCTTCACTGGGCATTTTCGAATGCCCAGCTTTTTCTGTGTGATTCCTCTGCAGTATGTTCTGAATCTTCAATTCTCTGTATTATTGACTTGAAAAGACACAAATTAAAAATATTTTTGGATTTTTAATAATGAGGAATAATCAAATAACAATGCATGCAAGACACCAAACTTAGCAGTTTGTATACTATTGACACTAACCAAATAAGAATGCATATGAGAAACAACAAAACACTCAAGTCAATAGAATTCAAAGATCAAAACAAGGAAATCATCAAGAACAACTTGAAGATCAATGAGGACACATGCATGAATGCAATAAGAATAGAAACATGCAATTGACACCAAACTTAAAATGAGACACTGGGTTCAAGCATAAAATATTTTTGGTTTTTATGATTTTTGTAATTTTTTTTGTGCTTTTTCGAAAATTAAGTGAAAAGGAAAATAAAGGTATCAAAATTCTTAATGAGAATTCCAGGAATCATGCAATGTTAGTCTAAAGCTTTAGTCTAAAGGAATTAGACATGGCCGGCTAAGCTTCAGCAGATCATTGCATTCAAGAGCTAAATTGATGATGATCAATCAGCTTTGGTGATGATAAGAACATCACCTTGAAACACTAGAATTCATTCTTAAGAACTCTGAAGAAAAATAATACCTAATCTAAGCAACAAGATGAACCGTCAGTTGTCCATACACAAGAACAATCCCCGGCAACGGCGCCAAAAACTTGGTGCGCGAAATTGTGATCACTACAACTTCACACAACTAACCAGCAAGTGCACTGGGTCGTCCAAGTAATACCTTACGTGAGTAAGGGTCGATCCCACGGAGATTGTTGGTATGAAGCAAGCTATGGTCACCTTGTAAATCTCAGTCAGGCAGACTCAAATGTATGATGGTGATGAACGAAAATAACATAAAGATAAAGATAGAGATACTTATGTAATTCATTGGTAGGAACTTCAGATAAGCGCATGAAGATGCCTTCCCTTCCGTCTCTCTGCTTTCCTACTGCCTTCATCCAATCCTTCTTACTCCTTTCCATGGCAAGCTCGTGTAGGGTCTCACTGTTGTCAGCAGCTACCTCCCATCCTCGCAGTGAAAGCTAATGCACGCACTCTGTCACAGTACTGCCAATCACCGGTTTGGTTCCCTCCCCTACCGGAATAGAATCACTCTTTTGCGTCTGTCACTAACGCCCAGTAGGTTACAGGTTTGAAGCACGTCACAGTCATTCAATCATTGAATCCTACTCAGAATACCACAGACAAGGTTTAGACCTTCCGGATTCTCTTGAATGCCGCCATCAGGTCCTGCCTATACCACGAAGATTCCTTTTAAAGAATCCAAGAGACATTCACTAAGCCTCAGATGCTTGTAGAACAAGAGTAGTTGTCAGTCACTTTGTTCATGGGTGAGAATGGTGATGGGCGTCAATCATCACCTTCATCATGTTGAAGAACAAGTGATATCTTGGACAAAGAACAAGCGGAATTGAATGGAAGAACAATAGTAATTGCATTAATACTCGAGGTACAGCAGAGCTCCACACCTTAATCTATGGTGTGTAGAAACTCCACCGTTGAAAATACATAAGCATAAGGTCTAGGCATGGCCGTGCGGCCAGCCTCCCAATGATCTAAGAACTAGATGTCCAAAGATGATAAATACAATAGTAAAAGGTTCTATATATAGAGAACTAGTAGCCTAGGGTGTACAGAGATGAGTAAATGACATAAAAATCCACTTCCGGGCCCACTTGGTGTGTGCTTGGGCTGAGCAATGAAGCATTTTCGTGTAGAGACTCTTCTTGGAGTTAAACGCCAGCTTTTATGCCAGTTTGGGCGTTTAACTCCCATTTAGGTGCCAGTTCCGGCGTTTAACGCTGGAATTTCTGTAGGTGACTTTGAACACCGGTTTGGGCCATCAAATCTTGGGCAAAGTATGGACTATTATATATTGCTGGAAAGCCCAGGATGTCTACTTTCCAACGCCGTTGAGAGCGCGCCAATTGGGCTTCTTTAGCTCCAGAAAATCCACTTCGAGTGCAGGGAGGTCAGAATCCAACAGCATCTGCAGTCCTTTTGAGTCTCTGGATCAGATTTTTGCTCAGGTCCCTCAATTTCAGCCAGAAAATACCTGAAATCACAGAAAAACACACAAACTCATAGTGAAGTCCAGAAAAGTGAATTTTAATTAAAAACTAATAAAAATATACTAAAAACTAACTAGATCATACTAAAAACATACTAAAAACAATGCCAAAAAGCATACAAATTATCCGCTCATCAATGGTGCACGAAATTGCAATCACACTTTTGCAATCCCGCACAACTAACCAGCAAGTGCACTGGGTCGTCCAAGTAATACCTTACGTGAGTAAGGGTCGATCCCACGGAGATTGTCGGCTTGAAGTAAGCTATGGTTATCTTGTAACTCTTAGTCAGGATATCAATAATTATCAGGGTTGATTGTAAAAAGCAAAAGAACATGAAATAAGTACTTGTTTTGCAGTAATGGGGAACAGGTTGAGGTTTTGGAGATACTCTATCTTCTGAACCTCTGCTTTCCTACTGTCTTCTTCTTCAAACACGCAAGGCTCCTTCCATGGCAAGCTGTATGTAGGGTTTCACCGTTGTCAATGGCTACCTCCCATCCTCTCAGTGAAAATGTTCAACGCGCTCTGTCACAGCACGGCTAATCATCTGTCGGTTCTCAATCGGGTGGAGTAGAATCCAGTGATTCTTTTGCGTCTGTCACTAACGCCCAGCCCTCAGGAGTTTGAAGCTCGTCACAGTCATTCAATCCTTGAATCCTACTCAGAATACCACAGACAAGGTTTAGACCTTCCGGATTCTCTTGAATGCCGCCATCAATTCTAGCTTATACCACGAAGATTCCGATTAAAGAATCCAAGAGATATCTACTCAATCTAAGGTAGTCGGAGGTGGTTGTCAGGCACACGTTCATAGTTGAGAATGATGATGAGTGTCACGGATCATCACATTCATCAGGTTTAAGAACAAGTGATATCTTAGAATGGAAGCAAGCATGATTGAATGAAAAACAATAGTAGTTACATTAATCCATCAAGACACAGCAGAGCTCCTCACCCCCAACCATGGGGTTTAGAGACTCATGCTGTAGAAGATACAATGAGAAACGTGTAAAGTGTCATGAGGTGTAGATACAATGTCAAAAGATCCTATTAATAGTGAACTAGTAACCTAGTGTATACATAAATGAGTAAATGACGTAAAAATCCACTTTCGGGGTCCACTTAGTGTGTGCTTGGGCTGAGCATTGAAGCTTTCATGTGTAGAGACTTTTTCTAGAGTTAAACGCCAGCTTTTATGCCAGTTTGGGCGTTTAACTCCAATTTTTATGCCAGTTCCGGCGTTAAACGCTGGGAATTCTGAAGCTGATTTGCAATGCCGGTTTGGGCCATCAAATCTCGGGCAAAGTATGGACTATTATATATTGCTGGAAAGCCCAGGATATCTACTTTCCAACGCCGTTTAGAGCGCGCCAATTGGGCTTCTGTAGCTTCAAGAAATCCACTTTGAGTGCAGGGAGGTCAGAATCCAACAGCATCTGCAGTCCTTTTCAGCCTCTGAATCAGATTTTTGCTCAGGACCCCAAAGTGAATTTTAACTAAAAACTAATAAAAATATAATAAAAACTAACTAAAATATACTAAAAACATACTAAAAACAATGCCAAAAAGCGTATAAATTATCCGCTCATCACAACACCAAACTTAAATTGTTGCTTGTCCCCAAGCAACTGAAGATCAAAATAGAATAAAAAGAAGAGAATATACTATAGACTCCAAAATATCAAAGAAACTTAGCTCCAATTAGATGAGCGGGACTAGTAGCTTTTTGCTTCTGAACAGTTTTGGCATCTCACTTTATCCTTTGAAGTTTAGAATGATTGGCATCCATAGGAACTCAGAACTCAGATAGTGTTATTGATTCTTCTAGTTAAGTATGATGATTCTTGAACATAGCTACTTTATGAGTCTTGGCTGTGGCCCAAAGCACTCTGTCTTCTAGTATTACCACCGGATACATACATGCCACAGACACATACTTGGGTGAACCTTTTCAGATTGTGACTCAGCTTTGCTAGAGTCCCCAATTAGAGGTGTCCAGGGTTCTTAAGCACATTCTTTTTGCCTTGGATCACAACTTTTTTTTTTTTGGTATTCACTGCTTTTTCTTGCTTCAAGAATCAATTTGATAATTTTTCAGATCCTCAATAACAGTTCTCCTTTTCCATCATTCTTTCAAGAGCCAACAATTTTAACATTCTTAAAACAACAAATTCAAAAGACATATGCACTGTTCAAGCATTCATTCAGAAAACAAAAAGTATTGTCACCACATCAAACTAATTCAACTAGTTTCAAAGATGAATTCGAAATTCTGTACTTCTTGTTCTTTTGTGATTAAAGCATTTTTCATTTAAGAGAGGTGATGGATTCATAGGACATTCATAGCTTTAAGACATGAACTTTAAATTTTATTAATCATGAATTAAGAACAAGACTCAAAAATAGATATAAGATAAGACTAATAGTAATAGAAAACAAAAATTTAAATAGGCTCCTAATGATAGAGGTTATCACAGAGTTAGGACTCAACAACCTTATTTTGAGAAGTGGATGCTCCCTCAACTTGAGGGGAGAGCTTTTGGCGTTTCAACTCTTGAAGGTCACGCCCCTGCTTCTCTTATTCCATAGTTTCTTGCAACTTGGTGATAGATGCTTCTAGGCTAGCCCAGTAGTCAATTTCAGGAAATTCAGGGAGGAACTCTTGCGCCCTCTTTTTGATAGAGTTGTCTTGTATTTGTCCTTCCATTGACTTCTTGGTGATTGGATGTTCAATTGGTATGAATTCATCTACTCCCATCTTCACCCCAGCCTCTTTACAGAGCAAGGAGATCAAGCTTGGATAAGCCAGTTTGGCTTCAGTGGAATTCTTGTTTGCAATTGTGTAGATGATGCCAGGGCATTTTGGCCAGTTTCACTGACCTTTTCTTCACTGTTTTTAAGGTAGTTTCATGTATTTTCTTAGGAAATAAGCTAGTTTTGGGTAGAATTTCATTTACTTCTTGATTCAAGTATACATTGTGCACTTTACATGATTTCATGAGGATTTTGCATGAATTATATGATAAATTGGATGATGCATGATCCCATGATTAAGAGCAAGACTTTGATTCACTCTGTTTGTTTGATTTCAGGCAAAAAGAAGCAGAGAAGAGCCACGTTAGTGGCTACGTTAGTTACACTAACGTGGGCACTAACGTGGAAGGAAGGAAAGTTGGAACGTTAGTGGCATTAACTTTGAAGAAAGGAAATGGAGCCAACGTTAGTGACACTTAACATTATCACTAACGTTAGACCAAGCTCATAAGTGGCCACGTTAGAGTCCACGTTAGCTTAGTTAACGTGGCCTCTAACGTTAAAAGGGGGAAGGAAGCCAACGTTAGTGACATTCAACATTGTCACTAACGTTGGCCTAAGTGCAAAATGCAACGTTAACTCCCACGTTTACTTGGTTAACGTGGGAGCTAACGTAAGAGGCAAGGGTGGTCGACAATGTTAGTGACACCCAACATTGTCACTAACGTTGAAAGCAACCACACAACCCCCAAGGAAGCCACGTTAAAGAAGGTGATGGCCAACGTTAGTGACACTCAACATTGTCACTAACGTTGGAAGGAGCCACACAAGCCACAATGAGCCACGTTAACTCCCACGTTAACTCAGTTAACGTGGAAGTTAACGTGGGCAAAAGTCCCACCTGGCAGCCTGACCATGCCTTCTTCAAACATGCATAACTTGAGCCACAAAGCTCCAAATGAGGTGATTCTAGTGGCATTGGAAAGTAGGATTGACACTAAAGCATATATGGCACTACATGGTTGACACTAAAGTTGAGGGAGAAAACCTGCCCCGAAAGTGCAATGATGAACATGGTATCAACCTGTATTAAGGCCTACTGACCTCTTCACCTTCCAAGAAGTATAACTCGAGTTGTAGAGCTCCAAATGATGCACTTCCAAAGGCATTGGAAAGTAGACATCCAGGGATTTCCAACAATATATAATAGTATGGAGTGGACACTAATTTTGAACTTCAAAAACGGGAAATCGCTGGCGTTATTGAGACTCAACATTTTCAGTAACGTTGGCATATATGCCAGCGATCATGTCCACGTCAAAGGAGCATAACTTGAGCTACAGAGATCCAATTGAGATGATTCCAGTTGCGTTAGAAAGCTGACATTCAGAGCTTTCCAACGATGTATAATAATCTATAGTGGGTATGAAATTGGAGCACAAACAAGAGGCATCTTTTAAGCCCCAAAAACACCAACTGGGCAGCAAGTGCAACGTTAGCCACAATAACTTTAGCACTAACGCCACACTTGTAGCGTTAGAGTGGCTAACTTTAGCACTAACTTTAGCACCTGGACCTCAACTTGACTCACTTCTCTCTCAAGTCCACTTCAAAGCCCAAGCAAGCAAGCCCACAATTGTCAACCAATCAAGACCACAAGAAGCATCTAGAATAGGAATTTTCATTTAATTGTAATTTGCTTTTAATTTCATTTTGTAATTTAGGAGAGCCTATATAAAGGCCTTAGTCTTTACATTGAAGGCATCCTGGAATGGAGGGGTCTTCGGACTCCCTCCCCTCACACACTTTTCTTTCTTTTCTTGTACTTTTCATTTTATGAATTTTGAAGTTTCAATTTCAGTTTTAATCTTCATCTCTACTATTATGCACTTTCTTTCTTTTCTATTTTGTTAGAGCAATGACCAACTAACTCTTTTCATTGGGTTAGAGAGCTCTATTGTGATTTAATGGATTAAGTGTAGTTCTTCTTCTTCTTCTTCTTTCTTTTCTCTTGATTTTACTAGAGAGCTTTCGATCTTCATCCAATTGGGTAGTCATCTTGGAAAAGAAACTAGTCATACTTAGATCTCTTCTGAACCTTGAAAGAGGAATGAAGAGATCATGCTAGAAATGCTTTCTCATGCTGGACCAAATTGGGTGTGGATGGATATGTGACTATAATCCTTCCAACACTTGATTTGGGAAATGCATGTGGTATAATCAGTGACCATGCTTCATCTCTTCTCATGATCAATTGACCAAGGAATTGGCTATTGATCAAGATTTGAGAGATTGAATTACAAGTAATTGTAATTCGATCACTTAAGATTGCCAAGGAGATCAATGAATGATTGAGGAAGAGATGAGAATGAACTTGATCCGGAGGATTGCAATATCTCTTGATCCCAATGTTCATTTTATTTTTAGTTCTTACATTTACTTTTCTTGCCATTTTACTTTTCTGCACTTTATTGCTTTCTTTACTTTTCTGTTAATTTACAATTCCTGCTGCTCATCATCCAAATCTGAATCGTCTAACTAGGATAATCAATTAACCATTGATTGCTTAATCCGTTAATCTCTGTGGGATTCGACCTCACTCTATTGTGAGTTTTACTTGACGACAATTCGGTACACTTGCCGAATGGGAATTTGTTGAGAGACAAGTTTTACCCCGATCAAGTTTATGGCGCCGTTGCCGGGGATTAACTGTGATTAACAAACTGCCGGTTGATTGATTTACTAGATTAGACACTTTTCTTTTATTTTTGTCTTTCTTTTGTTTCTTTATTTTCTTTTGCTAACCAACTGTTTGTGATATTGCCTCACTGGGAATTTTCTCATTTGTGACAATGGAGATTCCAATTTCTTTTGGTGATTATTGTTTGAGACAGAGCTTTCTGCAGGAAAGAAAGGAGCATCCATCATCTTTTGGTGATTATTGTTTGAGACAGAGCTTTCTGCAGGAAAGAAAGGAGCATCCGTCATATTTTAGGCAATCAAGTTTCATGAGAAACTCTCCACCACCCCAGAATGATTCACTTTACTATGCTCATGGTGGGTGGGAATATCAAGAACATGAAATGGGGTACTTTCCAGAGCCACAAAATGATCCATATTTTGGTGAAATTGATCACTACTCAAGTTGTGGCTGGGAAGATCATAATCAAAGAGATTTCACTCATTCATACCCCATTCATCAAGAGCCATCACCTCTCAATTATACAACCTCATCTCCAAGTTTTACATGCCTAAATTCTTCATCACTTGATTATGCCTCAACACAAAGTCCATACAAGTCATCCCATCAATCACACAACTCATTCCACACCCCTCAGCACAACTTTACCACAACACATCCATGTCACCAAGATTATTCTCAACCTTCATACGTAGAAATACATAGAAAACTTGTGGAAAGATACACACGACCCCAATCCTGGAAAGAAATCATCCTCAAGAAGATGAATGGGCCCTTAGAGCTGACAAGGGGGAACTTAGAACCATCAAACAGTGAGAATGAAGACCAATTTGTGGGTGAGGAAGTGGAAAAACAAGAACAAAAGGTCCCTTTGTCAAGTGAAATTGCAATAAAAGATGAGGAACATGCAAACTCACTCCCAAAGGACACAATGCAACATGATGTAGAAGAAAGGCAGGAAGTCAATCAAGGGAGTCCACACTACTCCAATAAAACAGAGAGTTGCATAGAGGGTGAGTTCATTGAACCACCAATTCAAGAAGTTCTTGATGAAGATGTTGCTCCAACCCTCATACAACACCCAAGTACTGAAACTAAGGTGGTGAAGGCAATCAACATGAGCACTAAAAAGAGGATGGTGACCAAGAAAAGAAGGACAATATCCATGAAAAAGAAAAGGTCAACCAAAAGCCATCCCACCCCTACCCCATCAAGCAAGTTTACACAAGCTAACAACAGAAGAAGGCTTGCTGGAGAGAGGCACTCAAAACAAGGGGCATTAACTGGCTCTTCTTTCCTCTTGAGGTCATTCCTCTTAACAAACTGGAAGAAGAGGAAGAAAGTCATGAACAACATGTCAAGCTAATGACATTAAAAGAGCGCTTGTTAGGAGGCAACCCAACCATAGGTAACATTTCCTTGCTTTGCTTAGTTTGCTTTCAATAATTTGGCATATGACTGCATTCTAAGTTTGGTGTTGCTATGCAACAATTTGATTTTCAATCTTCACTGGGTACTTGCAACATTCTAAATTGATAGTGGCACACTAAGTTTGGTGTTGCCACTTAACTTTCAAGCAAGTACCATGCCAACACCACTTATTAATGCAATCAAAATGTCTCTATTTGTATCTCTTGGGTCTTTATTGTATCCTTAACCTTGCTTGCTGAAACACATGCATACTCACACTTCATTCTAAGACATTCATGATCCATCATGGACCCCATCACCACTGTTTTAATTGTTGCTTGAGTATAAGCAATCATTCTATGTCTGGTGTGAGAAGGGGAAGAATAGGAGGAGAAGGGCAACAACAATGAAGATAAAATACAAGGTGGTAAAGTTCCTTTCTCCTCTTACTTATTTCCAGCACTTTAATTTGCATGATTGTCTTCTAAGTTCTTTGTATGTATGTGTGCTTGCTCCTTGTGAATAAGCATGTCAATTCTGTCTTTTAAACATTTTATTGATTAAGGCTGTGTTTTCTAGTCTGAATGTCATTACTGCATCCTTACTTTGCTTACTTGTATGCTTGTCCCTTTTGAATCAAATGAAAAGAGAATGAGTGTTTTATAAAAGACCAGAGTGGAGTTCATACTATGGAGTAAGTTCCTGAGATTGTGGTGTGGTCATAAGTTGGCTAAGTTGGTTCAACCACAAGGTGGGAGGACAACTATCTGTCATGAATACTATGCTGGAGACACACCCCATGAGACTAACTAAATAAGAAGATCCTAAGAAGAAAAAGGGAAAGAACAATAAAGGTTGAAAAACAAAAGAAAAAGAGTAAGCAATAAGGCTAGGCACCAATGGTTTTGAGCTTGAGGCATGTGTCTGTGGTGCTCATGTGTGAGGGATCTACTTGGATGAATAAGCTCTTTGGGGTGCCTTATCACTTGGTAACTTGGGTTAACTAACTCGGGATTATCAGCTGAAAGTCCACTATCAAGAGTAACCCTCACTACAGAGCAGTTAGTAACCCAAAGAGGTGCTGGACACCAAGGTCTCAAGAAAAGAAAATAAATAAACTATATGCCTGTGGTGTGTATGTATGGGGGATAGACTTGAGCAAGTAAGTCCTTAGGGGTGCTTCAACACCTAGCACCTTGAACCAACTGGTTCAGGAGTGTTGGCTGAAAGCTTGTTTTAAAGAGTTGCCCCCTTACAGAACACCTAGCCCAAGAACACAAATAAACCCTGAATTGACAACAAAAGGATCAATTAATAAAAGTCTCATGGTATGCATTCACAGTGAGTATTCTAGGACATGATAAAGGTCTGAAAGCCAGGAATGAACCTAAGTTGCTATGCATGAAACCACCATAAAACCAGGGACATGACTTCCACAAGAATGACTCATTACTCTTGGCATTCCATTCATCATTCTCTTGTTCCAGTACTTGCTTAGGGACAAGCAAGCTTTAAGTTTGGTGTTGTGATGCCAGGGCATTTTGGCCAGTTTCACTGACCTTTTCTTCACTGTTTTTAAGGTAGTTTCATGCATTTTCTTAGGAAATAAGCTAGTTTTGGGTAGAATTTCACTTACTTCTTGATTCAAGTATACATTGTGCACTTTACATGATTTCATGAGGATTTTGCATGAATTATATGATAAATTTGATGATGCATGATCCCATGATTAAGAGCAAGACTTTGATGCACTCTGTTTGTTTGATTTCAGGCAAAAAGAAGCAGAGAAGAGCCACGTTAGTGGCTACGTTAGTTACACTAACGTGGGCACTAACGTGGAAGGAAGGAAAGTTGGAACGTTAGTGGCATTAACTTTGAAGAAAGGAAATGGAGCCAACGTTAGTGACACTTAACATTATCACTAACGTTGGACCAAGCTCATAAGTGGCCACGTTAGAGTCCACGTTAGCTTAGTTAACGTGGCCTCTAACGTTAAAAGGGTGAAGGAAGCCAACGTTAGTGACATTCAACATTGTCACTAACGTTGGCCTAAGTGCAAAATGCAACGTTAACTCCCACGTTAACTTGGTTAACGTGGGAGCTAACATAAGAGGCAAGGGTGGTCGACAACGTTAGTGACACCCAACATTGTCACTAACGTTGAAAGCAACCACACAACCCCCAAGGAAGCCACGTTAACTTCCACGTTAACTTAGTTAACGTGGATGAAAGAAGGTGATGGCCAACGTTAGTGACACTCAACATTGTCACTAACGTTGGAAGGAGCCACACAAGCCACAATGAGCCACGTTAACTCCCACGTTAACTCAGTTAACGTGGGCAAAAGTCCCACCTGGCAGCCTGACCATGCCTTCTTCAAACATGCATAACTTGAGCCACAAAGCTCCAAATGAGGTGATTCTAGTGGCATTGGAAAGTAGGATTCCAGAGCTTTCCAAGAATATATGGCACTACATGGTTGACACTAAAGTTGAGGGAGAAAACCTGCCCCAAAAGTGCAATGATGAATATGGTATCAACCTGTATTAAGGCCTACTGACCTCTTCACCTTCCAAGAAATATAACTCGAGTTGTAGAGCTCCAAATGATGCGCTTCCAATAGCATTGGAAAGTAGACATCCAGGGCTTTCCAACAATATATAATAGTATGGGTGGACACTAAGTTTGAGCTTCAAAAACGGGAAATCTCTGGCGTTATTGAGACTCAACATTTTCAGTAACGTTGGCATATATGCCAGCGACCATGTCCACGTCAAAGGAGCATAACTTGCGCTACAGAGATTCAATTGAGATGATTCCAGTTGCGTTAGAAAGCTGACATTCAGAGCTTTCCAACGATGTATAATACTCTATAATGGGCATAAAATTGGAGTACAAACAAGAGGCATCGTTTAAGCCCCAAAAACACCAACTGGGCAGCAAGTGCAACGTTAGCCACAATAACTTTAGCACTAACGCCACACTTGTAGTGTTAGAGTGGCTAACTTTAGCACTAACTTTAGCACCTGGACCTCAACTTGACTCACTTCTCTCTCAAGTCCACTTCAAAGCCCAAGCAAGCAAGCCCACAATTGTCAACCAATCAAGACCACAAGAAGCATCTAGAATAGGAATTTTCATTTAATTGTAATTTACTTTTAATTTCATTTTGTAATTTAGGAGAGCCTATATAAAGGCCTTAGTCTTTACATTGAAGGCATCCTGGAATGGAGGGGTCTTCGGACTCCCTCCCCTCACACACTTTTCTTTCTTTTCTTGTACTTTTCATTTTATGAATTTTGAAGTTTCAATTTCAGTTTTAATCTTCATCTCTACTTTTATGCACTTTCTTTCTTTTCTATTTTGTTAGAGCAATGACCAACTAACTTTTTTCATTGGGTTAGAGAGCTCTATTGTGATTTAATGGATTAAGTGTAGTTCTTCTTCTTCTTCTTCTTTCTTTTCTCTTGATTTTACTAGAGAGCTTTCGATCTTCATCCAATTGGGTAGTCATCTTGGAAAAGAAACTATTCATACTTGGATCTCTTCTGAACCTTGAAAGAGGAATGAAGAGATCATGCTAGAAATGCTTTCTCATGCTGGACCAAATTGGGTGTGGATGGATATGTGACTATAATCCTTCCAACACTTGATTTGGGAAATGCATGTGGTATAATCAGTGACCATGCTTCATCTCTTCTCATGAGCAATTGACCAAGGAATTGGCTATTGATCAAGATTTGAGAGATTGAATTACAAGTAATTGTAATTCGATCACTTAAGATTGCCAAGGAGATCAATGAATGATCGAGGAAGAGATGAGAATGAACTTGATCCGGAGGAATGCAATATCTCTTGATCCCAATGTTTATTTTATTTTTAGTTCTTACATTTACTTTTCTTGCCATTTTACTTTTCTGCACTTTATTGCTTTCTTTACTTTTCTGTCAATTTACAATTCCTGCTGCTCCTCATCCAAATCTGAATCGTCTAACTAGGATAATCAATTAACCATTGATTGCTTAATCCGTTAATCTCTGTGGGATTCGACCTCACTCTATTGTGAGTTTTACTTGACGACAATTCGGTACACTTGCCGAATGGGAATTTGTTGAGAGACAAGTTTTACCCCGATCAGTAGATCTCACAAGCAATCAGATGATGAACCTCCACTTTTCTTCCAAGCATAATGCAATGAATCATCACTGCTCTCTTGATAGTGACCTCAGAACGGTTGCTAGTGGGCAATATGGAACGCCCAATAAAGTCTAGCTAGCCTCTTGCAATTGGTTTGAGGTCTTCCCTCTTGAGTTGGTTTGGGACACCTTTTGAATTGGTTATCCACTTAGTTCCAGGGAGGCAAATGTCCTCTAGAACTTGATCCAACCCCTTATCTGCTCTCACCATTCTCCTATTAAAGGATTCAGGATCATCTTGCAGTTGAGGCAATTTGAAGACCTCTCTTATTTTGTCCAGATGGAAGTAGATAACTTTCCCTCTGACCATGGTTCTGTAAGTATGGAAAGCAGTTCCAGTCATTCTCTGCTTATCTGTCAGCCACAGATTTGAGTAGAATTCCTGAACCATATTTCTTCCAACCTTTATCTCAGGATTGGTTAGAACTTCCCATCCTCTGTTTCAAATTTGCTCTTGGATCCCCGGATATTCATCTTCTTTTAGATCGAATTTGACTTCTGGGATCACTGACCTCAGACCCATTATTTTGTGATAATGGTCTTCATGTTCTTTGGTTAAGAACTTCTCTTGATTCCAAAGACTCTTTGGATTATTCTCTTTCTTGCCTCTTAAATTGGTTTGTTTTTCCTTAGGAGCCATGATCTTGATGAATCTTGGCTTAGTGATCACGGAAAAGCACACCAAACTTAGAGGTTTGCTTGCCCCCAAGCAAAAGAAAGGAAAGAGGGAAGAGAGGAGGAGAGCAAATTCGAATGGTGGGGAGAAAGGGGTGGCCGAACGTGTATTTATAAGGGAGGGGGAGAGATTTCGAAAATTTTGAAGGAGATTTGAGAAGATATGGAAAGAATTTAAGAAATATTTGAGTTTTTGAAGAAGATTTGGGAAGGATTTGAGAGAGATTTGAAGAATGATTTTAATTTTTGAAAATTTGAAGGTGAATGATGAAAGTTTGAAATGTGTTTATGTAGAAAATTATGGATCAAAACAGGAAAGTTTGAAAAAAAAAATTTGATTAGAAAGCGAAATCTCTGTCCCCACCTTTCTGGCGTTAAACGCCCAGAATGGTATCCATTCTGGCGTTTAACGCCCAAATGCTGGCCATTGTGGGCGTTTAATGCCCAGCCAGGTACCTTGGCTGGCGTTAAACGCCAGAATTCCCTTCGTCACTGGGCGTTTTGCTAAATGCCCAGGATGCTGCACACCTGGCGTTAAACGCCCAGAATGGTACCCATTCTAGCATTTAACGCCCAAAATGGCACCTTTATTGGCGTTAAACGCCCAGAATGGTGCCTATTCTGGCGTTTAACGCCCAAAATACCCTTTACTGGCGTTTTTTCGCCAGCAAGCTCTTTTTCTCTGCTTTTTGCACTGAATCCTTCTGTAACTCTGTGAATTCCTTCAATTTTGATATTTGCCCTTTGAGAATATATATCAAACTTTGATTAAACAAAACAGATAACCTGCTAATGACTGGGTTGCGTCCCAGCAAGCGCTTCTTTATTATCTTTAGCTGGACCTTCACTGAGGATCATTCAAGCCTCGGTTTTGAGCATTCTTGCTCAAAATTGCTTTCAAGATAATGCTTGATCCTCTGTCTATTAACAATAAACTTTTTGTCAGAATCAGTATCCTGAAGCTCAACATATCCATATGGTGATACTCCGGTAATCACATACGGATCCCTCCAGCGGGATTTAAGTTTTCCTGGGAACAGTCTGAGCCTAGAGTTGAAGAGCAGAACTTTTTGTCCTGCCTCAAAGACTCTGGATGACAACTTCTTGTCATGCCACTTCTTTGCCTTTTCCTTATAGATTTTTGCATTTTCAAAGGCACTGAGTCTAAATTCATCTAGCTCATTTAGCTGGAGCAATCTTTTTTCACCAGCTAACTTAGCATCCAGGTTTAGGAATCTGGTTGCCTAGTAGGCTTTATGTTCCAGTTCCACGGGCAGATGACAGGCCTTGCCATACACAAGTTGGTATGGAGAGGTTCCTATTAGAGTCTTGAATGCTGTTCTGTATGCCCACGGAGCATCATCCAAGCTCTTTGCCCAATCCTTTCTACGGGAAATTACAGTCCGGTCTAGGATTCTTTTTAGCTCTCTGTTAGAGACTTCAGCTTGCCCATTTGTCTGTAGATGATACGGGGTTGCCACTTTGTGGCTAATTCCATATCGGACCATAGCAGAGTACAGCTGTTTATTGCAGAAATGAGTACCCCCATTACTGATTAGTACTCTGGGAACACCAAACCTGCTGAAGATGTGTTTCTGGAGGAATTTCAGCACGGTCTTAGTATCATTAGTGGGTGTAGCAATTGCTTCTACCCATTTAGATACATAGTCCACTGCCACCAGAATGTAAGTGTTTGAGTATGATGGTGTGAACGGACCCATGAAGTCAATCTCCCATACATCAAACAATTCAATCTCTAAGATCCCTTGTTGAGGCATGGTGTATCCATGAGGTAAGTTACCAGCTCTTTGGCAACTATCACAGTTACGCACAAACTCTCGGGCATCTCTATAGAGAGTAGGCCAATAGAAGCCACATTGGAGGACCTTAGTGGTTGTTCGCTCACTTCTAAAATGTCCCCCATACTGTGATCCATGGCAGTGCCATAGGATCCTTTGTGCTTCCTCTCTGGGTACACATCTGCGGATCATTCTGTCTGCACATCTCTTAAAGAGATATGGCTCATCCCATAGGTAGTACTTGGCATCTGAAATTAATTTCTTTCTTTGCACCCTGTTGTACTCCTGGGGTATGAACCTCACAGCTTTGTAATTTGTAATATCTACAAACCATGGAGCTTCCTGAATGGCAAAGAGTTGCTCATCTGGGAAAGTCTCAGAGAACTCAGTAGAAGGGAGGGACGCCCCAGCTACTGGTTCTATTCGGGACAGATGATCAGCTACTTGGTTCTCTGTCCCTTTTCTGTCTCTTATTTCTATATCAAACTCCTGCAGAAGCAACACCCATCTTATGAGCCTAGGTTTTGAATCCTGCTTTGTGAGTAAGTACTTAAGAGCAGCATGGTCAGTGTACACAATCACCTTTGATCCTACTAGATAGGATCTAAACTTGTCAATGGCATAGACCACTGCAAGTAACTCTTTTTCTGTGGTTGTGTAATTCTTCTGTGCATCATTTAGAACACGGCTGGCATAATAAATGACATGCAGAAGCTTGTTATACCTCTGTCCCAACACTGCACCAATGGCATGGTCATTGGCATCACACATTAGTTCGAATGGCAATGTCCAGTCTGGTACAGAGATGACTGGTGTTGTGACCAGCTTAGCTTTCAGGGTCTCAAATGCCTGCAGACACGGTGTGTCAAACACAAATAGTGTGTCAGCAGCTAGCAGGTTGCTCAGAGGTTTTGCAATTTTCGAAAAATCCTTTATAAACCTTCTGTAGAATCCTGCATGCCCCAGAAAGCTTCTGATTGCCTTAACATTGGCAGGTGGTGGTAATTTTTCAATTACCTCTACCTTTGCCTTATCTACCTCTATTCCCTTGCTTGAAATTTTGTGCCCAAGGACAATTCCTTCAGTCACCATAAAGTGACATTTCTCCTAGTTTAAAACCAGGTTAGTCTCTTGGCACCTTTTCAGGACAAGTGCTAGGTGGTTAAGACAGGAGATGAATGAGTCTCCATATACTGAGAAGTCATCCATGAAGACTTCCAGGAATTTCTCCACCATATCAGAGAAGATGGATAGCATGCATCTCTGAAAGGTTGCAGGAGCATTACACAGACCAAAAGGCATCCTCCTGTAGGCAAACACGCCAGAAGGGCAAGTAAATGCTGTTTTCTCTTGGTCTTGAGGATCTACTGCAATTTGGTTGTAACCTGAATAGCCATCCAAAAACCAGTAATAATCATGACCAGCTAGTCTTTCTAGCATTTGGTCTATGAATGGTAAAGGAAAATGATCCTTTCTGGTGGCTGTATTGAGCCTTCTGTAGTCAATACACATACGCCACCCTGTGACTATTCTTGTAGGAACCAGTTCATTTTTTTCATTATGAACTACTGTCATGCCTCCCTTCTTGGGGACAACTTGGACAGGGCTCATCCAGGGGCTATCAGAAATAGGATAAATAATCCCAGCCTCTAGTAATTTAGTGACCTCTTTCTGCACCACCTCCTTCATGGCTGGATTTAGCCGCCTTTGTGGTTGGACCACTGGTTTGGCATTATCCTCCAATAGGATCTTGTGCATGCATTTTACTGGGCTAATGCCCTTAAGATCACTTATGGACCACCCAAGAGCTGTCTTGTGTGTCCTTAGCACTTGAATCAGTGCTTCCTCTTCCTGTGGATTTAAAGCAGAGCTTATGATTACAGGAAAGGTATCACCTTCTCCCAGAAATGCATATTTCAGGGATGGTGGTAATGGTTTAAGCTCGGATTTGGGAGGTTTCTCCTCTTCCTGAGGGATTTTCAGAGGTTCTATTGTTCTCTCTGATTCCCCCAAATCAGGCTGAACATCTTTAAAGATGTCCTCTAGCTCTGATTCGAGACCCTCAGCCATATTGATCTCTTCCACCAAAGAGTCAATAATGTCAGCGCCCATGCAGTCATTTGATGTGTCTGGATGCTGCATAGCTTTTACAGCATTCAACTTGAACTCATCCTCATTGACTCTCAGGGTTACTTCCCCTTTTTGTACATCAATGAGAGTTCGTCCAGTTTCTAGGAAAGGTCTTCCTAGAATGAGAGTTGCACTCTTGTGCTCCTCCATTTCCAGCACTACAAAGTTAGTTGGAAAGGCAAATGGCCCAACCTTGACAATCATGTCCTCAATTATGCCTGATGGATATTTAATGGAGCCATCAGCAAGTTGGAGGCATATCCGGGTTGGTTTGACTTCTTCAGTCAACCCAAGCTTTCTGATAGTGGATGCAGGTATTAGATTGATACTTGCTCCAAGGTCACACTGGGCTGTCTTGGTGCAAGCACCTTCTAATGTGCATGGTATCATAAAGCTTCCTGGATCTTGAAGCTTTTCTGGTAAGCTTTTCAGAATGACTGCACTGCATTCTTCAGTGAGAAACTCGTGGACGAAATTGTGATCAACAATATTAGCTTTTTGGTATGTGCACAAAAACATTAACTCAGCACTTTCTTTCCACAATCTCGTTCAACTAACCAGCAAGTGTACTGGGTCATCCAAATAATACCTTACGTGAGTAAGGGTCGATCCCACAGAGATTGTTGGTATGAAGCAAGCTATGGTCACCTTGTAAATCTCAGTTAGGCAGATTAAATTGGTTTATGGGTTTCGAAAATTAATAATAAATAGAAAATAAAAAGGGATAGAAATACTTATGTAAATTAATAGTGGGAATTTCAGATAGGCGTATGGAGATGCTGTGCTCCTCTTGAATCTCTACTTTCTCATTGCTTTCATCCAATCCTTCTTACTCCTTTCTATGGCAAGCTGTATGTAGGGCATCACCATCATCAATGGCTACTTTCAATCTTCTCGGGAAAATGGTCCTATGCGCTGTCACTGCACGGCTAATCGTCTGGAGGCATCACCCTTGCTGATGGCTACATCCCATCCTCTCAGTGAAAATGTTCCAAATGCTCTGTCACAGCACGGCTAATCATCTGTCGGTTCTCAATCAGGTTGGAATAGAATCCATTGATTCTTTTGCGTCTGTCACTAACGCCCAGCCTTCAGGAGTTTGAAGCTCGTCACAGTCATTCAATACCGGAATCCTACTCGGAATACCACAGACAAGGTTAGACTTTCCAGATTCCCATGAATGCCACCATCTATCTAGCTTATACCATAAAGATTCTGTTGGGAAATCTAAGAGATATGCGCCCGGCCTATGGTAGAACGGAAGTAGTTGTCAATCACGTACGTTCATCGGTGAGAATGATGATGATTGTCACGGATCATCACATTCATCAAAGTATTGTGCAACGTATATCTTGGAATAAGAATAAAAGAGAATTGAATAGAAAGTAATAATAATTGTATTGAAACTTGTGGTGCAGCAGAGCTCCACACCCTTAATCTATGGTGTGCAAAAACTCCACCGTTGAAAATACATAAGTGAAAGGTTCAGGCATGGCCGAATGGCCAGCCCCCTAAAACGTGCTCAATGGCCTCCTAAGATGAAGAATAAAACAAAACTGAGACCAAAGATGAAACGTGGTCAAAAGACGTCTAATACAATAGTTAAATGTCCTATATATACTAGACTAGCTACTAGGGTTTACATGAGTAAGTAATTGATGCATAAATCCACTTCCGGAGCCCACTTGGTGTATGCTTGGGCTGAGCTTGATCTATCCACGAGCTGAGGCTTCTCTTGGAGTTGAACTCCAAGTTATAACGTGTTTTGGGCGTTCAACTCCGGATCATGACGTGTTTCTGGCGTTTAACTCCAGACAGCAGCATGTACTTCGCGTTCAACGCCAAGTTACGTCATCAATTTCCGAATAAAGTATGGACTATTATATATTTCTGGAAAGCTCTAGATGTCTACTTTCCAACGCCGTTGAGAGCACGCCATTTGGAGTTCTGTAGCTCCAGAAAATCCATTTCGAGTGCAGGGAGGTCAGATTCCAACAGCATCAGCAGTCCTTTTGTCAACCTTTTTCAGAGTTTTGCTCAAGTCCCTCAATTTCAGCCAGAAATTACCTGAAATTACAGAAAAATACAAACTCAAAGTAAAGTCCAGAAATGTGAATTTAACATAAAAACTAATGAAAACTGTAAAACCCGGCCTAACCGAAATTGATTAAATAATAAGTTAAGTAGGAGCGAATATGGTTGGAAGATTTTGCAATTGGAATTTGATGATTTAAATATGATATTTGGATTCAGTGAATTTTTCCGAGTCGAAAAACATAGTTTTCTGCGTAAAAGCGCGCAGTGGAATTTTGACCGGAAGTACCGGCTGAGATTTGTCTGGTACTACAGCTGAGAAAATTGATTATGGGTAAATAAGATTAAGAAATGAGGAATTATAATTAGGAGAGGTAGAAATATTTGAAGTGCGATTTAGAGCGCTAATCTTAAGGGTTTTGGTCCAAAATTGGGCCAACGGACAAAAATAAGTGAACTGGGCCTAAGTGGGCCCAAGACCCAACATATATAAACATTAGTTATGAGCATTTCAGCTCATTTTACCCTAAAGAGAAGGGTTGGGGCGCTGAAATAGTGAAGAGAGGAGAGAAGAGAGAAAACCTAACTCTCTTTGATCTTCAAATCACCATAACTTGAGCTACGGAGCTCCGATTGACGAGCCGTTTGCGGCCACGCGTCGCTCTTCTCATCCTCTACAATTCTATCTAAGTTTTGTGGTGAGTATTCCATTCATCTCTGCCCAGTTTTCGAATTTCCCCACTGTTACACGTTTTTGGGAAGTTAGTGTTGAAATCTTGTGATTTTGGGTGTTTAGGGATACTCCAACATGGATTCTAAGTGGGTTCTATCCCTACTTCATATGGGCTGAGGTAAGAAGTGCTCAAACTCTTGTGATTTATCATCCTTATGAGCCCTAGGTTGATGTATGTATGTGATATTGGTTATGTTAGTGTATTTGGTGATTTTGATGCACAATTGGGAGGTTGGTATTGCTTGTGGAGCTTTGGTGAGGCTTGGAGCTAAGGTTGGTGGAGACTTCCAAAGAAGAGGCTCAATTGATTTGGCTACAAGAGGTACGGTTTAAGTTCCATTTAAGTACCGTGTGGTGTGATGAGAATTCCTAGGCTAGATGCCCCTAGGATTAAGTTTGGATTGTGTAAATGGTTGATGCTAATATGCATAGTTGGTATGTAATGTGAATTGATGATTTGGGTTGAGAATTGTGTGGCCTTGTATGCTTGGTGTATTGAAAATTTGATGTTTTGGGTAATGAGTATTGATTTGTGATTTATGCATTTAAATTGTGAAATTGGGCCGGAGGCCGTAAATTTTGGGCCGGAGGCCGGAAAGAGGTAAGGAAGGTAAGTTGATGTGTGCATTGTATGATGACACAAGTGATTGGATGAATTTCATATAATGAATGTATGAATGATTGGGTTGGTTATTGGGTAATGAGGTTTGAGGAGTTGAAGTGTGGAAATTGGTAATTTTGGGTGAAATTGTATAGATGAGGTATGTTTGATTTTGGTTGAGATTTATTATGTGGTCATATATGTGAGTATGATTATTGACGCCTTGATGGTATGATAATGCATGAGAGGTATATATTGTGATATATGTTTGAGGAATGATTAAGGTTGATTTGTGGGTGGAACCACGTGATAGTGATTATGATATTGATTATGTATAATGATGGTTGATTGGAAATAGTATTGTTGGAAATTGAGATGAGGAAGGATGTAGGACATGTTGATATGCTTGGAATTTAGCCATTTGCTTGAAATGGGTAAAGATGGTTATATGATGGTCTTGTGATTTGTGGTAAAGTGTCAATGTGTGAGTTGAGGAGGCTTGATGTTGAAATTGATGTATTTTGATTGATTTCAAAGAAAAGGGATGAAAATGGCATGTTTTGATTGATTTTGAAAAGAGTTGAAAATGGCTTGTTTTGAAAATGGCACTTTGTGGTTTTATATGAAAAACATGGTTTTTGGGCATATCTTGACGGGACATAACTTGGACTACGGATCTTTGTTTTGTGCCAAATCTGTTTAGAAATGAAATTGGATTCGGGATGTCCATGCCGTTCGAAGAACGGGTGAAAAACGATTTAAAATGAGGAAGTTATGTCCGTCGGAAGATTGGGGGTTGAAGCTGTGAATTCTGCAGTTTTTAACTTAGTAAATTTTTAGCAGAATAACCCCTTGCGCGTGGGCGCACTTGGCGCGTATGCGCCGATCTTTCAGAAAACGCCATCCACGCGTGCGCGTGATGTGCGCGGGCGCGCCGATAGTGCTGCACCCAATGCCCAGCCATTTTTCAGAGAGTTGTGCCAGAACTGTGCCAGCTTTGTGCCTGGGGCACGAGAGTATCCACGTGTACGCGTGGTTGACGCGTGCGCGTCGATTTGGCAAATTTTTAATCCACGCGTTAGCGTGCACGACGCTTGCGCGTCGATGAGTTTTTAAGGACATCCACGCGTGCGCGTGGAGTACGCGTACGCGTGGCATTGTTTTCATGCCAAAGTTGATATTTGAGTTTTAAAAGCCAAATCTCATACTTCTAAGCCTCCGATCTCACCACTTATATCTTAAATCTTTATGATATGCCTAGCTATTAGAAAAGGGCTAGTGAATGAGGTAACTTGCGAGTGAAGCAAGGGGAACAATGAATAATCAATGAGGATCATTGAGGATTATGTGAGATGTGGAGGATGATGGTGGAAGTGCTTGTTATGCCATTGGCCGAAGGGCCGTAATTGTTTATGAATATTGGCTGGTTTTGGATTGAACCGTGAGCCGGAATAGCTGTGTATGCTATGAATATTGGCTGGTTCTGGATTGAACCGTGAGCCGGAATAGCTGTGTATGCTATGAATATTGGCTGGTTATGGATTTAACCGTGAGCCGGATGGCTGATATGGATGTTGATCCATGGATGAGAATTCATGCATGTTTATGCTGAATTATTGATAATTGTGAATTGCACTTCCACTATCTGAGATACGAGTTTACCTGGGTAGTAGCAAGGGTTGTGGTTCGTCCCGCTTGCTCCGGGTCAATACTTGTGTTTTCTCTCTGGTTGTAAGGGTGACAGGGCACCGATACCCTCTAATGGCGACAGGGCGCAGATACCCTCTAATGGCGACAGGGCGCAGATACCCTCTAATGGTGACAGGGCACATATTCCCTCTAATGATATTAATACGCAACAGAGAGACTGTGCCCGGGTTAGCTATCGGACACGTCGGGTTGGCTTGATAACCGACAGATGATATCATCAGCCATAGGGCAGGCATACATCATTTGCATATGTTTGAATTGTTTGGGTTTGCCTATTTGTTTTGGATTTCTATATCATATATGCTATGTTACCTGATTACCTGCTACTTGTTCTACTTGTACCTTATTTGTGTATTACTTGACTGTATTGCTTGTGTTTGTACAACTGAGAGATCCCTCATGATGGTGTTGGTGGATGTTGGAGGCTGTTCTTGATGAGATGAATTGATAATGCGATTGCATAATGATGATGATTTTTGAATGAGATCATTTGAGCCCCCTGGGTGGACGTAGTGATGTGATTTCACTGGCTCCAGGCGAGGGTATGATGTATTGATATAGAGCTGCTGAGGCAGAGCAACTGGTAATGGCTTTGCTTGTGGTTCTGAGTCCGATTCGTGAAAGAATCAGTGGATTGGGAAAACATGTGTAATATGAACTAGATTTAGCATCCCCTTACGTCAGATGCCTATTTATGGATTAGTAAGAATCTAGGCTGGATATTTGGTGAAAAGGAGTTTAGGATGCTTAGTGAGTTTTTATTGCAGTGCATTGGATTTATTTGGCACTTTTACCGTACTGGGAACCCATGGGCCCGGGGTTCTCATTCCGTATATATCTCTTGTTTTTCAGATACAGGTCCAGGTGCTCAGAAGCGAGCTGTGGTTCGTCTGAGAGACGGTGAAGATATTTATTTCCTATACTTTGTGTTTTGCTTAGAATCTCTCCACTTTTGTTTTGAAAAGATTATATTATGTATTGAACTCTTTTGGAACTTGCCTATAGAGGCTCTTATGTTTCTTTTGGGAGAGATTAGGATGTACTGTTGTCAACTGCTTTCATACTGTACCCTAGCCGGCCTAAACTTCGCGGGTCGCGACTAGTGGCTATTTACTTATGATTATATATATCTATCTGTTATCTATCTCTTGATCTCCTTTATGCCTTGTCCGTATATCGCTTTCGGCTTCACGTTTTATCTTTTCGTTGTCGAAACGTGAGTGATACGTCTTCGCGATTTTATTTCTACTCTTTTCAGGCTTCTTGATTAATACTCCTTTCGAAATTACATATATTTATATATTAAAAATCCACCTGAGAGTCGTACCACCGTAATTTCATTGACTTATGACTCGAGCATAAGGATTTGAATATTAGGGTGTTACATTATGGTATCAGAGCAGTTCGTCCTCGTGAGCCTGAGGGATGGAACTGCTTATGCTTCAATGCATACTCTGAGTCTGTGCCTGTGCTAGTTAGGGTATCTAACCGATACATCTAGCATGAAGTTCATGAGTGTACCTTTGGTACTTTGAAGCACTATACTTCCGATATTGAGACTGATCAACTTGATATCGATTGTTTGGTGTGTATAGGAACCAGATGGCGCCTCGTGGACCCGGTCGGGGACGTGAGAGAGATCGTACTAGTACTCAGGAACCGGAAATCAACCCGAATAACCCGGTAAACCTTATGGCGGCGTTGGAGAATATGGCTGCTGCTATGCAGGCCACTGCGGAGGCTTTTGGGCAACAGATAAACAATAATGGCAATGGTGGAAGAGGAGCTCAAGGCCCGATGACACTAGCAACTTTCTTAAAGGTTAATCCACCTAAGTTCAAGGGAACCACTAATCCGACTGAAGCTGACACTTGGTTTCAGGCCATGGAGCGAGCCCTGCAAGCGCAGTTGGTGCCTGAAGAGCAGTGTGTTGAATTTGCTACCTATCTGCTCACGGGGGAAGCATCGCATTGGTGGCAAGGGGCTCGACGCCTCCTGCAGCAGGGGAATGATCCTATCACCTGGGGTGCCTTCCAAGTGGAATTCTATAAGAAGTACTTTCCGAATTCCGCCAGAACAGCCAAGGAATTGGAGTTACTACAGCTGAAGCAAGGTGCTATGTCCGTATCTGAGTATACAGACAAATTTGAGGAGCTATTCAGGTTTTCCCGCATGTGTCAGGGAGCTCCAGGAGACTTTGAGGAATGGAAGTGTATTAAGTATGAGGGAGGACTTCGAAGTGAAATCCTGAACTCCGTTGGACCGATGGAGATTAGGGTCTTCTCCGAACTTGTGAACAAGAGCCGTATTGCTGAAGAATGTGTGAGGAAGGCTGTTGAGGCGAAGAATGACCGTCGGGAGTCCCACCGCAGGGAGCACAATCAAGAATACCCAACAAGGGGTCAAGAGTTTAAGAGAAGAGGATACCCACAACGTTTTCCTCAAAGGCGAAATGACTTTGCGACGAGTGAGGAGTCCCAAAGAAACGGTAAGGGAAAACGGGCAGCGGCTGCTTCTGATGTTTCGAGCTGTCAGAGATGTGGAGGTCATCACCCAAATAGACCGTGTCGTTATGGTTCGGGTTTGTGTTACAATTGCGGAAAGCTAGGACATGTGGTCAGAGATTGCCCACACCGGAAGGATCGGGAGACTGCCAGGTCCGATTTTCGTACCTAAGGTAATAAGAAAACTGATAACTTAATTCTTTACCACTTTACATAATGCTGAAGGCTGGTATTCACTCGTAATACATGGTCGAATGAAAAATTATGATCTGTTCTAGATAACCCTAAGTTATCTTAATAAAAGGTTTGGTGAGCATAAATGATTAGGTAGGCCTTTAACGGAAAGCAACCTCAGAATGGAATGACTGGTGGGTGATGTCAAAGCCATCATTCGGGAACTCCGTGTCGAGGTAGATTGGGACTTTGCCATGGTTGCAGAGGAGTTGGACATGTGTCCTAGAAATGTCCTAAGAAGGTCAACCGGAATACTACCAAGAGCCAACAACAAGGTCGTGTGTTCACTACAACAACGGGGGATACCGTTAGATCTGACGGTTTGGGAATTGGTAACAACGTGCTAAAGGCACGATTAAGTTAGTATGTGATTTTGGCTATCATAGATAGAACTCTAATGAATGCCAGTCATGCTAAGTTGTGGTTGAGTACTTGAGGAAGTAAGTGATAAAGCTCGTACTAGACGAGAGGTCAGAATAAAGCAACGGAAACTTGTGGAAGCAGTAACACAGGATAGCTACGAATAAGAGTTGTAAAAGTTTAATATAGTATCTTATGTTTGAATACTAGAAGGGTTAAGAGGGTTACTGCAAGTAATGATCCCCAAATAGTTGGGAATGATTGCGGCTGCGAGCTTTGATGGTTCTAAAGCGGATGAGGAAAATTTCATTAATGCACAATTAGATTTAGGTGATGATTGAGTGCCAGTTGTTGTGTTCGAGAGATGAGTGCTATGATGTTTGGTCATAGTGACCTTGGAATTTAGATTGAGGTTTATAATGATCGGTTTTGAAAGAAGAATGTGAAAACCATTAGATTGAAATGTTGATGCGGTACTGAGATTGGTTTGAGGGAACCCGTGATGGGTGGTAAACTCCAATTTTTGGAGAGGTACTGTTGAAAATTTTTCCCCAAGAATTTGAAAGAGTGTTGGTTTTGGTTTTGAAGATGATTTTTGATATGAGTAATTTTAACAAAAGAGATGTGTCTCAAATGCTTTTATAGATTATTAAAGGAAATGCGAACTCTTATGATTTTGTTAACTCGCTATTCCGAACTCATTTGGTTTCTAGAAATGAAAGGGGTTTTTGATTGATAAGCCAGAGGCTTTATATCAGCAAGTCATGAAGAAATTTGAGGGTTTGAGAATAAGAAAGTAAGTTTGGAGATTATGCTTGGAGTTGAGCTGTGATTAGAGGAATTGGCTTGGCAAAGAGAGAGAGAGGATAGTGATGGAGTATGATTAAGGTGTGGTGATGATCATTGATTGATTATAGTGATGTGAAAAAAAAAATGGCTATGATTAACGATGATGGCAATCTTATTGATGACATGATTCGAGATTTAATAGGGTGTGAGTTGATGAGCCGGTAAAAGTAGGGGACGAGGCTGTTGGTCGGCGTTGAACGAACGACCGAGACCCTCAGGGATAGAGAGATCAGAGTGCGGCAACGGAAGCGCGCAGAGTAAAAAGGACCTTGGAACTGTTATACGTTGATATAAAGGCAGACTATGATCGCGTACTCGTAGTGATGGATGGAATTTTCGAGGGCGAAAATTTCTGTTAGGGGGGTAGAATGTAAAACCCGGCCTAACCGAAATTGATTAAATAATAAGTTAAGTAGGAGCGAATATGGTTGGAAGATTTTGCAATTGGAATTTGATGATTTAAATATGATATTTGGATTCAGTGAATTTTTCCGAGTCGGAAAACATAGTTTTCTGCGTAAAAGCGCGCAGTGGAATTTTGACCGGAAGTACCGGCTGAGATTTGTCTGGTACTACAGCTGAGAAAATTGATTATGGGTAAATAAGATTAAGAAATGAGGAATTATAATTAGGAGAGGTAGAAATATTTGAAGTGCGATTTAGAGCGCTAATCTTAAGGGTTTTGGTCCAAAATTGGGCCAACGGACAAAAATAAGTGAACTGGGCCTAAGTGGGCCCAAGACCCAACATATATAAACATTAGTTATGAGCATTTCAGCTCATTTTACCCTAAAGAGAAGGGTTGGGGCGCTGAAATAGTGAAGAGAGGAGAGAAGAGAGAAAACCTAACTCTCTTTGATCTTCAAATCACCATAACTTGAGCTACGGAGCTCCGATTGACGAGCCGTTTGCGGCCACGCGTCGCTCTTCTCATCCTCTACAATTCTATCTAAGTTTTGTGGTGAGTATTCCATTCATCTCTGCCCAGTTTTCGAATTTCCCCACTGTTACACGTTTTTGGGAAGTTAGTGTTGAAATCTTGTGATTTTGGGTGTTTAGGGATACTCCAACATGGATTCTAAGTGGGTTCTATCCCTACTTCATATGGGCTGAGGTAAGAAGTGCTCAAACTCTTGTGATTTATCATCCTTATGAGCCCTAGGTTGATGTATGTATGTGATATTGGTTATGTTAGTGTATTTGGTGATTTTGATGCACAATTGGGAGGTTGGTATTGCTTGTGGAGCTTTGGTGAGGCTTGGAGCTAAGGTTGGTGGAGACTTCCAAAGAAGAGGCTCAATTGATTTGGCTACAAGAGGTACGGTTTAAGTTCCATTTAAGTACCGTGTGGTGTGATGAGAATTCCTAGGCTAGATGCCCCTAGGATTAAGTTTGGATTGTGTAAATGGTTGATGCTAATATGCATAGTTGGTATGTAATGTGAATTGATGATTTGGGTTGAGAATTGTGTGGCCTTGTATGCTTGGTGTATTGAAAATTTGATGTTTTGGGTAATGAGTATTGATTTGTGATTTATGCATTTAAATTGTGAAATTGGGCCGGAGGCCGTAAATTTTGGGCCGGAGGCCGGAAAGAGGTAAGGAAGGTAAGTTGATGTGTGCATTGTATGATGACACAAGTGATTGGATGAATTTCATATAATGAATGTATGAATGATTGGGTTGGTTATTGGGTAATGAGGTTTGAGGAGTTGAAGTGTGGAAATTGGTAATTTTGGGTGAAATTGTATAGATGAGGTATGTTTGATTTTGGTTGAGATTTATTATGTGGTCATATATGTGAGTATGATTATTGACGCCTTGATGGTATGATAATGCATGAGAGGTATATATTGTGATATATGTTTGAGGAATGATTAAGGTTGATTTGTGGGTGGAACCACGTGATAGTGATTATGATATTGATTATGTATAATGATGGTTGATTGGAAATAGTATTGTTGGAAATTGAGATGAGGAAGGATGTAGGACATGTTGATATGCTTGGAATTTAGCCATTTGCTTGAAATGGGTAAAGATGGTTATATGATGGTCTTGTGATTTGTGGTAAAGTGTCAATGTGTGAGTTGAGGAGGCTTGATGTTGAAATTGATGTATTTTGATTGATTTCAAAGAAAAGGGATGAAAATGGCATGTTTTGATTGATTTTGAAAAGAGTTGAAAATGGCTTGTTTTGAAAATGGCACTTTGTGGTTTTATATGAAAAACATGGTTTTTGGGCATATCTTGACGGGACATAACTTGGACTACGGATCTTTGTTTTGTGCCAAATCTGTTTAGAAATGAAATTGGATCCGGGATGTCCATGCCGTTCGAAGAACGGGTGAAAAACGATTTAAAATGAGGAAGTTATGTCCGTCGGAAGATTGGGGGTTGAAGCTGTGAATTCTGCAGTTTTTAACTTAGTAAATTTTTAGCAGAATAACCCCTTGCGCGTGGGCGCACTTGGCGCGTATGCGCCGATCTTTCAGAAAACGCCATCCACGCGTGCGCGTGATGTGCGCGGGCGCGCCGATAGTGCTGCACCCAATGCCCAGCCATTTTTCAGAGAGTTGTGCCAGAACTGTGCCAGCTTTGTGCCTGGGGCACGAGAGTATCCACGCGTACGCGTGGTTGACGCGTGCGCGTCGATTTGGCAAATTTTTAATCCACGCGTTAGCGTGCACGACGCTTGCGCGTCGATGAGTTTTTAAGGACATCCACGCGTGCGCGTGGAGTACGCGTACGCGTGGCATTGTTTTCATGCCAAAGTTGATATTTGAGTTTTAAAAGCCAAATCTCATACTTCTAAGCCTCCGATCTCACCACTTATATCTTAAATCTTTATGATATGCCTAGCTATTAGAAAAGGGCTAGTGAATGAGGTAACTTGCGAGTGAAGCAAGGGGAACAATGAATAATCAATGAGGATCATTGAGGATTATGTGAGATGTGGAGGATGATGGTGGAAGTGCTTGTTATGCCATTGGCCGAAGGGCCGTAATTGTTTATGAATATTGGCTGGTTCTGGATTGAACCGTGAGCCGGAATAGCTGTGTATGCTATGAATATTGGCTGGTTCTGGATTGAACCGTGAGCCGGAATAGCTGTGTATGCTATGAATATTGGCTGGTTATGGATTTAACCGTGAGCCGGATGGCTGATATGGATGTTGATCCATGGATGAGAATTCATGCATGTTTATGCTGAATTATTGATAATTGTGAATTGCACTTCCACTATCTGAGATACGAGTTTACCTGGGTAGTAGCAAGGGTTGTGGTTCGTCCCGCTTGCTCCGGGTCAATACTTGTGTTTTCTCTCTGGTTGTAAGGGTGACAGGGCACCGATACCCTCTAATGGCGACAGGGCGCAGATACCCTCTAATGGCGACAGGGCGCAGATACCCTCTAATGGTGACAGGGCACATATTCCCTCTAATGATATTAATACGCAACAGAGAGACTGTGCCCGGGTTAGCTACCGGACACGTCGGGTTGGCTTGATAACCGACAGATGATATCATCAGCCATAGGGCAGGCATACATCATTTGCATATGTTTGAATTGTTTGGGTTTGCCTATTTGTTTTGGATTTCTATATCATATATGCTATGTTACCTGATTACCTGCTACTTGTTCTACTTGTACCTTATTTGTGTATTACTTGACTGTATTGCTTGTGTTTGTACAACTGAGAGATCCCTCATGATGGTGTTGGTGGATGTTGGAGGCTGTTCTTGATGAGATGAATTGATAATGCGATTGCATAATGATGATGATTTTTGAATGAGATCATTTGAGCCCCCTGGGTGGACGTAGTGATGTGATTTCACTGGCTCCAGGCGAGGGTATGATGTATTGATATAGAGCTGCTGAGGCAGAGCAACTGGTAATGGCTTTGCTTGTGGTTCTGAGTCCGATTCGTGAAAGAATCAGTGGATTGGGAAAACATGTGTAATATGAACTAGATTTAGCATCCCCTTACGTCAGATGCCTATTTATGGATTAGTAAGAATCTAGGCTGGATATTTGGTGAAAAGGAGTTTAGGATGCTTAGTGAGTTTTTATTGCAGTGCATTGGATTTATTTGGCACTTTTACCGTACTGGGAACCCATGGGCCCGGGGTTCTCATTCCGTATATCTCTTGTTTTTCAGATACAGGTCCAGGTGCTCAGAAGCGAGCTGTGGTTCGTCTGAGAGACGGTGAAGATATTTATTTCCTCTACTTTGTGTTTTGCTTAGAATCTCTCCACTTTTGTTTTGAAAAGATTATATTATGTATTGAACTCTTTTGGAACTTGCCTATAGAGGCTCTTATGTTTCTTTTGGGAGAGATTAGGATGTACTGTTGTCAACTGCTTTCATACTGTACCCTAGCCGGCCTAAACTTCGCGGGTCGCGACTAGTGGCTATTTACTTATGATTATATATATCTATCTGTTATCTATCTCTTGATCTCCTTTACGCCTTGTCCGTATATCGCTTTCGGCTTCACGTTTTATCTTTTCGTTGTCGAAACGTGAGTGATACGTCTTCGCGATTTTATTTCTACTCTTTTCAGGCTTCTTGATTAATACTCCTTTCGAAATTACATATATTTATATATTAAAAATCCACCTGAGAGTCGTACCACCGTAATTTCATTGACTTATGACTCGAGCATAAGGATTTGAATATTAGGGTGTTACAAAAACATCCCTAAAAGTAGCTTGAACTTACTAAAAACTACCTAAAAACAATGCCAAAAAGCGTATAAATTATCCGCTCATCACAACACCAAACTTAAATTGTTGCTTGTCCCCAAGCAACTGAAAATCAATTAGGATAAAAAGAAGAGAATATACTATAAATTCCAGAATATCAATGAATATTAATTATAATTAGATGAGCGGGACTTGTAGCTTTTTGCTTCTGAACAGTTTTGGCATCTCACTTTTTCCTTTGAAGTTTAGAATGATTGGCTTCTCTAGGAACTTAGAATTTCGGATAGTGTTATTGATTCTCCTAGTTAAGTATGTTGATTCTTGAACACAGCTACTTTTATGAGTCTTGGCCGTGGCCCTAAGCACTTTGTTTTCCAGTATTACCACCAGATACATAAATGCCACAGACACATGACTGGGTGAACCTTTTCAGATTGTGACTCAGCTTTGCTAGAGTCCTGGTGCGCGAAATTGTGAACAATACTTTTCACAACTCTCATAATCCCTGGTCATGAACTCCAAAAACTTGGTGGTTCAATTCCATGGCATTACACAACTTCGCACAACTAACCAGCAAGTGCACTGGGTCGTCCAAGTAATACCTTACGTGAGTAAGGGTCGATCCCACGGAGATTGTTAGCATTGAAGCAAGCTATGGTCATCTTGTAAATCTTAGTCAGGCAAACTCAAATGTATATGATGATGAACGAAAATAATATAAAAGATAAAGATAGTGATACTTATGTATATCATTGGTGTAAGAGCTTCAGACAAGTGTATGAAGATGCCTTCCCTTCCGTCTCTCTGCTTTCCTACTGCCTTCATCCAATCCTTCTTACTCCTTTCCATGGCAAGCTCGTGTAGGGTTTCACCATTGTCAGTGCTACCTCCCATCCTCTCAGTGAAAGCGATTGCATATGTCCTGTCACGGCATAGCGGAATTCAGCTGTCGGTTCTCGGTCAGGCCGGAATAATATCCATTGATACTTTTGCGTCTGTCACTAACGCCCTAGCCTGCTAGGAGTTTGAAGCACGTCACAGTCATTCAGTCATTGAATCCTACTCAGAATACCACAGACAAGGTTAGACCTTCCGGATTCTCTTGAATGCTGCCATCAGTTCTTGCCTATACCACGAAGACTCTGATCTCACGGAATGGTTGGCTCGTTTGTCAGGCGAGCACTCGGTTGTCAGGCGATCAACCATGCATCGTGCAATCAGGAATCCAAGAGATATTCACTAAGCCTCAGATGCTTGTAGAACAAGAATGGTTGTCAGTCACCTTGTTCATGAGTGAGAATGGTGATGGGCGTCAATCATCACCTTCATCAAGTTGAAGAACAAGTGATATCTTGGACAAAGAACAAGTGGAATTGAATGGAAGAACAATAGTAATTGCATTAATACTCGAGGTACAGCAGAGCTCCACACTTTAATCTATGGTGTGTAGAAACTCCACCGTTGAAAATTCATAAGAACAAGGTCTAGGCATGGCCGAATGGCCAGCCTCCCAAAGGTCTAAGATAGCATAAAACGAAGATAGCTACCAAAGTCTCTCCAAATACAATAGTAAAAGGTCCTACTTATAGAAAACTAGTACATAGATGAGTAAATGACATAAAAATCCACTTCCGGGCCCACTTGGTGTGTGCTTGGGCTGAGCAATGAAGCTTTTTCGTGTAGAGACTCTCCTTGGAGTTAAACGCCAGCTTTAGTGCCAGTTTGGGCGTTTAACTCCCAATTAGGTGCCAGTTCCGGCGTTTAACGCTGGAATTTCTTGAGGTGACTTTGAACGCCGGTTTGGGCCATCAAATCTTGGGCAAAGTATGGACTATTATATATTGCTGGAAAGCCCAGGATGTCTACTTTCCAACGCCGTTGAGAGCGCGCCAATTGGGCTTCTGTAGCTCCAGAAAATTCACTTCGAGTGCAGGGAGGTCAGAATCCAACAGCATCTGCAGTCCTTTTGAGTCTCTGGATCAGATTTTTGCTCAGATCCCTCAATTTCAGCCAGAAAATACCTGAAATCACAGAAAAACACACAAACTCATAGTAAAGTCCAGAAAAGTGAATTTTAACTAAAAACTAATAAAAATATACTAAAAACTAACTAAATCATACTAAAAATATACTAAAAACAATACCAAAAAGCATACAAATTATCCGCTCATCACAACACCAAACTTAAATTGTTGCTTGTCCCCAAGCAACTTAAGATCAAATAAGATAAAAAGAAGAGAATATGCAATGAACTCCAAAAACATCTATGAAGATCAGTATTAATTAGATGAGCGGGGCTTTTATCTTTTTGCCTCTGAATAGTTTTGGCATCTCACTCTATCCCTTGTAATTCAGAATGATTGGCTTCTTTAGGAACTCAGAATCCAGATAGTGTTAATGATTCTCCTAGTAAAGTATGATGATTCTTGAACATAGCTATTTCTTGAGTCTTGGCCGTGACCCAAAGCACTCTGTCTTCCAGTATTACCACCGGATACATACATGCCACAGACACATAATTGGGTGAACCTTTTTCAATTGTGACTCAGCTTTGCTAAAGTCCCCAATTAGAGGTGTCCAGGGTTCTTAAGCACACTCTTATTTGCCTTGGATCACAACTTTATTTCTTTCTTTTTTTTTTCGATTTTTTTTTTCGTTTGCTTTTTCTCTTTTTTTTTCTGCTTTTTCTTGCTTCAAGAATCATTTTTAATGATTTTTCAGATCCTCAGTAACATGTCTCCTTTTTCATCATTCTTTCAAGAGCCAACATTCATGAACCACAAGTTCAAAAGACATATGCACTGTTCAAGCATACATTCAGAGAACAAAAGTGTTGCCACCACATCAAAATAATTAAACTATTATAAAATTCAGAATTCATGCAATTCTTTCCTTTTCAATTAAGCACGTTTTTATTCAAGAAAGGTGATGGATTCATAGGACATTCATAACTTTAAGGCATAGACACTAAGACACTAATGATCACAAGACACAAACATGGACAAACATAAAGCATAAAAATCGAAAACAGAAAATAAAGAACAAGGAAATCAAGGAACGGGTCCACCTTAGTGATGGCGGCTCTTTCTTGCTCTTGAAGATCCTATGGAGTGCTTGAGCTCCTCAATGTCTCTTCCTTGTCTTTGTTGCTCCTCCCTCATGATTCTTTGGTCTTCTCTAATTTCATGGAGGAGAATGGAGTGTTCTGATGCTCCACCCTTAGTTGTCCCATGTTGGAACTCAATTCTCCTAGGGAGGTGTTTAATTGCTCCCAATAATTTTGTGGAGGAAAGTGCATCCCTTGAGGAATCTCAGGGATCTCATGGTGAGAGGGGTCTCTTGTGTACTCCATCCTTTTCTTGGTGATGGGCTTGTCCTCATCAATGGGGTATCTCCCTCTATGTCAACTCCAACTGAATAACAGAGGTGACAGATGAGATGAGGAAAGGCTAACCTTGCCAAAGTGGAGGTCTTGTCCGCCACCTTGTAGAGTTCTTGGGCTATGACCTCATGAACTTCTATTTCTTCTCCAATCATGATGCTATGGATCATGATAGCCCGGTCTATGGTAACTTCGGACCGGTTGCTAGTGGGAATGATTGAGCGTTGTATGAACTCTAACCATCCTCTAGCCACGGGCTTGAGGTCATGCCTTCTCAATTGAACCGGCTTTCCTCTTGAATCTTGCTTCCATTGTGCGCCCTCTTCACATATGGTTGTGAGGACTTGGTCCAACCTTGATCAAAGTTGACCCTTGTGTAAGGATGCTCATCTCCTTGCATCATAGGCAAGTTGAACGCCACCCTCACACTCTCCGGACTAAAATCCAAGTATTTCCCCGAACCATAGTGAGATAATTCTTTGGATTCGGGTTCACACTTTGGTCATGGTTCTTGGTGATCCATGCATTGGCATAGAACTCTTGAACCATTAAGATTCTGACTTGTTGAATGGGGTTGGTAAGTACTTCCAACCTTCTTCGGATCTCATGGCGGATCTCCGGATATTCACCCTTTTTGAGTGAAAAGGGGACCTCGGGGATCACCTTCTTCAAGGCCAAACTTTATAGAAGTGGTCTTGATGCACCCTTGAGAGGAATCTATCCATCTCCCATGACTCGGAGGTGGAAGCTTTTGCCTTCTCTTTCCTCTTTTTAGAGGTTTCTCCGGCCTTGGATGCCATAAATGGTTATGGAAAAACGAAAAAGCAACGCTTTTACCACACCAAACTTAAAATGTTTGCTCGTCCTCGAGCAAAAGAAGAAAAAAGAGAGTAGAAGAAGAAGAAATGAGGAAGAGGGGGAAGGTGGTGTGTTCGGCCAAGAAGGGAAAGAAGGGGTGTTTAGGTTGTGTGAAAATGAAGGGTTGAAGAAGGGTATATATAGGAGAGAGGGGTGTAATGGTTCGGCCATTATGGGTGGGTTTGGGAGGGAAAGTGGTTTGAATTTGAAGGGTGAGGTTGGTGGGGTTTTATGAAGGATGGATGTGAGTGGTGAAGAGAAAGATGGGATTTGATAGGTGAAGGGTTTTTGGGGAAGAGGTATTGAGGTGATTGGTGAATGGGGGAAGAAGAGAGAGATTGATGGTGGGGTCCTGTGGGGTCCACAGATCCTGTGGTGTCAAGGAAAAGTCATCCCTGCACCAAATGTTGCTCAAAATCACGTTTTGAGATATTTCTGGCGTTAAACGCCGAGCTGGTGCCCATTCCTGGCGTTTAACGCCAGGTTGTTGCCCTTTACTGGCGTTTAACGCCAGTCTGGTGCCCCTTTCTGGCGTTAAACGCCCAGAATGGTGCCAGACTGGGCGTTAAACGCCCAACAGCTAGCATTACTGGCGTTTGAACGCCAGCTTCTTCTCCTCCAGGGTGTGCTGTTTTTCTTCCTGTTTTTCATTCTGTTTTTGCTTTTTTCATTGTTTTTGTGACTTCTTATGATCATCAACCTACAAAAAAGATAAAATAACAAAAGAAAATAGTTAACTATAAAACATTGGGTTGCCTCCCAACAAGCGCTTCTTTAATGTCATTAGCTTGACAGAGGACTCTCATGGAGCCTCAGAAATACTCAGAACCGTGTTGGAACCTCCCAACACCAAACTTAGAGTTTGAATGTGGGGGTTCAACACCAAACTTAGAGTTTGGTTGTGGCCTCCCAACACCAAACTTAGAGTTTGACTGTGGGGGCTCTGCTTGGCTCTGTTTTGAGAGAAGCTCTTCATGCTTCCTCTCCATGATGATAGAGGGATGTCCTTGGGCCTTAAACACCAAGGATTCCATTCACTTGAATGATCAACTCTCCTCTATCAACATCAATCACAGCCTTAGCTGTGGCTAGGAAGGGTCTGCCAAGGATGATGGATTCATCCATGCACTTCCCAGTCTCTAGGACTATGAAATCAGTAGGGATGTAATGGTCTTCAATCTTCACCAAAACATTCTCTACAAGTCTATGAGCTTGTTTTCTTGAATTGTCTGCCATCTCTAATGAGATTCTTGCAGCTTGCACCTCAAAGATCCCTAATTTCTCCATTACAGAGAGGGGCATGAGGTTTACACTTGACCCTAAGTCACACAAGGCCTTCTTGAAGGTCATGGTGCCTATGGTACAAGGTATAGAAAACTTCCCAGGATCTTGCCTCTTTTGAGGCAGTTTCTGCCTAGACAAGTCATCTAGTTCTTTGGTGAGCAAAGTGGTTCATCCCCAAGTCTCATTTCCAAATAACTTGTCATTTAGCTTCATGATTGCTCCAAGGTATTTAGCAACTTGCTCTTCAGTGACATACTCATCCTCTTCAGAGGAAGAATACTCATCAGAGCTCATGAATGGCAGAAGTAAGTCCAATGGAATCTCTATGGTCTCATTTGGAGCCTCAGATTCCCATTGTTCCTCATTGAGGAACTCAGAGGAGATTGGTACACGCCCACTGAGGTCTTCCTCAGTGGCGTCCTCCTCCTCTCTTTCCTCTCCCTATTCGGCCATGTCTATGGCTTTGCACTCTCCTTTTGGATTTTCTTCTGTATTACTTGGGAGAGTGCTAGGAGGGAGTTCAGTAACTTTGTTGCTCAGCTGACCCACTTGTCCTTCCAAATTTCTGATGGAGGACCTTGTTTCATTCATGAAACTTTGAGTGGTCTTTATTAGATCAGAGACCATTGTTGCTAAGTCAGAAGTATTCTGCTTAGAACTCTTGTCTGTTGCTGAGAAGAGATGGAAAAGGCTTGCTATTGCTAAACCTGTTTCCACCATTATTGTTATGAAACCTTGTTGAGGTCTCTCTTGATTCTTCCATGAGAGATTTGGGTGATTTCTCCATGAAGAATTATAGGTGTTTCCATAGGGTTCTCCTAGGTAATTCACCTCTTCCATGGAAGGGTTCTCAGGATCATAAGCTTCTTCCTCAGATGAAGCATCCTTAGTACTGTTTGGTGCATTTTGCATTCCAGACAGACTTGAGAAATCAAATTGACTTGTTGAGTCAATATCTTGTTCTGAGCCATATGGCATTCAGAGTGTCAATCTCAAGAACTCCTTTCTTCTGACTAGTCCCATTGTTCACGGATTCCTTTCAGAAGTGTACATGAATTGGTTATTTGCAACCATTTTCAATCAATTCTGAGCTTCTGCAGGCGTCTTCTTCAGATGAAGAGATCCTCCAGCAGAGCTATCCAAGGACATCATAGATAGTTCAGAGAGACCATCATAGAAAATACCTATGATGCTCCATTCAGAAAGCATGTCTGAGGGACATCTTCTGATTAATTGTTTGTATCTTTCCCAAGCTTCATAGAGGGATTCTCCATCCTTCTTCTGAAGGTTTGGACTTCCACTCTAAGCTTACTCCATCTTGTGGTGGAAAGAACTTTGCCAAGAAGGCATTGACTAGCTTTTCCCAAGAGTCCAGGCTTTCTTTAGGTTGAGAATCCAACCATATTCTAGCTCTGTCTCTTACAGCAAAAGGGAATAGCATCAGTCTGTAGACCTCAGGGTTAACCCATTAGTCTGACTGTGTCACAGATTTGCAAGAATTCAGCTAAGAACTGATGAGGATCTTCCATTGGAAGTCCATGGAACTTGCAATTCTGTTGCATTAGAGAAACTAATTGAGGCTTAAGCTCAAAGTTGTTTGCTCCAATGGCAGGGATAGAGATGCTTCTCCCATAAAGATCAGGAGTAGGTGCATGAAGTCACCCAGCACCTTCCTTGCATTGTTGGCATTGTTATTGTTTTCGGCTGCCATGTGTTCTTCTCTTTGAAGAATTCGGTCAGGTCCTCTAAAGAGAGTTGTGCCTTGGCTTTTCTTAGCTTTCTCTTCAAGGTTCTCTCGGGTTCAGGGTCAGCTTCAACAAAATGCCTTTGTCTCTGCTCCTGCTCATATGAAAGAGAAGAGAACAAGAGAAATGTGGAATCCTCTATGTCACAGTACAGAGATTCCTTGAAGTGTCAGAGGAAAAGAAAAATAGAAGAAAAGAAGGTAGAAGAATTCGAACTTGATTAGTTAGAGTTCGAACTGTGCATTAAGAAGGAGTAGTACTCCATAAATAGAAGGATGTGAGAAGGAGGGAAGAGGATTTCGAAAATTAATTAGAAAGATGTCAAAAACATTTTAAAAATTGATTGATAATTTTTGAAAATTGAAAGTGGGGAAGAATTGAAGTGATTTTTGAAAAGATTTTGAAAATTAGAAGTCAAAAAGATTTGATTGAAAACTATTTTGAAAAAGATGAGGTTAAAAAGATTTGATTGAAAAGTTATGGTTTTAAAAAGATGTGATGAGAAGATGATTTGAAAACAATTTTAACAGATATGATTTGAAAACAATTTGAAAATATGAATTTAAAAAAAAAATATTAATGACTTGCCTAACAAGAAAAGATAAGATTCAAACATAAAACCTTTCTTAATAGAAAGGCAAAAAATGTTCAATCAAATCATTAATTGTTGGTAAGTATCTTTGAAAAAGGAAAGAAATTGATTTTGAAAACATTTGATTGAAAAGATATGATTTGAAAAAGATTTGGTTTTGAAAAACTTTGAAAACTTGAAAAAAATTGATTTTGAAAACAAAATCTTCCTCCTAGCACCATCCTGGCGTTAAACGCCCAGAATGGTATACATTCTGGCGTTTAACGCCCAAAATGCTACCTCTTTGGGCGTAAACGCCCAACCAGGTACCCTGGCTGGCGTTTAAACGCCAGTCTGTCTTCTTTACTGGGCATTTTTGAATGCTCAGCTTTTTCTGTATAATTCCTCTACAGTATGTTCTGAATCTTCAATTCTTTGTATCATTGACTTGAAAAGACACAAATAAAAATATTTTTGGATTTTAATAATCAAAATGCAACAGGAATCAATTAACAATGCATGCAAGACACCAAACTTAGCAGTTTGTATACTACTAACACTATATGAAACACCAAGATACTCAAGTCAATAGAATTTAAAGATCAAAACAAAGAATTTCATGCATGGATTCGAAAGATATAAGAAAAACATGCATTTGACACCAAACTTAAGATGAGACTCTAGACTCAAACAAGAAACATCAAATATTTTTGGTTTTTTTATGATTTTGTAATTTTTTTTTGTGTTTTTCGAAAATTAAGTGGGAAAAGGTATCAAAATTCTTAATGAGAATTCCAGGAATCAGTGCAATGCTAGTCTAAGACTCCGGTCCAGGCATTAGACATGGCTTCACAGCCAGCCAAGCTTTCAAGGAAAGCTTCGGTCCAAAACACTAGACATGACCAAAGGTCAGCCAAGTCTTAGCAGATCACTGCTCCAAAGCAAGATGATGAAATCAACAAGCTCTTGTGGTGATAAGTTGAAACCTCGGTCCAATCAGATTAGACATGGCTTCTCCAGCCAGCCAGATTTCAACAAATCATCATGAAACTCTAGAATTCATCTTCAAGAATTTCGAAAAAAAATAAATACCTAATCTAAGCAACAAGATGAACCGTCAGTTGTCCAAACTAGAACAATCCCAGGCATTGTTACCAAAAGCTTGCTCAAACTTGAACAATCCCCGGCAACGGCGCCAAAAACTTGGTGCGCGAAATTGTGAACAATACTTTTCACAACTCTCATAATCCCTGGCCATGAACTCCAAAACTTGGTGGTTCAATTCCATGGCATTACACAACTTCGCACAACTAACCAGCAAGTGCACTGGGTCGTCCAAGTAATACCTTACGTGAGTAAGGGTCGATCCCACGGAGATTGTTAGCATTGAAGCAAGCTATGGTCATCTTGTAAATCTTAGTCGGCAAACTCAAATGTATATGATGATGAACGAAATAATATAAAAGATAAAGATAGTGATACTTATGTATATCATTGGTGTAAGAGCTTCAGACAAGCGTATGAAGATGCCTTCCCTTCCGTCTCTGCTTTCCTACTGCCTTCATCCAATCCTTCTTACTCCTTTCCATGGCAAGCTCGTGTAGGGTTTCACCATTGTCAGTGGCTACCTCCCATCCTCTCAGTGAAAGCGATTGCATATGTCCTGTCACGGCATAGCGGAATTCAGCTGTCGGTTCTCGGTCAGCCCGGAATAATATCCATTGATACTTTTGCGTCTGTCACTAACGCCCTAGCCTGCTAGGAGTTTGAAGCACGTCACAGTCATTAGTCATGAATTACTCAGAATACCACAGACAAGGTTAGACCTTCCGGATTCTCTTGAATGCTGCCATCAGTTCTTGCCTATACCACGAAGACTCTGATCTCACGGAATGGTTGGCTCGTTTGTCAGGCGAGCACTCGGTTGTCAGGCGATCAACCAGCATCGTGCAATCAGGAATCCAAGAGATATTCACTAAGCCTCAGATGCTTGTAGAACAAGAATGGTTGTCAGTCACCTTGTTCATGAGTGAGAATGGTGATGGGCGTCAATCATCACCATCAAGTTGAAGAACAAGTGATATCTTGGACAAAGAACAAGTGGAATTGAATGGAAGAACAATAGTAATTGCATTAATACTCGAGGTACAGCAGAGCTCCACACCTTAATCTATGGTGTGTAGAAACTCCACCGTTGAAATACATAAGAACAAGGTCTAGGCATGGCCGAATGGCCAGCCTCCCAAAGGTCTAAGATAGCATAAAACGAAGATAGCTACCAAAGTCTCTCCAAATACAATAGTAAAGGTCTACTTATAGAAAACTAGTACATAGATGAGTAAAGACATAAAAATCCACTTCCGGGCCCACTTGGTGTGCTTGGGCTGAGCAATGAAGCTTTTTCGTGTAGAGACTCTCCTTGGAGTTAAACGCCAGCTTTAGTGCCAGTTGGGCGTTTAACTCCCAATTAGGTGCCAGTTCCGGCGTTTAACGCTGGAATTTCTGAGGTGACTTTGAACGCCGGTTTGGGCCATCAATCTTGGGCAAAGTATGAACTATTATATATTGCTGGAAAGCCCAGATGTCTACTTTCCAACGCCGTTGAGAGCGCGCCAATTGGGCTTCTGTAGCTCCAGAAAATCCACTTCGAGTGCAGGGAGGTCAGAATCCAACAGCATCTGCAGTCCTTTTGAGTCTCTGGATCAGATTTTTGCTCAGGTCCCTCAATTTCAGCCAGAAAATACCTGAAATCACAGAAAAACACACAAATCATAGTAAAGTCTAGAAAAGTGAATTTTAACTAAAAACTAAAAAATATACTAAAAACAACTAGATCATACTAAAAAATACTAAAACAATACCAAAAAGCATACAAATTATCCGCTCATCAAGTCCCCAGTTAGAGGTGTCCAGAGCTCTTAAGCACACTCTTTGTTTTGGATCATGACTTTAACCACTCAGTCTCAGCTTTTCACTTGGACTGCATGACACAAGCACCTGGTTAGGACAGCTTAGTTTAGCCGTAGGCCTGGATTTTATTTCCTTGGGCCCTCCTATCCATTGATGCTCAAAGCCTGGATCCTTTTTACCCTTGCCTTTTGGTTTTAAGGGCTATTGACTTTTTCGGCTTGCTTTTTCTTTTTCTTTCTATTTTTTTTGCCACTTTTTTTTTCGTAAGCTTTTGCCATTCACTGCTTTTTCTTGCTTCAAGAATCAAATTTCATGATTTTTCAGATCCTCAATAACATTTCTCTTTGTTCATCATTCTTTCAAGAGCCAACAGTTTTAACATTCATAAACAACAAGATCAAAATTATGCATTGTTCAAGCATTCATTCAGAAAACAAAAAGTATTGTCACCACATCAATATAATTAAACTAAATTCAAGGATAAATTTGAAATTCATGTACTTCTTGTTCTTTTGAATTAAAACATTTTTCATTTAAGAGAGGTGAAGGATTAATGGATTTTATTCATAGCTTTAAGATATGGTTACTACACACTAATGATCATGAAGTAGAGATACAAAACATAGATAAACACAACATAAAACCGAAAAACAGGAAGAAATAAGAACAAGGAATGAATCCACCTTTAGTGGCGTCTTCTTCTTGAAGGACCAACAATGTCCTTAAGCTCTTCTATGTCCCTTCCTTGCCTTTGTTGCTCCTCCCTCATTGCTCTTTGATCTTCTCTTATCTCTTGGAGAATGATGGAGTGCTCATGATATTCCACCCTTAATTGTTCCACATTGTGGCTCAAATCTTCTAAGGAGGTGTTGAGTTGTTCCCAATAGTTGTTGGGAGGAAAGTGCATCCCTTGAGGCATCTCAGGGATTTCTTGATGATGAGCTTCCTCATGCATCTCTTGAAAACCGTGTCTCTCTTGCTTGCTCCATCCTCTTCTTGGTGATGGGCTTATCCTCTTCAATGAGGATGTCTCCTTCTATGATAACTCCAGCTGAGTAACATAGATGGCAAATAAGGTGAGGAAAAGCTAGCCTTGCCATGGTGGAGGGCTTGTCGGCTATTTTGTAGATTTCATTGGAGATGACCTCATGAACTTCTACTTCCTCTCCAATCATGATGCTATGAATCATGATGGCCCGATTCACAGTAACTTCAGATCGGTTGCTAGTGGGAATGATGGAACGTTGAATGAACTCCAACCATCCTCTAGCTACAGGCTTGAGGTCCAGTCTTCTTAGTTGAACTGGCTTGCCTTTGGAGTCTTTTTTCCGTTGAGCTCCTTCCACACATATGTCCATTAGGACTTGGTTCAACCTTTGATTAAAGTTGACCCTTCTAGTGTAGGGGCGTACATTTCCTTGCATCATGGGCAAGTGGAACGCCAACCTTACATTTTCCGAACTAAAATCTAAGTATTTCCCCCGAACCATTGTGAGATAATTCTTTGGACTCGGGTTCATACTTTGATCATGGTTCCTAGTGATCCATGTATTGGCATAGAACTCTTGAACCATTAAGATTCCGACTTGTTGCATGGGGTTGGTTAGGACTTCCCAACCTCTTCTTCGGATTTCATGTCGGATTTCTGGATACTCATTTTTCTTGAGCTTGAAAGGGACCTCAGGGATCACCTTCTTCTTTGCCACAACATCATAGAAGTGGTCTTGATGGCTTTTGGAGATGAATCTTTCCATCTCCCATGACTCGGAGGTGGAAGCTTTTGTCTTCCCTTTTCCTTTTCTAGAGGATTCTCCGGCCTTAGGTGCCATTGATGGTAATG